>NC_057861.1:174335076-174939848 GCF_019393635.1 Dromiciops gliroides | reverse complement strand
AGTACAAGTTGTACCTTCATTCATTCCTCACACCCCATCCTTCATAGTAGTCATGACGGGAGAATCAGAATATTCCTTACTCTCCCATTGCCACTTCAGAATCTCTATCACTATTACTCAGCAGCTTTGCTCCCTTGGGATTCATTTAATTCAGACTTAGCAACCAATCAAGATGCTGGAAGCAATTATCTCGCATCTGTCATGACACTCTCCTTCCTTAATGATCTCAGCTCCCTGCTCACAGTATTTCTCTCCACCCCAACTCCTGACCTCATACTGGTAAACTCCAAACATGCATATTGATACTTTCTCAAATACTCCGAATTCCCAATTCCACAGTTTACTTGTTTCTCAAGACCTATTCCTCCTCTCCATATCAGCTTTATCTTTAAACTCTTTGGGCTTCACTTTCCTCATTTGTAAAATAAGGAAGATTTCTAAGATCTCTTCCACTTCTAAATCTATGATCTTCAAATGAAGAAAGGATAGGAGAAGAGTATTCTGGTTAACAAAGTGACTCAGCTTTGGAAGCAAAAAACCACACAAACCCCACAAACCTACACATCCAATTAAATTCAAAAAGCATTTATTCACTGTCTACTATATGCAAGGCAATGCACTTATTTAAAAGAAGTCAAATGTTTAAACATCCTCAGCTTATGAGTAGAGAGCCATTATACTCCAAGAAGTTGCACCATAAAACCAACCATATATTTCCCCATATGCTTCAAAGTCACCTCATATTTACCACAAAGTTCACTTATTTTTGAAGTTCAATTGTTCATTGTTCAGTTGAAATCCCATAAGCCATTCATCAAAGTGTCTTGTTTGCCATGCATAACACTTAAAAATGCTTTTTCATTCATTCATTCATTCATTTAATTCATTCCTTGTATGCATGAAGTAAAGGATTTCCAAAAATGTCTTAAGTAATCTATAAGTAAGACAAATATGAATGAGAGGCAACCTTAGGCACTCCTTCCCACATTCCTCTTGTTATTGAACTATTTTGATTAAACCTGACAATAGCAAACAAACCAAATCCTTTGAATTCTGAGAAGTGTTCTCTTTCAATCCTTTATAATTGAGAGGACATATTTATATCAATTCCCAGGAAATCAAAACTTGATAGAGAAAAGTATCTCTCCTCTGCTTGGGGTGGGGGGAATCAAAAACATAAGAGAAAATATCAAAAAACAGGAAATAGTAATAGCCATGGTGATCACTAGCAATAAATGACTAGTGGTAATTGTTCAGGGAAAATTTCCATGTTGTTCTGCAGGAGATGATTTCACATTTATGACATTTGAAAGCCACCTAAAATTGAAGAGTCATACAGCTTACTCAGAGAACTGATCTGAAGAAAAATTGGCAAGAAAACAGTATTCCCGTGGCAATCAGTTATAGGGTACTCCCTAGCACTTTTATCAAACATTTCTTCCAATGGCATCTCTTTATCTATAACCCATCTAACTTTTAAATTGGAGACAGCCTTAAAAACATCAGGTATGTAAAACTGATTGTGGTAAACAGTTCTCATACTAGCTGTTGACCCTGGTTAAGTCACATAAGTTCTCTGTACCTTAATTTCTTTATTTGTTAAATTGGGTGGTGAGACATTGGGCTTAATGACATCTTATGTCTTTTTCAATTCTAAATCTATGATCCTATAAGCGTATGACTCACTCCTAATGGATGGGAGAAGAAACTTTTTACTTGTATCCCTAGTGCCTGACACATGGTAAGCACTTAATAAGCACTCATTGATTGATTGATAAATGTATAAATGCAATTCATCTTCCATTTGGTTAAAATTCAAACAAATCTGGCCTGAGGAAGCCAAAAACCCCTGAATGACTCTTTGATAAGGAATGATTTTGAGGGTTGCTATGAATGTTAGGGCAATAGGGACAGGCCTCTGTTGAAGTGGCTTCTCTTCAGGGAGACCTCAGGCCAATAAGAACCATTTATTTCTGGTGTGATGGAAAGAAAATGGGAAATCAGAATCAAAAGACTTACTTTTGAATTTTTACTCTTTAGTAACTATATGACCTTGGATATGTTATTGTCTTTGAGATTAGGTTTCTTTCTCTGTAAAATGGTCATCATGATGACTTCCTTACCTACAGTACAGGGCTGTTTTAAGGAAAGTACTGTGTAAAACATAAATGTTCAGGCATATGAATTATGATAATTACTATCTTCATTGTAATCAGTTTCATTTACCATGAGCCAATAGTATTTTTTTCCATTAGCAGTCTACATACTTTTGTAAGGTATAATGTGTATACACATATATGTATATGTAAGTATATGCACTTGTGTATATATGTATGTATTTTACATTGTATATGTATGTATGCAGCATGTGCACATGTATATTCCAGAGTAGAGCAGGAGTCAGCTCTAATGAGCTTTTGAGAGCAATTGCTATATTTTCATTGTGAGCATTTATACCTCAGAAATCTTTGAATCTCTAAAAATCAAGTTTTGATTCATTGTTTTCTTAATTGTCTAGACCTAAGAAAGTGATAATAATGCAATTTAAACTTGAAAGTATATATGTAGGGGCAGCTAGGTGGCACAACGGATAGAGACACCAGCCCTGGATTCAGGAGGACCTGAGTTCAGATCTGACCTCAGACACTAGACACTTATTGGCTGTGTGACCCTGGGCAAGTCACTTCACCCCAATTGCTTCATCCCCCCCCCCGAAAAAAAAGTATATGTGTATATGTCTCTCACCCACCTACCCCTAACTCAGTTGTTAAGACATTTGCCAGCATACTATTGTATTATTCTATAAACATTGCTTAAACTCAGCAGAAATACAAGAGAAGACTCAAAGGAATGAAGTCATCCTCTTTCTGGAAAGCTAGTGATTATGGGCTAATAATAATAATAAATTTATATAGCATTTTAAGACTTTTTATATCAATTTGAAGTTTGTAAAATACTTTGAAAAGTTCTCGTGAGCTTTTCAAAACCCTCTTGTAGATAGACAGATAGATAGATAGATAGTCAGACAGACAGACAGATAGATAGATAGACTGATAGGTAGATAGATAGACTGATAGGTAAACTGATAGACAGATGCAGATTATATAGACACACTAAAATACTAAAATGGCAGGTGGACATTTTCTTCTGATTGTTTTATAGGCACTGCAAATTCAGACTCACTATCCTTCCCTAAACCCAGCTGTCCTTCAAACTTGAAGTTAAGGGGACTAGTTTTGTTATCTGAGATTTATTCTTGACTCTTCCTTCTCCCATCATCCAATCAATAGCCAAATCATAGAGGACTTGACATCCAAAATAACTCTTGCATTCGTCCCTTTCTCTTCATTGACTTGGTTATTATTTTAGTTCAAATCTTCATGAGTTCTCTCCAGGATTATTATAATAGCTTCCTAATTGGTTTCCCTGCTCCCAACATCTCTTTTTTCTATATTGCTGTAATCCCCCCCTCCCACCAAGGCAAAGGTCTAGACAAGCCTCTTGGCATCTGTACATGCAGTTGACCCTTTTTCCATCAGGCTCCTCATTTTCTCTTTTAGGGCTAGGACTAAAAATGCTAGATGGATGTTGAGCTATTGCAATTTTGTAAAAATACATTAGGACTCTCAAAAGAATAGCACTAAATTTTAAGAGGCTGCTAATAAAATCTGTTGTGGAGATCAGCAATTAGCATGCTCTCTGCATATATGATAATACTAAAATGCATTAATGCCATATTTGGAACTGTGTGGGCAGCAAAATGCTTTATTTAAATGTAAAGACTTAATGGAGAAGTAACCTTCTCACGAACACCTTGACTCATTAGTTTGGGTCAGGAATCCACACATCAAGCTCAATATTTTAAGACAATGTGGGAGAGAATCATGGAAAAGATAATTATCTTGAGAGGGTAAAGTGAGTGATTCTTACATCATGCTCTAAAAATGGTCTGCCCTATAGGTTGAAAATGAATGGCAATATTTTACACAACTAAATCAGCTTGGTATAGGGCATTGTGTGCTGTGCTTGGGGACAGGAGAATTTTGGTTTATGTCCTAGTTCTGACATATACAACCAGATGTGTGATTCTGGACAAGGTACCTAAACTTCCAGTACCCTAGAAAACTTCCTAAGACTATATTAGCAAAAGAAGTTTCTACACTGGGACTTCCTTATTGCAATGTAATCAAATTCATAAAAAAGAAAGGGAAAGGGTAGCTAGGTGGCACAGTGAATTGAGCACCGGCCCTGGATTCAGAAGGACCTGAGTTCAAATCTGGCCTCAGCCATTTGATACTTACTGGCTGTGTGACCCTGGGCAAGTCACTTAACCCCAATTGCCCCCCCACACACACACACACAAAAGGGAAAGAAAAAAATCTCCAATTTGTGAAGCATAAGAAAGGTATTTTAAGCAACTGGACTCTGTGTAAGTAATAAATATCAAATGCCTCCCTTGGGAAAAGCATTTTGCCAGGACAATACTCCACATTGCCATAGTTTCCCTGACATGACCCCCTATTACCCTGTTGGGGAACAAAATACACACTCAGGATTGCTTGGTAGAATGTATTCCCATACCCTACACTGTGACTTGTTCCTCTTTGCTAATGTCTCTATCCTCCAAGGAGTCCTTAAAAATAAAGAGGATACTTCTTAGAAGACAACAAAAATTGCAGTCAACATCATACTGCTGTGTGCTCAAATACTATTTCTAGACAATTTAAGAAAACAGTAGTTTTCTAGTAGTCTATTGGGGACTAGAAAAGATTGGAAGCTAAAGTACAAATAAAATAATCTTATAGGATTTGAAGCCAGGACAGGACCTCAAAGATCATTTAATATAACTCCTTGATTTGCCAATTCAGGGTAATGGAGAATAGAGAGAATTAGCAATTTGTTCGAAATCACAGCCTGAGCAAGTGGAAGGTCTACTGACTTCTGGTCCAGTCTTTTTTCTACTCTAAAACCCTTCTCCTATAGCTTATAGATTATTGTGCTAACATAAAACCAAAGAATCTATATTTGAGATTACTCAAGTTTTCCTCAAAGTTATTTTTAAAAAATGTATACCACCAACTCCAAATGAATAGAATAATTGCATCATGCAAATGATTTTTAAAAAATGATATAGTTAAAATTATCATCTTGCAAAGTCAGAGTCTTCATGTTTTAAGAAAGAGGTTTGCCAAAATGTTAGAACTTTGGAGAATGAATTATAAATGCTTTTGGTCTTAACTCCAACATCTGTTTTGTAAAAAAATCATAAATAATCATCTTGTATTGAATATACTTTGTCAACTTGTCATTTCTTTTTTGGATTAAGGATAGTAATTATGTCATAGCTATTCTATAAACTGAGTCTCTCTATATAGATATATGTATGCATGTATTGATCTGTTCTGCATGGTATGTTTATGAAGAAAATGGATATACCAATGGCCATAGGAATGAATCTTATTCTAGATCTAACTTATAATTAATTAGGCTCATTGCCATAACTGGTCAGTACTCATGATGGGGCTTCAAAGTACAGCAACGTGGCATCATTAAATTGGCTAATACCCCAAACAGTGTTGTTTCCAAGAAATATTTTAGGAATAGCAGAAATCCATAAACATTTTCATAAACTATGAAATGGACATTTTAGAAACACATTTACAAAGTCCCATTCCATGTCTTCTGTGCTCTAAAAGTGCCATTTCTAGTACATAAAAAAGCAGTCAACCTCCTTTGCACCATTATACATTCATTAAATGGGACTAAATCAGGCAAGGCCCAGTACCACCATTTAGGGACAATACTTAAGTGGTTTAGTTTGGATTGGAGCTTGGGTGTGCTCCTAATGAACTTAGTATTGCCAAATAGAGGCAATTCAGTAAAAGGTAGTATCAAAATGCCCTTAATCTACTTGCTGGTAAAAATAAAAGGTGTCTCTTGCCTAGTTCCATTCATAATGAGCAGAAGAAATAGCATAAAGGTGAAATGTTCAATAATTTATAGTCACAGGAGAGAATACATATAAATGACTTCTATTGATATATTACTGGACACAGAAAAAAAAAAAGATGAAGGGAAATGCAATTAAAACACTGCCTTTGTGTTATTTAGTTGTTTCAGTCATGTCTGAATCTTCATGACTCCATTGGGGGGCTTCTTGGCAAAGATACTAGAATGGTTTGCCTTTTCCTTCTCAAGCTCATTTTACAAGGAGGAAACTTCATTTTACAATGAGGCAAAGAATGAGGGCTAAGTGACTTGCCCAGGATCATACAGCTAGTAAGCATCTGAGGCCAGATCTGAACCCAGGTAGTTAAGTCTTCCTGTTTCCAGGCCTGGAACCCTATCCACTGTGCCACCCATTTGCCTTTCAAATGCTTCTTCCACAGCTCTATTCTTTCATACTGAATAGACCAGACCCATATCTCTTTTAAAGTTTGTAATATTTTATATTAAACACACAGACTTCCTAGATTCTCCACTTCAACCCACACCTGAAAAGTCATTATCTGACCTCTCCCCAAAGCCCTCCAATGATGGGAGAAAATCATTATCTCTCAAGACATCCTGTTCTTTGGAAAAGCATTAGTTTTTAAGGGAGCTGTTCCTTAAATCTAGCTGAACTCTACATCTTTGAAACTCCTACCTACTGTTCCTCATTCTGTCCTCTAGGTCCCAAAAGAATAAATCCAATTCCTTTTTCTAGACTGCAACAGTCTTTTCATCCTGGAAGATTTGGCACTTAGCACAGTGCCTGGCACATAGTAGGCACTTAATAAATGCTGATTTCATGCTCTCCTTCCTCTGGGCCTGGTTTCTGATTGTTCATGCTTCTTTCTTTATCATGGTCTAACAACCTTCTTATTCTAGAACATCTCTCTCCTGTACCTTTCTCATGCTGGAAGATTTCTCTCTTCTTGTGACCCATTCCTCTGATTAGTCATTGCCTTCTGGAACTTCCATCATAAAACTTTGAGTATTTTGCTTTTTCCCCCAATTCCATGTAAAGAAAATCTTCAACATTCATTTTTTTTAACGACTTTGAATTCAAAAATTTTTCCCTCCCTCCTTGCCCATCCTCTCTACATTAGTCATTTTGTGAAAGAAGAAACAGAACAAAAGGAAAAAAAAAAAACACATGCAAAAAAAAAAAGGGAAAATAGTGTGCTTTGATCTGCATTCAGACTCTATAGTTCTTTCTCTGTATGTGGACAGCATTTCCCATATTGAGTCCTTTGGAATTGTCTTAGGTCATTGCTTTGCTGAGAAGAACTAAGGTCTATCGTAGTTGATCATTGCACAATGTTGTTGTTATTATGTACAATGTTCTCTGGGCAGAACCTCCATTTTAAGGAAAGGTAATTGGTTTGGCCAAGTTCACTGTTACACTACTCTAGGACCTGATCCTGGTTCTGAAGACTTAACCTCTCCCCTCCCATCTCTTTTTTCAGATACTTTTATATGTTGCTTTCTCTTATTAGAATGTAAGCTACTTGAAGACAGAGAGTGCCTTTCTTTTCTATCCTATTTTTAAACCCGCAGCTTAGCATAGTGACATATAGTAACTGCTTAATATGTTTGTTGACTTTTCCATCTGAAAGCCTTTCAAATAATTGGAGCTATTACTTACCTGGGACTGCTACTATCCCCAAACACTCTAGAAAAGCTATTTTCTTCTCAAGGCTAATTTTCTCTTGTTCATTTGATCCTAGTGTGGTATGTCCTCAAAATAAAAAAGTCATAGGCACAATAGTCAATGTTGGAGGGATTGTGGAAAGATAGGCGCTCTAGTGAACTTTTGGTGGAGCTATGAATTAGTACCAGCCATCTTGGAAAGTAATTTGGAATTATGCAAATAAAGTGACTAAAATGTCCACACCCTTTGTCTTTTCTGTTGTTCAGCATATACCACAAAAACTCATTGATAAAAAGACAGGTCCTGCATACACCAATATATTTATAGTAGTACTTTTTGTGGTAGCAAAGAACTAGAAACAAAGTAGATGGCCATTGATTGTTCAATGGCTAAAATAAAATGTATATGAATGTAATGGTATTTTACTGTGCTATAAGAAAGAATGAATATAGAGAAGAATAGAAAGAGAGCCAAAAAAGCAATATACACAACGACTATGACAATGGATATGGAAAGAAGGGCAATCATAAAACAATTGAAAATGAATCTTGAAAAATAACAAATAACAAGAATGAATCCAAAATAGAGATATGACTGGGCACTCTTTCCCCCCTCCTCTTACTATTTTGTAGAAGTGGGAGACCTACAGGTGTGCAGCATTTTAATTATTTTAAAAAATTGATGGATTGGAAAAAATTGATGGATTGATCAGCTATGCTGATAGCTTTTTCACTTCTCACTCTTCTTTTTTCTTTGGTGAGGCAATTGAGGTTAAGTGACTTGACTAGGGTCACACAGCTAGTAAGTGTTAAGTGTCTGAGGCCTGATTTGAACTCAGGTCCTGCGGACTTCAGAGCCAGTGTTGTATCCACTGCACCACCTAGCTGCCCTTATCACTCTTCTTTTAAAAAATTCTTATGGGGCAGCTGGGTGGTGCAGTGGCTAATGTACTGGCCCTAGATTCAGGAGGACCTGAGTTCAAATCCAATCTCAGACACTTGACAACTACTAGCTGTGTGATGCTGGTCAAATCACTTAGCCCTCATTGTTCTGAAAATTTTTTTTTTTTTTAGTTATATTGGGTGGCTTTCTGGGAGTGGAGGAAGAAGAGGTTTATAGGAGAAATTTAGGCAATATAAAAACAAAAAGGTATCAATACTTTTAAAGTATAGGATCCAGAGCTTGAAGTTACCTTAAAAGCCATCTAGCTTTTTTATAGATAAGGTCGTTCAGAGAGGTCATGCCAAAGGCATGCAGCTAGGAAATGGAAGAGTTGGTATTTGAAAAAAGGTCTCTTCACACTGAATCCAGGGCAATGCATTTGAACAATACATGGAACAATGAATAAAATTAAAAAAAAAACGAGCACTTCTTTTTTAGGTGATAAGGACCCTATTATACTGTGACCATTTGCCATATGCACCATATAGTACCATAGTACTCTCCTCCAGTGGTATACAGTCTATCTATCTATCTATCTATCTATCTATCTATCTATCTATCTATCTATCTATCTATCTATCTACCTGTCTTTCTATCTGTCTATCTATTTCTATGTATGTATGTATGTATCTACAAATCTGTACAGTACACAGTACCATCCACTATCATTTAGTACCGTAGTTCCCTTTCCCAGTCTAGGACAACCCTGAATTCAAGAAAAGCATATTATTAAATGTCTTTGCAACAAAGGAATTACCTCCTCCATCAAATTTCCATTTCTGATTGGAAAAGATGTCTGCAGGACAGGTTAGAAAAAAAAAATCAGTGGAGGGGATCTTTGCACTGGGTTGGTGGTATGATCTTTGAAACTATGTGATCCGTGACTTAAAAAGCACAAGCTGCCCATAAAGGGCATTTGTGTGGGCAAATTCAGATGTATTGCTTTTAATACTAAAAACAGGTTCAGAGATAGATGCTTGACTTCTTGACCAGGCAGAACTCCACTCTTTGCTTCCAGAAATCCCTTTGGGGGAAACTGCTGGAGGAAAGACAACAAGCAGTTCATGGGCTTCACAGGAAACCAAGCCCATTTTGAAAACATAACTCCCTGTCTTTGTAACACAGCTATGCAGAAGAACTTGTTCATTTTTTTTTCTGAAGAGATCAGACACACACAATCTTCTAAAGCACATACCACTGTAACAGACAGGCCCTTCTCACAATTGAAACAGCATGCTAGAATAAAGAGGGGATTTACTTTATTAGAAGAAAGAAGTCACTTAGCCAACTTTCAAGCCCTATATCATTCTCAGTGCTCCCCCTCTTCCAGATGCTTGTCAATTAGATCAGACAGGAATCAGAGAAGGTTCCTGCTCTGTTTTATGATCGGCCCCTTAGCAAGCAATAATTTGGAAGCCTCTAGGGCAGATTCAGCCTTGTACTGTGCCTATTAGCTGTGTGGCACAAACAATTTCTACATAATCACTGGAACTAACCCAAACTCTTAACTGACAAGATCTTGTTTAAAATGGCATCGCATTATATATTTATAGGAACACAACTTTTGAATAATTAATGGTATTCCCCTATTCCCTTCTACTTCCTCTTAGCTCCTTCCAATGTTTTACCTCTCAAAACAGGTAACAATAACAGCAAAATAATGATAGCTCCTATTTATATAAATACATTACAGTTTACTATTTTTCTCTAATTAATTCTAGCACAAATGTTAATATCCCATTTAGCAGATAAAGGAAATGAGGCTAAGAAAGGTTAAGTGATTAACCAAGGTACTGGCACTGGACTTTCAGCCTGGGTCTTATATATAAAAGAGAAATGACATGTGGCAATTAGCTAATGAATCTGGGTCACAATGGCCATTGTCAAGCCAGATCATTTAGGATGAATACACACATGTTTATGTGTAAAAACACATATATAAAATCATGGAGTTGGTACTGAAAATTAGTTTGCAAATAAATTTGACAGCATGTTTATTAAGAACTTTAAAATATGGCATTTTCTGTAATGACAGAAACTCACATTTTAATACTTTAAAATTTACAAAGCTTTATATATGTTCCAGGGATGATGCTAGGCACGAATATGCAGTATAAGTTCTCTGAAGAGCTTTGGAATTGATTGTGAGACATGGGAGACACTGGCAAAGGACTGCCCAGCATGGCATGCAGCATCAAAGAAGGTACTGTGTTCTATGAGCAAAGCAGAAATGCAGTAGTTCAAAAGAAACATGAAATGCACAAATGTAGAGAAACTACCCCAAATGTTCACATGGACTATTTGTGCCTGACCTATGGTAGAGGCTCCTGAGCTTGTATTGGTCTGATCAGCCATAGTTAGACACACTGTACCTTGACCCCAACATAGTGATGTCATTTTGGTCCTCTTTGAGAATGAAGGACAACCACCAAAGAACAAAAAAATGAAACAATCTCAACTTTCAAGGATTTTGCAATCTAATGGGGGAGACAAGAAGTACATATGTAAGTGTATACAGAATAAATGTAAGGAAAATAAGTACAATGTAATTACATAGAGGGTAGCTAAGGAGATGGGTCACTAGTGGTTTAGGAATAAGGAAAGCCTAGGCAGGTGTTTCTAAAACATAGAAAAGATTTCTCTGTGCAGGATTTAAGAAGGAAGTTCATTCCAAGCATTGAGAGAAGAGATGTGTGTGGGACAAATTAGAAGACTGAGGCACTTCAGAGATGATACATGATTTGCTTATAGTTATACAATAGTAAATATTGATGGCAGGATTCAAACCAACTCTAGGTTCATTATACTGCGTCATTTCATAGTATCTTGGAAAAGTAACTTTTTTAAGAATCACAATTTCTAATAACTAAGATGTTGAGAATAGTTTTTAAGCTTCTTTTTAAATGTTAAATTATGGTAGAGTAGAAAAAAGAGTTAGCTCTATAATCAGAGAAATTGAGTTCAAATTCTAGGAGACTTAATGTGACCTTAGGGAAGTCACATAAGGGTATTAAGAGTCACAGAGATTATCTATAAAATGAGAGGCTTGGGCTAGATGGTATCTCAGGTTTCTGCCAGCTCTCAATGCCATGAACTCGGGATTATCTGTACTTGGCTTAGATCAGAGGTTCTTAACCGGGCATTTATGAACCTATTTAAAAAAATATATTGATAATTATATTTAAATATAATTGATTCCCTTGGAATACCATGTTTTTGTTTTTGTTTTTGTTTTTGTTTTGTTTTTGTTTTTGTTTTTGTTTTGTTTTGTTTTTTGCGGGGCAATGGGGGTTAAGTGACTTGCCCAGGGTCACACAGCTAGTAAGTGTCAAGTGTCTGAGGCTGGATTTGAACTCAGGAACTCCTGAATCCAGGGCCAATGCTTTATCCACTGTGCCACCTAGCTGCCCCTGGAATACCATGTTTTTTATGTATTTTAAAAAATATGATTCTGGGAAAAAGTCCATAGGCTTCACCAGACTGCCAAAGAGGAAGGATGACAACACATAAAAGTTTAACATTTAGAACCCCTGGACTAATCTCTAAAGTTCCTTTCTAGTTCTGAAATCCTATTACTCATATGTACTTATACTAGATCTTCAAGAGAACTTTGTGAAACCTGAGAAACCATTCAATTTAACTATCTTGAATTATAAATGAAGAAAGTAAACCCCAGAGAAGCAAAGTTACTTATTTAGGGTTCCACTATGAGTTGGTACCAAAAGCTACTTCTTTATGTTACTGATGTTCTTTCTCATCTGAGGGTCCATTGGTATAATGTATATAAAGTGCTTGCAAATATTAAAGAATTATCTAAAAGGGGGGCAGCTAGGTGGCACAGTGGATAAAGCACCAGCCCTGGATTCAGGAGGACTTGAGTTCAAATCCAGCCTCAGACTCTTGACACTGACTAGCTGTGTGATCCTGGGCAAGTCACTTAACCCTCATTGCCCCACCAAAAAAATACATACATACATATATATGTGATATATAATGTGTGTGTGTGTGTGTGTATATACATATATATATACATATATATATATGCATATTTTGGGCACTACTTTCTGTTGTACCATCTCCACAAATTTGACCTTGTGGGAACTGTTGGGAAGAAAGTCCATAAGCCACAAAAACATTAATATATAACTACTGTTTGACCTTTTAAATAAGCCAAAGTGTTGAAAAAGCCAAGGATTAAAATTTTAAGCCAAGGTTTTTAAAAAAGCAACATTCAGGGAAAATCTTGGCTTCCCTTCCAATATCCCCTCACCCCTCCAATCCCAGAAGATACCTTAGCCCTTAGCCATCCTTTTCAGTTGTACCTTGTCCTGGGTTGGAAGGGGCAAAGGGCTAGTGTCAGGATATTCCTTCCTGTCCAATGCCTACAGAACCACCCCATGTTATAATCACTCCAGAAAACTCTTCTCCTTTGAGGTTCACTCTATCCAGATATTTCCCCCAATCTAAATCCTGTTGGAATTTACCTAACAGCCACCAAGTCATTCTTTCTCCTTTCTCAAGGAGCTTAGCAAAAGGCTCACTCTCTTCCTTTCCACCCTTAATACCTGCTCTTGTACTAGGAAGCTTGAACATACAAGTTAATGTTCTTTCAAACAAGGTAGCCTACCACTTTCTCAATCTCCTCAACTCTCATGACCTAACTACTCCTTCACTCTATCACAATGCAGAAGGACCACCTGGATGATCCCACCTCTGGCCACATCATCACTCACAATTTTCTGCTGCCATGATCAAGAATTTTGATTTTTTCATCTGACCATAACATAACTTTTCATCTCTCTCTATAATTCACCCTTCTTAAAAATCATTATTGTGACCTCTTGATTCTCCTTGCTTCAGAGCTCTCCCAAACATGCTCTGGTTTCAATATTTTCTCTTCCCAGTCTTGATCCCATAGTCCTCTGCTCTTAAATCCCTTGCCTCCTTGTCCTAACTACTCATGCCTTACCAAACTTCAATCCTCTATTACTTTAAATAGTCACCTTCTCCACTGTAGCTCACATGCTGCTAAATGATATTGAAGGAAACCACATACTGATTAGGTCTACTTCAAGTTTCATAATCCATTGGACATTTCAAATTGGTGATTCTGTAGGCATCTCAATATGCCTAAAACAGAACTCATTGTCTTTTCCTCTTCAAACTCTCCCTTCTTCCAAGCTTCCCTAGTTCTATTGAGGGTGCCACCATCTTTCCAGTTTACCCAACCCTAGAAATTTAGACTCATCACTGACTCCTTGTTTTCCCTAACCACACATATCCAAACAGTTGCCACACCTTGCTGATTCCATATCCATCTACCTCCCATCTGTCCTCTCCTCTTCAATCATGAAATCCAGCTGTATCTCTGCATCTCCTCTCCTCTCCTTTCTTCTCTCCTCCCCTCCCCTCCCAACCCATCCTTTCCCTTCCTTTTTATTCCCTCCCCCCCAACCCCAATATCATTAGCCTCTGTCCATGGATTCAACTCTAGGCATGAGTTCCAAATCAACATATACAATCTTCATCTCTTTCCTCACTTCCAGTCCAACATTTTCTTCAAAGCTCATCTCAAGCACCAACTCCTACAAGAAGCATTTCCTGATTTCCCCCAATTGCTGGTGTCTCTCTTACAGAAATATTTTATATTAGAGAGAGCTAGCTAGACCACACAATAGATAAAATGCTGGACCTGAAGTCAGGAAGACATGAGTTAAAATCCATCATTTGGCACTGGTTTCAGTAAGTCATGTAACCTTTGCCTGATTCAGTTTCCTCATCTGTAAAATGGGTTTAATAATAGCATTCACCACACAGAGTTGGTGTGAGGATAAAATGAAATAATATTTGTAAAGCACTTTGCAAACCTTAAAATGTTATATAAATACTAGTAGAACTATTATTAATATTGTTATTTATTATTATGACATATATTTTGCATATTCTTTTATATGTATATACTGTCTCTTCCAAATAGAATGTAAGTTCTTCAAGGACAAGAACTCTTTCGTTTGTTTAACACCTCCATTGCTCAGAACAATGCTAGAGACATAGTAGAAGCTTATTGAATGCTCATTGCTTGATGGATATTATTAAAATATGATCTTCATGTTGTAGGAAAGTACCTTAAGGTACTTGAGGTAGAGGTGAAACAAGCTTGGCACAGTTTTCTAGCTCTTAACTGGAAGGCTTTAATTTCATTCCACTTCTTAATTGGTTAAAAAAAAAAAAAAAGCTCCAAGATATCCTCCATAGCTTCTCTCAGTTTCCCGCTTTCTCTCTCTCTCTCTCTTTGTGGGGCAATGAGGGTTAAGTGACTTGCCCAGGGTCACACAGCTAGTAAGTGGCAAGTGTCTGAGGTTGGATTTGAACTCAGGTCCTTCTGAATCCAGGACTGGTGCTCTATCCACTGTGCCACCTAGCTGCCCTTCCCACTTTCTCTTGTTTGATCCCCTGAAGATGAGGCATTGAGAAAGATGGGATTAGTCTCTATCTCATAGAAGGATGGGGAAAAGGAAAGGGAAGTCTTCTGACTTCTTACCCCTATCTGAAATTGGGAGGGGTCCATGTGGCTGGCTCCAAGGCCCCAGAGCTCTATATCTTATTTGGTGGCATTGCTTACAGACAGTGCTTTAAAACAAGAGAATATACAAAGACAAGTGACAAAGTAATGAGGTCAAATTAAAGCAGACTCTAGCAGCAGGAAGACAAGCACTCATATATCCTGTCATTGGGATACAATTACATTACACAAGTTCTGGGAGGATGAGTCACAGAAACCTGACATTCTGACACTACTGGCACCTTAATTATGTCATAGGAAATAAAACAAAAACAAGTGACACTCAAATAAAAAGGATACTAATTCTTTGGCAAAAAGTTTATTTTGCTATGCTACCATGCAAATAAGGGCAATGAGCTTTATTTAATAAAAACAAAAGACATATATTGATATAGACCAGCCCTGATTCCCTATTTTATCTTAGCTCTCTTCTTAACTGTCTAATTGATTTTTAAAATTTTCTTTTTCAGGATCAACATCTGTGACTCATCCCTTCCCCAGGTGTTGGCCCTCCCCTCCCCTCCCCTCCCCTCTCCACTCCTCTCCTCTCCTCCCCTCCCCTCTCCACTCCTCTCCTCTCCTCTCCTCTCCTCTCCTCTCCTCTCCTCTCCTCTCCTCTCCTCTCCTCTCCTCTCCTCTCCTCTCCTCTCCTCTCCTCTCCTCTCCTCTCCTCTCCTCTCCTCTCCTCTCCTCTCCTCTCCTCTCCTAACCCATTCTTCTCCCTTTCCTTTTCTTCTCCTCCCCTCTCCTGATCTCATTAACCTCCATCCATGAATTCAACTCTATGCATGAGTTCCAGATCTACATATCCAATCCTCATCTCTCTCCTCACTTCCAGTTTAACATCTCCAACTGCCTTCAGGGGACATGTCCACATGGATGTCCCCCAGGTACCTCAAACTCAACATATCCAAAATAGAATTCCCCTTAACTTTCCTATTTCTCTCAAAGTATAACACCATTCTCCCATAGTAACATAGGTGGCTGACCCAAGAGTCATCCTTGAGTCTTTACTCTTAATCATCCCTCATTAGCTGCCAATTCTACCTCCACAATAGCTCTCATCTCTTCAGTTATACCACAACTCATCCTAGTTAGTCTTTCTTGCCTCTTACTGGATTATTATAATAGACTACCAAGTAGTCTGCCTATATCTTGCCTCTCCTGAATCCAATAAATGCTCCAGTTGTTATTTCTAAAGCACAAATCTGGCTATGAGACAGCTAGGTGGCTCAGTGGATGGAGCACTGGCCCCGAAGTTGGGAGGATCTGAGTTCAAAATCTCACCTCAGACACTTACTAGCTGTGTGACCTTCGCAAGTCACTTAACCCAACTGCCTTAAACATCTGGGACCATGTCCAGTTGTCCTGATGTATAGCTTGCCATTGGACCCAGATGGCTCTGGAGGAGTGAGGTTGGTGACTTTGCACAGCCCTCCCTCACTTAAATCGAAGTCATGACATCACCTTCCAATGTCATGGTCCTCTTCAATAAGGAAGGACTAACAACAAGTTTTCAATCTCAAAGCACAAGTCTGGCCATGTGACTACGTTCCCCAATAATTTTTAGTGACTTCCATTTGCTTTTAGACAAGGAAGGAAGGAAAGAAGGAAGGGTATGAGGGAAGGAAGGAAGGAAGGAAAGGAGGGGGAAGGAGGAAAAAATTAGTCAGTCATGTTGTATATTCTTACCTATTTTACTCATAATTGATCACAACTTACCACAATCCTTTATGATTGAGAATAGACAAGCCACCCAGTCATTTAATCAACGAGCATTTTCAAGTGCTAGCTATATGGGAAGCCAGGTGGTGCAGTGGATAGAACACTGGGCTTGGAATAAGGAAGACTCATCTTCATGAGTTCAAATCTGGCCACAGAAACTCACTAGCTGTGTCACTCTGGGAAAATCACTTTACTCTGTTTGCCTCAGTTTCCTCATCTGTAAAATCACCTAGAGAAGTAAATGGCAAACCACTCCAATATCTTTGCCAAGAAAACTCCAAAATGGGGCCATGAAGAATTAGACACAGATGAAACATGACTGAACAACAACAGCTATAAGGTAGGCACTGGTATGAACTGGAATTTTGTATGCACCAATTTATTTTCCAAGCAGAGCTGGCTGACTCCTACTTGTTCCTCACCTGTGTCATGATATTTGTCAGGATTAGGCCAGAAGAATGGAATTTAGGTGACTACGTTGTAGATGAACATATACATACCTTGGCTGTATTCCTTGGGCTGATACCAATAAATTATAGTTAGGCCAATTCACACAATGTGAGCAGAAGCATTTTCCCTTGAAAACAAACTGCAACACACACTTGGATTGTTGGGACTAAGGTAATTCCTACTTGAATTATTTTTGAAATTTTGTATAAATGTAATCATATTCATAACTAGCTAAACCTGAAGTGAAAGCCTTTTCTGATTTCAAAGAAACCAATCATTAGATGAAAATGATACTATTTCTCATCTTTTTTTTCTCTAGGCTTTTAAGTCTGTGCTTGAGTGTAGGTTTACAAATATAGTACAGTTGTTTACATATCAAAAGAATGACAAATTGAGGTTATATTCACTCTTTTGTTCCTGGGGCTAACTTCTTCCCCCCTCCCCTTCTTTTGATGTGCTAATAGGAGACTAATAACCCTTGATATTTATTTATTCAATAAACAGACCAGAATTTAGGAAATAAAACAATTCCACTAGAAATTAGAATATACTGCCCACCCTCCACACTAGGTAATCAGTAAGTTTAATTACAACATTCACAAGTGAACATTTAGAGCAATGATTCTCCCATGTTTTAAAGTGTGTGGGCATTTAAGTCCATGGGGTTGTGAGAGATAAAAGTACTTAGACTTAAACCTAATGTGTTTTGTGTGTACTTCAAAGATCTTTGCTCCATGCAAACCCATAGAAGTGGGACAGATGAAGCACCATGTTTTTTTTTTTTCCAGTTTTTGTTAACTTCTTGCACATATTATCTATCTATCTATCTATCTATCTATCTATCTATCTATCTATCTATCTATCTATCTATCTATCTATCTATCTATCTATCTGTCTGTCTGTCTGTCTGTCTATTTATTTATTTTCATCAAAGTATTTTATTATTTTCTAGTTACATGTAGAGAAAGTTTTCAACATTTGTTTTTATAAGATTTCTAGATTTAATTTTTTTCCTCTGTCCCCTCCCTCTCCCCTCCCCAAGACAGCAAGCAATCTGATATAAGTTATATATGTACAATTACATTAAACATATTTCTGCATTAGTCATGCTGTAAAAGAAGAATAAGAGCAAAAAGGAAAAACCTTGAGGCACCATGTTTTAGCAGAAAGATTAGTCTGGGTACTTAGAAGTCTGCGTTCTCATGCCACTAATCATAACTCACATTCATATGAAACTTTAAGGTTTACAAAACAGTTTTTCCGCAACAACCCTAGAGTATAAGATCTCTCTCTTTCTCTCATATATATATATATATATATATATATATACACACATACACACACATATCTACATCTGTATCTAGATCTATATCCATGGTTATCCTCATTTTAGAGGTGAGCAAAATGAGGTTCCCATTGTTTAAATGATTTACCCAGTGTTCACACTGTCCATCTTAATCCATGGTCCCATTGATCACACTTACATTTTGTGATGGCTTTCTGGAGAAATGAAGAACATTGAGGTCCTCTGGCTATAGAGCTGTGAGTTTTGACTCCATGTGTTCCTTATGCATGTATTTCACCATCATATTTTGAGTTTATTTTCATTTCCTCCCACCAACTGGCATTGTATGCATTAGTGGGAGAGTATACCCCTAGGTTTTAGGGGGGATGCTTTGTAACTAGCATGCTTACTGTGTCCTTTGAATAAATGTCTTTGCTAAAAAGGTGGGTCTATTGGCTTATTGTTGAGGGGAAGTACCCTGGCTGGAGCTCTTATGCTACAGGTTAGGAGAACCATCCCCAATGTTACCCTATGACCCTGGAGGTAGTAACTGTCCCCATTTTGGAGGCTCAACTGCCAGGCCCAGTGTCAGAGCAAAGTGGGGACTCAGTTCAGAGCTAATGCTACAACAGTATCTATGGTCTCTTTTGAGTAATAATTCTGCTATTGTCTTTTGTGTTTAAAGAGGACCAAGATGACATCCCTATGACAGGCTCAAGGTACTGTGTGTCTGACTGTGGCTGAGCAGCCAAATATGATCTTGGAGAGCTCTACCACAAGTCAGGCACAAATAGTCCATAAAAAAATACCTTTTTAAAAAGGTTTTATTCAAGAGGTCTTGCTTTTAAAAGGATTTCTTCCCCCTTTATGAGACATCTTTTCTCAATTTCCTGAGCTTATTTCAATCTCTTAATCCCAACTAGACTCCTTTGATAATGGTCCTTTAAAGCTCTGAAGTTCTACAATCCTGGGATTCTAATAAATTCCTCCCCCCTTAGTGTTTCCATCCTTGATGCCTTCTTTACAATTCATTCCTTCCCCTCCTGACACCCATTCCCTGGCATGGTTGTTATTTAGCCAGTGGGGATATTCTGTTCTTTTCACTTTTCCTCCTATGATTCAGGCTTTTCAATTATTTTTGTTGCCCTTCTCTGAACTCCATCCAGTTTGCCTGCATTCTTTTTATTTCTTTTTATTTTTTTTGTATAATGAGATGCCCAAAGCTATACATAGCTTGATAGGGAAAGCGCTGCCAAAGTCTGATCCAGGGGCAAGTAGCTCTAAGGTCCCTGACCATAACCTGGAACTGCATGAGTCACTTGGCTGCCCTATGAAATTGCCACCATCTATTGAGTTTGTTATGCATGCTATCTCCCCATCTCCAAACAAATAAGCTTGCATTTTTTCCAGGACTGATTGGCATTGATAATTCTAAATCCTTGGCATTTTGTCTCTCATCTGATTACCACAAATTCCATTAATATGACCTACCCCTTCTCCCAAGTAATTTTGCCAATATGAATAATCAATTTCTGGGTAGTAAACATTCCTTAACTTGTAGGTATGTAGCCCACCTGTTTTATCTGTTGTCCAAATGACTTTAGCACAAATTCATTGGTTAACACCATCCTCTTCCCTTCAACCCCAATTTGCCACTATTACATTCTACCTTTTCTGGAACTTCAAGGCATTTCCCTAAAGTATTATATAAAAGATAGTCTTTCCACATTTTTAGAAAATAATGAATTATTACAGATGCTGGAAGGGGCTTTCAGAGATGACTTGGTCCAATACTACCTTGAAGATTACTGTATTCAAATTGATGTAATTGTCTAGATTTAGCTACTTCCAAAGCCTAGTTGTTTGTTTGTTTGTTTTTAATAATATATCCCCCAAATGAAAAATAAGAACCGTTCTGTCACATTTATCAAAGAACAATGGCACACATTCAAGAAGAAACTCAATGTATCTGTCCCAGACTGGGGAAAGTGTATAAGAAATGCCAATTGGATAAGGTTGGTCTCTTTTCTCTTACCATGTGTTGCCTACTGAATATTCTTGGCTTGGAACTTATTGGTGGTCTGCCCAGATTGAATGATTTTGCTTTCACACATATGGAATGATAATCCCTGTGTTTTAAAAAATTTATTTCAGGGATTTGACCTTGTTTATTATCCTAACTGGAAGAAAGAAAAACATCTGGCCATAAAGAGGATAGAATCAAAGTTTACACACACACACACACACACACACATACATGTGCATATAAATATATATATAAATATATGCATATACATATATCCTCATATGTATGCTATACACATATGTGTATATATATATATATATATATATATAATTAACATGTATTAAATGCCTACTATGCACAAGGTCCCATGATAGGCACTGCCCACTCTATCTATTTTGTCCACTGCCATCGTCTTGTACTGTCTACCAGCATCGCTTCTATCTTCCTTTAATATCTCTCAGTGGGCATGATGTACTCTCTGGCATTATTGGTGGTTTTTTTTTTTTTTGAGGCAATTGGGGTTAAGTGACTTGCCCAGGGTCACACAACTAGACAACTAGTAAGTGTCAAGTGTCTGAGGCCATATTTGAACTCAGGTCCTCCTGAATCCAGGCCCATTGCTCTATCCACTGCACCACCTAGCTGCCCTGGTATCATTCTTTTTTTTTTTTTCCCTACTTGGTGTTCTATCTGTCTTTTATACCTGGCATGTGCCGCCAAATCATCTAAGCTTCCCAAAAACTGTCACTTCATTCAAGACCATGTTCATTTGCTACCTTCTCTAGGAAGGTTTCCCTGATCTCCTAGTAGTACTATATTCTTTCCTCAAAATGTATATATTTATGTGTTTATATGTTGTCCATGAATGCAAATTCCTTGATGGCAGGGGTTTTCTGTGTGCCTTTAGTGCTTAGAACAGTGTTTTACACATAGTAGACTCTTAATATATACTTATGGGAAAAATTGGAATGGTTACCTTTGAGGGTGGGGATCAGGGAGAAAGAGCCTCTTTAAGAATCTAGAATGATTTTATATATAGAGAGATTTATATGTGTGTATATTATACACACCCACACCCATACACACATTTGTATTTAATGGTAGCCATTTCTAGGGCAGGGGAGAAGGAAGAAAAAAAAGAAATTTACATTATAATTTTATTATATATTTAAAAGGAATTGTAAGTTATACATAATAAATTTGTAGTTTCATGTGCAATCATTTTTATTATACTATGTGATGGAAATGCTTGTTTTATTCCATAAAATAAATAATTTTTTAAAAAATCTAGCTTCCCTTTATCAGTTCCAAATAGAGGCTAACTTCAGGCCTTAGGAGAAAATACTCTCAAAGTCACAATATTAGAAAGTTGAGTCACAGAACGCAAAAAGAAAAAGAAAATCCGGGTTTCATGGATCAAATTCTAAGATTTTGTTCACATTAGCAATGTGCCAAGATTAGTGGATGACATCTGCATTAAGAGAACTAGGCTGCTTTTCTCCTGAGTCTCATTTTTAGCCAAGATGAAATTTGATTAGCTTACTCATTTCTGTTGAGAGGAGTAGGAACATTAAAAAAAATAAATAGATCCTTAAACATCATGAGGGATCCAAACTTGGCATCATCCCACAAGTTTTTCCCATTACAAGCAGGGACATAGTGTGGCACCGATTTGCTCAGAATAATAATAATTGAAAATTTATTAATATTAATAGCTAGCATTTATATGGTGCTTTAAAGTTTGCAAAATGCATTACAAATGTTATCTCATTTTATCATCACAACCACCTTGGGAGGTAGATGTTATTATTACCCTCATTTTACAGATGAGGAAACTGAGCCTGAGAACTGCCCATGGTCATATAGCTAGTCAGTATCTGAAGCAGGATTTAAATTCAGCTCTTCCTGACTCTAGGTCCAGGACTTAATCTACTGTACAACCTAGCTTCATCAGTGTAAAACCTAGAAAAGGTTCTCTTCCTTTGAAAAATTACATTGTCAAAATTTTAAAATTCTGATTATTGTTTTTAAAAAGTAAGTAATGCTTATACCAATGAAAAGATGACAAAGTGATTCCCCCCTATATTTGTACTCTGGACTCTGAAGGACCTTTGACCTTTTGTTTCATTGCAACTAGAGATATGCTATCCTTCACAAAATGCTATCCTTCTCCCTTTATCAATCTACATGGCGAATGTTCAATTGAATCACATGCATCTAGCATGCATAACAAAAAGGTTAAAAGGAAAAAAAATGCACCTCGCTATTCAGAAAGAAACTCTGGCAAAGTCTGACATTTTAGAGTTGTCATTCAGTCTTTTCACAATGTGACACAAATATGATGTTGGTGAAAAATATATTCAGTTTGCTACATGGGGATCAGAATGAGGAAAAGCAAAGGAATAATGTCACTTGACAAAAAATCCAAATGTTCTGAGTATTATCAGTGTTTTTATTTATAGGAACAATGCATGAATGGGTTGGCTTGAGCTCAATTAAATAAACATTTATTAAGCACCTACTATGTACAAGGCCTGCACTGAATACAGAGAACCAAGGCATGATAAAGGCTCTCTCTAGCCTTTGCAGACATCAGGGATTGTTAAAAATAGTGTGGAAGTTGGAGTCAGAGGGCCAGAGTCTAAATCCCAGGTCTCCTATATTCACTCCCTTTGTGATGCTGGCCAAGCCATTTTTACCTCTGGGCTTCAGTATCTTAATCCATAAAAATCAGGGGACTGAATTGGATAATCTCTTAAAGTTCCTTCTAATAGTAAGAACTTTAGGAGGAGATTTTTGTTGGTGGTAGGGAGGAGAAGCAGCCAATTCAAGAACTCAGGTGAAGGAATGGGTATTGAGAGGACTTAGAAATATCCTTGCTGGGGCAGCTAGGTGGTGCAGTGGCCCTGGAGTCAGGAGGACCTGAGTTCAAATCTGGACTCAGACACTGAAAAAAACCAACTTACTAATTGTGTGACCCCAATTATCTCACCCCCCCCCCAAAAAAAAGAAATGTCCTTGCTAACTTCAGCATTACCTCTTTGGAATTCAGTCTTGTTTTTTTGTTGTATGAGATTCAAAATTGGATGCCTTTCTCCTTTATCCTCATAAGAGAGCCATTTATTCTAACAAAGAAAAAAAATCTGAGGAGAAAAAATACTACAGTAAAACTAACAAAAACATCAAGTGAGTGGTCATACTCATACTCATATTCATAGCTCTTTTAAATGTCCATTTATATTGCTATAATCATTATATATATATATATATATATGTATGTATGTATGTATGTATGTATGTATGTATGTATCTATATAATTTTGTCTGAGGCATCAGAAAACCCATTAGTTGGATTTCCTTATTAAACATTACCAAATCTTACAATTTCTACTGAGGGACCTTGTTAAGTCTGAGGAAGTTATACAGAAGCATTCAGTAGGTGCTCAGTTAATAGCCTGAAAACCATTATTCCTGGGTGAGATTGCACTGTTGAATATACAAAGAGGTAAAAGCAAGGACAAAGGCATTAGCATTAGTGGGCGCCAAGTAATGCCCTCAAAAAACACACAGATGCATATAAATAATGCTGGGGAAAATTCAATGTTGCCAGAATAGCACTTTAATCCAAATTGGGTTTTGGTTATACTTGTTATAAAACAGATAGTATCCACATGTTTACTAAGGCCAAAGATCATACATAAGATCATTAGCCAGACTTCTTAAAAATATCCCATCTAGTTCTAATATTCTATAGTCTATCCTTCCACTCTACTTAAATACCACGGCAGTCACATCATAGGTACCCCTCCCCAAGCCCCAAACAAAACAAGAACTTTGTCCTCTTCTTTTCCAAACCATTTCCCCCCTGCCTAACAAAGTAGAAAACTACTCATGATGAGAGGGAAAGTTGGAGGAAATTCACCCAGTATTAAATCTTTGGCATCTAAAGGAAATGAAATCTCTAACTTGGAATCCTTTATACTGTAAAAATCCTTCATTCAATTAAATATTTTCAATGGCCAAGCAGCCTTTCAGCTCTTCTTAAAATTTTGAACACAGTAAGTCATGCTCTTTCCCCATAACTTTTGGATTCAGATTTCTGAAGTATAAATTCTCCCTAAGAGCAGAGATTAGCATTCTGTCAATATTTCTTCTTGTGAAAAATTCCACTCCTCTCAAAGAGAGATCTTACTAACCTGGTTGATTGGTTTTCCTTTTTAAAAAGTCCACAATTGCACTACTACAAATCGGAAACATCCTGAACTTTTGTATTCTTATGAGTACTATTAATATTCTACTTCTCTGCTTACCATCTCAGGAAGGGGAGAGGGGAGGGAGAGATAGAATTTGGAACTCAAAACTTAAAAAAAATAGACAAGGGGCAGCTAGGTGGCACAGTGGATAGAGCACCGGCCCTGGAGTCAGGAGTACCTGAGTTCAAATCCGGCCTCAGACACTTAACACTTACTAGCTGTGTGACCTTGGGCAAGTCACTTAACCCCAATTGCCTCACTAAAAAAAAAAGAAAAAAAAAAAAATAGACAAATGTTAAAAAAAATGTTCTAACATGTAATTGGAGGAAAATAAAATATTATATTAAAAATTTTACTACTCTTAAGATTCCTTCCAGCTTTCAATGTGTGATCTTATGATCCTATCCTTTAGCCCCACAACCAACCAAATTGAACACTTGATATAGGTTATAGATACCTTAATACTTGGTCTTATCAGCTACACATCTCACCTGTACACAGATAATTATCTTACTACTCAATTCAGTTCCAAGTCTCTCTTACCCAGTAGCAATAAGTCACAGACAATTTATTGTTCAAATGGGTCCATCCTTCAGATCCAAATTAATGAATTTCCTCAGCAAGGTAAGGCAATGAAGAGCCAATAGCATACAGCCTCTACTTTTTTGCTAAATAGACCAGGGTGTCTAACCTGCTTCCAAGGAGGCCACGTTCTAAGTAGTTAACATTTTATAAGTACAGCAGACATAGAACTTGCTTTTTACTGGTACTACCCTTTCCCTTGGCACTTATTGACACAGTCACTGATCCCCAAAGAATGGTTTTAGAGATGGGAAGTGGAGGAGTTTCATTGCATTGAACATTTGTAGTTGTTTCATGATGACAAATTGTCAAGGAAATGCATATGAGGAAAGATGATGGATCTTTAAGGGTAACAGAGGCCAGCAATAAAAAGAGCACTGGATTGAGAGCCTGGAGCCCTGTGTTCTGCCACTAGCCATGACACTATGAGAGTAGACAAGCCCTTTGTGAGCCACAATATACTCATCTGTAAAATAACAGTGTTTAATCAGATGGCTTTAAAGGAGCCTTGTAGCTCGACATTTATGACCCCATGATCCCATGATCCCATGATCCCATAAATGAAGACTGATCACAGCAATGAAGATACTGAGGAGTTCCAGGACACACAAGGAAATTCCAATACCAAGTCTCCTAGAGATAATGATGCCGATTTCCTGGAGCAAGCAAAGGTAGGAGAACCAAATAGAAGCTGGACCCAAAGAGTGAAGGATGGAACCACAATGAGGAGAAACATAGATGGAGTTTGCTTTTGTGAGATACAGTGAGTATCTCATAGCTAGGTAGCGCAGTGGATAGAGCACCACTGGAGTCAGGAAGACTTGAATTCAAATCCAGCCTGAGACATTTACTAACTGTGATCCTGGGTAAGTCACAACCCTATTTGCCTCAGTTTCCTCATCTGTGAAATGAGCTATAGAAGAAAATGGCAAACCACTCCTGTATCTTTGCTAAGAAAACCTTGAATGGGGTCATAAAGAATCAGAAACAACTTAGTAATAAAAAGTATTGCTTTTCACCTTATCCTCCTGACAATTGAAAAAATAAAAAAAATTTAATTTAAAAAAATTTAAAATAAGAGGAAGGGTATACTGGCACAGTGAGTAGAAAAAGCACTGACTTTGTAGTGAGATGACAGAGGTTCAAATTCTGCCTCTGATGCTTATTACCTATGTGTTCTTGGGAAACTCACAAGCTTCCTTGCCTTCAGTTTCCACCTCTGTAAAAGGAGATGTTTGAACTAGATGACCTCTGAGGTCTCTTCCAGGTTGTAATCTATCATCTTGTGAGCCTAAGGAAGTTAATGAATCTGAAATGCTATCCTGTGAAATCTCGTTTCTGTGGCAAGAACTTGTGGGAAACAAAGAAAACAAATGAATCTCAACAACAACAACAAAACACCTCACAAAGATGAAAAAAGAAATATTACATTCAAAGCTCTGCAGTTACAAGGTTTCTAACCCAATAAAACCCCAGAGTAGGCACTACTGGGAATCACTGCCAAGTCTTTGGCATAAGGAAACAATCGACATATGTTCAGTTTCAAGTTTAAAAAAATGCTCAAGAAATACAGACTTAATAATCTACACTGGAAAAAAAAAATCTTGTAACAATTGAATTAAACCCCAACCTTTGTAGGATATTTAATATGGAGGGGGGGGAAGAGGGAGGGAGAGAGGGGTGATAATCATTCTGATGTTCAGAAGACAAAATTAAATTGACAAGCCATATGAAGTTGACTGAGAGCAAACAGAAGCTAAGCTCTAAGTTGGGTCTTTGACTGCAAGACAGCTTGCTAAAAATAGCAGATATGTAGGTGGAGTCAAAACAGAAAAGCTTCATGAATCTTTTGATGATAATTGCTTGAGGGGAGCAATTTAGGCTACAAATAAAGCAGAAGCATTAGTAGCTAGAATGCTCTTAGTAATTCTTCAACTACTGGATTCTATTTAGTATATATATTGACCCTGTAGTTAACCTATTCAATTCTATATAGTCCTCTTATTTCTAATCCTTCCAATTCCCCACTATTTTATCCACACTAATGCCTTTCAAAAATCCCAAACTGAATCATTGTCATCATTTGACTCCTGAATTCCTACTCAAATACTGCTGAATAGTGGCAAAGGAAATCATGAAACCAATCTAATTGGGTACCTGGCATATTTCTGATAACTAATCATAACTGGTCTTCACCGCAGCAAGGCAATGCTTTTAGTCTTCCCTAATTGATTCTTTTCTTTTTTCTTTTTCTTTTTTTCTTTGGTGAAGCAATTGGGGTTAAGTGACTTGCCCAGGGACACACAGCTAGCAAGTGTTAAGTGTCTGAGGCCGTATTTGAACTCAGGTACTCCTGAATCCAGGGCTGGTGCTCTAGCTGCCCCCCAATTGATTCTTTATTTCACTCCTTCCAAAGGCTGTTCTCTCTCACACAATCCACTCCCCACTCTTTCAGATGAGGACCTCTCCCTTATACTTTACTCAAAAAATATAAACCATAGCCATATATATATATATATATATATATATATATATATATATATAAATATATATACATGTGTGTGTATACACAAATGCATATATACTTACATATATACACACACATATATGCTTTCTCTCTAGGTAGTCTATATATGTATATATACACATACATACATATGTACATATATACACATACATACACACACCTGTACCCATTCACTGTATATATACACATACATACATATATATATATATATATATATATATATCCTTTTTCTCCTATTGTCTATGAATCCCAAACTCTTAACATAATCCTGTGATCCCGTATCTCCTACTTTATTCTAGTCTCAGATAAAGAGGTGACCTTTTTCCTTGCCACAGCCAATCAACTCTTCTACAAGTACCCCTGATCCCATCTTCTCCTATACTCTCTAGCAGATTGCTCCCCAGATCAGCCTGCCTCCTAACTTTAATTTCTCACCATCTACATGTTCATTCCTTATTGCCTATGAATATACCCATCTTTTCCATTTTGAAAAAAATCAAAACAAAACAAAAATCCATCAATAGAACCCTATAAATCCATAATGATTGTGGATATCCTATGTCTCCCCTCCTTTTCACAGTCAAACTCCTGGAGAAAACTACCTACACTCATTGCTTCTAATTCTTCTCTCACTTGGGAAGTGTCACAGTCTTTTATGACCTAGCTTCCAACCTTATCACCCAATTGACACTGCTCTCTCCAAAGATACCAATAATATCCATTTCCATATCTGATGGCCTTTTCTCAGTCCTCATCCTTCTTGACTTCTCTGCATCATTTAACACAGTTGATCTTCTCTTGGATATTTTTTCTTCTTTGAATTTTGTGGCATTGCCTTCTCTTGGTTTCCCTCCTACCAGCCTGACTGATCTCCTTTACTGGTTCATCGTGATATCTTCTTCCTAATTTTGGTTGTCCTATAATGCTCTGTCTTGTATCCTCTTCTCTTATCTCTCTCTCTACTCCTTAATTTAGGGATCTCATTAGTGCCCATGGGTTTAATTATCATTTCAATGAAGATGACTTCCAGATATATATATATCCACCCATCATTTCCTTCCCAAGTTCCAGTCCTGCAATATGCCTATTGGATATTTCACTCTGGATATTCCATAAGCATCTTGAACTCAACATACCCAAATATTTCAGTTTCCCTGTTTGTATAATTAAAGGTTCAGACTAGATGATCATCAAGGCTCTTTCTGGCTGTAAATCCAATATCTATTTTTGAGAAGCTTCAACAGCTATTCCATTGCTATGGCATAAAGTTGATCTTGTCTAGGATAAAGTATATATTCAGCCTAGCACCCACACAGTCTGACACCTCCACAGAACAAATGGGGATGGTGAGGCCAGACATTCTTACTACTTTTCACTAGGAACTGAATGTTTCAACCAGGCATCTTTCCACTGTAACCTGGAAGACTGGTACTCATTCTTGACTCTAAATTTTTGCTTATGATATTCTCCCTAAAGTCACACATTTTCCCCTCCTTTATACCTGTTAATTTCCTACTAATTCTTCAATGTCCAGTTCAAATTCCATCTGCTTCATGAGGTTTTCCCTGTCAGATTTTCCTTTAAATTCTCTAGCCTGTGATTTAGTTGATTTAATCCCTCAGATTATTCACATGTAAATTGGAAGAAATGATGAGAACCAACCATACATTAGTGAAGTCAAGTCTGGGAGAAAATTTCCTCTATGGAGGGCACAAAATACACAAATTTTAAGTAAAATATTCCCTCATCTTCCCCTCCTCTCATTCCGCTATGGGGTTTTCATTCACATTAAATTGTTCTCCTGCCCTATAGAAGCCTTCAAACCATCCCTTGCTTTGCATGCTTCCAAATCTCTCATTAAAGAGATGGATGCAAACTATCTCAGCTACAAAGAGTAGCAGCATCAATCTTGTTAATGGCAGAAATTCCAACAGAGAAAAAGACAGTATCAGCACTGTTACCCTGGGAGATAAAGAGAATATCATCAAGCATATTAACTGGAAACAGAAATAAGAGGTTTAGCAGTGCTGGAAAACTAATTCTGCTTAAGTTATGCTAAGATTCACTTGGCCATTGACCCATCCTTGAGACTCCATGCCTGACCCAAGATCAGCTGTCATTATAATCTGCTTTTGGGACCACCTGGGGTCATCTGTGCTGTCCTATAATGACCTCTTGCTGTCTCTTAGCTCATGAGAACTGGTGACTGGTTAATCACTGCCTTCTAAGTCAGTTTGTCTAGTCCTCTTTTAATTCTGCTATGATGGATGTACTGTCTCCTGCTACCAAGATTTTGTGGAAAGAACACTGAATTTGTCATCAGAACTGACTCTGAGTCTTTTTTTACACTCCCTGTGTGACCTTGGGCAATTCACAAGACCTTCTCTGCTTCAGTTTTCTTGTTTATAAAACAAAGTAATTGGATTAAATTATCCTCTAGGTCTAAATCTTGTGATTTTTATGACCATAACAAAATATGGTCATTGATTCTTTTTTTTTATTTATCTTTTTGGCGGGGCAATGAAGGTTAAGTGACTTGCCCAGGGTCACACAGCTAGTAAGTGTCAAGTGTCTGATGCTGAATTTGAACTCAGGTCCTCCTGAATCCAGGGCTGGTGCTTTATCCACTGTGCCACCTAGCTGCCCTCACCGATTCTTTAAAAGACGTTTTGTTCTTATGGAAGAGGAAAATCAGAAAGTTCTTAAGCCAGCCTGTGTCAGGCTGGGCAACTTGTATATTTTTCTGTTTCCTTCCGGATCCTTGGGCAAAAAACTTCTCAAACCTAAAATAACATTCCAAAAATACTTTCCTGGTTCCTTTTATTTTCATTCTTCTGAAAAACAAATTATTCCTTGTATAGGTGAGGATTTGTCTTTTTGTGTTTTGGCATGGTACATGAACCCATCCCTCCTTGTGGAACCCCCCCCAAAAAACCCCAAAACCCAAAACAACAACACCCTAACACGGCTTCTACCTTCGACTAAGAAGAAGTGGTTTATGTGTGGTGTGTGTGTGTGTGTGTGTGTGTGTGTGTGTGTGTGTGGTTTTGCGTGTGTGTGTGTGTGACAGACAGAGAGACAGAGACACAGAGACAGAGAGACATAGACAAGAACACATACAGAGAGAGAGAGAGGGAGGAAAGGAGGAAGGGAGGGAGGCAGAGAGAGAGAGAGAGAGAGAGAGAGAGAGAGAGAGAGAGAGATTGAAGAACCATTATATAAAGAAAATGCTATGTTCATTTAACAACTGAAATAAAAAATGTGAAACTATGGTATCAGTTGCCTACGTTCAACATTTTTAAGTTGACTAAATTTTTTTTATTGAAATGATCTTTGTGGAATCTTTAACTCAGCTCAGTGGTATTGAGCATATAAATGTAGCTTCATTTATAACATACATGGGAGAAGCAATATTATTCTCTGTGTAGAGAAAATGTATAGATAATATATATATATATATATAAGACGTGGTATCTAACTATATATAATATGGTATATAACTATGATAATATATAAATATATGCTATAATTATTGATAAGATAACTTTTTGCAGAAATACTTGGAACTAGTATATTTTCTTCAATTAACTTGTACACTCCTGTTAGTTACCATGTTGTCAAAAGCCCCATAATAAATACAGACTTCAGGGTTATAGAAGGGGTTACAAATGACACCTATGTAAAAATTATGTAGCCCTTATAGCATACTGAGAATATTATTATCTTAGAATGCTATTTTGGAGGTACATCATAACAAATTTCACTTTGGGATTTGTCACATGGCCATGTATCACACAGCCTTTTGTGGAAGCACAGACGTCTCAGGTAGAGCTCTTTTTCATCCACAAGGGACTTTCTCATTGTTGAGATATCATACCATCATGATGCATAATGAAATACTGGTTCACTGTCAGTAAGGATGCTTTGGATGTGGCCAGTATAATTCTTTTTGGTCATCACTAATGACATATTACCATTTGGGAAGAGGCAGTAGACAGGCTGAATTGCCTCATGGGACCCCTTTCACTCAACTCTATCATATAGCCAGTTCCACCTGACTTTAATCTTGTATCTAATAAGGTTTCTAACCAGGGAGAGTATGTTTCTGTGGAGAGACACTGGCCTGGGTTTTAGGAAGCCTGAATTCTTAGCTTTGCTACTCAGGAGTTATGTGAGCTTGGTTCAATCTAGGAATCGGTCTCTTTATATGATGAAATAAGATACATTCTCATCCAAAGATGTTATGACTCTATGAAGCATCCCTTTCTTTCCTGTCCTCTTTCAGGTAGGTAGCCAGATACCAGTGCAAGGCTTGTAATGGAATGACTGCAACATGCAGAGAAGCATTAAGCTACATCTTTTCCTTCTCAGCCTTGGGAATCTATTCACACTACCTCTAAATTTAAAATGTAACCATTTCCTTTAAAGGGGAAAAAGTTTTTTACCTCCCAAATTCCACAAATAGAGATATTCCTGTGACTATTTTAAAAGAAAAAAATTAGAATGTCTAACATTTATATAGCATTTTAAGGTTTAGAAAGCACTTATACATTTCATTTGATCTTCACAATATCCCTTCAAGGTAAGTGCCCTTGTCATTGTTATTGTTCAGTTGTTTCAGTAATGTCTAATTCTTCATGACCCTGTTTAGGATTTTCTTGGCAAAGATACTGGAGTGGTTTAACATTTCCTTCTCTAGCTCATTTTACATATGAGGATGCTGAGGCAAACAGGGCTAAGTGACTTGCCAAGAGTCACAGAGCTAATAAGTGTCTTGGGCCAGATTTGAACTCGGGAACATGAGTCTTCCTGGCTTAGTGCTCTATCCACTGTACCACCTAACTGCCCTCAGTGCCATTATTATTCTCATTTTGCAGATGAATACATTGAGGTTGAGAGAGTTTAAGTCACATGCTCAAGGTCACACAGCTAAATGTCTCAGGCAGGGTTTCAAGTCAGTTCTTCCTGAATCCCAAAAATTGTTAATGAGTGTTCCTTTCTTGTGGTTCTGGTTCTGCTTAGGAGACCAAACAACTATTTCAGAAGGACAGCCATTGCTTTGCTCAAAATGTTTTCAAACTCTCATTGGAGAGTCAACTGTCTGTTATAGTCTTTCGGTTCCAACACCGAACAAACAAGTCATATCTCTTTATAATTACATAGGAACAAAAGATTATATGACCAGGCGATTGTTGGGAAAGTCCTATTTCTTGGGGGAAAATGTGCAGTGTCTATGCTATCTGTGCTTATGGCAATCTACTTAAGGCCCATGACCCACAGATGAAAGGAAAGGTCAGTATAAATATAGGGTACGTTGAGAGTGTATACTTGTTTGTTTTCTAATTCTACCAGAGGTAGGTTAAGGAAAAGGAAATATTTAAACTCTGAATGCTATTGCAGTTACAATATGGTACTCTGAACTTTAGGCATTACATTGAACAGAGAAATCCATTTAGTGATGTCGGATAAATATGTACTGAATAAAGGAAGCCATAATGGAATGAAAGGGGAGGCAGCATGGTGCTGGAGAAGTGTTAAGATCTCGATTTTACAGGATCTGGGTTTGAATCCTCCCTCTAACAATTTGTAGCTTTATTATACTGGGCAAAGAATATTTGCCAAGAAAACACCAAAATGGGGTTATAAAGCATCCGACATGACTGAAACAATTCAACAACAACAACAAATAAAATAAGGGGCTGGGGCAGGGGTCAATGTTCTCTAAGGTCACATTCTGGTCAAAACCTAAGATCTCATGATCAATGATCCTACAATAACCTGTATGACCTGGGTAAATGAAAGACCCTGGGTCTTATTTTTATAGGATGAAAAATGAATCTTTGTTGTGCCATTTATCAGCTGTGTAACCTTGGACAAATCACTTAACATCTCCATTCCTCCATTTTCTGACCTGTAAAATGAATAGATTAGACTAATTCACCTCCAAAGTCTCTTCCAGATTTAAATCTGTGACCCTATGATTCATTTTTGGTAGAAATGAGTAATAATTTCATTCAGAGAAAAATGGTCATGTGAACTTCTAGCCTTTCATTGGCCAAGCCTCTTTCTAGTTTCAGAGGCAGAAACAGAATTTTTAAAATGTTGTTGCTTTCTTTACGTGAAAAATATGCAATGCTCTCCATTTCCCCTCTGTTCAGTCATTACCCTGGAAATGAAAAATTCATTAGTCAACCCTCACAAATCCTTGGAAGGGCACTTAGAGAAATGTTGACATAAAGTGTCACTGCAGTTTGGAATTTCTTTCTTGAACACAAGAGGGACAAGATACAACTCTACATGTAAATATGTATACATATACAGAAATATGCAAACAAATACACATGGGAAATGAACCTGGAAATATTATGTGTATCCTAAAGTATGACTGGACATAAATCCAGTGATCTCTTTTTAAGTTACACACAAGTCCAGTGAGTGACATAGGATACTTGTTTTTTATACTTTACTTCTATGTGAAATTCATTTTTTATTGTCCCTTCTAACTTCACATTTGAATGAAGAACTTCAAGAGAGCAATGATCATGTGTATCATTTTGCTTCCTCTCCCTACAAGTCCAGCATATGGTAATTAAATATTGTTCTTAAAAAAAAGGAAAATTGATCTCACATATTTCTTCCTCAGATACCTATAGAACCCTAGTTTCTCTAAAAACCTTTCCTTCTAGCATTTAATATATTCTCTTACCTTGCTATTTTACTGTTTTACGTATGTATGTCTCCTTTCCCCAGTAAAAAGTAAATGCCTTGAAGAAAGATGCATTTTTCTTTCTATCTTCAGCCCTAAGCATTTTCCTGAACACCAGAAGCATTTAATTCATGTTTGTTGAATTAAAAACAAAGGAAACCCATTGCATTATGCAGTAGGCACTAGGTTCACAAACACATTCAATGAATCAATCCCTTCCCTCTGAGAGCTTACATTTTAAAAATTTTTTTTTTTTGGTGGGGGCAATGAGGGTTAAATGACTTGCCCAGAGTCACACAGCTAGTAAGTGTCAAGTGTCTAAGGCAAGATTTGAACTTAGGTCCTCCTGAATCCAGGGCCAGTGCTTTATCTACTGAGCCACCTAGCTGCCCCATGAGAGCTTACATTTTTTTTTTTTTTAGTGAGGCAATTGGGGTTAAGTGACTTGCCCAGGGTCACACAGCTAGTAAGTGTTAAGTGTCTGAGGCCGGATTTGAACTCAGGTACTCCTGACTCCAGGGCCGGTGCTCTATCCACTGCACCACCTAGCTGCCCCAAGAGCTTATATTTTAATGGAGGAAACAAGTACACAAATTAGTGGTATAAGTAGAACAAATATAAATAAATGCAAGGGAAGATCAAAAGGGAGGTCAGTAGAATTTAGGAGGCTTTGTGGAGAAAATAGTGGTTAAATTATGACTTGAGGGAAGAAAGGGATTATTGAGGAAAACATGAGGAGAAAGTACTTTCCCCTTGTCATGAGGGATGATGACTAGTGCAGAAGCTGAAAAGAAAACAGAAAATGGTTCTATGCATGAAGAACAAAGAATAGTATTATATAGTATATATTATACACAGTAACAGCAATATTGTTTTTTTGGGGGGGGGTTTGTTCCCCCTCGGGGCAATGGGGGTTAAGCGACTTGTCCAGGGTCACCCAGCTAGTGTCAAGTGTCTGAGGCCAGATTTGAACTCAGGTACTCCTGAATCCAGGGCAGGTGCTTTATCCACTGCACCACCTAGCTGCCCCAGCAATATTGTTTTAAGAACAACTTTGAGTGAATAAGTAATTTTATTAATATTTTATAAATATTTATAAATATTATAAATATCCAAATTAACTACAAAGGACACATGAAGGAAGAAAGTATCTATATCCAAAGAAAGAACTGATAATAGAAGTATGTATAGAATGATTTTATATACATACATATCTATATATGTAGACACATTTGTGTCTGATTGTAGCAATCTCTAGGGTAGGGAGGAGGAAAAAAAGGAAGTTACATGATGACTTTATTATACCTTTAAAAGGAATACCAAGTTGTACATAATAGATTTGTAATTTCATGTGCAATCATCTTTCTTATTATACTATGTTATGGAAATGCTTGTTTCATGCCATGAATTAAAAAAAATAAATTTTAAAAAATAACAAAGGAGGCCAGTTAGACTGAATCATAGAATGAGAAAGGAGGAATAATGTACAATGAGGCTGGCAAGATAGATTGAGACCAGGACTGAAGGGATTTAAAAACTAAAAGGAGGAGTTTTTATTTTATCTTAGCGGAATTAGGGAACAAATGGAACTTACTGAGTAGGAGAGTAAAATAGTTAAGTCGTTGATTAAAGAAAAATCACTGTGGCAGCTATGAGGAGAATAGACTGGACTTGGGAGAGACTTGACACAAGCTCTTAGAAAAATCTGGGTAAGAGATGAAGAGGTATGGATGGACCACAGAAGTCACATATAAGATGATAAGATTTGGCAACTTGCATATAAACAGAAGAATCTAAGATAAGTTTAAGATTTGCTGCTAATGCAAGCTGGCAAATGTGGTATCATTGACAGAAAGAGAGGTTTGGTGTATTTGTTGGGGGTGGGGGATAAATTTTGTTTTGGACATGTTGACTTTATTTCTGGAACATTCAGTTGGAAATACTCAGTTGATGATGTAGGTCTTTAGTATAGGTCAGAGACTGAGGCTGGATGGACATTTAGCTCTGAGAGTCATTTCCATAGAGATGATAAATCAAACCTTGGAAGCTAATGAGGTCACCAAGAGAGTACTGTGAGAGAAAAGAGAAGGGTGCAGGATAGAGCCTTGGACAATAGACATAATTACAGCATGTGATGTGGAAGATGAGCCAGCAAAGGATAGTGGGAAAGAATGATTGTGATCAGACAGGCAGAAGAAAAGAGAGAGAATAGAAAACCTATGGGGAGAGGGCAGCTGGGTGGCACAGTGAATAAAGCACCTGCCCTGGATTCAGGAGTACCTGAGTTCAGGTCCGGCCTCAGACACTTGACACTTACTAACTGTGTGACCCTGGGCAAGTCACTTAACCCTCATTGTTTCCCCCCACACACACACACAAAATCTAATGGGGGAAACAACATGCAAACAACTATATACAAACAAGCTATGTGCAGAATCAATAGGAAATAACCAACAGAGGGGAGGTACTAGACTTAAGAAGGATTCGAAAAAGCTTCCTGTGGAAGGTAGGATTTTACAGATAAGTTGTCCTGTATCTGTAGACACTAGAGAAAATCTCAGGTCTTAAAAACAAAACAAAACCCAAACACATTTCAAATTCCTATAATAGGATAGGTTCTGTGTTACAAAGGAAGGCATAGACCCAATCTAGTTAGAAGTTTATAGATGGCCAAGTGGATAGAGCACCAGCCCTGGAGTCAGGAGGATCTGAGTACTATTCCCATCTCAGACACTTACTAGCAGTGTGTCTCTGGGCAAATCACTTAACCCTGATTGCCTCAAACATCCAGGGCCATCTCCAGTCATCTTGATCTATATCTTGCTACTGGACCCAGAACGCTCTGGAGGAGAGAGAGAGGCTACTGACTTTGCACAGCCCTCTGTCACTTAAATCCAACACACTGCAAGGCATGATATCACCTCCAGATATCATGGTCCTCTTTGAGAAGGAAGGACAAAACAACAACAAACAAACAACAACAACAACAACAAAAGTTTACACCCTTTGAAGTGAAACTACCCAACTTGATACAGTAAAAATTTTAGAGTTAGATAATATCTTTTATCAAGCAGGAGGCAGTCTGGTAAAAGGGGTTGGAAGACCAGAGTTCTTTCCTTGGATATTTACTATCTGTGTAACCTGTACCACTTCAGCTGTCTAGGCCTCAACTTCCTTATCTGAAAAAAAAGGTGGTTGGACTAGCTGACTCCTAAAGTCCAGCTCTACATCTATAATCTATGTCTACCTTCATTTTACACATTAGGAAACTGTGGTCATGGAGGTAACATGATTTGTTTAAAGTTCATTTACACAGAATATAACAGTTCTAGGGTTCCTTCCAACTGACCTGATTCCAGACCAACTTGTACTTGTTTTTATTATCTGTATATCCTACTGAATCTAGGGAAGCTGAGAAACCCCCAGGTATTCCTCATGGGATCTACAGTAGCCGGCAGTAGCAATGAACAGTGACACTGGAGCCCTCTCTGGCTCCTCCTTTCCTACCTCTTCCCATTCTCCTACTATGGCTCAATCAGAGCTGAGGGTCTTTCTACTACCACGTTGGCCCAGATCAACCTTGCCCCTAAAATATGACCTAGACTGTCTAGTTGGGCCACGGGAGTATATCATTCAATTATGTAATTGTTTAGTTTATGATGGTTCATAAATAGGTTGGGGGGAGGAGAGTCTATACCTAGGATTTATCTAGTTTAGGCAACTCCCAGTAAAAAAGACCTCTTTGCTAATGCAAGTCAGTGACTGTCCTCCAGTTGAGAACCTTATACTATTAGTTACCTGAAGCACTCAGAGGATGGGTAACTTCCCTAGATATGCACAAACTGTACTAGGTGGAATAGTGGATAGAGGGTCTAGCCTGGCCCTGGGTTCAAATCTGACTTCAGATACTAACTGTGTGACCTTGGGCAAGTCACTTAACCCTGTTTGCCTCAGTTTCCTCATCCATAAAAATGACCTGGAGAAGAAAATGGAAAACCACTCCATTATCTTTGCCAAGAAAACCCCAAATGGGGTCAGGAAGAGTCAGACAAGACTGAACAACAACAACATGTCAGAACACAAGTCTTCCTCATTCCCAGGGATTCTTGTTGCTCTCTATTTCACCATGCCTCTAAAATAGTTCATTTAGTGTTATAAATCATTTTTATTATTGAACTCTCTCCCTCTCTCTACAATAAAAGCAAAATACTTATCTTCCCCATTCCACCTACCAACGATCCTCAAGTAGATAAAAAGTACACAGACATAAGGAAATCAGTCATAAAATTGCTCAACTTTATTCCAGCAGTTTCTTATTTGCATGTGTAAATGCCATAATCCTTTATGCAAATAGGAGCTATGTGAAGGTTTTGTGTGTACTCAAGGATCTGACCCTTGAAGTATGCAATTTTTCCACCTACAGCTCCTTTCTTGTTCAGGAATCTGCCAAATAGATAGGCTGTATAATAAGTAAAATTGTCACAGACAATTCAATTGTTTACTTCCCTTCCTGAAATTCCTTTTGAAGTGAACAACCACATGGTAACAACTATTCACTTTCCACTCATCAACAGTGGGTGCACAGAAGAGAAGGACCAGCTCACCTACACCAAGGACACGGTTTCTCCAGTCCATACAATTTCATTCTGAAAATAATATTTCCTGCTTTTCCCAGGCCACCCATGGAATTTAGATGTAAGAAAATAAAACAAGGTCCAGGCAAGTTCTTGAGTCCTGAGTTAATCTGAAATCTGGTATTCAGTGAGCAATAAAGTTTGATGTGTAATGCTAGGTAGATGGCTAAAATATACATAAATCTTCTTTAATGTTTCTTCATTTTACTAAGCAGCCAGCCTAGCACGTCAGCTATCCAACCTCTGGAATCATGTAATTGCTTTTTGGGGAAATCAATGTCACCTCAGGGACAAAGGGGAATGACCAGAAACTCATTAATCTCTTCAAAGCAGGTGTTCTTTATCTGGGGTCCACAAACCCATGAATGGCTTTTGGGGGTTCATGAACTTGGATGGGAATAAAATTATGTCTGACTTTCCACTAACTGAAATTTAGCATTTCCTTCATTATTAAAAAATATGATTCTGAGAAGGAGTCCATAGGCTTCTACAGATTGCCATGACCCTTAAAAGCAGAACTGAAATCTAGTTCATTTTGCTGTCCCCACTGACACATAGCATAGTACTTTGTACATGGCAGATATTCAATAAATGTTTACTAAAATGGATCTGGAAGGGATCTTGAAGAATGTCTAGGCTAGCTCCCTCATTTTATTCAATAGGAAACTAAGGTTCAGAGAGTCAATAATAAGCCATGGTGAGACTGCAAGTTTAGAATAGGATTGAGACTAGAATCCAGATTACTTGAGTCTCAGGCCAGCACTACACTAAGTCACATCTAGGGACCTCTTTGAGAAGTGGTCATTTTTGGAAGAAGCATATACAAAATCATCATTTAAAGGTCATGAAATGGCTTATAGACTTTTTAGATGATTTCATATATCTCATGAGTGAACAAATGAAAACATGCATTAAGTACCTGTTATATACTATTTAAATATTTGTAAAGGATTTTACAAACTTTAATGTGCTATGAAAATACTTATTATTATGATGATGATTATGAATCATTATTAACAGGCACTGTGATAGGTATAACTACACAAATACAAAGGTGGCAGGGTGTCTGTTCTTAAAGAGTATTCATTCTAATGGGGGAGACAACACATTTAGGGGAGCAGTAGCCAAGTAAGAATGATTTGTTCTGGAGAGGCATAGGGCTTATGAGTGGAGTCATAGGGCACTAATTTGTCATTCCTCTCCTAGTAGCAATGAAGTTTCAACAGGAAGATTTCATTTCAACACAAGAATTTAGGGCTTGGAAAGAAAAGTGAGAGAATTCCCTTGGAAAACAGCATTGTGAACTGGAATCCTATAGTTTAAATTACCAGAAAAAATGATACCTTGGCTCTCTTTATACAAAAGTTGGAATTCCCAATTCTGTTTAATCCTCCTCTCATTTTCTTAATTTTATTTCTTTTCTATGTAAGCAATTTCTTTTTCAAACACACAAATAATATGTTTTATTCATTAGGGAAAAAATAAGTCTAAAAATTGCAGTTGTCAATGAGTAAATTGGTTACCTAGCAGAGGTTTTCAAGCAATAAACTTTGAGTATTTAGAGTCTCTAAAGTCTGTAAATGGAGCCAGATGAGTCACATTTCAGAACCCTGTGCATTTTTTAAGGTATTATAGTTTTACCCAAGTGGTATGAGGGACAAACTAAGTCAAGAAGGCTTTTGTAAAATTTACAATTCCTAACTTGCACCTTTGCTACTGAAAAGATTAGGGGAGGATTTCTTCCCTTCTCCCAAAACAAACTCAAAACCAATTTCTTCCTTAAAGTTTTCTTGATTACTTCCAGGCTAATGTAGTCATATCCCCTCATCTATTGTCAATTTTGTCCCATAGATGGGTATATTTCCCAGAGGCATTTGCTACTTTCCAGAAAGAGACTCTGCATAGATTTCAAATGGAAAAGAGACTTCTTGTAAATGATCAGGTCCTCTAGATTCTTTGGTTCACTGATAATGTGCTATTGGATCAAGCCCTGGAACTAATTATAGGACTTCCTCTTGAGGTCCATGATTACTCAAAAGAGATGGACCTAAAAAATCAGATGAAAAAATTTACATAACACCCTTTGCAATCCCGAAAGCACTTATAGAGGTCAGGTATTATAATTATTATTGATTCACATAGAAAAATTAAATGGATGAAAAATACCTATTTTCTAGGCTAGGACATAGATTTCCAGTCCATTGATTTAGCCTTATTACATATATCTGAGACTGGCACTGTAGATGGACAATGAGTTGGGCAGGTAGTACAAATTAGATTTCATTTGGGAAAACAGACTAAGACAGAAAAATGGGACCATAGATATCAACACATTTTTGAGACAGATCTCCCTGAAAAGATCCCTTAACTAAAGCTATCAGTGAAAAGAAGGGAAAACCCCCCAACAAATCTTTCCCCCCCCAATTTAACTTTAGTAGACAAAAGAAATCTTTGAAAACTTTCAGGAAATATTGAAAATTTGCTTGGAGTTTTGAGAAGCAAGAGAGTAGGCAATTGGGAGATACTTAGTAAAGAATTTGTTAAAATAATTATTAATAAATATGTGAATTCCAAGTTGCTCCTGAGTCTCTTAGCTGGAATAACATGCACAGTCTCTGAGAGTAAATTAAAAAAAATACTGTAGTCTTATATTTTGAGTCCGGCAAATTTTGAGAATAACTTCTATACTTCGGATTTGGATTTCCTGGGTGCAAGACAGACTTCACTGTGGTTAGCAGTTGCTTAGGAGCTAGCATAATTCTCTTATTTAATCTCTCTTCTCTTCATCCCTGACCTATTCCCACTCCCACTTCTACTTCTGCTGTCAGTTCCATTTGCATAAAGTTCTCAAAGATGGGGAAGCAATCTCAAAATGATATTTAAAATACATTTAGTAAGGTCTGGGCAACTAAATGACACAACTACATCCTGCACTAATAACAAGATTACATAATTTTATCTCTCTTTAAAATCTCCAACCATATGGAAAAGACTTCACTTCAGCTAAACTACCCTGGCTTTGCCATTTACTAACCACCTATGAGCTTGGATAAGCACATAATCTTTCTGGGCCTTAGTTTCCTTATCTATAAAATGAGGGCATTGGGCTGAATTCATTCTTAGGTCTTTTTCAGCTCTATGAGCCTAAGTAATGTAAAGAAAGATTTTATTTATTTATGTATGTATTTATATATGTATACATTTATAAATATACATATTTATATATTATATCTACTATATATACATAATCTATGCATTATATTATATATATAACAAGAAGGAACTCTAGATGGCACAATGGTAAGAATACTGGCTATGTAGCCAGTGGACTTAGCTTCTACTCTTAGTTCTATTATTTAAAATGAGCTTGACTTTGAATGGGCCATTTCATCTCATCTTGCTCATGGAGAAAATGAGGGGACTGGACCACATGTCTTCTGAAGTCCTTTCTAGCTCTGATTCTGCCATCCTATATGTCTATGATTATGACAAAGCCATCAAGCCTATAACTTATCCCAAGGATGAAAATGTTGAAAATATAATACTTAGGAATGATACTCAGGGAGGGATTTTAATTGATGGAGTAGGCAAAAAAGAGGAAATGGACCCAGGATCAACTGGCAGAAGTTGCAAAGGAAGAAAATTTAGATTTGATCTCAGGGAAAACTTCCTAATGGTTTAAATTACTTAGAAGTGGAATGATCTGACTCAGGAATCAGTGATTTCCTCCTTTAGAAAAAAGCTGGTTCAGTCTTTTTCAGGTATGGATTTGACTAGAATGCCCCTAATGTCCCTTCTGACTCTGAAATTTGGATTCTGAATGGCAATAAAGTTGACACAGTTTTCTGAAGTAGGTTCTAGGTACCAAACAGAGTCCCTATGTGGCCCACAATTTACTATCTTCAGCATTGTAGCCTAGGATCATGGGATCATAGATCTTGAGCTATCAGGAGTCTTAGAGAACATTTAATGCAAACTACTCATTTTCTATGGAATAGGGGTAGGTTTTCCATAATGGAGGCCCTCCAGTGCAGCTTCAAGCCCACTGAGTCCCAGAGACAGGGTTGGTCCCCAAAGTCATAGAATTAGCAACGTCAAGACTAAAATCTCGCTCTTCTAACTCCAACGCCAGTTACTCCATACCATGGTGCATCTTGTTATCAAAAATCAATGGTGTGGGGCAGCTAGATGGAGCAGTGGATAGAGCACCGGCCCTGGAGTCAGGAGGACCTGAGTTCAAATCTGGCCTCAGACACTTAACACTTACTAGCTGTGTGACCCTGGGCAAGTCACTTAACCCCAATTTCCTCACCAAAAAAAAAAAATCAATGGTGTCAAACTCAAATAGAAAGGGAAGCCACTAAAGATCCCTCTCACCACATACTGACTTAGAAAACCACATATAAATATTATTCATGTTCTATTATATTTTTATTTATTTCACCACATATCTCCCAATTACATTTTACATCTGCTTCTGGCCACACTAAGGAGTGCTGTGAACCTTTGTTTGACACTTCTATCATATACAAGGTGTCCAGTTCTAGGCAATAAATTTGAAGAGGATCATTAACAAACTGCATTGGGGTGTATTGAGGGGACAATGACCACACTTGTGAATTATTTGTAAAACACATTTTTTTTTAAAGGATGTTGAAGGACATGGAGATATTGAAGCTGACAAGGGATTTCCCAGGAATCTGAAAGCTGCCTTCCATTATTTGAAGGGCTGTCAAACAGATAAGAGATTAGATACTGTTTGTAAACCTAAAAGACAAAACTAAAACTGATAGGTAGATTGGGTTAATATAAGAAGGATTTTTATTTTATTTTTTGCAGGGCAACGAGGGTTAAGTGACTTGCACAGGGTCACACAGCTAGTAAGTGTCAAGTGTCTTTGGCTATATTTGAACTGAGGTCCTCCTGAATCCAGGGTTGATGCTTTATCCACTGTGCCACCTAGCAGCTACTAGAAGGAACTTTTAATAATTACAGCTGTTTAGTTTAAAAGTCAGAAAGTGTTCTTTTGAAAAAAAATGCTTTGTACCAAGAGCTTACCTTCAAATTGCTCTGATACACTTGGTGAGGTATATTTTTAGCATTTCAGAGATATTTTGTCAAATTAATTTTGGCATCTTTGGCTACTTTTGTTAACATGTAATTGATCTTTATAGGGTGTTTATTGAAAAGATCCCCTCACCTCCAATGTGCATTGGGTGACTCCAGTGTACAAAGCATTACTACTTTCAGAGGCTTTCTCAAGGTCATTTTTAACAGACTCATTTGTTGGAAGATGTCTGTTCAAACAAAGAAGTTTACAAAGCACTTAATCTTCACCATAACCCTGGAGGTAAAGAGTTATTATCCATACTTTATGAATGAGGAAATTGAAGGAGACAGAGGTTAAGTGACTTGCCCAGGGTCACACAGAGACTGAGAAAAGTCTAAGGCTAGATTTGAACTCAGGTCTTCCTGATTTGAAGCCCAGTGTTCTATCATGGATCCACCAATTGCCTAAAATGCTGTTATTATCTCAATTTTACCATTGAGGAAACTGAAGGAGAGGTTAAGTGATTTACTCAGGGCCACACAGTTAGGAAGTATATGAGGTTGGATTTGGGCTCAGATCTTCCAGAGTCCAGTCCCAACACCCTATCCACTATACCACCCAGCTGCCTTCATAGTTCTTTGTTACAGCCACTGGAAACAAAATGTAAGTTTCCAAGATTGTCAAATATCAGATTTCCATTCAGGCAGTTTTTTAGTTAAAAGAGAAGCAAAGCACCTGTTTCTGCAGTCAGCATATGCCCAGAATTTATTCCATTTGATTCTGTAGCTTACATGTCTAGTTTTTTAAAAAATTAAAGGAAAACAGAAAAACCCCAAAAAACAGTTGAATGAGCATATTTTCTCAACCCAGGTGAATTTTAAGAGGTAAAGATAAAATAGTTGCTATTCTATCACTTAAATTCTATAAATTACAGTCCCCAGAAGTAGCCATAAGCTTTCTGTTACTGTTAAGAAACACCAGTAATGGAATAGAGTCCCATTAGGCAAAAAGATTAATTATTTCAGTGAATGGCAACAGATTTATTTTTTCATATTGTATTTACTACATTCTCAGTTCACTCTGTGGCAACAGATGGTTAAAAGCCTTTAAATAAGTGTTCTGGAACACTTTTGAAAGAATTCATTTTAAACATTTTGTATAGGAAGGATTTCAAAGGGATGTTTTGTTTCCCCCTACAACCTACAATCTTACTTATATAAAATCATCTACATGTGTACTTCCACTTTCTCTCCTTTCACTCTTCTCAAGTCTCCCCTGTCTGGCTTCAAAGATAATTCAGCTGAACCTCTTCTCCCCTAAGTTACTAATGATCTCCTAATGAACAGAGACCTGTTCTGGTCCTTGGAGCTGCTGTTACCTTCTCAACTAAATTTGTCTTCCATTTAATCTATATACATGTTGTCTCCCATATTAGAATTTAAGCTCCTTGAGGGCAAAACCTATTGTAGCTTTTTCTTTATTTCTCTGGCACTTGGCTTGCTGAAAGTGCTTAATAAATGCTTGATGTTTGACTTGAGGTTATTAGGCATGAGCTCACCAAAAGTCATAGTTACATACTGCTAACATAATGGAACTGTGAAGATGCCTGGGAAATTAATTTCTCAGGAATATTAAGCAAATATTAGTTTGTTTGGTTAAATTTAGACTGATTTTCCTGACTGGCCAACTTACTTCCTCCTAATCAACCTCCAATCCGACTCCTGCTACCCCAGCCCCTTGTCTTGGCTGCTAGGAGAAGAGGAGAGTAGAGAAAAGCAAGGAACAATGGCATCAGTCAGTCCCTAAGTACTTTATTCTCTCAGCATACTCTACCACCCTTCCAGGTAAGGATCATCTGATCTTCGGGAGAATACAAAATAGCTCCTTAGCAGGGAAAGATGGAAGATCCTTGGTTTAGTCCATCACTCAGCTTCAGATCTTTTCCAAACTCCAGGATATATGAGTTTGAATCAGTGTTTCTCTTATTTAGTAGAGTGCCAGCAGCTGTAGCTGTAACAGCTGAAAATGAGAGCTTTCAACACTGGAATTTGTTGATATAACAGTTGCTTTGGGCCAAGTCATCATAGTACTGACTATTTGTTTGATTTTTCTCACATCCATAAAATCAAAAGGATAAAAGTAGCAATCCACCAACTCTCAAGGGAACTGTGCAGATCCTATAATCAATATCACTTTATGGAGTATTTTAAAGCCTTCCAGCTATCCCATCTCCCACCCTTTTTGCTTGTCTCTATCTCTGTCTCTGTCTCCCTTTGCCTCTGCCTCTGTCTCTGTGTCCCTGTCTGTGTCTGTGTCTGTGTGTATGTCTCTCTCTCTCACCCCTCCCCCCCTTTGATTCCCTCCCTCTCTCCTTCTACCTCTTTCTCCCTCTCTCCCCGGCATCCTAAGTACAACTACAGGCTAGATGTTGAGAATAAAAAGACAAAAGTAAAAACTGAAATAGCTCATGCCCCCAAGGAGTTTATATTCTTTTTGGGGAAAAACTAGTATACAAGAAAGCAAATACAAAAATATATTTTAAAAATTTCCAGAAAGATGACACTAGCCAATGGAAGGAAGAGAAGAAGGTTCTGGCAGGAGGAAACACTTGGGTTGAATTTTCAAGAAAGCTATGGATTCTGACAGGAATTGGAGTTAGGAAGGGAGGTATTCCAGTAATCAGGGGCAATCTGAGAGGAAATAATAAGTAGCCCAGTTTAGGCGGTACATTTAACCCAAATCTTTTGCTGTTGTTGTTGTTATTTGTCCTTCTTTTTTTTTTTAAGGGCAATGAGGGTTAAGTGACTTGCCCAGGGTCACACAGCTAGTAAGTGTCAAGTGTCTGAGGTTGGATTTGAACTCAGGTCCTCCTGAATCCAGGGCCTGTGCTTTATCCACTGAGCCACCTAGCTGCCCTGGCCTTTTTTTTTATTTGTCCTTCATTTTCTAAGAGGACCATGACATCAGGGTGATATGATTTGCAGTGAATTAAATTTAAGTGAGGGAGAGCTGTGCAAGGTCACAAACCTCACTTTCTCCTCCAGAGCCATCTCGGTCCAATGGCAAGATATACATCAGGATGACTGGAGATGGCCTGTACCTTTAAGGCAATTGAGGTTAAGTGACTGGCCCAGGGTCACACAGATAGTATGTGTCTGAGGTGAGATTTGAACTCAGGTCCTCCCAACTTCAGGGTCAGTGCTCTATGCACTGTGTCATGTAGCTGCCCCAATACAATTCAATAAACATTTATTAAGTGCCTACCCTCTGCCAGGCACTGTGATAAGTATTGGGTATACAATTAATAAAAAAGAAAGACAGACTTTTTACATAAATTATATGAAGGAAAGTTAAAGGCATGGAAAAAATGGTATGGGCATATATAATCCACAATATCTTAAATATTATAGCAAATTCTTATGACATCTCACATATTTAACTGGAAAAGGTTTCAGTTACTAGGAACTAAGGCGAAATTTTGTTTAAAAGGTCTGCCACTATTTCAACTTGTAAAGGTATGCTAAAGTATGAAGAATAACTTTGTCCCTTGAAAAGTTTTACATCAAACTCTTATAATATCTATGCATATATGTATATGTATTCATGTATACACCCACATGCTAGTTTACGGCACTTCAACCTCATGAAAGACAATAGGAAAAATGTATACAGTTTATATCCATGGCATTTTTTTCTCTATCATCCTTCATATAGTCAGTGTGGCAGATCATAGGTGATTCTCTATCCCCCATTTATGATGGTCCATCTTCTCTGTTCCATCTCCTTTGTATAGGCTATCCCTCTTAGCTCAACAGGCCATTATAGGTGAGTCCATCCATACTAGAGTAGATTTTAAAATATTTGCTTGTTGGTTTAATATATAAGTAGTAGTAGGTTTCCTCCAGTCACAGATGACCATGGCCACAGGCCACAGTGTGGCTATGCAGTCTGATAGGGGAGCCGAAGCTCCTGCTACAACGAGGACATCAGAAAACTGTGCTCTCTGTTGCCCGTCAGTTCCTGTGTCTCATTCGTTTTTCTTCCTCCAGAGAAGTATACATACGTATATATGTGTCTATATATATATTATGTACATATGTACATAATGTGTGTATGAGGTATGGATGTGTATACATACCTTTGTATAGACATATATGTACATTTAGAGTTTGCAATACATATACACATATACATACATGCATATGTATGTATATATATATACTTGTATACACACACACATGTATGTGTGTATATATATAGAGAGAGAGAGACAGGCAGAGACAGAGGGAGGGTGTTTAAACCCATGCATTGTTTATTAGAGTGTATTTATCATATTGAGATGTATGTGTACTCCCCTGGTTTGAGGGGAACATTTTTTTTTTTAACAAAGTCTTAAGACATTTTTTTCATAAATCCTTTTTCTACAAGTTAATTCACATCTCCTAGCTAATGATTACTGGAGAACATACTAATGAGGGCTTGTGAATAGCAATATCAGAAACTTGGCCTCTTAGGGTTAATCCTAGGACTATGAAAATATGAAACAGCTAGGTGGCACAGTGGATAAAGCACTGGCACCAGATTCAGGAGTACCTGAGTTCAAATCTGACCTCAGACACTTGACACTTACTAGCTGTGTGACCCTGGGCAAGTCACTTAACACTCATTTGCACTGCAAAAATTAAAAAAAAATTAAAAAGAAAGAAAATAAGATAGCTGCCTCTCTTAGGACCCAAGTAGTCAGTATCAGTGAGAATTGGGGGATTGGTCCTTGATGGATGTGAAACAAGAATAATAGAACTGAATGCCTACTATATGCAACAAACTGGGCTTATCTCAGGGGGAGGAGAGAGTGAGGCTGATTACTTTGTGCAGCTCTGCATCACTTGAATCCATTTCACTCACAACTCAAGATATTATCCTCCTGATATCATTGGTCCTCTTTGAAAACAAAGGATGGGGGCAGCTAGGTGGCGCAGTGGATAGAGCACTGGCCCTGGAGTCAGGAGTACCTGAGTTCAAATCCGACCTCAGACACTTAACACTTACTAGCTGTGTGACCCTAGGCAAGTCACTTAACCCCAATTACCTCACTAAAAATTAAAAAAACAAAAAAAAAAAACCCAAAACCCAAAGGATGAACAATAACAACTAACAACCACAATCTGGGGTGGGGGGAGAACATAGAAATAAAAACATGTTTTGTGCCCTCAAAGAGTTTTACGGTCTGGCAAGGGAGGTAAAATATAGCCATAAAAATGTTACTCTATATTCAACATTAGTTGATGAGTTCTTTAAAAAAAAGTGGTTACACATAATTAGAGTTATAGAAATTCAACAGAAAGAAGAGAAAATCACTTTCATGCTAAATGGTCATGGAAGATTTTTGAAATAAATTGAGCCGAGGTGGCCTTTGAAGTTGACCTTGAAGAATGAGGATCTATTATACTAGATTAGTCTAAATCAGACTACAGCAAATGCATGCATGGCATATTTGAATTCCATGGTCTCCTTGAGTCCCATGATCTACCCCTTCATTCTGTCACTGAAGAATGGTTAAAAATTGAATCTCACCATTTCCCACAACATACTACTACCTGAATTAGAGACCCTGACCTTCCTCTACCTCATTATATGCTCCTATTCTTCTCTCTCTCCTTATGTCTCACCTTTACTAAACCTATTCTTCCTTCTCACCATAGCCTCCAATTACTTCACTCCATACTCCACTTCGACTTTCTCAGACCATTAGCCCTGCTTTAAATCCACTTTCATCCCCTTCCAATCTCAACACTGTAGGTAGACAAACAATTCAATTTCTGACTGCCATTCACGTTCAAATCCCTATCCCCACTCCCCTGTTTTCACTGTTCAACTCTTGCCAATTCTCAGTCCTGGATTACCCCTACCATCTGCCTCCTCTGCTCCTACTCATATGTTCCTGTCTTCAAACATGTTCAAATTTACCTCATCCTCAAAAAACCTTCACTACACCCCAACATCCCTTCTAACTAGATTTCTCCACTCTTTCTCAAGCCAAACTCCTTGAAAAGAGTGTCTTCACACTTTATTTCCTTCTATTATTCACTCCTCAGACCTTTGTAATATGACTTCTCAACTCATTACCTTACTGAAAGTGCTCCCTTGAAAGTTGCCAACAATCTTTTAATTACTAAATATGACGGCGTTTTCTTAGCTCTCATCTTACTTGACCTCCCTAATGCAGCTGACACTGATGATCACTTCTCCTTTTATATTCTCTACTCTCTAGGCATGATTTCTTCCTTCTCTTCTTACCTGTCTGCCTGTTCCTTCTCAGTTTCTTTTACTGGTCTATCACCCATATCATGCTCCCTAACTGCGGTGATATTACCATTTTCTGAGTCCCTCTTCTCTCTACCTATTCCCTCTCTCAGGACCGGTCTTTGTTCTTAAATGTTTAACTTTCATCTCTATGTAAATGATTTTCGGTGATCTCCATCTTGATATCTCTCCATTGATATAACACTCTCTTGATTTACAAATCTATCTATCTATCTATCTATCTATCTATCTATCTATCTATCTATCTATCTATCTATCTATCTATCTATCCATCTATCTATCTATCTATCTATCTATCCATCTACAATCTGTCCTCCAGGCTTCATTATCTCATCACCAACTTGATATTGAACTTGATATTTACCTAAGTATCTCAAACTCAACATGTTGAAAATGGAATTTACATTCTTTCTCCCCAAATCCTCTCTCTTATAGACTTTCCTATTTCTATCAAAGGTACTATCATTTTTATCCTCAATTCCTCAATCTCCCTTACCCAATTTGTCCAGTAAATTGCCAAATATCTCTACGATGTCTTTTGCATACAATTTCTTCTGTCTACTCACACAGCTGACATCTTAGTTCAGACCCTTATCATTTCTCACCTCAATTATCATAATAGTTTCCTAACCGGTCTCTCTGCTTCAAGTCTTTTCCCACTCCCCACAGCTAGAAAAGTGATTTTCCTTAAAAGCACATCTAAGCCTACCACTTCTTACTCAATAAACTCAATTTTATCCCTCTCACCTTCTGGATAAAACACAAAACCCTCTGTTTAGCTTTTAAATCACTTTAAAACCTGCTCCTTACCTATTTTTCCAGCCGTGGTGATCCCCCATTGCTAATGCTCTCCTCTCCCACACTATCTTACACTAAACTACCTTGTATATATTGGTATTTATTCACTTTGTATTGATATCGTATATGGTTTTTGGTTTTGTTTTTGTTTTTGATTTTTGTGGGGCAATTGGGGTTAAGTTACTTGCCCGGGGTCAAACAGCTAGTAAGTGTTAAGTGTCTGAGGTCGGATTGAACTCAAGTCCTCCTGAATCCAGGGCTGGTGTTTTATCCACTGAGCCACCTAGCTGCTCCGATATTGTATATGTTGATAATGTAAACTTCTTTTTCCATTAGAATTTAATGTCCTTCAAAGCAGAGATTGCTTTGTTCTTTATATCTACAGTGTCTAACACCAGTTCCTAGCAAATAGTAGGCATTTAATAAATGCTTATTGATGGATTGATTGATGGATTCTTTTATGACTATAAAGGAATGAAAATTACAGGTTTGTTGTTGGACACCAGTTTCATTGTTGATAATATGAGATGTGTAGAGCTACATGCAACTTTTCTTATGTAGCATATATTTATTGTTTCCCTAAATTTATAGGTGTTTATTCAATGCAACGTGATATATAATTCAATTCAACAAACAGTTATTATACATTTATGTATAAGTTAAAGTACTAGATCCTAGGGGATATGAAAAGTTTTTTAATGCTTTATTAATACTTTAAAAGATTTGGTAATTACCCCCCAAAAAATTGCTCTTTACTACCATCAGCCCACACAATCCACTCTAAGAAAGATATACAGGGTATCAAACCAAATAGACACATAGACTAAATCTGACAGTAGATGAGTATATAAAATGGGTAGGAATCAAATCGCCTGAGGGCCAAGGGAATGGAAAAGACCTTCCTGGCATAGAGGACAGAATGAATAAAACAAGGTCAGAAGGGCAGGGTGTTCACAGATGGTAGTTTGACTGGAGGATAGAATTCATGGAGGGGGATGGTACAAAATGAGATCTTGCTTAAATACATCTTTAAGTATATAGCCCATAATGGAAGACCTATGGAAGACCTTTCTTTGCAATCCCATTATCTTCTTTTGCTTTCTTCCCTCTATCCCCACCTCTCTAGTTTTACACATTATATATCTTAAACAAAAATTGTAAGAGAGTTTTGATATCATATGGTACAATAGCTTGTTGAAGATAGAAGGGGACTTAGAGATCATTCCATTTAACCTACTCATTTCACAAATGAAGAAATTGAGTCTCAGACTGGGGAGCCAATTTGCCCAGTGCCACATGGAGAGATTAGAGCAAAGCTGGGGCTCAAATCCAAATCTTCCTCAAAGCCAGGGCTCTTTCCACTGCATGTGCTGGAAGTTTTGCATTGAATTTTCTGATGTAAAATTCAGAGAGGTTTTCTGGGTACTAAAGAATAAACTCTCAAAGGTAAAAGGGGCTAATCTGAAATAATAAGCAATTTAAATATCAGGCAGATGACAAATAGGGTCCATTGGCTGTGAAACTTTTAAAGAGAACAGCAGATTCTCCAAACAGAAGGAGATTTCAGACTGCAGGCAGGGGAAGAAAACAAAGTTTGATTATTTTTTTCTTGCCTTGAAAGGGAAAAAAAATTATCTGAAAAAGTGAAACACCCAAGTTGTTTTAAAGATTTTTTAAAATGCCAAATTGATGCTGGAAGCCAACCTTCATCGTTCAGTTTTTATGAGATCTGTGAGATCAGAGGTTTATAATTAGACTCAAAATGTCTTTAACTGGCAGCCTTCTGGCTCTACTGCAGAAAAAATAGGGAGCATTTATATAGCTCTTTCAGTTTTGTAAAGTGATTTACAAATATTATCTTAGTTCATCCTCACAATAATCCTAGGTAGTAGATGCTATTAATGCCCCCCGCTTTACAGATGAGGAAACTGAGGCATGGAATGGTTGAGTGACTTGCCCAGGGTCACACAGCTAATAAGTGTCTGAGTCTGGGTTTGAATTCAGGTCTTCCTGACTCCTATTCATTGCTCCATTTTATGGTTGAGTTGGAAATATAAGGTTTTCTGAATTTTTATAATTAAATTTTAAAAAGACAAGTTAAATTTGTCATCTTTCCCTTCATAAATATCTACAATGGTGAGAAATCTATGGGAATCAAATGAAGCCATGGGAATCAGAAGTGTTCTTGGTGAAGTCATGTTGGATAGCAAATCAGGAAAAGAGAATTCTTTTACCCAAAGAGTAAATTCATTTGGTGGAAGAGAGATGGGTCCTGCAAACCAAACACCAGTTTGGTGAGATTCCAGCAAAGAGTGTTACAACATGTATATAAACAGCAACAATTCATATAGTACTGAGCAATTTAATTTTCTAAAACATAAGGGGGAAAAGAACTATTGGTCCTCAGAAGGCTACATATCCATTCCTTGATTCATTCAGTTTATTCAACAAGCAGTTATTCTGAATGAAGAGAAAATCTTCAGTTAATAGGAAGCTTATGCATCAAACTTTGAAACATGTAAACTGTAAACTATATATACTCTCGGAAGTTACCAAATTTTAATTGCCAAATCTAATGTCATTTTCCCAATCCTTCTTGAAATCTCTGCAGCCTTTGGCACTGTGGATAAACTTCTTTTCCTGAATACTCTCTCTTATCTAGGTTTTTGTAACACTCCTCTCTCCCAATTTTCCTTCTACCATTCTGACTGTTCCTTCTCATTTTCCTTTTCTACATCTTCATCAAAATCACACATACAAGGTGGAATATCCCCCAAGGCTTTTTCCTGGGTCCTCTTCTATCTTTCTATAATTTCTTGCTTGGTGATATCATCAGCTCCCACAGATTTAATTATTGTCTAATGCAGATGACTCAAATCTATTTGCTGCTCCTAACTTCTCTTCTGACCCCCAGTCTTGGACATTTCAAGCCAGATGCCAAGACACCATAATTTCAACATGAACAAAATAGAACTCATTCCTCCCTAAGCCCTCCACTTTTCTTAACTTTCCTGTGTCTGTCATGGGTACCACTATTCTTCCAGTCACCCAGGCTCTTAATAGTGTGATCCTTGATTTGCCCACCCCACATATCTGTGTCCAAGTCTTGGCCTTTGCAACATTTCTCACATATGTCCCTTTCTCTCTACTCTCACAGCCACTACCTTGGTTCAGGCTCTCAACATCTCATACTTTGACTACTGCAGTAGTCTGCTGGATGGTCTCCCTCCTTCAAGTCTCTCCCCACTCAAAACCATCCTCCATTTAGCTGCCAAAATGATCTTCCTAAGCACAGTTCCGACCACTCAATCATCTCCAATGGCTCCCTTCTACATCCAATGATAAATTATAAAATCTTCTCTTTGTCTTGTAAAGCCCTTAATAACCTGAATACTCCCAATCTATCCAATCTTTACTCCCTGCTATGTATCCTGTGACACAGAACATACCATCTGCCAGTATTTTCAATGGTTGTCTCTATGCTGGGACTGTTATCTCTCCTTACCTCCATCTCCTGCTTTCCTTGTTATTAAAATAATAAACATTTTATTTATAGTTTCTAGTTCCAAATTTTATCCCTCCTTCCCTCCCTCCCTTCCCCCTTCCCTGAGGAAGTAAGCAATAAGTTATTGATTATACATGTGCAATTATGTAAAATATTACCATATTAGTCATTTTGTAAAAAGAAAGTGAAAATAGCATGCTTCAGTCCATGTTCAATCAATATCAGTTCTTTTGTTGGAGATGGATAGTATATTTCATCATTAGTCCTTTGGGATTATCTTGGATCATTGTATTGCTGAGAATAGTTAAGTCATTCACAGTTCTTCATCAAACAATATTGCTATCTCTGTGCACAATATTCCCTTGGTTTTGCTCACTTCACTATAGATCAGTTCATACGAGTCTTTTCCTGGTTTCCTTTAAGATTCTGCTCAGGTCTCCATACTTCTGCATTCTCTGTGAGATTATACCACTCATTTACCCTGTATATATCTTGCATGTACATAGTTGTTTGTATATTGTCTCCACCATTAGAATGTAAGTTCCTTGAGAAAGGAACTGTGTTTTTGTCTTTCTCTGTATCTCCAGTGGTAAGTACAGTACCTGGCACACAGTCAGCACTTAATAAATGTTTGTTCACTGCCTGATATCTTATTAAGGAGAACTGACCTCTGTGCTTTGCACCTCACCCCCAACTGAATTTGGCCTACTAAAGAATGGGTACATGGAATGGTAGGGGAGTAGGACCTTGGGAAAGGGCCAACAGAATGAAGGGAAACTAAAAGTAGCAGAAGAAATCTGGGGCTATTGTGCAAAACATCAAAGATTGGTAGAGGACCCCAAGGATCAGGGACAAGACTGTCCTCACCCTAAACATCATGCCCTAATTATAGTCTTATTAGTTGAGGAATAAGCTAAGATGCAAAAGGGTTATGTTCTCCAAAGCCCTCAGAGATTAAACATTCAAAGTGAAAACATCACCAGGTCCAAATTTAAGAGTCAAAGCAGATTCTGAAAGTTTTAAAATAGATGAACAGCCGTTAAATAACCTGGCATTAAAATGAGTTCAGCCCTAACATCTGTATAGTAAGGTACCCTATAGGCCTTTCAGTAAGTTCCCAGAGAAGGGTACCCAGAGTCTCAATTGTGGTCACTGCATTGCCATCATTTTTTCTTCCAAGCTTACATCAAAAAGGTATCCTCTGCTTGGTCATGATTTCATTCTTCCTATCAATTAAAAAAGCAAATTTTCTTGTGAGAGGCTTCTACAAATATCAGATATAGGCTGCCAGGGAAAACCCTATTGCATTTTTAGGGCCAATTTTTACTTTTAAAATGAGATTGAGGGGGTAGCTAGGTGGTGCAGTAGATAAAGCACTAGCCCCAGATTCAGAATGACCTGAGTTCAAATCTGGCCTCAGACACTTGACCCTTACTAGCTGTGTGGCTCTGGGCAAGTCACTTAACCCTCATTGCCCCACAAAAAAAAATGAGATTGAAACTGTGGCCCAGAAAATAAATGAGTCACTTCCTCCACATTTCTGTACCTAAATTATGTGGCCTACTTCATCCCAAAGACAAATCAGAAATCTAAAAAGATGTAGCAGCAAGAGGATGAACCGACTGCCAGGTTCCAGTTGGCTAATCTCTCAGACCCTATTGATGTATAAATTTTTATCAAAGTATTCTAGCATCTCTTATTGCAGGGATGGGAATAGTGACTTATAATTCTGCTAGCATAGGGAATTCCCAGATGGGAAAACTTTCTTGATTCATGCAGGTCTGTGCAACTTAGAGTCTTAAAGAGTTGCTTAGAGCATGGAGAGTTAAGTGACTTCCCCAGGAGAGTTAAGTGACTTTTCACAGTTTTTTAGGTTCCAAGGCCAGCTCTCTGGTCACTATACTTTGCTGCATCTCAGCCTTGTATAGAAGACAGGCTAAAAGTGATACTATTTTCCTCCTAGAAGGTCACTAGCAGAGAGGAAACAACTGAGCATATTCTCTTGGTGAGACACCCGCTTTCCCCTACCCTTAAAGTACAGTTTTGAACAAACTCTATACAAGAAGGAGCATATGGCCTATTATTTGTGATATAGGAAATTATAATTAGCAGTAGGAGAGAGGCCAGATATATTACCAATTTCGCTCGGAGCCAATGAATTTAGAGCAAAGTGGGTTTAAAATGTCTTAATATTTCAAACTCAAAATGAAATAAAGAAAAAATTCAATGAGAACCAAATGACTATTGAGTGAATTACATGCTTTTTTAGAATTGTACTGGATGGCTATAATTTCATTTCATAGCACCTTCTATATATGCACACATGTGTGCATGTGTGTATGCATATTGGTATACATATCTACATTCATGTATATTGTATATGTACATATAAACCAACATATGCATATATGTGCTGTACATGTGTATACATAGATATGTATGTGTGTGTGTATATATATATACACACACACACACACACATACATGTGGGTATACACAATAAAGGCAGGACTTTGTGGATAGAGTACTGGGCCTGGAGTCAGGAAGACCTGAGTTCAAATCTAGTATCAGACACTTACTATCTGTGTGACCCTGGGCAAGTCACTTAACCTCTATTTGCTTTAATCCACTGGAGAAGGAAATGGCAAACCACTCCAGTGTCTTTGTGAAGAAAACCCCATGAACATCATTGGTTTGTTATGGTCCATTGGGTCACAAAGAGTCATGCATGACTAAACAACATAGGCACATACATACATTTTGTATTCGTATACATAACAGCTAATATTATACAGCCAACTACCATGCTAAATCAAATCTCATTTGCTTTTTATGGCTAAACTCCTTGAGAAGGTTGACTACAACAGGTACCTCCACTTTCTCTTCTCTCATTCACTTCTTAACTCTCTACAGTCTGGCTTCCTAACTAATCATTCAGCTGAAACTTCTCTCCAAAGCTAATAATGATCTCTTTTATTTTAATTTTTAATTTTTTTAAGTGAGGCAATTGGGGTTAAGTGACTTGCCCAGGGTCACACAGCTAGTAAGCGTTAAGTGTCTGAGGCCAGATTTGAACTCAGGTACTCCTGAATCCAGGGCCAGTGCTCTATCCACTGCACCACCTAGCCACCCTAATAATGATCTCTTAATTGCCGAATCAATTGGCCTTTTCTCAACCTTTATCCTTCTTGACCTCTTTTTAGACTTTGGCACTGTTAATCATCCTCCTCCTTTATACTCTCTTCTCCCTTGGTTTCTGAGATTCTAGTGTCACCTGGTTCTTTTACCTATCTGACTATGCCATCTCAGTTTCCTTTGCAGCATCTTCATCCAGGTCATATCTGCTAAGCATGGTGGCCCACAAGGCTCTTCTAGGCCCTCTTTCCTTTTCTGTTATGCTACTTTACTTGGTAAACTCATCAGTGCCCATGAATTCAATTATCATCACTATACTGGTGAATCTCAAATCTACCTCTCCTGCTCTAAATTCTGTGCTGACCTTTAGTCTCACACTTCCAACTGCCTTTTAGACATCCTGAACTAGAGATCCTGTAGACATCTTAAATTCTATATGTCCCAAACTGAACACATTATTTTTCCTCCCACACTCTTTCCCTTTCCAAATGTCCCAATTGCTATTGAAAGCACCACCATACTCCCAGTGCCCTAGGCTCACAACCTAGGATCCTCAACTTCCTTACTCTCTCTCATCCTGATATCCAATCTGTTGCTAAAGTATGTTGATTTTGCCTATGTAACATCTCTCAAAGACATCCCCTTCTTTCCTCTGATAGTGCTGCCACTCTGGTGCAGATGCTTTTCCTCACTTCTGGACCACTGCAATAGCCTGCTGGTTGGTTGTCTGCTACAAGTCTCTCTCTAATTTAGTTTATCCTCCATTCAGCTTCTAAATATTTTCAATAAACTCTATTGGCCTCTTATCAGCCCCAGAATCAAAATTCTCTGGCATTAAAAATCCTTCATAATCTCTCCACAGCTGTCCAGTCTTCTTGAACCTTATTCCTCACCTTCCTCCCCACCCACCCCATGAACTCTGTGATTCAGTAACATTAACCTTCTTGCCTTAAATAAGACATTCCTTCACCAAACTCTGAACATTTTTTTCTGGCTGTCCCTCCATACCTGGAATGTTCTCCCTTTTCATGTGAGCTTCCTGGCTTCCCTGGCTTTCTTCAATAATCAGGTAAAATGCCACCTTCTTCAGGAAGCCTTTCCCAATCCCTCTTTTTTTTGTGGGGCAATGGAGGTTATGTGACTTGCCCAGGGTCACACAGCTAGTAAGTGTCAAGTGTCTGAGGCCGGATTTGAACTCAGGTACTCCTGAATCCAGGGTCAGTACTTTATCCACTGAGCCACCTAGCTGCCCCCTCCCAATCCCTCTTAATTATAGTGCCTTCCCTTTTTTTATTATTTCCTACCACTCCTAGCTTATTGTACATAGTTTACATGTTGTCTCCCTCATAAGATTGGGAATCTCTCAAGACCAATAATTGTGTTTTGCTTTTGAAGATCCTCAGCACTTGGCACAGTCACTGGCTTTTAGTGAGTACTTAATTGTTGTTGTTGTTGTTGTTGTTGTTTGTCCTTTGTTCTCAAAGAGGTCCATGACAACAGGGAGTTGGTGTTGTGACTTTCAATAAATTGAATTTAAGTGAGGCAGGGCTGTGCAAAGTCACCATTCTCACTCTCTCCTCTGGAAACATCTGGACACTTAATAAATGCTTATTGACTGACCAACAGACTTGAAACATCTTTTGCATCCATCCCCTTATTTCTACTCATTTGGACACAATTTTATTTTAGATAGTTGTTTCCTTTTTTTTACTTACATTTTTAAAAAATTCATTTTTAGATTTTCGGTTCTGAATTTTCTCCTTCCCTCCAGCCCCATCTCCATCCATTGAGAAGGCAAACAATTCTCATATCCTTTTTCCTGAATTACTGAAACTGTACCCTGCCCCTATACCTCCCTCTAGTCTCCTGTCTCTGTAATCTTTCTAAGCCACAACTGATTCTACCACTCCCCTTCTCAAAAAATCTTTAGTGACGTAATTTGGCCTCTATAAGTAAACTTTTGTAGACACCCAATTTTACTCCAAACCACTTTGTACAATGAACTAAATACAAGATAAATAGGAAATAATTAACAGAGAGAAAGCATTAGAATGAAGGCAATGTATGATCCAGTCAAGGCATTTCATCTCTGTCCTGGAGACCTTTATACATGTTAGCCCCTATGCCTTGAAGGCACTTCCTTTTAATTCTTTTCTCTTTGAATCCTTACCTCCCTTCAAAGTTGGGCTCAGGTGCCAACTTTCAGTGAAATCTTTCTTCTTCTTCTTATTTTTTTTTGGGTGAGGCAATTGGGGTTAAGTGACTTGCCCAGGGTCACAGAGCTAGTAAGTGTCAAGGGTCTGAGGTCGGATTTGAACTCAGGTCCTCCTGACTCCAGGGCCGGTGCTCTATCTACTGCGCCACCTAGTTGCCCTGAAATCTTTCTTGATACCCCACTCTACCCCTTCAGTTTGTTATAGATCTCTCCCACTTCAAATTTACTTCTATTTATTTATGATATTTATTAAACATAATATCTAATATGTAAATATAATTTATATTTGTTTTTTGTTCTCCCCCACCCATTACCACAGTAGAATGTAATTTATTGAGAAGGGATTCTAGCACTGTGCCTACACATAGTCATCTGGGCTCGATAAATGGATGCTAAGATAAATTAAATTGCCAAGTGGGCATGCTTTGACTCAGTGGAAAGAACACCAAATTTGAAAATATTCCCTCTCATTGAGCCTCAGTTTTCACATCATGAGATGACCTTCATGGAATATGATCATATGATCCTGCCATCTCTTGTGGTAACCCAAAGGTAAGGTTCTCTGTATTTAAAGCCAAGAGTAGAGTGTCTCTATAAAAGTTTAAGGGACCAGTTCATTAAGATGGTCAGGCATCAAGCTCTGCTTCACAGAGTGGAGCTGGAGCTGGATTTAGATTCAGAAGATCTGCTTACAGTTCTTACAGTTCTTCTGGGTGTGTAACCTTGACCAACTTACTTAGCCTCTAGAAGTATCAGTTTCCTCTTCTGCAAAATAGGCATAAATACTAATGATATCCCACATCCATCTAACGGCAATGTTTACAAAAGGATTTCTTAGAACAACACTGGAAGGTAAATCTTATTACCTCATTTTTATGAAAGAAGACAATCATAAGTGCCAGAAACAAAGTTATCCTTGGGACTCCTCGTGCCCAGTCTAGTGTCCAAATCCTGCTTCCGGGGGTAGTTCCAGGGATGAAGGAGGGAATTAGAATAACTGCATTACCTAATCACACTGTTGTGGGTTAGATTCAATGAGGTAATCTATGTAAAATATTTTGTAAACCTTAAAGCTATAAATATGTGAGCTAAAATGTTGTTGCTATTATTATAACTATAGATATCTTTCACTTTCTCCCAACTTCTTATAGAACTTACAAACTGTATGAAAATGCTGCTCAATACCATTTTCTAGGTTAACTCTCTACTAACATAATGGAAAGAAGATAGGATTGGGCATCAGACAACTTGGGTTTCAATCTGCAATACATCATTTACTTTGTGATCTTGTAAATGTCATAACCTCAGAGCACCTCAGTTTATTCATCTCTAAAATGGGATATTTGGACTAGATGACATCTAGTCCAAGACCCCTTCTAACTTTGATTCCTGTGATCATATCCTCTTCCTCTATGCTCAGTTTGAGTTAAATACTTGACCTTCTACCTGCATATTGTGTCTGACTTATATAACTACCTAAGGATTAAATAAAATTGCTTTGGAACTCATACTTGCTCACTTAATGCTCTGACCTGTCCACCCAGGAGATCTTGTTCTGGACAATGTCCAACACAGGAGGTTAGAGAGGGTTTTCCTCTGAGCTTTCTCATCAGCTCAATTTAGAAGAGGAAAGCAAAGAGAAGCCATGACTCACTCAGGGATCTTGCAACTCAGCCAGCTGGCTCTAGGCACTGAGTCGGCCCGCTTCTCTTCTCCCAGCAGGTGCTAATTCACTAAAACTTATTAACAGCCTGTGTTAACTGGAGGAGGATTCAGCCTCATCCCTAGAACACTCCTCCCCACACCAAAACAGAATCTCTGTAAATGTACATGAAGGAAGAAACAATAAGAGGTAGACTTTCCGTTTCTATCTCTGTTTCCCACCCCCATTCCTCTGTCTCTCTCTGTTTCTCTCTCTTTCTGTCTCTGTCTTTCTTTCTCTGTTTCTGTCTCTCTGTATCTGTCTCTCTGTCTTTCTGTCTCTGACCCTCTTAGTCTCTCTATCTCTCTCTTTTTCTGTGTCTCTGTCTCTCTTTGTCTCTCTGTCTGTCTCTGACCCTCTCAGTTTCTCTGTCTTGGTCTCTGTCTCTTTCTCTTTGTTTCTGTCTCTCTCTCAGTGTTTCTGTCTCTCTGTCTTTGTCTGTGTCTGTTTTTGTCTCTCTGTTCTTTCTCTGTGTCTGTCTTTGTCTCTCTCGGTCTCTGTGTCTGTTTCTCTCTCTCCCTTTCTCTTCCTCTAATAGCGCACTAAAGGCAGCTAAAGTCAATCTCCAGTGAATTTGCCTCCTGGGAACTATTGCTAAACAAGGGGTGCATGGAAGCAATGACCACGTTTCTAAGTAATTCTCCAGACTAAAAGGAATAAAGCTATTGTGACTCATCAAACCAGACTGGCCAACGGAGGCCAGGGAGTTGGCGGGCTGCCTATATCAACATCCCAGGAGGCTTACTCTCCCTGCCCACAAAGACCAACACTCTAGCTAAATCAAAGGGGAAAGGGAGAGGCCATTGTTTGATAAATTCAGGTTCAATACCAGTTAAAATTCTTTATTTGACATTAAACTGTGCTGAGACCAATTATATTGGATCTGTTAGTGCCTTTTACATTCTCTTCTGTCATTTTCCCTGGAATTTCCCGCACCTTATTGTAGGGCTCTTTAATTTTCTTAAGTAGTTACTTCTCATTCAAAGTTGTATTCTAAGCTTCTTTCTAAATGCCTAAGTATCCAGAAATGATTAGTGAGAAAGAATTTAAAGACTCTTTGAAATGACTGTTGTTTTTTTAATCTCTCATCAGCTGAGTCCCTCCCTCTGCTACAGAGACAAGGCTGTAATTTGAATCCTTATCTGAATATGGTGGGACCTACACTTATTTGAGGATTATAAGAGGGGAGGAAAAGGTTCCCTTTCTCTGCAGCAATCTAGTTTCCCCCTGGGATGCCCATTTGAAAGTAGAACTGACTTCAACAAATTCACAATTATTTAAAAACTAAACAAAATCTCAATGCTTTCTTTTTAAAAAAATATTTATTTCATTTTTTTACCTCAATGCTTTCTTTAAAAACTTAGGTTCAAGTGCCCACTTGAATCCCTGGCACATTATGGAAAGGTTTTCTTTGCAATGCCCTAATAGGGCAATTTTCTCATCTTCCTGGTTAAAAGTTTTTGTTTTTGTTAGCTTGTTTACTTTGACTTGGTTTTGGTTTTGCTTTGTTTTCCCTAGTGATAGCTGTTACTGGGGGTGGTCAGCTCTCCAGGATCTGACTTGAAGCTTTTAAGGGTATGTTTGCAGCTTGTAAGGCTAATGAGGACCAAGGAACTGACTTGGCATTTCTTCAGTTGCAACTGGATTCACAATACATAATTCATTAGGGTGGCCTTAGCTGGGAAATCCTAGATGTGGATTTTGGAAAACCAAGCAGCCTGACCTCGTGGTCGAATGTGTTATGAAGAAATTCTTTGTAAACTCATTGTCATCCAAAGCAGCAAAGGGAGAGAGAGAGAGAGAGAGAGAGAGAGAGAGAGAGAGAGAGAGAGAGAGAGAGATCTTTCATATAGGAAAATTAATTTAAAATATCCATATGTGCCATGATTATACATCTTGTAAAGCTAAAGAATATTTCTTTAATCCAAGTTGTAATCTTTGTTAAATTTTTCTTTAGGTCCTCCTATTGGAGCACTAAAATAACTCTGCTTATGAAATATAACACATTGATCTTTTGAAGCAAATAAACATTTTGTTGGTTCAATTATCAAGTCAGACCATGGGAAGACATTTTGATGATCCTAACTAGATATTTTGTGCTTCCAATAAAATAAGCCTAAATGACTTACATTTAAAAATGCATCACATATTGATTATATGGATCTCAGATCTTACTCTGTAAATTACCAGTGGTAGTCTTGATTCATAAGGTTTTCCCTGGAAGCTGTCTTTCATTTCTTCTCATGGTCCCAAGGCATTTGGATTTTGAATTTAAGGTAAAAGCAACAAAAATATACCTGAGAAATAACTAAAAAAATCCCCAAAATAAACAAGCAAAAACCCCCCAACCCTTTGCTAATGTCTCCATATATAAATATCTCAGAGGCAATTCGATGGAGTGGAAAGAACATTGGGGGGCAGCTAGATGGTGCAGTGGTTAAAGCACTGGCCCTGGATTCAGGAGTACCTGAGTTCAAAGCCGGCCTCAGACACTTGACACTTACTAGCTGTGTGACCCTGGGCAAGTCACTTAACCCCCATTGCCCCGCAAAAAAAAAAAAAAAAGAAAAAGAAAGAACATTGGTCTAGATATAAAGGAAATCTGGGAGTAAATGCTTACTCTATTACTAAATGGCTCCATAATCTACTATTTATTTACTTTATACTTTGTACATGTGGGTATATGTTATTCTTTAAAGAGATAAGAGCTTCTTGGGTATTGTTACTGTTTCACTTTTGTCTGTTTACCCACAGTGCCTAACATAGCGTCTGGCTCATATTAAGTGCTTAATAATGTTTATTGATAGATTGTTTGATTGATCTTAGGTAAATCAAACTTTTTTTACCTTTTTTTCAATATTTATAAAATAAATGGGGTATAGAGATATAGAAGATGAATTACAATGTTCTTTCTACCTCTAACATTCTGTGGTTTTCTCTGGTTTTTTTTAAATCTATGGTGACAACATTGACCAAGGATTGGCCGAAAGTGGAAGGTTATCATCTCAGTATCATGGAAGGGGAGTTGGCACATGGAATAGAATACCAGGCCTTAATGAGGAGGACAGCTTCCTGAGTTCAAATCTGGCCACAGACATTTACTAGCTCTGTGATCCTAGGCAAGCCACTTAACCCTGTTTGCCTCAGTTTCTTCCTCTTTAAAATGAACTGGAGAGAAAAATGACATACCATTCCAGTATCTTTGCCAAGAAAACCCCAAATAGTGTCATGAAGAGTCAGACATGATTTAAAAAACTCAACAACAACAAACAAATGAGTAATTCTTAGTTCTAGTCACAAAGCTCTGCTGTCTAAATGTAAGCTACAGAACTGACTTTTTAGTCAGCTTCTATCCCTTGGCAGTTACAGATCTTCAGTTTACATGTTAGTAAATGCTAAGCTCAAATGATATTGGCATGGTTCTTGAGTAATGCACGGGGGCATTCCCCACTGTGGTTGGGTAGTGCAATGTTCCTAACAAAAAGGGGAAGCTTTACCAATCATATCTTAGCCTCCAAATTTCCATCTCAGACACAAAGCCATCCCAATTCTTTACCACCTGGAAAACTTTAGATAACTTTTGTGTTAGGTTCTTTCTTTCTTTGCCATTACCATACTGTTGATCTTTTCTATAGAGAACCATTCCTATATGGAACCACTTAGAAAAAAATCATAAACTATCTATTGATAAGGAACACTTCAAAACTTTAAAAGGTCTCTGATTTCATCAATGTGGGCACTTCCTCCACTGAAGTTGATAGCAGTCTCTCAACGACTTTATGAAAACTCTATGACTAAAATCAGATGTATTCATCCCAAGGAAAAACTTGACTCCTATTGCCATTATTCTTTTTCTTCAGCTGCTTCTTGATGGAGAGCTCTGAAGTCTATGCCAATGGAAAATAGTTCATTAAATCCCAAGGTGAGGACAAGATTGTGATGTGGAAAAGTGATCCAGAACTTAGGGACTGAAGAAAGCCCATCCTGGAGAAAATATTTTCTGCCAGGAATATATTTGTGGAAATAGAATGTTTATGGAGAAGAATTAATTTTTTTATGGGACAACATGACTAAGTTGCTTTTCTCATATCACCAAAGAGCAGAAAGAGAAAAAGTTAGCTATAACTTAGATAAAACACTTTCATAGGAGCAATTGGGCCTTATAGGGACTTGTCAAGAGGTTCACAGAAAATAAAATGCAATAACAATTAGTAATTAAAAGAAAACAACTCTATGACCTACAAGTGGTGGTATATTTCTTTCTACTTTGAGCTGCCCTTAATGCCCTAAATGATTTTACACATGTCACCAGCTATTTGATGGAATGGCTCTAGTTTCATTGAGTTCAGCTCAAAAATTTCCCAAGAAGGAACTGTTGTTAACTCCTTTACACTACACAGATGGGTATTTGCTGCTGAAAAGTTCCTATTTGAACCTTGTCTGCTATTTGCATTATATTGCCTTCAAGATTGATGCTCAAACTTATCTCATTAATAGATAATATTCATAAAAAGCTTTAAAGTTTGCAAAGTGTTTAGTACATATTATTTCACTTGATCTTCACACCAATCCTTTGAGCTATTATTATCCTCATTTTAGGGATGAGGAAACTGAGGCTTAGACTTATAGGGCTAGTAAAATCTGAGGCTAGATCCAAACTGAGGTCTCTCTGCCTGCAAGGGTGGCATTCTATCCACTATAGAAGCTTCTTCTCAAATTGATAAAGTATTCTGTTATCTATGTTAGCTTCTCAAACTACACAATAACTAAAAAACAATGGAAAGATCATTGGGATAGGTACCATAATACTTTGATTCAAGAGTTAGTAGTTGCATACACTGGGGAAAGTCACTTAGTTTATCTTTAAAGTGTGATAATAAAAGCTTCACCATTTGCCCCTCAGTATTATTTTGAAGAAAAGGCTTTGCAAACCTATAAGTTCTAAGTTAAAATCTCAGAGTTGGAAAGGGCCTGGGAAATCACCTAGTTTATACATGAGTAGGAATCTCCTTTATATCACTAATAAGTGGTACTCTGGACTCTACCCCAAAACCTCCAGAAATATTGAACTTGCTGTATCCCAAGTCAGCCCATCCTATTTCTGGACAGCTCTAATGGTAAGAATTGCTTTCCTTAATAGGTCTCTCTGCAATTTCTATTCCTTACCTAAAGCCTCATAACACATACAACATCTCTCCCAAGTCTTTTCTTCTTTTCTCTAAGTTTAATCTCCCCAGGTCACTTAATTGCTCCTCAGCTAGCCTGAACTCCATCCCAGTCACTGAACTCTGAATGGTCTCCATCTTAGGAATGTCTCTTCTAACTCGTGGCACTAAGAGCCAAATGAGATTCTCTAGATGCGTTCTGAGCAAGGAAGAGTCTGTTGGGATTCTTGCCTTCCTCACCCTAGATACTATAATTCTATTACTTTACCCTAAGATTAGAAGGAAGTAGAATGTATAATTTCAGACAGTCAGGAAGAGTTGTGTTCAGTCCTTGTCTCCTACATAGATTGTCTGCATGACTCTGAGCAAGTCACTTAAGTGTTCAATGCCTCAGAGAACTCTAACACGAACAATTACACAGTAATTGTCAGGCTACTTTTGGAGAGGAGTTTTGCTTGCCAGCAGTGAGGACGAAGAGATTACATTAGATTTTTTTTTAGCTGCTATATCCTATTAGTAACTACTTGGAATTTGCAGACTACTAAAACCTCCAGGCTTTTTTTACACAGTAAATATTTTCCAGTCTTATTTTCTCCTTCTGTACACATGTAAAGTTGATTTAAAAAAAAATCCAAATATAGAATTTGACATTTGTTCTCATTAAGTAGCATCTTATTAGATTTGGCCTGGTGTCTAGCCTATTGAAGTGTTTTTTTATCCCAATTTTTAATAGCTGGTGCTAATTGATTTTATTTTACCTCTCTGAATAAAGTTCACTCTCTTGGTAGAGAAAATAAAGGCAAAGTACTAGGTAAGCAGTGCTATATTCTCTCTGTTACCTCTTATCATTTTCCCATTCAAACCAAAGTGAAATTCTATCTTTCCTTTGAAACGAAGAACTACTTTTTCTCAGCACAGATTAAAAAAGGAGAAAAATGTTTTGTCATCCTTACCATATATCAACTTATTCTGATACTAACTGCTCCTGTGATTCTCACAGGACCCTTTTACTCCTTTGTATTTATCCTCAGTTACCGGCTCATACTATTGCGTTATGTTGAGAGCAGTGGCAGACCTCTGTAATCCTAACTATTGGGAAGACTGAGACTGGCGGATGTTCTGAGCTCTGGAGCAAGCAGCGGTACCAATTGTTGTCTGCAGGAAGTTCAGTCTGAATACAGCGAGCCCCTGGGAGAGGGGGACATCAGGTTGCCTACAGAAGGGTGTATTGGTCCAGGTTGAAAGTGGAACATATCAAAGCTCTGATGCCAATCACTGGTAGTATTGGACCTGTGAGTAGACCTTACACATTCAGCCTGGGTGAGATAGGGAGGGCTTGTATTTGAAAACATCATCACCACCACCACCATCATCATTGGGCAGCTAGGTAGCACAGTGGATAGAGTGCCAGTCCTGAAGATAGGAAGAATCATCTTCCTGAATTCAAATTCAGCCTCAGACACTTCCTAGCTGTGTGACCCTGGGCAAGTCACTTAACCCTGTTTGCCTCAGTTTCCTCATCTGTAAAATGAGCTGGGGAAGGAAATGGCAAACCACTTCTATTCTTTGCCAAGAAAACCCCAAATGGGGTTACAGAGAGTCAGACATGACTGGAAAACAATAAACAGCAACAACAACAATCTGAAAAATATATAATCCGAGGAGTTAATTTTCTATGTAGCCACATGTGTCTCTTTATTTTAATTATTCTACTTTTTATTCCTTGTTAGAATAAGTAGTGATTGTGCCATCAAAGTTTTATTTTTGAGATCATTATATTTTTGTTGTTGTCATTTTCAGTCATGTCGGACTCTTCCTGACCCCATTTGGGGTTTTCTTGGCAAAGATACCAGAGTGGTTTGCCATTTCCTTCCCCAGCTCATTTTACAGGTGAAGAAACTGAGGCAAACAGGGTTAAGTGACTTGCCCAGGGTCACACAGCTAGGAAATGTCTGAGGCTGAATTTGAACTCAAGTCTTTCTGACTCCAGACCTGGTACTCTATCTACTGCACCACCTAGTGGCCCCTGAGAACATTATATACCTTTTGAAAATACTTTTCTTACAGAATTGTAAGCCATGAGACTGATACTATGCTTCCTTTGAGTTGTCTTAAATCTGTATTACAAACATCTAATTTATATCTTGGACTCTTTGGCAGTTGTCTAGCAGGAAATCTAAGATGTTGTGCATATTCCCTTTCAAGATGCCAGTTTCATTTAGATTTAGCAACTAGTTCCTGTTTATTAGTTACCATGAGCTATGAAATCATATTCCTGTTGGTCACTTCTGCTTTCTGAAAGGAGAAATTGATTGGCAGGGCCTGTTAAATATTTGAGTAGAGAGAAACCTCGTGAAGGTGTCTGGATGACTAAAGTCTCCCTAACTATTGTGTCTTACTTTTGTGTGAGCTTTACGATATCTTTCTATGACTCACTCATTTCTTCCTTCTGGCCAAATGGTCTAGAATATCATTTTATCATGACATCAATTCTATTTCTCCTTGCATTTATCCTCATCAAAGTGTTCTGCACCATTCTCTCCCTCTCTGGTTGATGGATTTCCACACCAATTTTATTGATATGTTATGTTGTTCCACTTCATCTTTTATACTATCTCTTATTTTATATTAGGTATATCTTTCCATTGCCACATTCTAGCCATGAAACACATCTCAAGTCTTAGTGATGCCTATGTAGTTCTATGTAACTTCTTTCTAAAGTAAGCTACACTATTTAAAAAATAGCTATAATAATAATAATAATAGATAATATGATATAAAGGATGAAGCTATATAGTGAGCTGAACTATAAAGATACTAAAGCCAGCCATATTTGAAAATAAAGGTTATTCTAATATGAAAATATGTTTTACATGATTTTATAAGTGTAATTGATATATTGCTTGCCTTCTCAGGGGATGTGGGAGGGGGTTAAAGGGAAAAGAATTTGAAACTCAAAATTTAAAAATAAAATAATTTTTAAAAAATTAAATGTTAAAAAGAGAAAAAAAGAAAATAAAGTCCATTAGTTTAGAGCTTGATTTTATACTGAAAGAGACTTGTAACCATGAACACAGTATAAAACAATGAAAGCTGACATTTATGGATTGCTTCAAAGTTTACAAGAGAGCTCTGCAAAAAATGTATCATTTAGAGGCAGCTAGGTGGTGCAGTGGATAGAGCGCCGGCCTTGGAGTCAGGAGGACCTGAGTTCAAATCCGGGTTTAGACACTTTATACTTATTAGCTGTGTGACCCTGGGCAAGTCACTTAACCCCAATTGCCTCACCAAAAAAAAAAAAAGTGAATATAAATGGTACCATCTTTCACAGTTGTAGAGATTAAATGAAATACTTTTTTGGGGGGGTGAGGCAATTGGGGTTAAGTGACTTCCCCAGGGTCACACAGCTAGTAAGTGTCAAGTGTCTGAGGTCAGATTTGAATTCAGGTCCTCCTGAATCCAGGGCCAGTGCTCTATCCACTGTGCCACCTAGATGCCCCTTTTCACTTTTTAGAGATAAAAAAATGGCTATATCCACTATGACACCTAGCTGCCCCACTACAAACATCAGCGTATAGAGGCATAAAATCTTTGATTTGGAAAGGACTTTAGTGCTAATCTAGCCCAGTTACTTAATTTCAATTGTTCTGGATAGGTTATGACATATTAATGTATAGATCTCATGATAATAGCATAGAAGAGTCCAAACAATATAAAATTAAGAATTCTTAAGTCTCCAGGATAAATTATATTCCAATATATCAGTTCTTACTTAAATCTTTATTCCTATTTACCAAAGACTACTTAGATGTCTTATTGAAACTAATTGACAGAGATTTAATGCAGGTCTTTCTGATACTTTATTGGCTCAGAAAGCATTAAAATATATTTGTTATATCTTGCCTTTAATGCATCAATACTTTATATGAACCTGTGAACCCATTAATAATGGTATTACAATAGATTGCAACCCTTCCGTGCCTTTTCATTGCATGAAATTATTGTTCATATTCTCCCATATATTTTCCAAAGAGATTCTCCCAGTATGCTAGAGGTCTTTCCTGAGGCCCTCAATTACTAGTGCCTTCCCTCTCCTTGAGAGTGGAAAAAACTGATTATTTTTTTTAAAAGAGTGTAAGATCCTTGTGATTGGAGCCCATTTCATTCTTTGTATTTATATTCCTAGCCCCTGATTATTTGATTGATTTCTTCTAGGTATTTTAAAAACATTTTTCCCTAAGAGTAATAAAATCAAATTACTTCTCAGCACAAAATCCCATCTTGATTTTAGACAAAAATATTTTCTGATTGAAACTGTATGTTTGTAAATGTTGGGCCACCACAATTTCTAAGGAAACAACATGTTGATTTTCCCGAAGTTCAATGGAGATATGTATGGTAGGTACAAGTAGGCTGCAGAATATCTCCAATCTCTTTTCTATTTATCCAAAATTCCTCATCAAGTCTTGGTCTCATGACTAAAAGGTTTCATCCATCTACCTACTCTATTTCTTTACTTTTATTTAATCCAATATTTCCTTAGGTAATATTAATATCTGGTTTAATTTTATTTTAAAAAATCTAGAGAATAACTTGTTGAAATGTAGTTTCAAAAACACATAGGTTTCTGAAAGATCCTGTGTAAAATTATTAATTATGACTGTCAGGAACATAATATTTATTTTTTTAACTTCAAAAGTGCATCTAACCATATAATAAGGTCTAATATCTCATTCTTAGTGGGATTCATTAAAGGAATTTGATTTTTAACAAGGCTGCTTCATCCTGACTGTCAAAAAAAAAAGCCATTTTCTCAAGATTAGAAAAAGAAAATTTTGAACCTCTTAAATTGACATCTGCCACTCTAACAAATTTTTCTACTCCAGTTCTTTCTTACTGTGTACAACAGCTCTAAGAATTTGTCATCCAATTTTCCCATACTTATTTTGTTTTTAAATACAGATTTTCTTTTTCTTTTCTTGTTAAATGGTAAGCTTGAGGGTGGTGACTGGTTTTGTCTTGTTTTTTTTTTTTTTTTTGTCTTTCTTTGTAGTCCTGTGGCTTAGCAGGGTACCTACCATAAAAGTGACTACTTAATGAATACATCTTGATAAAGTTATTGACTAATAAGAATTTTTCTTAATCTGAATCTTTGGAGAAGGTTTTAAAAATCTTTTTGTTTTGTTTTGTTTTGTTTTTGAGGCAATTGGGGTTAAGTGAGTTGCTCAGAGTCACACAGCTATTAAGTGTTAAGTGTCTGAGGCTGGATTTGAACTCAGGTCCTCCTGACTCCAGGGCCAGTGTTCTATCTACTGGACCACCTAGCTGCCTCTAGATTTTTAAAATCTTAATCTTCATAATGAAATTTTTAATGCGATTTTTACTCTATAGGGTTTTAATCATTGGCGTGTCATTTTCTTTCCTTCCTACACTTTTACTGCCCCCCAAAGGTCTTGCTATATAAATGAGGAGTGATTAAAAGGACTAGCTATAAGTAATCAAATCTCAAATGAATATAGAATCATTTTTATGAATTTTACCACATTTTAGAAAAAATAAGTCTGGAAAACACAGAAAATAGACTCATAGAATGGCATGTAGTATCTACTTAAAGATTATTTTTTTTTGTATGACAAACCACCTATAGCATACTAACCAACCAACATGGCAATAAGACAAAATTTAAATTGTTTATGATTTGATGAATATGCCAGACTTTTCAATACTAGTTAAATACAGTCTTTGTTACCTTTCCACATCAGTGTTTCTACTACATTATCTTTAATAATGTGGAACAGGAGAGAAGATGGAATAAAGACATGAGAGACAATAATTCTATCGAGTTGTTTTTGTAATTGAGTTCATGAAGGGACTGTATAGATGACATAGGGTCTTTATGAGAGAGCAATGCCATAGAAAGTGATCCCTCATATTCTATTGTATGAGCTGCTGCATAGAGGCCTAATAAGGTAAATCTAAAACTTGGTTTGGGCTTGTTTCAGGTCACTTCTATGTTATTTTAATAGCAGTCTTAAAACTGTTGTTGAATTAGACACAAAACTTGTATTTAACAAGTACTTTGTAAGCAAAATGGTGATGCGATTGGGTTCTTGTTTTGTTAGTTTGGCAAAAAAAAAGTAACAGACCTGTTGTTTCCAGGGATGCAAATGCTATTTAGGAGAAATGAAAGGATATTAATGGTCATGCAGATACAAATATGCAAATTAACTCTGGAATATGAGGAAGATATTTTCTAATTAACTAAACAAACAACACAAACATCATTTGTATGTTTGCCTGACAATATATTGAAGTTGTTGCAAAACACTGGAGCCATTCTAGTGGTGTGTGATAAATATAGTTCTCCATGGGGAGCTGGGACCAGTGTCTGCTAAGATTTCCAAAACCTCACTAATGATTTATTTCTACAAAATGCAAATTACCTTCTTGTTTGAGAAGAAAATAGAAGTTACTCCAGGCATTTTGTAACTAAGAAAAAATTTAGCCATCCTGAAGTTTTGGGCAGTTTTAATAATGTATTAAGTGGTTAATTTGCTTATAAACTATTAAGCAAATGTCTCTTTATGTCAAAGTACTGTAAAATACACTCATAAAATCATATTGTATCATAAATTATGTATAATAGGAACATACTGATTAACCGAAATTTGCTGTGGTGGGCAATATCCATCATGGTTCCCAGCTCAAATTTTGAGTAAAGCATCAACTAACAACTTTCCCTTTAGAGCAAAGACATGGATATTTCTTTCTTTACTTCTTTCTTTTTGGAGGCAATTGGGATTAACTGACTTGCACGGAGTCACATAGCTAGTAAGTATCTGAGGTGATATTTGAACTCAGGTCCTCTTGACTCCATGCCCAGTCTCTATACACTGTACAACCTAGCTACCCCTAGACATGGATATTTCTGAGTATCTCCCAAAATGCAAAATCCCAAACATCAACAGAAACTATGGATTCTCATATTTTCCCTGGACATTGGTGTTTTGTTTCATAATTTCTAGCTGTCAAAATATCAGAACAAAGGGGGAGCATGCAGTGGATAGAGAGCTGACCTTGGTGTCAGGATGATCTGGGTTTAAGCCCTGCCTCTAACACATTCTGGCTGTGTGACTCTGGGCAAGTGACCTTTCAATGTTCCCTGGCAACTCTCTAACAGTAATGTAGAAAGGGTTCATATCTACATTGTTAGAGGGAGTACTACAAGACAATGAAGCTATATATCCAGTCCAAATAAACAATTGTCAGGGCAGTCCTGCAACTTGGTCAATGATCTCTAAGATTTTCTGTGACCACTGAATCTTAATAGTTGGGAAAAAATTCTCTGGAGGATACAGCTGTTCAAATTGTAGAGTCAGAATATAGCAGCTGGTTTCTCAATTATGCATTCACTGTGATGTTTAAGTGGGAGATTGTGATGGTTCCAAGGGGGTATGTTTTAAGTATCCTGCCCCCTAGGGATAAGGCTTTGCTCTATTATTCAGGTATTGCCTTCCATAGGTCAAAACAAGTAGTCTTCTGCTCAATTCCAAGCACAATGAAATCCCTTCATATAGTTTGACTTTGTATAGAACTCTAGTTAAAGGCAAGTCTAGCTAATATCCCATATAATGAGGTGCCAACTGGTAGCAAAATCATTAATTATTATGGAATGGTGGTGTGAAGAGCATTCTGGTTTTTACCTTAAGTAAGGCCTTTGTGATTTCACTGGTTCGGGGAATCCTGTTTGGAACTTCTTACAATGCAAATCTCTGAAATTTAGAGTCATATGGAGAGCTCTCTGGAAACATTGAAAGGTGAAGTGACTTGCTCATGGTTACACAGTCAGAAGGTGTCAGAGGTGGATTTGAACCCAGGTCTTCTTGATTCTGAGAGCAGCTCTCTATTCACTACACCACATTGCTTTCCCCTTGTGCCTTCTTAAGGGCTGTCCATGTACAATAATGAGAAAGGCAGGCCATTTTTAATAAAATTTAATATTTATGGAATTATAAACACTTGTGAAATTCAAGCACATGACCTTTGCTCATTAAAGGCCATGCCTACCACATAAATATATTTTAAGCAAGGGGTATAAATTCTTGTTGAAACATAAATAGGGCCTAAAGTAATGAATTTGCTAATTCCAGAATTATTTCTTCTTTCTGAGTCATTCATCTAAATTGAATCTTAAATGAGTTCATAGAAAAAATCTTATCCTAAGATTATAGACACTATAACCTGTCTGTCCTTTGTGCTTGAATAAAGTCTCTTTCTATTGGGGTTAACTTCTCATCATGGAAGGATTAAAAGTTTTTCTTGGAAACCAAAAGATAAAGAATCAACAAGGTCCTTGTGGGGATTTTATCAATGTAAAAGTAAAATGGTTATCTTCCTGGCCCCATACCACCTAAGAGATTACTAGGTCTTCTAATGAATGATGCTTTTCACATCCATCTGGCTCCTTACCAAAAATTCCATTGGTTGACTCATGAATTCCATCTCAGAGAATGGATTATTTTCAGTGTAACCCTCTTTTTTCCCTGTTAAACCCACTCACATCTGAAGCCAGCTTGCCTTTCATCTTTTGGAAGAGATAGTAAGCCTACTTCCATTCATACTGTAGCCTAGCAAAGAAAGTAGTGCAATTGAACACCAGAAGAATTTGCTCTTTGTGTCAGTGTTCTCAGATCAGTAGCTATTTAGCCCATTGTCCTAGTGTATGGAAAAGGGTAACCAAGTGACCACTGGATAAAATGAAATAGGGAGCGTCTAGGTGGTGCAGTGGATGAAGCACTAGCCCTGGATTCAGGAGGACCTGTGTTCAAATTTGGTCTCAAACATTTGACATGTACTAGCTGTGTGACCCTGGGCAAGTCACTTAATCCTCATTGCCCATCAAAATAAATAAAAATAAAATAAAATAAAATAAGGGTATGGTTGAACCCAAAAGTACAATGAGACAAATTAGTAGTCACAAATATGTATGCTCTATGTGTATCCTGATTCACCTATCTCTACATCCTCTCTGCTCTTCTGTATTTTCTCCAATATAGACTGATAACCAGATATTGCAGTACTCCTAGCTACAGATGTTAGAATTGGCCTTCCCCTGAAGTCATGCTTTTTTTGCAGGTAGGAAAAGTTTCTACATGTGGGAAAAGGCAGTTAGAGAAGATGTCCTAGAGAACAAGGCATCAGTGTAGTATATTTCCTCAGCCCTGCCCTTTGCCATGTCTGTCATCAGGGCTGACCATGCCAAAACCTATTTATGAAAATTTATTCTCTTGCTCTACCTGCAAACGTGGGGCATAAGCAGAGTTGAAGAAACAGTCTCTACATTCTTGTCGAGGGGCATTTTTAAACTATTCAATCATTGCCCTTAGGTTAAACTGATTAACTATGGTCCGCTTATGTGTCAATGGGATTAGTGGAGATGGATATAGAGTGATAATTATAGTTATATTCCTATATAGATGACTTCAGATGATGATGAGTTTATTATAAGTTAAAATATCATAAGGAAGAACATATAAATAAGTATCTGAAAAGAATAGTATTGTGCAGTGAGTATTTAGAAGGCCAGCATCAAAACAAGGAAGACCTGGGAGAGAGTCCTCTGATGCATACTGGTAGGATTCCCATTTTAAATTATTTAACCCCTCAGTACTCTAAGCAATTTTCTAAGACTATGAGGTAAAGAGAAGTTTCCTAACCTGGGAGTTCCCTATAATAATGAAGCAACAAATCAAATACTGACCATTATCCCTGTCTGCCACCAAATATGTAGGGATGAGTAAATACAATATAGAATGCAGAAGAAAAACTCATGCTTTTGATGAAAAGATTTGAATTACCAGCTGCCAGAGCACTTATCTCTTGGGCATGTAAGTGTAACCATTAATAACCAGTAGATAAATGCTTATTGGTATATAAAAATTATGATAACTGCCAAGTTTTGATTATTTACATTGCATAAGGTAACATAGAAGGACAGAGACAATCATCATTCAATATAGTTGTAAAATTGATTTCAAGTCTTTTCTTTAAAGATTCTTTGTAATATAAATACCTTGTAAATTATACCAATTAAAATAATGAGACCTCACTTTTCTGAGCTCATCTAGACTTCACTGAATGCAATATGGAAAAGTCAACCTTATCAGCATGAAAAAATCAAAGTGGAAGGCATTTAGTTTTGTCATCTGTTCAAAAAACAACCATAAGGGGCAGCTAGGTGGCGAAGTGGATGGAGCGCTGGCCCTGGATTCAGGAGTACCTGAGTTCAGATCTGGCCTCAGACACTTGACACTTGCTGGCTGTGTGACCCTGGGCAAGTCACTTAACCCCCATTGCCCCGCAAAAAACCAAACCAAACCAAAACAAAAACAACCATAAAGGACATATAAAGAAAGTTGTTATCTGCATCCAGAAAGAACTGATAAATAGAAGTACATATAGAATAATTTTACATAGGTATACCTATTTGGCTGTAATGATAGCTATCTGTAGGGTAGTGGAGGGAGGAGAAGGAAGAAAAAAAGGAAATTTAGATGATAATTTTGTTGTATATTTGAAAAGAATAGCAAGTTGTACAAAGTAGATTTACAGTTTCATATGAAATCATCATTTTTATTATACTGTTTTGGAAATGGTTAATTCCATAAATATAAAATAAAATTTAAAAATTTTTTAAAACTCCAAAAAAATTATTTTTTTTTATAAATGGGTATTTAAGGCTCTCATTTTAAAAAATATCATATTGGTTCTAAAGTATATAGTTTCTGCTGACTCTATATAGCAGGAGCCAGCAAATTGTCACCAATTCCAATGGCCACCTGTTTTTGTTGGGCCTATTGCCTAAAAGTGGTTTTAACATTGTAAAATACAACAAAAATGCATTTTAAAAATTAAACAAAAAAATTAGCTTGAGGGATGTAATTTTACAACTTTTATAAGCATAAGGGGAAAAAGTCATTCTTAGGAAATTTTCTGTCTTTATTTTGCCCTGAGTGACTTTAAATACATAATTAACCACTTAATGGAGTGATTCTACTTTTGTCCCACTCAGCCTAGACATTTCTCAAGAAGTAATCACCAACTTTCCTACATAGCTGGGTCTGTGATGCTAATCATCTGCTATTTTCATACTTTATTTTTTAAAGTATTGATGTTCAAAATATCAAAGGTAATGGTATATAACTACAATACAATTTGGAGTGGTATCCCAGAAATCAGTAATATTAATCATGGTTATTTGCTTTTATATTTCAACATCCTAGGTGTAAACAAATATAATAAAGAAAATTCATTTCCTCTGTTTCTAAAACTTTATGTGTGGGACTGCAACTTGATGGCTGTAGATAGGACCAAGAGAGTTTCCTAAAGCTCTGAGAGATTAAATGACTTGCCCATTGTCACACAGTTAGTATCAGAGGAAGGATTTGAATTTATTAACTCTACTGTCATGCTGTTTCTATAATGTACTATATCAAATACAAAATGTATATACTGCATACATGCTCATTTTGATCCAGAGGGTGCTCTCTATTTGATGTGGATTTTGTAAAAAAAAAAAAAAATCCCCTTTATAGTTAGATTTTATACTAAACATTCTGTTACTAGCTATTCTATTTGAAATTCAAAAAGGATACATTTCAATTTAGTTGTACTCTGATAGTTGATATACAAATGTTCATCTACATTGATAATTTAAGTGGATTTTACTACAGGATGAGAGAAACAATGACCTGTTTCCTTTCACAAATCAATACAGAGCTTTAACTACCAATTTTTGCACCTGGAGTGTGTGTAATTTAAAATTCTAAATGTGGGTTCTAATCTGTTCCCGGAGTTTTGGGGAAAACTGACTAAAATCACTGACACAATGAGTTTAGATTTTTAAGGGTTTATTGAAATATAGGAAGAGAAAGATTGAGAACAGAATTCTTACAACCTCTCAATCCTATCTTTCCTCAGCTCCTCTCTGCCTTTTTTTCCTGCTGTCACCACCAAGTCAGGAACCATTGGGCTGGAAGTTCAAAGTTTTTTTAGATTCTGAGAACAATGCTTTCTTAAGTACTCTCAAGTACCAGCAAGATGTGCTTAGAATCTAGTCAACTACTAATCCAGTCAAATCAGCCAGTAATCCACTCAGGTGGGCTCCTGAGTATCTGCCAAATCTCATCTATCACATTCCATTATCTTGACAAGTGAGGGACACAAAACATGAAAAACAAATGACTTAAAACTCATCCTTTATTCAATAAGGGAGAGTGAAGAAGGAGAGAGGGAGACTTAGAGGCCAGCAAGGGGAGGGTTGGATGGAACAAGGCAGAGCTAGTCAAGGAAGGCATTCACTTGGAGTGTGCCCATGGGAAGGCAGTAGGTAGTTTCCTATTTTAACTAATTATTCTAATGTGGTGCTAAGCTCAGTTGTTTCTACAATACTAGAGAGAGTTGAATTACATGGTATTTGAGCTTCCTTCCAGCTGTAGATCATGATCCTATGACTGAAAGCTCTTTTAGAACCTGTAAATATCGGCATCTTTAGTACAATGTTCCAATTGACTCTATCCTAGTTGTGGCTCTCCATAAACAATATGTTGTTGTTGTTGTTTCCATTAAGAAGACTTTTTAAAAAATTGCATACATACAAATGCACCTACAGATATACAAAATCATCAAATCTCAGGGATGGAAAGGACCTCAAAGGCTATCCAATCTGCCTTAAAAAGGAATTTCATTTACAATATTTCTGACAAATGATCTTCTAGCCTTTGCCTGAATACATCTAGGAAGATCTTCAGGTCTTTACATTTTATTCGTCTCCCTTTGGCAAGAAGCATTTCAAATCTTTGGCACATAATTTAATTACATTCTAATTACAATTGGGAATATTTTATATGGTAGATGCTATTTATAGGACTATCATAATAATTCAAAAGCCTAAAATCATCAGCTATACCTAGAGCCTGTTAGAAGTACAAATACACTTTCATGGATAGAGAATGAGATTTAATTTTGCTTGTTTTTTACGGGCAAAGCATCATAGCAATTTCCTGGTCCAATCATTTGTTTTTACAGATGAGGAAACTAACACATAGAAAGTAATTTGCCCAAGATCACATAGCTAGTTAATAGCAAAATTATAATCTGGAACTATTTGCATCTAGTCCATTGCTTCATTCATTTACTATGCCACACTACCTCCTGCTTTTCAGAGGTTAAATAATCCAAGAATATACCATACCTGGATATTATATTCTGTGGCCGTATGGGTAAAAGCAACTAGCATTTAAATGTTTACCATGCCTCAAATTGTGGCTCTTCTGTTTAATGAGCTGAATTATTCACATCTTTTTTTTTAAACCAGTAAAACAGGCTTTAAAAATAATTCAATAATGCCTAGATTTAAAGTTCCAGAAGTATTTAGTAATTTAATCCAATATTTTTTATAATTATGAAATGGTTTTATATGCAACATGAGTTGATTATATAATGGCACAATATGTGTTAAAAAATCATTAAAAAGAAAGACAATACAGAGTAAGTGGACAGTCAATACCAGGGTCAGAATACAAATGTCAGAAAGACCTATGTACAAGTCCTTCCTTGGATACATTCCAGCTGTGGGCAAGTCATCTTACCTCAGTATTCCAGGGTAAATCTTCAAGACTCAAATTACAGAGCAATTTCTTTGCAGCATTGTAAAGGGAATTTCCTCTCTGGAAGGACCCCCCTCCCAAGAAATAGAAGATTCAATTTTCCCTTCCCCAAAAAATTCATGGAGAAGGATGCATCTTCTTTTCAAGTTCTTTGTAATGTTTTGTTTGTTTGTTTTTGTGTTTTTGGTCGGGCAATGGGGGTTAAGTGACTTGCCCATGGTCACACAGCTAGTAAGTGTCAAGTGTCTGAGGTCGGATTTGAACTCAGGTCCTCCTGACTCCAGGGCCAGTGCTCTATCCACTGCACCACCTAGCTGCCCCTTTTGTAATGTTTTTCTTGGTGTGTGTGTGTGTGTGTGTGTGTGTGTGTGTGTGTGTGTGTGTATGGGTTTATTAAAACCTCTAAAAATTCAAGATGACAGTCTGAGGTAAAATTTGGGCCTAATGCTAAAAAAGAAGGAAAAAAGATTGAAGATGAAGCAATATAATGTAAGTTCCTTGAGAACAGGGATTTTTTTTGTCTTGTAGACTTGCATATAGCACATAGCACAACACATAATGGATGCTTAAAAATATCACTTGCTACTATCATAGGACAAATAAGACAAAGAAAGTGTTTTATTAAGATGTATTGTTGTGTAAACTCTTGAGGACCGTTCCTTGAATCTTAAAGGATTAGAGCTCATATATCAAGTAAATAAAGGAATTTAGGATAATTACATAGGTCATTCAATGGGCATGTAGTCTCATCCCTTCTTCCAATCCCTGCCCTCTCCCCCAGGTGGGGATCTCTCCATATAGAAAAAAAAAAAGAATCGAGTTCTCCTTACTTTGAGGGTTAACTCACCACATGATGCAGAGGTTAGATGTCTACTTGTTGGATATGTAGTAGTGGGGCATATTTTTAAAGCATGGGTAGGACTCAGGAGTCCCTTTAGACTTTAAAATTCCATGATTTCATGATTTTGTAACTATAAGCAGCTGGCAAATTAGGATAAGGGTCCTTTTAGTTGGGATGGGGGAGCATTAAAGAGAGAGTAGAAAGGATTAACAAAATAGAAACTTCAGTTACTTCACAACTTTACCTAGGGCCAGAAAAAGCTTTTTTGTTTGCAAAAGTGAAAAATGTCACATTCTTTACTGCTACTTCTTCAAATTATGCATTCATTAGAGGAATGAGGGTTTCTTTCTTAAATTATCAAGGATCAATAGAGTCAGGAAAGTGGTCCCTCCATTCCCAGCTTGCACTTTTATATGGCTGATATTCTTGCAGTTAACCAGGGTGAGCCATTTCTGACTATCATTGGCCTCTAGCCCTAACAGGAAGGAAGAGGCTAGTGGTGGTCAGAAATAGCTATCCTTGGATGACCTCCAGAACTAGAACAGGTTTCATCCTGCTAGAGAAGATGAATTTGTCAGGATTTCCTGATATTGAAGACTATAAGAACACCCATAAGGATAAACTTCTGATACTGCTTGATTTCCTACCACTTTTCAATGCTGATCACTATTGACTGTTTCCATCCAACCTCTGTCTCACACACACAAACACACACACACACACACATAAGAAAAAAAAACAAGATTATGAACCAAAGGTCACTAGGATAGCCATCCTGATCTCTTTTGACCTTTAAGATAGAACTTTGAATGCAATCACTATTGGTTTTTTGTTTGTTTGTTTTTACCTACCAAACTGATGCTCTTCCTTTTCCTCTTCACTGGATTTTTATTTTAGTCCTATTTATTTCAATTATGTAGGTCCCTATGTTCTCTGACAGGATAGTTCAGATGAGCAGTAGCAAAATCCACTTCATAGTTGGGTTTATGGTGCACAGAAGTGAGTGAATGTTTTCATAAGGCAGGATGGTTCCTTACAAGCTGTCAGTGGTGCTCATTACTAAATGAGAACACAATGGCACTTCCTAATAACAGTGAGAACATACTCTTCTGTTGGGTAAAGGACACCTTTTGCACACATTTAAATTTCTGAAAAAAAAGAACCTTTTAAGTGATTTTTTTGTCTGTCTTATTTTAGGTAAAATGAAGTTAATTTATTAGCATAATAAACATTTATTCTTATGATTCATTTACATCTCCAGAGGTTGAAAATCACCTATATGATCTGCTAAAACTAAGATACAGGGGTTTGTATATAAATGAATGCCAAAAGATACAAAGTGTGTAAAATTCCTGTTCTCTCCCTGAACTATGGGGGAGTAGAAATTATAACATTTTAGTGATGTTCTTTGATTGTTTATGGATACAGATGGTTGGGTGCTATCTTGGCCTGAAGTGAAAGGCAAATGGGAGAATAGCTTATTCTTGCTATGTTGCTACTTATAATTTAATATAATATTAAAAATCACACTTGGATATGTATGGACCTGGAGTAAGAAGACATGAGGCTTGGGATTGAGCTTTGCTTCTGCCACGTAATAGCTGTCTGATCTTTGATAAATTATTTGAGCATTCTCTCTAAGACTCAGTTTTCTCATTTGCAAAATAGATATAATAATACATGTATTATCTGTATCATAGAGCTTTTGTGAATAAAGTACTTTACAAATCATAAGTTGCTATGAGTGTGAATTAATTAACTTGATCATCATTATTATTCTTATTGTTAAGAAGACTACCTGCCAGATTACAATGTATATACTTTACAATCAAAATGTGAACATAGTTAGAGTTGCAAATATTTCTAAAATTTAAAACTTCAATCTGACTTATCTATAAATGATGGATGGGAGGAAAAAAATGTCCAACAGAAATAACTAAAATCAACTAAGAATTTAATTATAAATAATAAACAATAAAGTATTTTGAGGGGGGCAAATATAAGATGCCATGCTTAAGTTTTATAAATTGTTGAGAAGTAGGCCAAATCCTCTCTATGCTCAAATTGTGTAATTTACTCAGTGTGCACAATCTCAACTCTTCAGCAATGCAGATAACTGCAGTAATAGTTTAATTACAACTTGAAGCTCAAAGAGATAAACATGACTTTCTTTTAACTAGGAGTTACAATTACTTTTAAACATAGGGGGAAGGCACATTTGTGAAAAGAGTTTACTTTGTCAAGAAAGTAACCAGCCCTGCTGTACTATAAACAGCCAAAAGAGGAAACAGAACAAAAAGTAGAGCTACATGCAAAAGTTGAACAGTGGAGCAGTAGGCTGAGGCATAGTAAACAGACACCAAATGTAGGTAGATAGGAAAAGTAAAGTTTTCAGTGCCCACACGTCCTGCATTTAATAACAGTTCTGCCACTGAATGGAAATGGGCATCTCCCTATCCTCTCAAAGTTCTCCAAATTATCTTCATTGTCAACAGGCCTTTCATTTCAGCACCATGGAAGAAGGGACAGCGCTCTTGACAGTAGCACACTGGGCTCTCTCCTTTTATTAACAGAAATATTCTCGTTTCTTTCCCTTTTATTTATTTATTTAGTAGGCTAATTAGTTTTTAGATGTAGGAGAGAGAGCAGGACAAACACTTAATTGCACAAACAAATATGAAGGAAATAAATAAAACTCATTGACAAGTGAAAGCTACAGTTCTTTTTTACTGCTATACATTGCTGTTTCATTGGGAAAGTACTGGTCAAATGTAAATAAACCATGTTCAGTAAAACTGCCCTACTCTTTAACCACAAAATTAATTTGAAAGCAATAAACATTGTATGAGAATAACATGACTATTAGTTAAAGGAACAATAAACAGCTATCCCACCTCCTTTTCTTCCTCCCTCTCTCAAAAAATAATTTTGCATAGATCCAGGAATACTCTATTAGCAATGATCATACATAGAGTTTCCCAGGACACAGACAACAATCACAAACCAACCTGAAATACTTAAGGGGAGATATGAGTATATACTACATTGATTGTTACACTAAATACTTAAGTATGCTAGGAAAAAAAAAGTCATTGCTTTTCTTTAGGCTTTCCTTTCATTACAGAGCTAAAGTTTATATAGGATCAGAAAATCACCAATTATACCCCAAAGAAGTTGAGTACATTCTCACTGTGAGAAGATGAAAACACAAGGTGGGCAATTTTATTTGTTAACTTGGCCAAGCAGATAGCCATCACTGTACCTATTATAATAAACGTTATTTTTTTTTAAGTTTTTTTCCCCATTTTGTCTTAAAGAGAGGAAAGGACCATGTAGAAGCAGATCAGTGAAGTCAGCCTACATAAAAGATTCTTAAGGTTACCTGTAAGGTACTAACATCATCAGTAGCTGACAGCTGCAGCAGATAGGCTTCACAGGTCAACCTTGAGCTAGTTCTGTGGAGGCATTTCCAACTTGCTCAGTTCGTCATGGCTCTTTCTAGCTCTGTCTTTCCCTTCGTTCTCAGCCTCAAGTATTATTTTCACTTATTTCCATTTGAGCCTCGTTGGTCACAGGGTAGCGACAATCACCAAATAAATCCTCTTACACACATGGAGTAAAAACATCATTGCTATCATCACCAATGCTAGTATCCTTATTTACCCCCAAACTCCTTGGAGAAACATTCATTACAATCCCTCAGAAAGCCGACATGCAGACAGGAGACCAACACTATAGCAGTGGTTCTACGGTCACCAAGTTCTGCCCTATGTTAGATCCCTCACAATCTGACCTCTTCAAAGCCCTTCTCACACACTCCACGGACTGCCCCAACCCCTTTCTGGATTATTTTAATTACTGATACCATTTTCTCCCTGTCTTATAGGAAGATATGACTAGGTGGGAAAACCCATGTGTGACACTTTCAGAGAATGTCATATTTCACATGCTACTCTTCCCCCTCCCCCCTCCACAAACATACACACACCACACACCCTCTTTACTCTGGCAACACAAAGAGAGTGAGTGAAGGAGTGAGTACAGGGCACTCTCCCTGAGCAGGTTGCGGGGCGGGGGTGGGAAGAGGCACTGGGAAGGGAGAGGAGTGGGAGATGACTGGAGGGGGCGGGGGACTGAGCGGAGGAGAGAGGAAGGGAGGAAGGGAAAGGAAAGAGGTTCGTTCTTACCTGCTCCTAGGTTAAAGGAGATCCTAGCCTCGGCGAGATACGGGGTATCGCTCTTGGACCGGACTCTTCTGATGGGCCGCCGGTCTATATCATCCTCCGAAGATGCCGCCATTAATGTGGGAGGAAGGAGCAGGGTCGCCCGGCGAGCTGAGAGGGAGAAGGAGATGGAGAGAGAGGCGGAAAAGAGGAGGAGGGGAGAGGAAGAGGCGCGCACACATAGAAAGGGGGATGGGAAGGGAGGAAGGGGTATGGGAAGGGAGAGGGAGGGGGATGGGGGAGGAGGGGGAAAAGAGAGGGAAAAAGAAAAAGAGGGAGAAACAGAGAGAAGGAGAGAATGGGGGGAAGGGAGAGAAAGAAAATCCGTTAAGGATCTATGGACTGGAGCAGAGATCAGGAAATCACTCCTTTCAGTCCAGTCCCCCCACCCACCCACCGCACCCCTGCAGCCCTCTGCCACAGGGCAAGGGGGTTCAGTATCCTCTACTGACCCCCGCCCCTATCCTGATCCTCAGCTGTCAGCAGAGATAGGAAGCCACAGGCTTGTCCCCTGGAGGGAAAAAATAAAATTCTAAGGAAAAGATGCCCAGTCAGCAGTGTACATCTCTCCCTGCCAAATATACTTACACTGCTCTTCATGTGTGTTCACACACTATCATCTTAATAAACAATACTGTCCTTGTTGAAGGTGTTCTGGGTTGTTTCGCTGCTCTTGCTTTCCCTTATTAGAGTCATTAAGCTGTGGTAGCCTAGATCATTGACCGTTAAGGGAAGAGGTGAAAGCTGCCGCATTGGGTATATCCCTGGGTAACACCACTCTTCACCTCAGGGTGGTCAAGTGAAAATTTGACCTTTCCTGAAAAATACAAACTCCTTTTGCCATGCTTTTGCCCGATTGGGGGTGAAGGAAAGATGACAATATATTTCAAGTTAATTCATTGCCATAATGATTTATTAATTCAGTAGACATTTATCAAGTTTCTACTAAGGCAAGTACTGAAGTTAGTATGTGTAAAACACTGGTCTTGGTAATGGACATACAAAGACAGCAAGGAAAGAGTCTCTGTCTTCAAAGGGCTTATATTATACCATGGTGACGTGTACAACAATAAGTGCAAAGAGTAGGCATTGAAAGAGGCAAAAGAAATGGCTAGAGGAAAAGTTGAGGATGAAGAAAACATTTCCTAAGAGCCAAGGAATCAGAGAATACTTTACAGATGGACCTGACTCTAGAACTGAACTTTGAAGATCAGGATTCCAAGAGCCTAGTGTGAGGGATTGTTGTAAAGGTATAAAAGGGAGGCTTTTGCAAATGAATGGAAGTAGGGTAGGGAATGTTGGATTCCAGGAAAAGTTAGTAGTTAGAAAGAATATAAAATGTAAAATGTGAAGGTCGACAATGGATTGTAAAACCTCATAAATGTCTGACTGTGGAATTTGTATTTTATCTCAGAAATAGAGAACCATTGGAGATGGTTGAGTTGAGAAATGATGAGGTTAGGTCTGAGGCTTGACAAGATTGTTTTGACAACTATGTGGAGGGTGATATGGAGAGAGGATAGACCTCAGGAGAAAAATTAGTCAGGAGATAGTTACAATAGACCAGGCAAGAGGTGCAAACTATCCTATACTTAGAATTCAAAGATTCTTGAGTGAATTATCCTAGATCTTATGTTTTAGACCTATGAGGTGATGGGTTTAACCCCTCTGATTCTGTTTCCTCTTCTGGAAAATGGGCATGATTTTTGTACTTTCTCACTTACATGGTTGACAGGAGGACTGTGCTTATTAAGCCTTGAAACATTAGAGAAATACTACATGAGTTATTGTAATATATTTCCATAACCATCAACCTTGTTCAGGTTCTTATTGCCTTATGCTTGGACTACTGAAATAGCCTCCTAATTGGTCTCCTTTGTCTAATTCATTCTTAGAAGTCATCAAATTAATCTCCTTAAATGCTTTCATTAACTTTTCCCTTGCTTTAAAAAAAGTCTCCAACGTCTTCATCACCAATAGAATAAAATTCCCAAATTTCCTGGTCTTGCTTTCAAGGCCTTTCAACAATGTGATCTGCACCCTACTATTTCAATCTCACCTCCTGCAATGCCCTTAAGTGGATTCTTCAAATAATCTATATGGGTCTTAATTTCTTTGTCAACAAACTGAGTATTGGATCTGTAAAGTTCATTCCAACTCTAAGAGGTCATAGTGTTATTAATCACTCAAAGCAGGCATTGTTCCCTCAAACTGCATTATTCATCCATTCTTTGGCATCTTTGATTGGGTTGTCTTCTCCCTTGCCCCTACATATGACTGGAATACGTCTTCACTCCTACTACTCTATCCAACTCTACCAATTCTATTCCTTTCCCATGAAGGTTTCTTCTTTGAACTTTCAAAGCACATATTGACACCTGGCATTTAGCAAGTTATAGGACATAGCATGGATCAATGGAAAATATATTGGCTCTAGAATCAGAAAACCTGGGTTTGAAACTTTGGATCCGACACCTTAGTGACCTTGGGCTACTCACCTTTTCTGGGCTGAATTTCTTCATCTGTTGAAGTAGATGCCCTCTAAAACTCTTTCTAGCTCTAATTCTGTGATTGCCTTGAAGTATTAACTAAAGATACATTTTAGTTCTGTCTGGACAATGAGGTCAAAAGCTCTTAGAGCGTAAAGACTGCATGTAACACATATAAAATTTCCCTATCCCTGTTATATATGCTTCCTCATTCCTATCTCTTAGAATGCCTGGCTTCCTTCAAGAATCAAGTCAAATACTACCTGTGAATGCAAATAAAGAAACTGAGGCTCATCTAGGTTAGTTGAAGTGTCAAAGTAAGGGAATTGAAGGAAGTAATATTGAAGTGGTAGGGTGGAGACTTTCCTAATCCCCCAGCAATTAGGACCCTTCCCCTTCCACATTACCTTCACATTATGTTTTTTTTTTTTGTGGGGTAATGAGGGTTAAGTGACTTGCCCAGGGTCACACAACTAGTAAGTATCAAGTTTCTGAGGCTGGATTTGAACTCAGGCCCTCCTAACTCCAGGACAGGTGCTCTATCCACTGTGCCACCTAGCTACCCCCACATTACTTTTTGATATTTCATTTTCATATACTTAGTTTTTACTTAAATGGCTAGATTTTGTTTTCCTCCAGTAGAATGTAATCTATCTGAGGGCAGGAAATGTTTTTGGTTTTGTATCTCCTGTGCCTAGCATATTTAATGAATACTACATAAATGTTTTTGTTGTTTTTGAATCCCACCTAACTTAATTCTTATGCACGTGGAAATTATTTTTTAAAAACCTGATTGATCTTCCTCAGGTTGGTGGTGAAGCAACTAGGGTGCTAGACCTGAAGCCAGGAAGATTTGAGTTCAAATGTAGCCTCAGGTACTTACTAACTGTGTGGGTCAGTCTCTTAATCTAGGTCTGCCTCAGTTTCTTCATCTGTAAAATGGGGCTAATAATAACACCTATATTACCAGGGTTTTTGTGAGGATAAAAAAATGGAATAATCTTTGTAAAGTACTTTGTAAACCTTAAAATGCTGGATAAATTCTACTGCTGTTGTTCTTAGTATTATTCAAAATTAACCTTTATTTGATTTTTACTTCTCCTTTCTGTCCTAGTTCTCCATGGTGAAATGAATATTCCCTTACAGGAGGGGAAAGTGTGAAAATCTATCCGTGCTGGAAGGAATAAAAACAGCCCCCATTAATTCTTACTATGAGAAACAATCAACTCCACTTTAATGGTCAAGTAATAATCAAGAGCTGAAAGTTTGATGTTAGTATTAAGTTATTCTCAACCTCATACTATAAGCAGAATCAAGTATGCACAGGTTGGCTTTCCTTAGTGTTCTTTGAACCTACTTGAAATAAGATAATATACTTACCCATTCATTATAGTTTTCCTGTTAGATTTCCTATCCAAATTTTTCCTATGAGAGTTTCTTTCCTTTCTGTGGTTGTTGTTCTTTTATTTTATTTGGCCTATTTGTAACCTTTTGAGCTGGTGAAAGGGGTGTTGGATTAGTCATGACCACCCATTCTTCCAACTTGGTGGAACTCAATCACAATTTATATATAGAAAACCTTCTGTAGGTGACATCAAGATGGTGGTTAAAGACAGGAACTTGCCTGAGCTCTCCCCGAAATGCCTCCAAATACCTTTAAATAATGACCCTAAACAAACTCTAGAGCAGCAGAATCCACATAAAGATGAGTGAAACAATTTTCAAGGCAAGACAATTTATAAGGTTGGCCGTAAATATCTGTTACACCAGGGTGAGAGAGGATTGTAGCCCAGTGCAGTCTGTGGCAGCAGACCAGACCCCAACAAACCAGGAGCAGGCTTTGGGGTGACTGAATCGGTGGCAGCAGTGGTCATTTCCAGACCTCTCAGCACACAGATGGTAAGGGAATCAGACAACAGTTCAGAAGATTTAGAGAGGTCCCTTTGCTGGCACCAGGGACAGGATTCTGTTGCATTACCTATACTTGGATCTGGGTCACAGTCTTAGGTTTTAGTCCCAGTTTAAGGAGGGGAACTAGCAAATGAGAGCTTGTGGCTGCAGTGGAGTGGGGACCCTGGTCATAGTTCCAGGGTTGAAAAGAATGTGGTCACTCACAAACCAGTGCAAAGTACAGAAAAGTAATAAACACCTTGGATGAGCCAAAAACTTATAGGTACCCAGAATTACCTCTGAAAACAGCTGTACAAAAAACCTGAAGATTGGGATAGTGCCCTTCCAGTTGGAAAGTAGAGAAACACTTTAGTATAGAGTTAAAAGCCAAGAAATAGGCTTGAAAATGAGCAAAGAGAAACAATTTTTGACCATAGAATATTACTATGGTGACAAGGAATATTGAAACACACAAAGAAGGCAACAAAATCAAATTCCTGCATTCAAAGTCTTAAAGGAAAATATTAATTGGTCTCAAGCCATGGAAGAGCTCACAAAGGAATTTTAAAAACAAGTAAGAGAGGTAGAGTAAAAATTGGGAAGATAAATAAGAGTTATGGAAGAAAATTATGAAAAAAGAGTCAACAGCTTGGTAAAAGAGACACTCAAAAATACTAAAGAAAGTAATACCTTAAAAACAGAATAGGCCAAATGGTAAAAGAGGCACAAAAATCCATTGAAGAGAAAATTGCCTTAAAAAGCAGAATTGGCCAAATGAAAAAAGATATAAAATAATTCAATGAAGAGAAGAACTCCTTAAAAAGTAGAAGTGGTTAAATAGAAAAGGATGTACATAAGCTCACTGAAGAAAATATTTCCTTAAAAGTTAGAATGGGCAAGTGCAAGTTAATGACTTTATGAGACATCATGAAACCATCTGGTGGTGGTGGTCCTTCATTCTCAAAGAGGACCATGACATCAGGGTGATGTCATGACTTAATATTGAATTGGATTTAAGTGAGGAAGGGCTGTGCAAGGTCACCAAGCTCACTCTCTTCTCTAGAGCCATCTGGAACCAGTGGCAAGATACAAATAAGGATGACTGGAGATGATCCCAGATGTTTTAAGGCAATTGGGGTTAAGTGACTTGCATAGGGTCATAGAGATAAGTGTCTGAGGTGAGATTTGAACTTAGGTCTTACTAACTTCAGAGCCAGTGAATGATCCACTAAACCATTTAGCTGCCCAAGAAACAAACAAAATCAAAAGAATGAAAAAATATAAGAAAATATGAGTTGTCTCCTTGGAAAAATAATTGACCAGGAGAGATAATATAAGAATTACTGGACTACCTGAAAGTCATAATCAAGAAAAGAACCTAGACATCATCTTTCAAGAAACTGTTAAGGAAAATGGTCCTTATGTTCTAGAACCAGAGGGAAAAATAGAAAATGTAAGAATCTATCAATCACCTCCTTAAAGAGATCCCAAAATGAAAACTTGCAGGAATTTTTAGCCAAATTCCAGAGCTCCCAGGTCAAGAAGAAAATACTGCAAGTAGCCAAAAAGAAAGAATTAAAATGTCATGGACCCATAGTCAGGATAACACAACATTTATCAGCATCTACATTAAAGGATCAGAGGACTTGGAATATGATATTGTAGAGAGCAAAAGAGTTAGGATTATAATCAAGAATCACCTACCCAACAAAAATGAGTATAATCTTTCAGGGGAAAAAATGGAAATTCAATGAAATAAAGGCCTTTCAAGCATTCCTGATGAAAAAACAGAACTGAATAGAAAATTTGACTTTCAAATTCAAAATGCAAAAGAAGCAAAAAACCGTAAACAGGAAAGAGAAATAATAAGGCATTTGGTAAGGTTAAAATGTTTATATTCCTACGTTGGAAAATGATATTTATGACTCCTAAAAGCTTTCTCATTATTAGGGCAGTCAGGTGTGTACATAGACAGGAAGTAGAGATATGAGTTGGATGTGATGGCATGATTATCTAAAAAAAAATTAAGGGCTGAGAAAGAAGAATGCACTGGAAGAAGCAGAAATAGGTAAAGTGGGAGAAATGTCACATAAAAGAGGCCTGTAAGAGATTTTACAGTGGAGGAGAAAATGGGGGGAAGCAGGGAGGGGAGCACATGAGCATTATTCTCATTGTAATGGGCTCAAAGAGGGAATAATATGCACACTGATTTGGGTGTAGAAATCTATCTTACCATACAGGAAAGTAGAAAGGGAAGGGGATAAAAGAAGGGGGTGGGGGAGCTGATAAAAGGGAGGGCAGTTTGGGGGAGGTAAAAGTCAGAGGCAAGACACATTTGAGAATGGACAGGGTAAAAGGAGAGAGTAGTAGTAGTAGTAGTAGTAGTAGTAGTAGTAGTAGTAGTATAAACAGAGAGAAAATAGGATGGAGGGAAAATACATATTTGGTAATTACTGTGGAAAAAATTACAATGATTTTCTTTGATAAAGACTTCATTTCTCAAACATAAAGAAAATGGAGTCAAATTTATATAAATAAGAGTCATTCCTCAATTGATAAAGGATCAAAGGATATAAACAGGCAGTTTTCAGAAAAAGTAAAGTTATCAATAATTATATGAAAAAATGCTCTAAATCATTATTGATGAGAGAAATCCCAATTAAAACAATTCTGAGCTATGAACTCACAGCTATCAGATTGTCTAATATGACAGAAATGGAAAATGACAAATTTTGGAGGGGATGTGGGAAAATTAAAATACTAATGTACTGTTGGTGAAGTTGTATATTGATTCCAAATTGGAGCTATTCCCAAGGGCTATAAAACTATGTATACCCTTTGACTAAGTAATACTACTACTAGGTCTATATCCCAAAGAGATAAAAAACTAAAATTAAAAGGACTAATATGTACCAAAATGGTTATAGCAGCTCTTTTAGTGGTGGCAAAGAGTGTAAATTGAGGGGATGTCCATCATTTGGGGAATGGCTGAATAAGTTGTATGCAGTTGTGATGGAATACTATTGTGCTTTAAGAAATGATGAGCATGGGGCAGAAGGTGGTACAGTGGATAAAGCACCAGTCCTGGATTCAGGAGGACCTGAATTCAAATCTGTTCTCAGACACTGGACACTTACTAGCTGTGTGATCCTGGGCAAGTCACTTAACCCCCATTGCCCCACAAAAAAAAAAAATGAGCAGGATGTTCTAAGAAAAAAAAGCATGGGAAGACTTACATGGACTTACATGAACTGATGCAAAGTGAAATGAGCAGAACCAAAATATTTTACACAGTAACAGCAATATTGTATAATGGTATATTGTGAAAAACTTAGCTATTCTCAGCAATAAAATGATCCAAGACAATTTAGTAGCACTTATGATGAAAGGTGTTGCCCATCTCCAGAGAAAGAACTAGTAAAGCCTGAAAGCAGTTCAAAGATACCTTTTCTTTATTTTATTTTTCTTGGGTTTTTTATGTGATTTCTTTCACAGAATGACTTACATGAAAATGTGTTTTTGCATGAGTCCACACATATAATTTATGTTAAATTTCTTGCGTTTTTAGTGGTTCTGGGGCGGGGGTGGGGTGGGGGGGAGGAAGAGAGAGAATTTGGAACTCAAAATTTTAAAAATGATGTTAAAATTGTTTTTACGTGCAATTGAAATAAATATTAAATAAGAAAAAAAAGAAAAACTTCCTTACACTTGAGCTCTCCATTCTTTTAGTATTCTAGATATTCAGGAAAATAATACTGTCATCCTGGGTTTCCTCTTTTTCTTTTTTTTTCTTTTCTTTTCTTTTTTTTTTTTTTTAGTAAGGCAATTGGGGTTAAGTGACTTGCCCAGGGTCACACAGCTAGTAAGTGTTAAGTGTCTGAGGCTGGATTTGAACTCAGGTACTCCTGAATCCAGGGCCAGTGCTCTATCCACTGCGCCATCTAGCTGCCCCTCCTCTTTTTCTTAATAATTTAATGTACCTTGTTGTGTATTATATTCATCTAGATTTTTGTCTTAGTAGCATTCATGGATGTCTTTTTTTTTTTTTTTTTTTTTTTTTTTGGTGAGGCAATTGGGGTTAAGTGACTTGCCCAGGGTCACACAGCTAGTAAGTGTCAAGTGTCTGAGGCCGGATTTGAACTCAGGTACTCTTGAATCCAGGGCCGTTGCTCTATCCACTGCATCACCTAGCTGCTCCCCATGGATGTCTTTTTAAAAAATTCTTGAAAACAATTATAATTACTAGGCATATCTTAGCTTTTAACATTTTTCCATTTCATATGGTTACTTTCCCTTCTTTCAAAATGATAACATAAAATTAATTAAAATTGAATCTTCCTATTTTGTTTTCTTTAATATCTATACTCTGTTATTCTTACATGTTACCCTTACCATAATCTCTGCTATTTATTTAGCCATGATTATATATTTCACCCTTTCTGGTAATCTTATTTTTTTAAAGTTACCTATTGGGGCAGCTAGGTGGCACAGTGGATAGAGCACTGGCCCTGGAGTCAGGAGTACCTGAGTTCAAATCCAGCCTTACACACTTAACATTTACTAGTTGTGTGACCCTGGGCAAGTCACTTAACCCCAATTGCCTCACTAAAAAATAAAAAAATAATAAAAAGTTACCTATTAACAGTATATTTCTTAAGTGTAAACCCTTCTCTCCTCCTCTATGCTCTCTTTAGTTAAGGTTATAATTCACATATTTTTAATCTCTTTACTTCCGGGATTCTCTGTATACTTTTGAAAGATTTATCATGAAGCATCCCAAAACATGGAGCAATGAGAACCTCATTGGTCTTGGAATTAAATGTCAAGTTTCAGCAGGCCATTTTTATTCTAAGGTTCCTTGCAGTTTTAAAGGACAACACTTTTAGAACTTCTTATGATATACTTCAATGCATATTTATTTTCTGAATCTTTAAACTTCATCTTCTATTTGATAAATAGTTGGTAAGTTAGATAAATCATATTTTATCATTATTCCTCTCTAGAAATTTCCTATTATCTCTATTTAAAATGACTAGTATGTAGATATACAAATGTGTACATGCATATATATGTATATATGTGTGAATATAATTTAATGTTTATAGAATTTTTTAATATGCATTAATTGTCTCATTTGATCTCACATTTCCATGAGGATCAGATTAGAAAGATTGTTATAACCATTTTTATAAAGAAAATAACATGGTTCAAAAAGGTCCAATGGCTGGCCACATTCATACAGTTAGTAAATGACAAAGGAAGGACTTCTACCCATATGTTTTATGCCAACTTGAATTTAAGTCACAGTGACTGTAGATTAGAATTCAATGCTAGAGGAAGAAAATGAGAGACAGTGGCATGTTCACACTGCAGTTGGGAGTGGGATGAGGGGGCACGGTTCATTCTATAATTCCTCACTTTTTTTGGCACTTTGAAATGTTGCACATAGAGGAATTTTCCAGATAAATAAAGCTTATCCTTTAAAGTACTGACTTTAACTATTTTCATGAAAAGCTATAAATCACATTATAATCTCACCAGGCTTCCTAAAAGAGAGTAACTTAACCTCTTAATAACTTGAGGTTATTATTATGGTAATTAATTATCTTACCATATTTTAATTCAGCATTTTCCTATCTCCTCCATGTTTTTAGGCTATCATTTGTTAATTCTGCTTTGTATACCTTACTCTACTACCCCTTCCCTTGATAATCTATTTGTAGTCTGAAAAATCATATAACCAGTACTACAAAAACTGTGTAAATGATGAGTTAATAAGCTATTGTAGGTATGAATCAATTGGTAGATTCTCCTGGATACTAAAGTATAGGAGTTTTATTGAAGCTTTGTGATAACTATCTTAGCATTTAGAGGAAATTGAACAGTAAAAAACAAAGAAACCAACAAAAGAACCCCAAATCCTTCATGGTTTGTGTTCTCGGTGGTTGAAAGTGGTAGAGGGTTACCCTAAAGATAAGTGGAATGTCATTGTAAATAATGATTTGATGAAGATGAAAGATCAGGTCTGTGTCTATATGCACAATCTGTGTTGGTTCTTAACCTTTTACAAATGAAAATATTTATAACTGACTTTCCTTGTCAGCCAAAACATAATATTGCCATAGGCACAACTGAAGCATATATCTAATAACTTCTGGCAGCACAGATAAACAAACACACTCATACATATATACATATACCTATGTGGCATATGCACATGTATGCACATGCATTTGCATACATGCACATATAACATATGTCATAACATCTGTATATACATACTGGTATGATATATGTTTGTATGTGTATATGTGCATATATATGTATATATAATTTAGACAGTTTATAAAGTATTATATGATCAGAGGAGAAATTGCTTCCAAATGAGAAGGGAGAGAGGTGCCACAGGAATGAAGGAAAACTTCAAGGAGAAAGTGGTATTTGATCTGTGCCTTAAAGGGTCGGAAAGAGTCAATTGGTAGGAGTAAATTTGATCCAAGTCAACAAACATTGATTAAGGATTAACTTTAGGCAAAGCTCTATGTTTTGCGAGTGACAAAGTCTAGGTAGTAATACAAATAGAAAACATGTAAATAGTGCTTACTATATGCCAGGCACTTTCCCAAGGGCCTTACAAATATTTCATTTAATTCTCACAAGCACTCTAGGGTGAGGAAACTGAGGCAAAAAGGTTCGGTGATTTGGCCAGAGTCACACAGCTAGTAATTGTCAGAGCCTGGATTTGAACTCAATTCTTCATGAATCCAGCCCTTGCACTCTATCTACTGACCCAAGATGTGATACCTAACCTAAAGGAACTTAAAATGAGTAGATAGAGAAGGGACAATTAGAGTACAGTTCATGGAATGGAGTTATGGGGTAGCATTCCACTGTATGTATCTGAGATTATATTCAGAAAGCCAGTTGAGGCTATCCCCTTCATTCTGAGTAAGCCAAACTTTGGGAAAATGTACCTTTCCTCTTTGGAGGAATTTAACCCTGGTGTATACCAGCTAATTTTAAATTCTTATGATAAAAAAATAAATTAACTCATGCTAAATAAACATATTGAGAGAGATTGAAATCTGAGGTTCTGTGATTTGAGAGAAGCTCTAGCAATGAGGTCTTAAGTGCTAGTTATTGATAATAGCATTCCATTCCGGCAAAATGAGGAAATGATGGGGCAGCTAGGTGGCCCAGTGGATAGAACGCCGGCCCTGGAGTCAGGAGTACCTGGGTTCAAATCCGGCCTCAGACACTTGACACTTACTAGCTGTGTGACCCTGGGCAAGTCACTTAACCCCAATTGCCTCACTAAAACAAAACAAAACAAAACAAAAAGACCTGAGGAAATGATAGAAATCCTAAATTTGAATCATTACTTTCTAATGTCATAGGAAAAAAACCAAAAGAAGTTTTGAAAACATCTTCATTTACAATACAAATAATTTTATTGTTAGAGGAGAATAATATCATAAATAAAGAAAAATAAAGCATTCTTAGGGTAGGAGGTGGGAGAGTGCCACTTCACAGTATCAAGGCATTGACTATTTTTTTTTAATTATCCAGGAGTTCCTTTGTCCATTCACCCAATTCCATAGAATTTTAGAACTTCAAGGTCCTAAGAAATCACCTAATTCAACTCCTTCCTTATAGGGAATAATGAATCAATGCCCAGAAGATGGTAATGACTGACTCAAGACCGTTTGGCTAATAAATCTGAGAGATAGGAGAAGATCTCAGCTTTCCCAATTCCTGAGCTTAGGGAGGTGTCAATTCACATCAATGGAAGGAACATGAGCAATAATAAGTCACCAGATCACTCCATATGAAACAGGTGGGTACCCAGAGCATTGCATTGTGCCCACTGAAAGTTACAAGACTTAGAGGAAAGCTCCCAGAGTTTTTGAAGGGCTCTCTAGATTTACAGAAGCATGTGGGAAAGGGAGAAAAGATGTGCATTGATCATGCTTTTTAGTCTTGAAGGAAGTAGCCTCATAGAGAAGATCCTAGATCCATCAGAGTTTCAAAGTCTCTGAACTCTGTTTCTGGGTGACTTCCCTTCTTCGCACATCACTATTCTCTCTCCCTTTCTGTGACCTCAGACTGCTGAACCCCAAACAAGAAAAACCACATAGAAATTCTCAGTTATTTTCTCTTATCAGAGGGAAGCATTCATGTGAATCATTTCCCAAAGCATAGACTCTCTTGCCTCCCTCCATTAGGCAGAGTATCAAGGAAGTTAAGTCTCTGGGCACAGAGAGAGGGAAAATAATATTTCAGTGTCAATATACTGACATTAGTTGGAAAAAACAAAACAAAATAAAATGTGATTATATTTATGTGCTAAAATTTACCATTTGTGATATATGGTTCATTTCCCCAAACTTATTCTTGGCTATTTTAAATAATAAAAGCAAGCTGTATCCTCTGATTTTTGTGACTTTTATATGAATAACCCTTAATGGAGTGACTATAATGAAAGAAATTTGGCTAATCTCAATTTTGAAGTTGAAAAGCTGAATCCTAGTTCAGATTAGCTGGCTGCTGAGGATCCTTACAATTTAAAGATTCTGCAATATTTTAAATTCCGGTCACGTAAAAGTTTCTCCATGTATACAAGTAGCGACTTGTCCTTAATAATATTGTCCTTCTAAGATGTAGTAGGCCATTTGGCTAGTGTATTTATATGTAGTATATTTGTATCCTAGTCTGAGAACAAGAGACAGCCTGTTGGAATCTCACCTTGAATCCTTTTCATAGGAGCCCACACTGAGTAACAATAATAATAGCTTATTTTATATAATACTTGATATGATCTCATTTAAGCTTCATGACAACACCATTGGACACTATTGATCTCACCATTTCCACTTCATAGATGAGGAAACTGAGGGTTAAATGAATTGTCTTTTGTCCTACAGCTAGCAAATGATAAAGGGAGGTTTCAAACTTAGGTCTTCTTGACTATAAGTCCAGAACTTTATCTACAGAGACTAATTTCCTCAGTGAAGGAGAGTACATCAGACTCAGGGGATCTGGGTTCTATTCCTGGCTTTTTCACTAGCTACCTACATGAGTTTTACTTCTCTAGGCTTCATCTCACTTTTCTCATCTACATATTAAAGAAAATTGACTCTAAAGCTGAAAATTCAGTCATTCTGTGAATTATTCCTTTAAACAGAAGGGAAGTCTGGTCAACATTTCTCAGCATATGATAAAGTATAAGATATTACAAGAAAAAACAAAATATGGCAAAGGTGGAATAAACACTTACATTTAGGATAGAAGTTAAGTGTAGATTAAATCAATTCTTTTAATTCTGTTTTAGATTATATTGACCATAGATTGTCATAATCACATCATAAAGTATAAGTCAGAAATACTCTCTGAAGAAAAATGTGTCATGGCAGATTATTAACCATTGATACAACTGATGAAATAGTTTGCTGCTCCTATAACTAATATTTTTCCCTTCGGGGAAAATAAAATATGGCAAAATTTGATTTGGTCCTGTGTGTGTCCTGTTATTTCACATATGTAACCCAATCATATAAGAATGGAATGAGTTAACATATGCAAAGTACTTTGCAAACCTTAAAGGACTGTATAAATACTAGTTATGCAGTGAATAGAGTTCTGGGCGCAGAGTCAGGAAGACCTGAGTTCAAATCCTTTCTCAAACACTTACTAGCTGTGTGACCCTGGGAAAGTCACTTAACCTCTGTCTACTTCAGGTCCCTCAACTGTAAAATGATGATAATAATAGCAGGTACATCCTAGAATTATTGTGGGGATCAAGTGAAAAAATATTTATAAAGCATTTTACAGTGCTTGGCACATAGTAGGCATTTAATATATGGTTCCTCTTTCTCTATTTCCTTTCTTCCCACTTTCTGTCTTTTTCCCTCTTCCTCTTTTTGTTCCTCTTCTCTTTCCCAAACATTAAAAATATATGTTATTGTTATTATTTATGATGATTACGATGACATTGCAATGAAACCAGATCATCTAAAAATAAAGAAATTCACATTTTCTTTAAAAATATTCTCCTTCAAGGGGCAGCTAGGTGGTACAGTTGATAGAGCACTAGCCCTGGAGTCAGGAGGACCTTAGTTCAAATCCAGCTTCAGACACTTGACACTTACTAGCTGTGTGACCCTGGGCAAGTCACAACTCCAATTGCCTTGCAGAAAAAAGAAAATCTCCTTTGAGAGACATGATTCTTTTCTTGCAGGCAGTTGGTAATTGAAAGTCTAGAGGAAAGAAAGCCACAGAACTTGGATATAACTTTAAAGTATAAAGTTATCTTCAAGTTGGAGAAAAAACAGATGTGGTGTTTGTTGGGGAGAGTTCTCAGACATACTCTCTTCTCTTTTGATTTCTGTTGTTTGTATGTAGGGAAAGCAACATCATGTGATAATTTACCATGATAGACTTAGCTTTTCTCAACAATACAATGATCCAAGACAATTCCAAAGGACTTATGATGGAAAATGCTATCCACATCTAGAGAAAGAACTATGGAATCTGAATGAAGATTGAGGCATACTATTTTCATTTGTTTTTGTTTTTTTTCTTTCTTATGGTTTTCCCCTTTTGTTCTGATTTTTTTTCTTTTACAACATGACTAATATGGAAATATGTTTAACATTATTGTACTGTATAACCTATATCAGATTGCTTGCTGTCTTGGGGAGAGGGAGGGAGAAAAATTTGGAAGTCAAAATCTTACAAAATGAATGTTGAAATCTATCTTTAAACATAATTGGGGAAAATAAACTACTATTAACTAAAAAAATGAAAAAGACTAGTTTTGGATTTCCTAAGAAGTTTGGAATGAGGGGCAGCTAGGTGGTACAGTGGATAGAGCACCGGCCCTGGAGTCAGGAGTACCTGAATTCAAATCTGGCCTCAGACACTTAACACTTACTAACTGTGTGACCCTGGGCAAGTCACCCCAATTGCCTCACTAAAAAAAAAAAAGAAGTTTGGAATCAGTAAAATACTTTTATAATTTCTTGAAATTAAGCCATCTTGGTCTCCTCTTCCTTTTCAACTCTGGGTTAATTTCATCATCCATCTATATTGCCTCAGATATATATGCTGTTGGACAACCTTTATAGGGTTTATATCTAAATGCAGGTTGAAATCTTGGCAATAGACATTATTTATCCACTTGTTTTTGCCTATGTAAATGGGTAGGCAAAATTTTTCTGAGTGGTTACAGACATATTCCAGGAAGCTCTACAATATCCTGAGACTTGATGCATTCAACACAATGCCATCAGCAAATATGAACCTATGGAGGACCTCAGCATCCCCAGAAAACCTTGGTTCAACCTGAATTTCTCCAACAGAGCGATGTATAGTTTTGGTGAGGATATATTTCCCTTTCTTTGATTTTGGTTTGAAATATCTATTGAACAAGGTTATTTTTATTGTTTAGACTATTCAAGAAATTCTGAATGAACATGATATTTAATTGGAAGATATCATTCTATAAAAGTCTGAATCAATTGCTTTTTCATAATTAATAATCAAAATCAATCAAAGAAGCATGTATTAATAACCCACTCTATGCCAGGTCCCATGCTTAGTTCTGGCAATGAAATAGACACTCATTAGCTGGGTGACCCTGGGCAAGTCACTTAGCCCCAATTGTCTAAAACATCTGGGGTATCTCTAGTCATCCTGTTGTATATCTTGCCATTAGTCCCAAATTAACAAAAAGGTTCCTACTTCCAAGTAGCATATTCTCTACATTTTTCAATTAATTTCAATTAATTGTAATATTTAAAAATATGATCCACCGCTGTATGTTGCTCACTTGTTTTATAAAACCTATTGGTTTTCTCCTAATATTCTCATCAAGCATGTCTTAAATTTCTTTAAAGAAAACTCTCACAGCTATTTTGTAGAGATGAGAGAGTAGGCACATCAACCAGTAGTTACTAATGCTCTCTCATTTAACCTTTTTCAATATTAACAGAATCTGTGATCCTCCCCCACCCCACCATCTTTGATATCTTTCCCTCATTCAGATACCTTATATATCAGTCTCTAAATGCCTTCCCAATTGTACTGCCTTTGGCATCACCATATATGTCTGGTCCAATTTGGCTTCTTTTCCATCTTTGTTCTTTTTTTTTTCAATTTCTACTTTCTCTTTAAGCAACTTGGGCATTGTAATGTTAGGATCCAATTGTGGTGATTCCACTCTCCTAGATGGAAAATTCCAATCAGCTGAAATGACTTTTGCAAATCTTTTCCATTTTTCTTCTGTTTGCAGTCTTTCTATTTTCATCTTGTAATGCCTTTGCAATGACTTTTATTAGTAAAATAACTCAGCATACTTTATTTAAACTGGTTTTGCCCTCTGCAGCTTCTCCATGCCATATGAGACAATATTTTTTATCATCTTTCTTTTTAAGATTTTGTAGACTGGTTTATATCTAAACTGGTTCTGCCTTTGGCAACCATTTCTCTCCATTTGGCAAGTAAGTTAGATGTTTACTGACTAGGATGCTTTCTAGAATCTTTTTATCTCCTTGTTGTGGCAATGAATTTACATTTGTTACACTTCTGGATGAAAGTATTACAGTCACTTTCAATGTCACTTTAAACTAATGTTTAATTAAGTCAAGGTTCATTTTTTATTATGATAAATATATTTTTCTTTAAAATTTTTTTTTATAAATTTTAATCTTTGATATGATGAGATGATATAATTGTAAATGGTATAAAGCTGACTTTGATAATTCACAGATCAATAATAAATTTCTGAGAGAGTTAATTAAGCCTTTTAATGGTTCATAGGTTCATAGATTCAGCTGACAGAAATATTATATTCACATCTTAAACATCAAAATGTGTAGAAACAAAAACAAATACATGAAAAATGTTCCTTGGCACCTTTTTATTTCTTCCTATCATGTCCTCTTGATCCCAAGGAGTATATACATATAGAAGTCAGTATGCTATTATAACGTTTGTGGTAAGTCTCCAAAACCACTTTCTGTCAATTCTGAGGCCAAGGTTTTGGTCTTGATTAAAGGAGAAAAAAGGATTAAATTATGCTATGCAAAGCAATTTCTTTCCATGCCTGTCACCCATCAAATTTAGTCACCAAACAGTGCATAATCAACTAAATGTAACAGAAGATCTTACAGTGTGGTTTCCGAAATAAAGTAAGATCTATTTTTAACGAGCTCTGGCTGAATCTTTCCCCCCTATTTTACTCTGCAACATGCTATAATTCTGTAGACTGATCAAGCTACATCCCCCACCCCCCACCCCTGCCCCATTTCTTTAGGATATATCAACAATGGTTAACTTAAAATTTCAGTTGTGATGAAAACAGGCTAGAATTTAAAGTAATATGGGTACTTTCAAAAGCTCAGTTTATGCAAATATTTCAAATAGACTTGCAACCCTTAGGGATCCGTAAGTATTTTCAGTGAAATCATTAGAAAGAAAATGAAGCTAATTCATTTAAATAAACCCAAATTCAAGGAGGGGCCAAACTGAATTCCCATCAGATTGGACTCTATTAAAACATATACTATATTAAGACTCTAATGTAGGAAAGCAACACATGGTAGAGGCAGCAATTCTGCTGATCTCTCCCAGCATTCCTTTCTAAAAAAGTTAGAATGACATAGGAAATAGAATTCTGGAGAGATATAGCCAATAATAGGTCAAGGTGAGACATTTTCCCAGCTAAAGACAACAGCAGGAGAGGTCTGTGACACTGGGGTGGAGACTGGTCTGAAGTGCACATGGCAATAGCATCAGCAGTGAGCATTGGAGGCAACCATAGTGGTGGCAACACCAGAAGTGGGCACAGCTTTCAGCTAAGGTATGGTAAGGGGATGGGACAATTGATGAGCTGACAGGGGCTTCAGCACCTAGTGCCATTTGGCAAATCCATTGCCTGTGTGAAGTTCTGGGTCAAATTTCCAGGGCAGAGAGGAGTACTTGTGGTCAGTCAAAAGAAACAGTATTCTTGTTTGCAGTTCTAGGGGAGAGAGGACTGCTAGTGGTTATGGCTCCAGGGGAGCAGGCACCCTTCTTCATTAAAGAACAGAACATAGATCAGTAGAAGTGTGACCACATCTCTTCCCAGATCACACCACATTGGAAGCATCAAAAACTTCCAAACTCTGAAAACTAGGTTCCAAAACAGTATCACAGAAAAAGCCAAAATCTTTTGACAATGCCCCATACCCACTCAAATGAGCAGAGTCCAACTTAAAAATAAAGTTTATATTCAAAAAATAGGCTGGAAAAATGAGCAAACAACAATAACAACAAAAAGAGCCTGACCATAAAAAGTGGCAGGGAAGATCAAGACACAGACTCAGAAGAAAACAGTATGTAAAGAGCTATAAGCAAAGCCTAAAATGAAACAAAATATATACCTAGTACACAAGCCCAACACAGATTCCTGGAAAGTTGAAGAAAAGAGATAATGGTAGTAGAAGAAAAACTGGGAAAACAAATGAGAGTGATGCAAGAAAATTATGAAAAAAGAATGAACAATTTGGTAAAAGAGGCACCAAAAATACTGAAGAAAATAACACCTTAAAAATAGAATCAACTAAATGGTAAAAGAAGCACAAAATTTATTAAAGAAAAAAATATTCATTTAAAAGCAGAATTGTCCAAGGGAAAAAAGAGGTCATTGGAGAAAATAATTCCTTAAAAACTAGAATTGGACAACTAGAAACTAATGACTATGAGACATCAAGAAACAATAAAACAAATTCAAAAGAATAAAATAATAGAGGAAAATGTGAACTATCTCACTAGAAAAACATCTTATCCGGAAAATAGATTGAGGAGGGATAGTTTAAGAATTATTGTACTACTTGAATTCCATGATCAAAAGAGCCTAGACAGCAGCTTTCATGAAATTACAAATGAAAACTGTTTCAATTTCTTAAATCTATATGGTAAAATAGAAATTGAAAAAATTCACCAATCACCCCCTGAAAGATCCCAAAATGAAAACTCTCAAGACTATCTTAGCCAAATTCTAGAGCTCCCAGTCAAATAGAAAATATTGCAAGTAGTTAGAAAGAAATAATTCTAATATCATGGAAGCATAGTCAGGATCACACAAGATTTAGCAGCTTCAATACAAAAAGAGAAGAGACCTTGGAAAAAATATTTCAGAAGGCAAAGGAGCTAGGAATAAAACCAAGAATAACATATCCAGCAAAATCTGAATATAATTTTTCAAGGGAAAATGGATGCTTAATGAAATTGAATACTTGCAAGTATTGCTGATGAAAAGATCAAAGCTGAATAGAAAATTTGACTTAAGACACAAGACTCAAGAGAAGCACAAAAAAGTAAACATGAAAGAGAAATCAAAAGAGCCTTAATAAGGCTAAATTGTTTATATTACATATGAGAAAATGATTCATGTAACTTCTGAGAACTTTATCATTAACAAGGCAATTAGAAATCTACATAGACAAAAGGCACAGGTATGAGTCAATGGGGTTATCTAAAAAAAACAAAAAAAAGTGTGAGAGAGAGGGAAGCATTGGGAGAAGGGACAATAATGGGGAAAATTATCTCACATAAAAGAGGTGTGCAAAGACAGTTTTACAATGGAGGGGAAAGGGGAAACAAATGAGCAATATTTGAACTTCATTCTCATTGAAATTGGTTCATAGAGGGAAGTAATATCAAAATTTATATAGCAATTTTCTTTCATAAGGGACTCCTTTCTCAAATATATAGGGAATTGAATAAAACATAAAAATAAGATCCATTCTCTAACTGATAAATGTTCAAAGGATGTGTATGGCATTTTTTCAGAAAAAGAAATCAAAGCTATCTATAGTCATGTGAAAAAAATGCTCTAAATCACTAGTGATGAAAGAAATGCAAATTAAAATAGCTCTGAGGTACTACATACCATTTATCAGATTGGCTAGCATGACAAAGAAAATGACAAATATTGGAAGGGATGTGGAAAAACAAAAAGTCTAGTACACTGTTGGTGGAGTTGTGTACTGGTACAACCAGTCTGGACAACAATTTGGAACTAGGCCCAAAGGATTATAAAACTGCATATACCCTTTGATCCAGCAACACCATTATTAGGTCTAGATCCCAAAAAGATCAGAGAAAAAAGGAAAAGGACCTGTATGTACAGAAATATTGACAGCAATTCTTTTTGTGGTAGCAAAGAATTGAAAATTCAGAGAATGTACATCAAGGGGAATGGCTGAACAAGTTGTGATATATGATTGTGATGGAATCTTACTGTGCTATGAGAAATGATGAGTGGGATGGTTTTAGAAAAAATGGGGAAGACTTATCTGAACTGATGCAGAATGAAGTGTGCAGAACCAGGAGATTATTGTATACAATAACAGCTATACTGTAATGATAATCAACTATAAAAGACTTAGTTACCTTTGATAAATTTAATGATCCAAGACAATTCCAAAAGATTCATGATGAAAAATTCTATCATCTCCAAAAAGAGAACTAATGAAATCATTAGTGTACAAACTGAAGTATAATAGTTTTCCATTTTCTTCATTTTTCTTATTTTTTGACATGGCTAATAATGGGTAGGGGAGGGCTTGGAGGGAGAGGATTTAGAACTCAAAATAAAAAAAAACACTTTTAAAAATAAATAAATGTTATTTTTTAAAAGTTAAAAAAGGAATCTCACATAGCTTTAAAATGACTCCCATAAAGTAGTTAAGGACATGCTTTATCTTCAATGAAGCCCTTCTTTGATGTTACATGTCAGTTGGCAGATGACCCTGAATTATTGAGGGTTCTATCAGCAGAGTGCTTTGGTAGATCTGGAGGTTTCCAGGGAAGTTTTGAAGGCTTCAGGTATAGTACTTAGGAAAAAACTGTTACCTAAAGACCAACTTAGCTAATTTCCAAGATTTTATTTTAGATTACAGAAACGCAAATGATTACCATCTAAAGGCATAAAAGATCTATGATTTCTGTTTGTGAGAGGGAATACTGGGGCAACTAGATAGCACAGTGGATAAAGAACTGGCCCTGAAGTTGGGAGGACCTGAGTTCAAATCTGATCTCAGATACTTACTAGCTGTGTGACCCTGGGCAAGTCACTTAACCCCAATTGCCTTAAGCATCTGAGGCCATCTCTAGTGATCCTTATGTATATCTTGCCATTATATCCAAATAGCTCTGGGGGCAGCTAGGTGGCACAGTGGATAAAGCACTGGCCGGATTCAGGAGTTCCTGAGTTCAAATCCGGCCTCAGACACTTGACACTTACTAGCTGTGTGACCCTGGGCAAGTCACTTAACCCCCATTGCCCCGCAAAAAAAAAAAATAGCTCTGGAGGAGAGAGTGAAGTTGGTGACCTTGCATAGTCCTCCCTCACTTAAATCCAAATCACTGCAAGGCATGACATCACCCCATGTCATAGTCCTCTTCAAGAACAATGGACAAACAACAACAGCAAGAGGAAATACCTCTACATATTTCATGTAGGTATACCACCTATAGCAACTAGGTGGCATAATATATAGAGTACTGGGCCTAGAGTCAAGAATACCTGAGTTCAAATTTGGCCTCAGATACTTACTACCTGTGTGACCCTAGACAAGTCACTTAACCCTGTTTACCTTAATTTCCTTATCAGTAAAATGAGCTAGAGAAGGAAATGGCAAAAATCTTCTATGTCTTTGCCAGGAAAACCCCAAATATGGTCACAAAGAGTCAGACACAATTGAAATGATTGAATGAACAGAAGGAAACCCATACTTAAAGAGTCACAGATCCTTGAAGTAATAAAATATTATACACCCTATTCTCTAGAATACTGCTTGTCCATCATTACAAATCTTGGCCAAATGACCCCAAAATTAAATAGAAAGAGAAGAGCAGGTTGGCTTCCCTTTTGGAAAGTGTAAAGCTTCTTTGAAGCCCTCAGACTTCTCTTGGGGAAAAAAAAGATTCACCACTTTATAAAAATATTTTGCCAGTGTCATCGTATGACTGAGATTCATAGAACACTAGACTCTGAAAAATAGAAAATGACATAAAAAGAGAGCAATAGAGAGGTACGTGGTAGCTATAAGCATGCTGCAACAAATAAGGAACATATAAACTGAACTACAGTAAAGGATGCAGTCGCAGAAACGGATAATCAAAGAAGGCATTTTATATTTGGTCCTGGAGGCAATAGGGAGCTACTGAAATCTGTTGAGTAGATATGCCCCCCACCCCCCCCCAAAAAAAAAGAATCATTAGTATAAAAGCAGCTAAGAGGCACATGGAATAGAACACCAGCCCTGGTCAAAAGGACCTGAGTTCAATTCCAACCACAGACACTTACTAGCTGTGTGACCCTGGGCAAATCACCTAATCCCAATTGCCTCCCCCAAAATCATTAGAATAGGGGTGGTAATTAAATCTATGAGAGTTGATGAGATCACTAAGTAAAATAGCATAGAGGAAGAATAGGAGCTGTCCCAGGAAAGAACCATGAGGGAAACCTATGGTTAGGGGGTGTGATCTGGAAGAGAATCCAGGAAAAGAAACAGAAGGAGCAGTCAAATGGATGGAAGAACTAGGAGAGAATGGTGTCCTAAAAAACTAGAGAAAAGAGAGTATCAAGGAAGAGTGAGTGCTTAAGGCTGCAGAGGTCAAGGAGAATGAGGCTTGAGAAAAGACCATTGGATTTGGCAGCTAAGAGATCATTGGTAATTTTGGAGAGAATAATAGTGGTGTAATGATAAAGTCATAAACCAGATTATGAGGGCATAAGAAAGTGGAAGGAAAGAATGGGGAGGCATCTATTATCGATGACCATTTTGAGGAGTTTAGACACAAAGGGCAGGGAAGATTTAACACAACAGTTAACAGGAATGGAAGGATCAAGTGAATGCATTTTGAGAATGAGGGAGACATGGGCAAGTAGGGAATGAACCAATAGACAAGGAGAGTTTGAAAATAGATGAAAGCAGGGATGACAGAGGGCGTAATCTCTTAGATGAGACAGGATGGAATGGGATCACTTTAACAAGTAGAGGGGTAAGGAGTCTGGCCAATTCCTAATGAGAGAAAAAGGTTCAGGGACAGATATTGGTGGAAGACACCTGAATGATAGAAGAAGAGAAAGAGGGGGAAGGAAAGAATTCATGGCAAATGGCATCAAATTTGTTCATATACTCTGCAAGGTTCTCGTCTGAGAGAGTGGGGGCAGGTGAGCCAGTGGAAGTTTAAGGTGGAATTGGGCCACTGTGGAGCGGGGGATAGTGAGTGGATAAAGGAGGGAGAGTGGGATTGTCTAGCAGCAGGGGCAGACTTCTGGGAGGACATAGACAATAGCTAGACAGAAAGGGAAGAGAAGAATGGGTCATTTTGCATTGATGGAAGAAACATACACAATTAGGAGATTATAAATCTAAGAGTATTTGAATATTCCCCCAAAAGGGAAAAAATAGGACAAAAACGCTCAAGCAACACATCAAAAACCAAATGGTGAAGAAATGCTAGAATTTGAACTAGGGCTCTGAACTGTTAGTTCAGTGTTCTAGTCAATACATGTTTACCTCTTTCCCTGAACAAGGTACCTACTATGTGCAAGGCATTGTGTGAGGTAATGGAGATACAAAGATAAAATGAAAAGCAGTCCCTATCCTCAAGGAACTTCTGTTTTACTGGTTGTAGTACAACAGATACACAGAGTATGAATAATGCATGATATATGTTAATTCCAGGATGGAAAGAATATTAATGACCAGATCAAAAAAAAATTTCCATGGATGTCTCTTTATTAATTATAAGTCAAGATGATTAATCATTTTACCTATTTGTCAAAATAATTCTTTAAACACTCAAATAGGGTATCAGTGCCTTCAGAAGACAATATATAAAATTTAAGCCTTTGCAAGCCCTCCTCTGTATGAGATGCATTCTTTAAATCAGATTATGTTCACTCTTTACTTCTAACCCTGCTTCCCCCAAATCCAAGTAATGTTCTACACTCAGAATCCTAATCCACCATAGAAGAGAGGCAATTAATGACCAATAGACCATCATTTGCCCAAAAAAAAAACCCATTAAGGTTGTAAAAATAAAGGGCTGTGCTCTAAACACATATTAAGTGCTCAATATACATTTGCTGAATTGACCACAAAATAATTTATAAATTAAATCTAAGAACCCAAAATGCTAGGTTTGGTTAGTTTTACAGCTTAATAGATGAGTACATAAGTGGAGAACTGTTAAATGACTTGCCTGAATCAAGCAACCAAGAAACATTTATTAAGTGCCTATTGTGTGCCAAAAATGTATCTGGTGATGGGGATGACAAGACAAAAGTGAAACAGTCCCTTCTCTCAAAGTGTTTATATTCTAGTAGCAAGGTCAGTGTATAAAATTGAAAATAGAAATATCTGTTTGTTCATCCTGAGAAAATGCTGAGTTTAATGTTTCTTGCAAAATTAGAGATTGCTATGAAAGTAAAAATAAAATGTACACGTATTAGGAAGATATGGAGGAAATATATTTAGAAATTTAAATAAATTTTTTAAAAAAGGAAATAATAAAATCTTAACCTACTTCACAGAGTTACCGTGAGGAAAGTGCATTATCTCTATAAATATAAGCTTGATGATGATGTATTTTAAACGGCCTATTCAGAAAATCTTGAAAAGAATGAGCTACCCTTTAGGTGCTAGTCTCCTCCACACATGGCCCTGCCAAATTCTCACACAGAGGGTGGCACTGAGAGATTTTTTTTCCAGAAAGCAGATTTGTTTGCGAAAATGATGAGTGGGAATTCTCTCCTGAGCACCTGTGAATTGTTTATGCTAATTGGGTTATGGTTGATGATTGCTGTGTGGGTGAAATTTTAATCCACTATTTTTTGGATGCCTTATGAGAGAGTAGGTGTTTATTAATTGATTGGAAGTATTTCATTGTATTTCTCTGCCATTTTCTCTCCTCTCGTTTTTTTTTTTTTCTACTTATGAATCCTGAATCATGGGGAATAGAAAAACAGATTCTTTCTGGGGCCAAGGAGCCAGAATGTCATAAAGGGTTTTATTTGGGTAAATTGCAAAGCACCAGAGCTTTAGTCTAACAATAATGTGCAAGGCACAAAGCATTCTGTTGGCACAGCGGTGAGCCCTAGCATGACCCTATTTATTATTGACTGATTGGCTAGGCTAGCCATTATTTGTCATCACCTCCCTCCTCCTCTTCTTCCTTTCATACTGAACACTTCATTCTCTTAAAGATGGGGTTTAAAAGACTGGGTGTGGGAGATTAGAAATCTAAAACAGAGTACGTAGGCAGACAGGGTGCTAGGCTAGTTAGTGTACTTGTCCTGTGTTAGTAAAGGGTAGCACTGCACTTCCCAGATAAATTTATATATTCACCATCCCATGACATTTCTTCAGAGACTTGCACTCAGCTTTCCTGGGACCAGCAAGCTCCTAAAAAGACCTAACATTCCCCACTGCCAGATTGGGTTGGAAAAGCTGATCATTAAAAAGGTTCTGCTGATCATGCCCCTCCAGCAACAGCATTTCTCTATTTCCTGCTGCTAATCAGCACAGTGGGAGAACTCTCATTCAACTGGACTGAACTAGATGGAACAATGTACAGATGGAGGCACCTCTGAGTGTTGCTTCCCTTTATAGCCTTCTTCCCCAGCCACAAGGGAGACAAGGACACAGATGAAGCTGATGGGAGGATAGAGGGAGAGCCTGTCCTAACGCTACCTCCCTCCACCCCCAGTACATCCATGAATTCATTTGTATTTTAAGAGAACTTATTTTGCTGAGGGCAGGGTGTAAGGAGGATGGTGCTATACAATACAAAGAGAGGAGAATTAGATAATGAACACTATATGATAGAAAGACAAAACACATACACGCACACACACACACACACACACACACACACACATACTCTAGGGATCAATCAGATTAACTAGAGAATTTGGAAATCCTTTTTCCTAATGCTCTCCATAATTGATAAGAGCCATTGAAGAGGTGTGAGGGATTCTGAAACAATTAAGGTTCAAGAGATGTTGGCAGGAATGAGATGCAAAGGCAGAACAGGGCTCACAATTGGAAGTGCTTCTCCTCTGCTCTAGGAGCAGCTAGGTGGTGCAACTAGGATAGAACACTGGTTTTGGAATCAGGAAGACTCATCTTTGAGTTCAAATCAATCCTTAGATACTTAATAGCTGTGTAACACTGGACAAATTATTTAATCCTGCTTAACTCAGTTTCATCATCTGTCAAATGACCTGGAGAAGGAAATGGTAAACAACTCCAATATCTTTGACAAGAACACCCTATAAGAGGTCACGAATGACTGAAAAACCATTAGTAACAATAACAATATGTGATGTCCACAATCTGTTTAGAATTATAAGCTCATAGATGTAGCCCATAAGGGACAGTAGATACCATTTGGTTCAATGCTCTCATTTTACAAGAGGAATCCGAGGTCCTCAAAGAAGAAGTAGTGATTCACCCAAGGTCACACAATATTTGAGGCAGAATTCAAACCCAGGCCTTTCTGACCTTATGGTATGTTGTAGCCAACAGGATGGTGACTCCCTAATAAAGAAGCTGAGTTTAGCTAAGTTCTCAGGTGCTAGAAACGCAGTTTGTTTCTAGTCTCATCATACTTTAAAACTTTTCAGGTCATAGAATCACAGATTTAGAGATGAAAGAGATTTGAAAAACTGTTGAGTCTAACTCCCTCATTTGAACAAATTAGGAAATGGACACTTAAATAGCCTCTCTCATCCCATAGTTCAGAAAAAATGAAATAGCTATACAATGACTCTTATCTATAACCTAGGAAAGAGAGATCACCTTTATTCCCAACTGTAAAATGTGGATTCCCTACTCCTTCTTCCCTAATAATCATTTTGGACATCTAAGCATTTGACACAACCCTGATGATATACTCTGAAAGGTAGAGCATGAGACATGATTCCTGCCATTTAGAAGTTTGGATAGGGGGCAGCTAGGTGGCACAGTGGATAAAGCACCAGCCCTGGATTCAAGAGGACCTGAGTTCAAATCTGGCCTCAGACACTTGACACTTACTAGCTGTGTGACCCTGGGCAAGTCACTTAACCCTCATTGCCCCCCCCAAAAGTTCCAATAAAAATGCCCTCATTTCTTCTGAGATGGACTTTATTCCCATGATCTATTTGGGGACAATCATTACTGTTTCCAGTTAAAGTGTTGGAGAGCAGATTCCCAGAGGATAGAATAATTGATCTAGACCTAGAAGGACCTCAGAGGTCATCAAATCCCACCCCTTCATTTTATAACTGAGGAAATGAAGTTCTAGAGAGGTTAAATGAGTTGTTCAAGGTCACATAGATAATAAATGTCAGAGGAAGAACTTGAATACAGGTCTCTGACTCCTGAGGCACTGTTTCTTCTCCTGTTCTTGTTACCAAGAGCTACATTCATTATTCCTTACCTGGAATGCATTATTAATCTACTAAAGGGGACTGACTTAACTCATCCAAGAACAATAAAAGCAGGAATATGAGCTCAATCTTTTGGTTCCCAGTAGCTCTTTACCAGTCAGTTTTTCTTGACAAGGTTTCCTTAGGTCAGTGCAACTCAAATGACTTATTTCTTTCCAGATCTAGTTAGCATTCATTACTAAAATCTCATAATTTAGTCTGTGATAAAAGAGCCCAACAATATCAATGGTGGGTCTTGGGGGAAGGGGGTCTTCCATTTGAGATCTTACCAGAAAAGGGCTATTTTCTGAGAGATTGCATGAGTCAGAGCTTTCCTCTTTTCTTTTCATCCCAGTGGCTCCTTTAATGGGCTAAAGGTTAGCAATCTCTATACCCATTTCTAGGCTTCTAAAACACACCTTGAAGTGGTAGAGCTTTAACCATCCTATTACCACCAGTGATCCTAAGCAAAAGTATCAGAATTTTCCTGTCTTTTCCCTTTATTATTACCTTGAGCTCCTTGACTGTAGAACAGTCTGTGAGCAGATTCAACATCCAGAAAATAATCCATCTTTGGGTAATCCATCCTTGATGTAACAAATGTGCTGCTTCTTTAGTTTCAAGGGGGAAAATGCAGATCAATTCCTAGAGGAGGGAAAGGTATTATATTTACAAAGTCAAGCATATTAAAAACAAAACAAACAAACAAAAACAACCATGACTATTTTCTGGAATAAAACATGCAGTCATTAGGACACCCCATCCTCTCTCCCCAAATCCTTATTTCCAAAGCATGCACCGTAAACTGATTTTCCTATTAGGTATTTAAAGATTTAACAAACAACCAAATAAATATAATCTGCTAATGAGAACAACAACAGAGACTGAACCAAAGGAAGAGAAGCAACCTACCAGTTTTCACTTGCTATACAGTGCTTGCCGATGGACAGTAGGAATTCATCAACCATTGATTTTTTTTCAAAGGACTGTTTGATAATCAGCATCATTAAAAGATGCCAGCTGTTCTTATCTCTGAATCTCAATTGAGACAAGCAGGCAGGCTGAGCATTCCCCTAGAGCAGCCAATGTGCCTTGCCTGTGAGTAAGAGATTCCTCTCAAAGACAACATTGCCTTTATGACACATAGTGTGACATATTCCTTAGAGGAGTGCTGGGGATATCATCTCTTCCTGACATTCCCTCCAACATTCAAGGTTAGTCATAGAAGTGCACCAAAAGCAGTCTGCTTTTAAAGAACTGGTTCAAATTTGCTCATTAGAAACAATTAGCTTCCTATTGTAGAAGCCACACTTAAGCTACCTGTTATTGAAAGCTAGTTTGTCACCAGCTAATAAACTTCATTAAGAAACAATCAACCTGTTGGTTTTCCCCTTCAACCACTGTTATATATTTATTTGCTGTTTGCATGAATGAAGAATCCCAATTTCAATAATACCTTTTTGAAAGGAATTAATAAGGTGCAACCACTAAAAGCACACTTAAAAACACCACCCAATTGCTTTTCCCCACCAGGAACATGGGAAATTTTAATTTAAGAAACCAAGTCTGATGAGAGGGAACTTTGAAAATTCCCCCAAAGCATCAACTTTTGCTTCATTACCTACCCTCCAATGTAGCTTCTCTGTACTTCTCAAAACCAAGAACTAAGTCCAGACCAGCCAGCAGAGACAGCTAAAGGAGTTCTAAGCCAGAGCTTCTCTGATCTCACTAAATACCACCAGTGTAAGTAAATAATTTTGATTGTATGATTGGAACTATGATGAATAATGCATGTCATCTCCAAGTGGACTTCCCTTATCAGAAAAAAAAAATGGCCAGAATGTTACCTTAGCAACAGAAAGTGATGCTAACATCTGCCTCTGCATAGCTGAGGTTACCAGGAAAAAAATCATCTTTTTTTCTATTTAAAACTTTGCCCAGAAAAAATAAAATAAAATTCATAGCCAGTCATCAAATAAATCAATTTCTCACTTTATTCACCCCCTTGTAAGCTAGGGCTAAGAAGCATCATTATGGTTAACAAAAGAATTTTATTTTATCTAATAATTTACTTTTATTGCTTTAAGTCCCTTGTATGATTTGTAATTACAACCCAAAGAATGTGGAATGATTTCTCAGCAAACATAATGGAAACCCCATCAAGAAATGGTTCAGTGACCACCTGTTCTTATCTTTCAATAGGCTATTTTGACTCAAGTTCATTAAACATTCTCCTGCTATCATTAATACACAGATTAGCCATCAGCATCTCATACAGCCATAGGGTTTTCTTTCCCTCTGCAGATCAGTCTCTGCACAAGAGCTTTAAAAAGCGGCTGGATGGTTCCCAGTCATTTGAAAGAGAAAACGCAACCCAGATCTCCAAAATGATTTCCCCCCTGAAAAGAAAAGACACAGGAAAAGAGACAGGGAAGGAGTCTTAAAGTTAGAAGGTACTTACCAGCACTTATGGACCCCCTTCTATCATGCTGCAATGCATGGAATGGAGCTGTGTACTACACCGGAGCCTGCCAGCCAAAATGAACAGTTTCTAATTTTCCCTTCAAATCCGATCCAAGAGCACTGAGAAAAGAAAAATGATGGATTTGCCTATTTTATATTATGATGAAATGCAACCTTTAAGGAGAGATCTAAGCTGAACTGCTTTTTTGAACACATTAGACTGCTAATTTGGGAAAATGGAAAGGTTTTGTTTTACTGTCTTTTATATATTCTCTCTGCTACCCCCTCAATTTAATTTGCATTTAAAATTATTCTTATGTCTCCACTCTTCTCCAAGGTGTGGAGCACTTTCTAATCACGACGGATGTCGATGTGGCTCTGTGCAATGCCACTTTCTTTCTGAGTCGCAAAACAAGGTGAGTAATTATAATTGCTGCTTATTTGCAAAAATGAGGCACAAAGCACATGACCTTCTTGCCTGTCCTACCCTTCTCTTTCCTTTTGCCTTGTTTGGTCAGAGTTCTACTGCAAATCATTTCCTAATGCCCATTTAACTAGCCCTCTGACCTTAGCTGAAAAGACCTAAGGAACTTCAAGGAGGTGCCAGACAGCTAAGACTGGGGAATATGCCTATCATTCTATGTAATCACCCACAGAGGCAGAACTCAAACCTATGTCATTTGACAGAACATCTAACATTTTCACCACTGTACAACTCTGACCCTTTTCCTTGAGTTGTTGAGGCCCTTCCTATTGTTTATACCCAAGGCCAGACCACCTGGATATTTTTTACAAACTGATTTATTTTTTTCTTTGCCTACCAAATAGGGTTTTAAGCAAAAGCATGTGTAGCTTCATTTTTTGAGAAAAGTTACATTTTAGGAACCTCTCCAAGAAGAGTGTCACGACTACATAAAGCAATGGAGAGTGCACCAGTTACCTGGAACTTCTTGCCTCACCTTGAGACAAATCCCTGGCTGGGTAGGCTTGTGGTCACCCTAGCCAATCAGAATGAATTCTGCACCAGGCTGATGACTATTGAGACAACAGTCAATCTACCAATCACAAGCCCCCTTGTGGCATAGACCAGATATGGACTCCGAGTACTCAAGTGTGTTGTTTAGGGTCCAAGGACTCGATCTTCCAGGCTTGTCTTTCTTCCCAGTCAAAAATTGAGACATACGGAGCACTTGACATTTATAAATGGAGAGAGCTGTCTGCTGGTTTCTTTAGTTTACAGTAAGGTGTGGGCGACAGGTTCTGAACTCTCTATTGTGAATCTAACTGAGATTGTAGTGACTCATAGGAGAGAAAAGAGAGAGAGAGAGAGAAACTGGTGTGTGTGTGTGGGGGGGTGTTCTGACAAGCTGACAAATACTGAATATTAATGTGAATGCAAGTGAATGTGCTATTGGATAAAAGGAGGACAAATGGACAGTAGAAAAATAGAGCTTTTTTCCCAGGGAGATTGAAGAGAGGGCAGTGTATGTGATGGGGGAATAAGAATAAATGTTTTTCATCCAAATCTGAGGAAAACACATTATAACAAAAGCAGGCAACCATACAGATGCACTTTGATTTATAAAGCTCTCAATATACACAAAAATCCAAACTTGTAATATAGACACACTTTTTTTATAAGTAAAAGATTCAGCATGTATTTGTCTCTCTGTCCCTCCCTCCCTCCCTTCCTTCCTTCCTTCCTTCCTTTCCATCTATCCATATCTAGTCTCCCTTTCTTATCCAAGCTGAAGGTACAGGAGCTACTCCTGAGCCTGGTCCATTAAATTGCATGAGAGGCTTTACCTGCTGTGTTTCTGCTTTGGCCTTACTTAGGCAACCTATTGGCTCTAGGCTTAACCATATTAATGCTGAAATTAATGTGGATTCCCTATCATCTTAGTTCTCTGCAGCTCAGAACTCCTGAGCCCAAGAGATCCTCTTGTTTCAGACTTCCCTGGAAGCTGGGATCATAGTTATGTGCCACCATGTTTGACTGTCATGTTCTTTTTAATTAATTTCAAATAGCATTTTCCATGTAATTTGAATTACACTGAATTACACTATACATGCTGCCCTCTCTTCAGTCTCCTTAGGAAAAATGCTCTATTTTTCTTCTCCCCATTTGTCCTTTCCTTCTCCAGTAGCACATTCACTTATATTTACATTTATATTTGGTGCTTGTCTGCTTGTCTTTTTACCTTTGGGTATCGGTATTAGGAAATACCAAACAAACTGCAGGGGTGAAATTCAATAATTGTTCAATTTAACAATCTCTTCAGTTGAGCTCTGCATAAAAATGTCTTTATTATAACCAAAGCTAATGGATATTAGGGTATCTTTTGTATTACATTGTCCAGTAACAAGGACTAGAAGCATAGAAAATGGAAAAATACAATGTCATACTAAATGTATAAATATCCTAATAATGATTCTAAAGCATTAGAAAGGCATTTATATAGAATCTGTTAGTTTAGTTGTAAACTTCTCCAAGGCATCATCCATTTTAAAAAATTAACCAGATTTTGTTCTATGAGTATCTATACTCAAAAGGTAGATTTAGATCTTTAGATATAGATATTGACAGGGGTATGCTGAAGCAATAGATGTAGATAAATATAGATATAGACAGGACTATGCTGGAACCAACATGAACCGGCCTTTGAAAGCTGATTGTTAAATTTTCAGTCTGAGCATTTATACCTCAGAAATTGACAAATGGAACAAATCAGGACTTGTTTTTATCATTTTGTTGACTGTCTTGACCTGATCTATAGCCTCAGGTGAGAAGAGGAGCCAGAATTTTATCTGACCATGTACCTTCCAACCTCTATGTGTGCCTCCTGTGGGAAAGCCTCAAGGAGGATGGGCATTCACCTCCCTTCATGCCCCCCCCCATTCTTAGCAAAGAACCTTGCCTCATATTTTTTTTTTTGGTGAGGCAATTGGGGTTAAGTGACTTGCCCAGGGTTACACAGCTAGTAAGTGTCAAGTGTCTGAGGCTGGATTTGAACTCAGGTCCTCCTGAATCCAGGGCCAGTGCTCTATCCACTGCACCACCTAGCTGCCCCTTGCCTCATATTTTATAGAAAAAATAATTGAGGCCATTCATCATGTGCACTCTCTTGTCCCTTTTTCCTCATCTTATGTCACTTATATGTCTTCTTCCACTATATCCTCTTTCAGCCCTATTTCATATGAAGAGGTGACTCCTTACCAAAGTTAGCCTCTTTACCTTCACAAGCAATCCAATTCCAACCGGTCTCCTCCAAGAGACAGTCCCTTCTGTCTTTTCCACTCTCTTGGTTATCTTTAATTTCTCCCTATTTATTGGAACATTCCCTATTGCCTACCCACATGTCCATGTCCTCTACCACAATCATTACATACCCCTCACTCCATTCTTCGATCCCTGCTTACTGTCTTATATTTCTTCTGTCTTTTGTATCTAAACTTGAAAACTTTGTATACAATAGGTGTCTCCATGTGTTTTCTTCTCACTCTCTGCTTCTGCCTTTGCAATCCAGCTTTCAAACTCATCATTCCACTGAAACTGCTCTCTTCAGAGTTACTAATGATCTCTTAGACAAATCCAACGACCTTTTCTTTATCCTAATTCTACTTGACCTATGTGTAGTCTTGGAATTATTGATCACCCTCTTCTTGATACTCTCTTCTCTCTGGATTTTTTGAGACACTACTCCCTCCTGGTCCTCCTGTCCATCAGACTGCTGTTTCTCAGTTTTGTTTGCTGAATCCTCATCCAGATCACTCCCTCTAACAATAAATGACCCACAAGGTTCTGTCTTGGACCCTCTTCTCTTCTTCCTCTAGACTACTTTACTTGATAATCTCATCAACTCCCCTGGAAACTGCCATCTCTATGCTAATGGTTCTAAAATCTGCCTATCCTGTCCTAATATCTCTGCTGACCTTGAATTTCACATCTTTAACTACCTTTCAGACATCTTGTACTGGATATACAGTAGACAGCTTAAACTCTCAGTGACCAAAATGGAACTCATTATCTTTCTCTTTAAACCCTCCTCCCATTATTGGAGAAGGCAACACCACCTTCCCAGTCTCTCATGCTTGAGACCTGAACACCATCCTCGCCTCGTTTCTATCTTTCATCCCTCATATCCAATCGGTTGCTTAGGCATGCCCATTTTGTCTTGAACACAGTCTCTTTTCTCCTCTGACATTGTCACCACTGTGGTGCAGGCCCTCATCACCTTACACTTGTACTACTGCAATAGCCTGCTGGTGGGTCTGTCTGCCTCAAGCCTTGCTCCACCCCAATCCATTCAAATCAGCCACCAAAATAATTTTATTAAAGTAGACCCTTCTACTCAATAAACTCCAAAGACTACCTATTGCCTTTAGGATCAGATATAAATATCTGTTTGGAATTCAAAGCCTTTCATGACTTTGTCCCTTCCTAGCCTTCCAGTCTTCTTATGCCTTACTCCCTACCACACATTCTTCAGTCTATTGTAAGCAGCCTCCTTACTATCTTATGAATCTCTCAATTCCAGGCATTTTCTCTTTTTGTCCCTCATGCCTAGAATGGTCTTCCTCATCATCTCTGTCTATTGGCTTTTCTGGCTTCCTTTAAATACCAACAAAATTCTCACCTTCTACAGGATACCTTTCCCAACTCCTCTTAATTCTAGTGAATTTCTTCTTTTCTTCATTCATTCATTCATTCATTCATTCATTCATTCATTGTTGTTTGTTTATTAATTCATTGTGTATAAAGCTTGTTTGCTTGTTCCCTTCTCCATTAGATTGTGAGCTCCTTGAGGGCAGGGATTTGTTGCTTCACTTTTTGTATGCCCAGAGCTTAGCACAGTGCCTGGCTCATGGAGGCCCTTAATAAATTTTTGTTGAATGACTGACTGAAGAAAGTGATAGATAAAATGTTAATAATGCAGATTAAACTTAAAAGTATGTAATGTGCATTTTTTTCCCTTTTTTTGGGGGGAAAGCTATATGTATCTTGTAAGAATTGAGTGAAGCACACTGACTCCATCTTGTGATTTTATTCTGGATCTAGCTCAGTTCCTTTTCTATTCAATTATGGATCTAGTCCAATTACTGTCTATTAAATAAACTTTATTCAGTTGTGAGAATTGTGAAAAAAAACTTATTCTATTGTTTGAACCTGGCCTCAAGTGTTTAGGAAATTAGACCCCTCCTCTCTGCAGCTTAGAAATCCTTAACCAAAGACCTAGGTTATGCTGACCAGAAACTCAATCAGATTCATATTCAAGAAAGGAGTTGACTCTTCCCCTCCTAACTTGAAAAGTCCCTAATCTTTTTTCCATTTTTCCAAAAAATCACATTTCCTAATTTTGTAGCCTGGTTAATTGTTTTCTTTTAATTAATTGGTCTTTTTCAATTAGTTGTTTTAATGCATAAAAAGTTTTCTTCTCCCTGTATTCAGAGTCCAGTGACCAAGCTGAAGAGTCCTGGTCCTGATTTGTTATGCAATTGGCATGCATAACTTCATACATTGATATTCTCAGAAGCTTGAACCTTTGCTTCCTGAGTCATTTCATCTTTCACCCACCACAACCTATACCTATCTATCTATGTATCTAAGTATCTATCCAGACAGAGAGAGAATGAGAGAGACACAGAGACAGACAGACAAATAGCCATACAAACAGAGACAGAGAGAGACAGAAGGAGGGAGAGGGAGATATCTTAGCCTTTTTCCTGAGGCAAAGTAATTAATATATATTTGACTTCCACTTGGACGTTTCTAACTGAATGTCTTCTAGGCTTCTCTAATCATACCCAAAACAGAACTTGTTATTGTCCCACAGAAACTCTTCCTTCTTCCCAACTTCCTTATTATTGCTGGTCATGCAATACATCACTATCCTTTCAATTGAATGAAGAAGATGATGATTGACAATGATGAGGATTGACCGAGGATGATGAGGATTGATGGCTGTTGATTGATTGATGATTGATGATGATGATCACAAAATGTATGGTACTTTGCTGGGCTGTTGTGAAGAAAATTCTTTGTCAAGTTTAAGGTACTATATAAAAGTTCTCTATTACTGCTGTTGCAATAATGAACCTCATGGGTTTATTGTAAGGAAATCTCTCTTTAAAGCACTATATAAAAATAGTTTACTATAAACAATGATGAGCAGTATACTATCAGAAAGACCTGGAGGGACCTGCATGAGCTGATGCAAAGTGAAATCTACTGTATACAAATTAACAGTAATATTGTGAGATGATCTTCTGAGAATGACCTGGTTATTTTCAGCAATGTAATGATCCAAGACAACTCTGTAAGGTCTTATGAAAAATGTAATCCATTTACAGAGAGAACCGATGGTATTTGAATATGTATCGAAGCATATTTTTTTTTGTTAGTTACTTTATCAGAAACAAAAAAAAGTATGGGTCATGACACCATATGGGATTGTGTAACTGAATGTGAAGATCACAAAATTATTTGGCAACAGTAAAAAAGTTATGTATACCTATTTAATATACCTATATAAAATAGATATAAATTTATATACATATTTACATATTTACATATATACATATATAAATGCAACTGGGTTGCATAAAAAATTTCTCTGGTTAAAAGGGGTCTCGAGTGGAAAACATTTAAGAAGCCCTGATCTAAACAACATAGAGCAAAAAGAGAATATGACTTACTTCAATAAAGTCCTACAGAATAACATTGATCTAATAATCATGACACTTTGAGTCTACTCCAGATTCCATTGAACTATAATATTATTCAGCCTGCAACTCTTTAGCTTTTGAAGAGTAACATGAGAGTTTGGGACAAATGCCTAAAATCTAGGTTTTAATGTCCATGACATTTTCCACAATTAACCAGTCAAAAATGAGCATGAGATTAGTCTAATGAGACCTATTCTTCTTGAGTTCTCTGGTTTGGACTCATTGATGCTTTCCTTTAAAATCTTAACAAACCATACCCTTAATAATGTATTTTACAGTTTGCAAATAATTAAAGTCAAGCTCACTGGCCTATTTTTGTAAGATTGAATGATCTTCTCTTTTATTGAAAATCAAGATATAATGTTCCATTTTTCCAACTGTGTCATACTGTTTTCATCCCTCAAATTTTTAAAAGATTGCTACACATAGCCCAGTGATTATATCCATACATTCTTTCATTTTCCTAGGATGTATTTCATATGTACCTGAAGTCTTGAACTCATTGAAGGTATCTTAGTGCTATTTTCCTCTTTCATCACTGCTTTTAGGTTTAAATTTTCTGTTAAATATTTTATTTCTGTTTTCAAAATAAAGATCATTCTTCTTGGTAGAAAAGACAGAAGCCTCGACTCATCTTTATTATGTTTTATTAGATCATTTACCCTGAACAATAGTCCACTGTCTTCTTAGATTATCACCAATATGGGCAAGAAGCTTTCTTAGACATCTTTTGTATTCATAATCAGTTGTAATTCTTTCTAAGCTTTAGCACTCCTGACTCTCTTGTTATAGGACAGGAAACTCCTTTGTATTTATCCTTCATTACCTATAATTGTTATTAATTTTGTAATTAATTTATTTAACATTCATTTAAAAAAAATTGAGCTTCTGTTTCTCTCTCTCTAGGTCCTCTACCACTCACTGACAAGGAAAGCAATATGATATTGATTATACATGTCAAGTCATGCAAAACATATTTCCATATTGCCATGTTGCAAAAAAAATTAAGAAAAATAGTGAAAAAAGTATTATTTAATCTGTGCTCAGATTTCATCATTTCTCTCTCTGGATGTGGATAACATTTTTCATTTTGAGTCCTTCAGAATTGTCTTAGAATATTATATTGATTAGAATAATCAAGTCTTTCACAGTTGATCATCATTACTGCTGTTACTACATATAATGTTTTCCTGATTCTGCTCACTTCATTTTGCATCAGTTCCTATAAGTCTTCCAGGTAAATTTTTTCATACTTCCTCAGTTTGCTTATGATATCATCCTATATGTCTAACTCATGTGCGAATTTAACATTTTCTTCTGGACAATGTGAGATGTTCATCTTTGCCTAGTTTCTGCCAAACTGCTTTCCAGTTCCTCCAGCAATTTTTGTCAAATAGTGAGGTCTTGCCCCTGTAACGATTGGAATGACGCCACCTGCTGGAAACTTACTGTAGAAGAGTTCCGCCTATGAATCGAAGGTCTTTGAGGGCAAGACCAGGAGTCTTTTCTTTGGCATCAGGAAGTGACGTTGGGTAGTGAGAGGAAGAAGGAAGGAACTAGCGCTCTGTCTGGGCTATTTCCTCTGGACTCTGGTGGAGAGCGGAGCTAGAAATGCGCTCTCCCTTTAATAGATAGGAATCTAGGCCTTTCCCTCTCTCTCTTTACCAAATTCTTATTCTCCTTAATAAACACTTAGAAGTCTAACTCTTGCTAAAGCTTATAATTTATTGGTGACCACTCATTAGATATTTTAGACAGTTTAGCTAGAATTTTAGCCCTTAACACCCCCAAAGCTTGGATCTTTGGGTTAATCAAAAATGAAACTGCTATGTTAATTTACTACTATATAATCACTGATCCACAACTCTATTTCTTAGCTAGTAACAGATTTGTACAATAAAAAATTTAATTACATTCTTTATATGCTTTTTTTTTTATAAGACAATGAGGGTTAAGTGATTTGGCCACGGTCAAACAGCTAATAAGTGTCAAGTGTCTGAGGCTGGATTTGAACTTAGGTCCTCCTGAATCCAGGGTCAGTGCTTTATCCACTGTGTCACCTAGCTGCCTCCTTTATATGTTTTTTTAAACCTCTGAGTCAGTATGTTTATTTCCTTTGCATTTATATTTGTCCCTTTGGGCAATCTTCTCTTTCCTTCCTCATATGAGAGGTTTTGTTTTTTTGTCTCTTTGTTTTGTTTTGAATTTCATTTGTGAGACTTGACCATCTCTTTTAGACCAACTACCCCTGTACATTTCCATTAGGTCATGGAATATTTCCTACCATTATATGAAATGATAGTTGAAATTTATTTTCCCCAAATTTAAGATACAGTTCAGACTATGCTGAATGTAAATATTTTTCTCTATCACAAATTCTAAAATTGTCACTTTTTCCCAAGGTTCTCATCATTTCCACATTAGCATCAATGTTTCTCCTTTTGAACAACTGATTGAGTAGCATTAGATCCAGAATAGCAGTTGCTTCATTTGCTTCTTCTAATATTGAATAATATAACTGCCATTAATATAAGTCCAAGACTTATTGTGTTCTCTTCTTTGAGAAAAAGAACTCCAATTGCTGTCTAGAACTAGCATGCCTCCATATCATGCCTCATGACAGATTTGTCATCTGCTTTCCCAATTTCCTGTCCACTTTTTCTTTTTGTCCAGGTATTCTATAATATGTTCCCATGACAATAAAATTTCTGCTTCTCCTACTGTCCCTCTATTGCATAATTTACTCTGTTTTAAAGACTGTCATCCACAAATCACACTCACAAAATATTTATTATCCTCGAATGTCATTTATATAGGTCTGGTGGCCTAAAAGTCATTGAAGACAGCTAAATTATCTCTTATCATGCCCCTACTTCCTTGGGCTTCAATTCCTTATGGACCATCTTTTTCTACACTTTTTAGTCTTAAGAAAATTATTCTTGTTGGAGAAAACAGAACAAAATATTAGGTGAGTAGTTCTCCCTTCTTTCTCAACCAATGGTTCTAGTCCTTTGATCTTTTCTCCAATATCAATAAAACTGTTTTCATTAACATCTATTCTGGAATCACAGAATAATAGAGTTGTATGGGACCTTAGAAATTATCTAGTCATCAGAGATTCAAATAAATCAGCTTTTTTTAAAAATGAAGAAACTGAAGGCCAGAGAAATGAAAGCTGTTTAGCCAGGAAGTGTCAGAGGAAGCATTGAAAGCCAAGGTCTGACCCCAAATCTAGAGCTCCATCACAAAACTTTAGGTCATAGGTCATTCTAGACTTAATCATTCCTGACTCTAAATTCTTGTAATACTATACTTTACTTTTGTATTTATTCCTTCTTCTATTACCTCTCTTTAATGAAAAGCATAGTGGACTACAGGATAGAGCAATGGCCACAAAATCAAGATAATCTGGTTTCAAGTTTCAAGTTCTATCTCAAAAACATTGTAAGCCTGTGCAGTTCACTTATCATGTCAATGCTCCATTCTCTAGTTGTAGCTTTGTCATCAATACACATCGGTAGAATGGCTTCCTTACTGGGAAACTCTTTACTCTGGTAGAATCATAGAGCTAGGCTAAAACAAAACTGTTTTTAATTCTGACTTCTCTATATGCTTTTAAAATATGAATTGGTCAGTTAAGTCCATATGCATTCACAAACATAGCTGTTTGCACGATCAGAATTTTATTCCTTAGACTTTCTCCTTCCTCTTTTAGTTAACTTCCTATGTAAAATTTTGGCTACAGGATGCTATCTCCATTTTCTACCTACCTTCAAATGTAAGGGATATATACTTGTGCAGCCTTTAAATAGGGATTAAGATAGAAAATGGACCTGTGATTTCATTGGCATAGAGAGCTACTGATTGAAGAAACTCCCACTAGTGATGCAGGTTGGTAGGCAAAATTAGGTTGGAATCTGACTATTGAGGGGGAAAAAATCTTTGCTGCAAAGTCCTCTTATAAGGATCTCATTTCTAAAACATATTAGACACATTCAAATTTATAGGAATAAGAACCATTCTTTAATTGATAAGTGATCAAAGAATATGAACAGGCAGATTTCTGAGGAAAGCTAATGTATCAATAATCATATGACAAATATTCCAAATCTCCAATAATTAATAAAATGAAAGCAACTCTGAGATTAAACCTTACACCCATTTGTAAATTTGACAGATAAGGAAAATGACAAATGTTGGAGGGTCAATGGAAAAACAGGCCTATTAATTTGGTAGAGCTGAAAATCAGTCTAACCATTCTAGAAAGCAAATTGTAATTATACCAAATAAGTTGTTAAACTGTGCATATCCTTCAATTCAGCAATACCAATATGAAGTCTATGTCTCAAAGAAAGAAAAGAAAATAGAAAATAGAATATGTACAAATATATTTATGGCATCTCTTTTTGCAGTGGCAAAGAACAGGAAATTAATGCTATGTCTATCATTTGGGGAATGAATGGCTGAACACATTTTAGTATATGAGTCTAACAGAATACAATTATTCTACGAAAGGGAAGGGGAAGGAAAGGAAATGAAACAAACATTTCTATATTGCCTACTATGTGCTAGACACTGTGCTAAGAGCTATTAAAAATTATCACATATGGCTGATAGAATGCTGGTTAATTCTTGCTTCACATATATACTGCCAGGTCTTCCTGACCCCAGAATAGCACCCTATCAACTTGAGAGATCCATTTACGGAAGCTCTCAGTAAGGAAAGATTTATGTTGTAGGGCAAAGGATAGTTGTCATTTGCTTATAATTTCTGAGACTTTCTGCTTTGCCCTCAGCTTAGATTCAGTCTAGGTTTAGCCAAGAGGCACTTAATAATGTACCTTTTTTAAATCAGAAATTTTACTTTATTCTTCATACAATATAGTGAATTTCAACAAAGAATAAAAAGGGGACACATGGTGGGCCTGAGCAGACTGTAGATAGAAATTGTATAAAGGAGGCCAAAGGAGATGAGTGAACAACAAGATAGACTGGTCTATGTGGGAGAAAGAAGAATAAAGCGTATGTGTTCCATTGGCATCCTTTAAATGTCAAATGATGGTTAAAAGCCCTGATAACATTGAATGGCTTAGTGTCCCTGTGACATACTTATGAAAGGACATGAATAATACACACATGGATGAAGAGTGACCAGTGGCATTGGAGGAAGTGCCCCTGTAGCTGAGTTCACATATATCATGTGAATGTCAAAATAATTTCACTGTATTTCATTTTCCTATAAGCAAAGTTTGGATGATCACTTGTTGGGGATGGTGTAGAGGGGAGTAGCAAATGTCGGTTTAGGTCCCTTGTAAATAGTAAACTCTATGAGTTTGTAACTCCAAATGCAGACCTCATTTTCCAATCCAATTGTTCTATAGATGGGCAAGGAGTCTAGGTGAAATTTGTTAATATCGCAATCTTGAAAATGATTTGCAAAGTGGCAATCATAATAAAAATCATTATGGCCTTTGCGGACAATTGGTAAAAACACTCCCTTTCCCCCTAACATTAGCTTGAATATATACACATATGTATGTATACATACACACAGATACACACAAATGACTTGTCTGTTCTATGTCGTACATTTTAATGGTTTAATTTCAGGAAGCTCATCATATCTACCAACACATGAGGTATTTCTTAGGGTTGCAGTCTTAAATTCATCTCAGTCTTATTGGCTTGGGAAGTAGTGTTTGAATGGAGAGGATAAAGAAATGTTCCCAAGTGGTTTTCAAATTCCTGAGTGGGAAGCAAAGGGAAATATGTGTTTAATGGAGGAAGAAACCGTTTGCCACTGATATCTTTTTTAGCTAGACTTGAGGGGATAGAGTAATGATATTTGACTTTGTATCCTCAGCAAAGAGAATTTGAATTGCCCAGAGCTTCCATAAATGTGTAGACATATAATTTATTTTTCACCCACCCCAAGGGAAACTGATAAATTAATCAGAACTTCAATCACATTTTCCTGCTCGTTCAAAAAATCCTGAAAAAGAATCAGTGGAATAGATTAGATATGTTGAGGAAAGAAAGAAAGAGAAAAAGATGATCATCACTGAATGTACAATGTGTGCTACATATTGTACAGAAGCCACAGAATGAGGCCTATAGAGGTTTGCTTTTCAAGAAGTGCAGGAGAAATAGAACAACAAAGGACAAGAGGTGTTTTGTTAGCTGCCAGATAAAGGAAATAATATGTGTCAAATTGTTTTTGCTAACTGTTTTATTGCATCTAGATTTTAATCATACTAAATCTCAATGTACATTAAGAAGCATGCATTCGTTGTTAACATTATTTGTCTTTTGCATATATGCAATATTATTTTAAATATATTTGCATAATAAATATTTGTATTACTATTCCTTGGTTTGATTTTTTCTTTTTGATGGAAGTTAAATGCCTTTGGGGTATGTTATCTTTAGAGATTACATAACATCTCTGGGGCCAGATTTTAAAATTGGCACTGTGTTTCTGCCTGAATATTGAAAATATTGGTAGATCAAATTAAAAAAGAGGACAAAAATGGAAATTGATACTCATGGGTAGGGATGTGGGAGGACATTCATACTAGTGCACTTTTGGCAGAGCTGTGGATTGGTCCTACTCTTCTGGAAAGCAAATTTCATCTGTACCCAAAAGTCATTTAACTTGTTAATCTCAGATCCAGGGATAGCACTATTGGGCATATGCCCTAAAATATCAAAGAAGCTATATATTAAAAAATGCACATAGCAAAAATTTTTGTTGTAACAAAGGACTGGAAAAAAAAAAAGTATGTGCCAATAAGTTGCTGAATAATTGACCAAAATATGGACAGAACCAGGAGAACTATTATACAATGGCCAGAACATTGTAAAGAACTAACAAATGCTGTAAATATTCATGTTATTCTTTTCCCCTGTGAGAATGTAAGCTACTTGAAAAGAGAAATTATAAGATTCTTTTCATCTTTATCCATGGTGGTAGCACAGTGGCTGGTACATAGTTAGAGCTTAATATATATTTGTTGATTGATTGAATGAAATGGTCAATCACCACTCTAAAAGACAGATATTGGAATGTGCTTCCCACTTCTTGGTGAAGGGTTGGTAGTCTGCAGGTGCAGATGAGGCAAACATTCTCAGATATGGCCATTGCAACAACAACATGAATAATATTTTGATGATTGTTTTTGTTTATGATAAAAATTGGAAGGAAGCATTGGTAGATGTGAAATACATTTATAGATGCATAAAAATCAATGTATTGAGGACATGATTTCACAGGTGGATTTTTTAATGAGAATGCTAAAATGTAAACTCTTAGAGATTTGCCTGAGATTCCAAGGTACAATGACTTCCTCATGATCACTCTCAAATACACGTGAAAAATAAATATACTTATACCATTATATGAGATGTTACCATAACATAGCATAGTATAGCATGTATATTATATTAAATTGGATTATATTATATTGCTCACTATATTTTATTATATAATGCTATACTATACCATACCATACCATACCATATAATACTATACTATATTATACTATACTGTAATATATACTGTAATCAGAGGCATCATGGAGTGACATGGTTGATAAAAGACTGATCTGGATTCAAGTTCTATCTCTAATATGTAATGATTGTATAACCATTGGTAATTGAGTAAACCTTTCAATATGAGATACATAAATAAGAAAAATAGCTGGATCAAATTAGAAAATCTTATCAGAATTTTCATGGAATATTTGAAAATATGAATGTTTAATTTTTAAAGGCTCTCAGCTAAAACATCATTATAACTGATGAATTAATTAGACTTTATTTCTGTTTGTTGTCTTTGACTCTATAAGCTACAGAAGAGCTACCCAATTTGCAGATGAGATTCTGAGCTGCATTGATAGAGGGTAAAGGTTTCTACACTGGGATTTCTACACATGGATGGAATCAGAGACCAGGACCAAATCTATACTACCACGCTCAATTCATAAACGTAAGTATATTTGTGCATTGTATACATGTTGTCAAATATGCATACATGCATATATGATAAAGACCTAGAATGTATATATAGCAATCATGATCCAACAGAGGCCTGCTGGTAAAAAGAGAGCAAGCTCTATGCTTAGACCTATTAGCGGCAGGGAACTTAATACTTTTGATTATTTGGACACAGGAATGCTACTTTTATTTAATACCATCTTCATTTCTTGCAACCCTTATAAGCATGTATTTCAAGTGACTTTTTTTTTTTTGCGGGGCAATGGGGATTAAGTGACTTGCCCAGGGTCACACAGCTGGTAAGTGTCAAGTGTCTGAGGCTGTATTTGAACTCAGGTACTCCTGAATCCAGGGTCGGTGTTTTATCCACTTCGCCACCTAGCAGCCCCCTCAAGTGACTTCTAATTTAGATATTTAAATGCTTAAAAGAAATACATCAGGCAGATATTCTAAGTTTATAGATAAAGTCTCATTTATATACATAAGGCAAATGAGACAAAAACTAGCCCAGGGATCCAGGTCTCTAGAATAGCCAAGAATTTAAAATTCAAGTCTCTGAGCTCTACTTTGTCTCCCACTCAACCATAAAGACTCATGCTCAAGTGTTTCTGGGTAAAATTTTGTGGATTTGCTACCCAGTTAGCTAGGTTCTCAACATGTTGGTTGTTTTGTAAATAAGAGAGTCCCTGCTGAGATAGAGATTTTCTGAGGAAGGGTTGGTAGAAAGTCATCAGTAGAATGATCTAGTAGGCTGAGTTCAGCAGCTAGAAACAGATGCCTAGAGCAGACAATATCCAGTTGGTCATTGTTCCCATCTCAATTGGCCCAATGCTTTTTTTTTTCTTGTGTTAATGTTAGGGTTTCCAACAATCAGTAAAAGAAGATAATAAGCAGTCCACATGCTTTGTGAATTCCTAGAGTAGTGTCTCAAATGAAAAAAAAAAAGGTGGTATCCTTTTTGCTATAAACTAATAATGGATAGGGTATTTTTCCTAGAGTTACTTTCCCAGAAAGGCTTGCAATACGATTAAAAAATCGAGCTGAGTGTTGGACCATGTTGGCAATAGTGGCTGATGATGAATCAAATTTATAAGCACTTTGAAGCTTACGGAGTGCTTACCTCAAAATAACTCTGTCAAGCAGGTAATTCTAGGGTTATACTAGTTACAAACCTGGATTCCCCTTTCATCTTTGAGAGCTGCTATCTTTTATACAAGATAAAAACATCCCTTCCTAGACACTCCCTTCCACTGTGACACTTGTTGCTACAAACCCCTTGATGGGATTCTCTCACCAAATAAAGGCAGGCAAATTTACACAACAAAATGTCCGGAGAATTAAGACTTTCTGAATTAGATGGCATCTGATGTGTTTAACTGCTCCACCACTTGAATAATGTAAATGAAAAATCTCTGCCAGAGAAAACATAAATTTTCTACTTAAGTCTATGAAAATGTTCAACAAGGGAAATGATATTCTCTTAATAAAACTTTGAAATGGTGAAGAAAGAACAAAGCGGCTGATGAAAAGACCAAAAGACTGGCTATATAGGGGAATAGGGAGAGGGAGGGAAGAGGAAAGGGAGGAGAGAGAGAGAGAGAGAGAGAGAGAGAGAGAGAGAGAGAGAGAGAGAGAGAGAGAGAGAGAGAGAGAGAGATTTTCTATGTTCTAATGAATTAGCTTTAGAAAAACCAATTGTTCTTTGAAAACAGTTTTAACCACCTGTTTTATTTATTCTACTAGGGAAATTTAATGATGATTGCCTAGAATGATTTATCACTCATTACAGTCTCTGCTGTTTTTCAAAAACTCTGGAGAACCCTGGAGGGTTATTTCTATACCTAAAGGCAAGGACAGCAATGAGCATACAGACTGAAGTAGGTTTCTGCCTTCACAGATGCCATAGTCTTGGCAGGGAGCTGAAGATGACATTTTCTTGGTTATCATAACCTCCTCTGTGTGTCAGAGGAGAGAGAAAATTATATGAAACATCATGGAGAAAACAATGCACAGACTTTAAAAAAATATTCTTTCACTATAAGTACCAAGAATTAAATAGAATATGTTTTTTAAACACATAGCATCAAAGGAGCCATCAGTTAAAGCCGAAGTCTTCCTATTCCTATGGCAACCATCAGAAGCATTCAACTAATGAGACATTCCCCTATGTTACCCCAGCATGTGTTCTTACCACCTCCACGTCTCCTTTTGCTTTGATTTTCATTAAAAAAAAAAAAAACAACTCACCCTGACCTGTGGAATCTATTCTGAAAATGCTCTTTGATGGTCAAGAAGGCTTGGAATCCAATATCCACAAAATCAAAAGTGCAAGCATGACAAAGATAGTGTCCATCCCAGAGGAGAGATGACCAGACCCCTGGGGAGAGTGCAGCCCCTTCATAGACAGATGCCTTATGCTTCCTAGATCTGTGAAGTTGAAGAGCTCATTCTTTCCAAAGCCAGACTTGTCTCTGTGAAGAGGTTCCCTTGAGTTACAACTCTGTTCAGTGGGAACTACTATGTGGGTGCCATATGTGATAAAAGCTGAGCCAATTCGTACCCACTGTGCTGGGAGTGAGGCTTCAGGAACATTTCTAACATATTCCCAGGAAGCTACAGCAGTTAGTCAGAAGAACAGAGAAAAGGAAAAAAAAAAAACCTTCCAAGTACCCCATGGAAGCTGGGTAATAAGAATAATAATTCACATTAAAGCTTGTAAAGTTTGTTTTCATATACAGTGTCCCAAAAGTTATAATGCAGTTTTAAGTTTTAATGATTTAATTTTTTAAAATAATAAACTTTTTTTTATAGTTTTGAGTTCCAAATTTGATCCCTCCCCTCCCTTCCCTTTCCCCTCCCTGAGGTGGTAAGCAAGCAGAAATGGGTTATACATGTACAATGATATAAAACATTACCATATTAGTCATTTTACACAAGAAAAATTGAATAAAAGAGAAAAATGAAAGAAAGGGAAAATAGCATGCTTAAATGTGTGTTTAATCAATATCACTTCTTTCTTTGGAGGTGGATAGTATGCTTCATCAATAATCCTTTGGGATTGTCTTAGTTCATTGTATTGCTGAGAATAGTAAAGTCATTCACGGTTCTTCATCAAACAATATTTCTCTTTCTGTGCATGATGTTCTCTTGGTTCTGCTCACTTCACTATACATCAGTTCATACTATTCTTTCCAAGCCTTTCTGAACTCATCCTGCTTGTCATTTTTTATAGCACAATAATATTCCATCACCATCATATACCACAGTTTGTTCAGCCATTCACCAATTGATGGGTATTCCTTTGATTTCCAATTCTTGGCCATCCCAAAAAGAGCTGCTATAAATATTTTTGTAAAAATAGGTCTTTTTTCTCTTTTGGAGAATGTCTTTGGGATATAAACCTAGCAGTGGTATTGCTGGATCACAGTTCTATAGCCCTTTGGGCATAGTTCCAAATTGCTCTCCAGAATGGTTGGATCTTTTCACAACTCCATCAACAGTGGATTAGTGTCCCAGTTTTCCCACATTTCCTCCAACATCCAATATTTTCCTATTTTTGTTATATTTGCCACAAGTTTTAATGATTTTAAAGCTCATATAGTATCTCAATTAGAATTTTTTTTTTCCTTCAGGGCAATGAGGATTAAGTGGCTTGCCCAGGGTCACACAGCTAGTAAGTGTCAAGTGTCTGAAGCTGATTTTGAACTCAGGTCCTCCTGAATCCAGGGCCAGTACTTTAGCCACTGCGCCACCTAGCTGCCCCCCCATTTAGTTTAATAACAATTTAACAACTCTTTTGGCAAGGTACTAATATTATCTTTTGCTCTAGGTTACATTTACAAGTATTTTAAGGGGGATTTAAACCATAGTCTTCTGGATGGTTAGTTAAATGTCTAACCTCTACCTCATAGTGCCCATAGGCAGTAGATTGTGCTTAAAAGAGAGCTAAATTTGGAGGGATTAACTTCATATCATCAGATCTGAGTTCTGCCACTTGCTGAGTAACCTTAGGCAAATCATTTTCACCCTGGTGAGTGTCTGTTTCCTCATCTATAAAATGACAACATTAGACTAAACACCTCAATGATGCCCTCTGGCTCTAGAGCTATAATGGAGAGTCAAACACTCAGTTTTCATTTTTCTACTAATACTTTAAAGGCTTTATTTACCTCCTCCCCCCATGCACCCTTATTTGGAACAGTAGCAAGTTTGAGGGGAGAAAATAAAAGACCCAAAAGCAACTGTATAGTGCTCTCTCCTACTCTTGCTGAACTTTTAAGAGAGGAGTTGATTTTGCAGGTAACAATAGCCCAGGGCTCCTCTGAGCAGAAAGTCTCACCAAGCAATATAAGATAATTATGCAAAGGATGTTTAAATGACCTCATTTCCGTTGTTGGAATCATTTGGCTGAGCCTTTTTGTGTCAGCTAGATCTCTGCACCCACCTCTGTCGCCATTTTCTCTATTCTTTTATTCTACCTCAGCCCAAATGTCTGGTTTCGTAATGAGGTCAGGTTAAAACTCTTGCCACAAGCATTATACAAATTTGTTGTTTAGTTATTTATTCAGTCATATTTGATTCTTCAAGACCCCATGAATAATACTGTCCATGGGGTTTTCTTGGCAAAGATACTGGAATGGTTTACCATTTCCTTCTCCAGTGGATTAAGGGAAGCAGGGTTAAGTGACTTGGCCAGGGTGACACAACTAGTAAGTGTCTGAAGTCATATTTGAACTCAGGCCTTCCTGACACAAGGGCCAGCATTCTGTCTGCTGATCCATCTAGCTGCCCTCGTTATACAAATAGTAAACAATAAATAAAACAATTTATTGAGTTCAAATCTGGCTTCAGACATTTAATAGCTTTGTGACCTATGGGAAGTCAATTCACCCTTTTGGCCTTAGTTTCCTCACTTGTGTAATGATCTGGAGAAGGAAATAGCTAATCACTCCTGTATTTTTGCCAAAAAAACCCCACATGTGGTCACAAAGAGTCAGACATGACTGACATGATTGAACAACAATGACAAATAACACAGAATAAGCAGGAGTCAGGAAGTGATAACTCTGGCCCTGATTCTGCCATTACTTTGCTCTGTCATGGTAGACAAATCACTTAGTCATTCTGGGCCTTTGAATCCCTATTTGTAAAGTGAAGTCAGTGTTCAGACTAAATTATTTCTAGGAGCCCTGATCTAGAATTCTATGATTTTTAGAACGAAGGTCAACTGAACCTTTGCTATTTTCTAAAAATATCAAAATCCTGTGACTTTTGTTTTTACTTTTATAAAGTATGGAATTAATTTATCATTAGATCTCAAAGTTCCTGCAATATTCTATAATTCTAGGTTAGATAGTAATTGCCTGATGGCACTATGAGAATTATGATTTAAAATCATGATAGAGGTGGAAATTATGTCATTTCAATTGGGGAAAAAACCAACTAGTTTCATAGTTATTCCTTAGCAGTTCTTTTATTAATTTTGTTGTTATTATTCAAGTTTGATATAATTGACTCTCTTAAGCAAAGTGACTCCAGGCTAGTTGTGGCCTGTGTGGCAGTGGGCATATGAAAGAGAGAAAGCATACAGTAAGAGTTCCCCTTGGTTGTACTCTGGAACTCAGTGCATTACCTAGTCAATCTCCAGTTGGCTTATTCCTATCATGTACACCCTCCCTAAGCTTGGAGTGATTTTCAGTAGAACAGAATGAGGCTGTCAGATCAACCTTATCTGTAAAATGGGAGCTGTTGTTAGGATCAAATGAGATAGTATATGTAAAATGCTTTGCAAAGTGTAAAACACTGTAGAAATGCTTATTGTTATTCAGTTGTATCTGACACTTAGTGGCTTCATTTGGGGTTTTTGTGGCAAAGATACTGAAGTGGTTTGATACCTCCTTCTTCAGTTCATTTTCCACATGAAGAACTAAGGCAAACAGGGTTAAGTGACTTGCCCATAATCACACAGCTAGTAAGTGTCTGAGGCCAGATTTGAACTCAGGAAGAGGAGTCTTCCTAACTCCAGGCCTTGTGCTCTATCCATTGCACCAGCTAACTTCCACAGAAATGCTATTTCTTATTATAGCGCACTTTATCATCATTACCATCATCATTAATATCTAGATCCCTTGTTAAAATTTCAGGAAAATCATAATAAGCCTTCTGACAGTGGCATACATTATTACTATTTTAATTATGTTCTTCAAGAACTTTCCTGGCCTTTTCATGGTATTAAAGAATATGAAGTGCTTTCATGTCTATTTCTTAGAGCATCAACATGGGATTGAGATCTGGAATCATTTAGTCTCAGCCCTTCATTTAACCAATGAGGAAACTGAGGCCAAGAAAAATGAAGTGTCTTTTGTCCAAGTTCAGGTTGTAATTATTGAAACCAGGATTCTAAACCAGGTCTTCTGTTACCAAATTAATTGTGTCTACTACTATAACCCATTGCCTCCCTTTGCTCACATAGGTGACATTCCCCAGACAAAGGAGCTGAGGGGAAGAACCTTGCCAAGGCATTCGAATTTAGTGTGAGAGGAAGGACAAGCATTGGATTGGCTCTATTACCTGGGCCTTTACTTCAGCATACTGGCCTAGCATCTCTTTTGGATTTAGTGACCAGAAGTATGGTCCAATTTTGCTTCTTGGGTTGAATATTTGTACTCCTCATAAGCATTTATTATGTTCTCTTTCATGTTATACTGTAGTTATTTATGTATGTGTTACATCTCCACCCTCTTCTCCACCTGGACTGTAAGTTCCAGAAAAACAAAAATAGTCATTTTATCTTTCTTTTAACCTTCTCCATTGCGTAGCAAGTGATTTGTATTAATAGGTTCTTAATAAATACTTGTTGAATTATTGATTTGAATTTTCCTCTCTTGAGCCACTTCTTCATCTTAATTTGAAGTCCATAGCACATCAATTCCCCTCTTCTCCTTGGTCTGGTGCATGAGCCAGAAATCAGGGATCAGAGAAAACTCTTCAAGTATAGAAAGCATCAAGAATTAAGGTGTGTGGGGGCAGCTAGGTGGCACAGTGGATAGAGCACCGGCCCTGGAGTCAGGAGTACCTGAGTTCAAATCCGGCCTCAGATACTTAACACGTACTAGCTGTGTGACCCTGGGCAAGTCACTTAACCCCAATTGCCTCACTTAAAAAAAAAAGAATTAAGGTGTGTGAAATGTGATCTTCTGTTGTGCTCTAAAATATCCAAATGAATCTGTGACCTTATTGATGTAGACATTCCCTCCATTAATGTAGATGGCAACCTAATCATGCCTTCCCAGCCTCTGTGACTCTTGCAGAAGTGCACCACAAGGGATCCACGCAACATACTTGGGGCCTTTCACATTTTTTCTTAACATTGTGAGTATCCCAGTAGAGTGTATAGGCTGTCCATTGTGTAATTTTTCTATTTAACTCTAACCTTCTTTCTTTTGTTTTCTCTTTTATAAATGTCAAGATGGATCCAGTTCAGTTTCTCCAGTAGCATTTATATTCATTAGTCTTTGAAAAGGATCTCACATTATAGTATTGATAATTAAGCTACAATTTATAGGAGGCATAAAAACTGGACTTCATTGGTATAGGGCACTTTTGACAAGGAACTTCCTCTATCAGTTCAGGTTGGCATCTTTCCTTTTCTTCAGTCTCTTAGAGTCACTTGACTTAGAAAGTCACTTGGGGCCTTGAGAAATGAAGTGACTTGCCCAGAGTCATACAGCTAGGTAATATCAAAGGAGGGACTTGAACCCAAGTCTTCCTGGCTCCAAGGCCAGTTCTCTATCCATTATGCAACTTGTCTTCCTCTCATGCTGCCTTTATAAACAATTTAAAAATCATGAATCTTATTACCTTCTACCCTTTTATTGTTTCTGTGCCACCATCACAGAAGAAGAAGATGGGGACAAATGGGATTGAGAAACATTTAATGTCCAAGAATTTCCATGGCCAAAGGATTCGTTGCCAAATGTCAAGTCAAGTGGTGACAATATGTCTCTGAGACAAAAGGGTTTTCATGAGGAGTGAGAAGCATCAGGTCACACATACCAACACTAGTTATCATAAAATAATAGCAATTGTTGCCAGAATTTTGTTCACAACTCTTTCAGCCTGGGAATGTTTGCCAAAACTGGTCTCCTGCTGACACAGCTTTGAAAACCCAGGGTCACCTTTGTGACTTGATGAATCTTTGGAATAATGTTTTATAGCCATCCCCTGATGTACCATCTTCATAATAGAAATTGTATTAATATATTTGGAATGAATATGCTTGTGGCAAGGGAAAGTTGTTCTCTTGAATAAAGAAAGCATTGCCAGTACTTGAGAAGCCCATCCAAGGGCATACTTAAAAACCAGAGGGAAGTAATGTGGCATATGGGATTGAATGAGTTACATAGAATCAAAAAGACCTGAGGATAAATACTACTTCTGACACTGACTACTTGAGTGACCATAGATTAACCTATTTGGGTTTCAGTCTCTTTATCTGGAAAATGGACTTAATAATCCCTTTGTTACCTCTAACACAATGCTGTTGTAAAGCTCAAATGCAGTAATATGTAGAAAGCATTTTGCAAACTTCAAATTGCTATATAAATGTCAGCTATATTTATCCGCCCTGGATTCCTCCTCACTTTTAAAATGCTATTTCTTCAAACAAGACATCTTGCACAGCCCCCAGCAACAAGCATGTGGGGCACAGTGATGCAATTGCTCTGTGTGTGCACGTGTGTGTGTGTGTGTGTGTGTGTGCATTTCCTTCAAAAATCACAGTGCAGCCATGGAACGATGGCTTTTCTTTCCACAGCAGAGTGGGCCCAAATATTTTGAAATTGTTCTATGCAATTTCAGTGAGTAGAATAATAGAATCTCCCTATCTATTTTGGGGGGGACGGGGCAATAAAACTTAAGTGACTTGCCCAGGGTCACACAGCTAGTGTCAATTGTCTGAGGCCAGATTTGAATTCAGGTCCTCCTGAATCCATGGCCAGTACTCTATCCACTGCACCACCTAACTGCCCCCCTCCCTATCTATTTAAAGGAATTCGGCATACATCTGAGAAAGAAAAATAATCCCAAATAAAGTAATAGAAACTTCTCCTGGTGAAAATGTGGAAAATTACATATACTTGATGTCCCTCCAAATCTATATTAACTGGATGAATAATCAGTGGTACCTCAATTCAGTTTAATAAAAATTATCAAGTACTTATTTGATTTTCCTATACAAAAGATAGATGAGGCAATCATTTCTTAAAGGATTTTCTAGTCTAACAAGGTGAAATCTCTCTCTCTCTCTCTCTCTCTCTCTTTCTCTCTCTCTCTCTCTCTCTCTCTCTCTCTCACACACACACACACACACACACACACACACACACACACACACACACACACACTCACCACAGTTCAAAATAAAAAGGGGGGGATGAGAGAGGTAGGGAGAAAGAGACAGAGACAGAGAGAGGCAGAGAGATCCAAATTGGTTCCAAGATTTTTACCAAAGGCTCACTTGATAAACAATGAAATTACCCAGACCCCCACAACTCCTTTTCCTTTTTCCTCCTTCCTTCCCTCTGTTAGAGCCTGACTTTTTTGTCTCCTCATCTTATAAAGATTCCATATACGCATTTAATGCTCTCCCTATGGACAGACTAGAAATTGGTTCCTGTTGTAGCAAAACGTCTAGTATTGGTTTTTTGGCTAGGTTAGAACTTGGCCTTGCTTATGAAAGTTTTCTTGTCAATGAAATGTGTGCAAGGTAAAACAATTCATCTGAAATCCTAGTTCCCTACTTTGAGCCATCCTTCTTTCTGCATATATAATGTGTAACTTAAAATTCTAAAGGTGGGTACTAATCTGTTCCCCCAGTTTTGGGGAAAACTGACTAAAATCACTGATAAAATGAGTTTAGGTTTTTTGAAGGATTTATTGAAAGATAGTAAAAGAAGAGAAAGATTGAGAACAGAATTCCTACAACCTGGCAATCCTATCTTTCCTCAACTCCTCTGTTTTCCTCTGTTGCCACTGCCACCACGGTGAAGTCAGGAACCCCAAAGAGCAACAGTGCTCTCTGCGTAGGCTCTCCTACCTCCTTCCAGTCCCCTCCCAGAAATGGGAGGTTCTTCAAGCTGGTTGGTTGACTGGGCTAGAAGTTCAAAGTTTTTTTAGATTCTGAGAACCATGCTTTCTTAAGTACTCTCAATACCAGCCAGATGTGCTTAGAATCTAGTCACTACTAATCCAGTCAAATCAGCCAGTAATCCACTCAGGTAGGCTCCTGAGTATCTGCCAAATCTCATCTATCACATTCTATTATCTTGACAATAATAATAAATAACTAGCAGTTATATAGTAATTTAAGGTTTGCATTGTATTTTACTTATGTTATATTTGAGGAAACTGAGGCTTAGAGAGAGTAAGATTTATGCCCAGGGTCACACACCATCATAAGTGTCTGAAGCAGGATTTCAATATAGGTCTTCCTGATTCCAAGTCCAGCATTCTGTATTTACCTCTCCACTTAGCAGCCTTCATCTCCTGCTTTGATATAATCTGTCCAGACTCTTGACTGTTGGCTATTTCCTTTGCTTACTTTTTCACATTTGTGTATTTTTGGTTATAGTTGCCTGCATGAGTCTAACTCTCTGCTTCCTTGGATCTCTCTGGAATACCTGAATTCCTTGCTTGATTTCTAATGTACTAGACCTCATTTATATAACCAGTGTGTACTTCAACTCCATGTTGTTCCATAGCTTTCCTACCATTGACTATTTTGACTTGTAGCCTATGAATGTCCTACACATAACCTATTCCTGTGCCAGCTTCTCTAGCTAACCTAACTCCCCCAATCTGCTCTATTTCTCCTACTTCTAGTGCCTAGCCCAAATCCATGATGATGCTACTCACCATCTTCATGGCTTCAGAGGGTAGAGGATGACATAGTACAAGATCAGAGTATGAGGGAAGTCTAGTGTATGGGGAACCTCCCCACAACTCCTAAAGAATTCCACTATTATTCACCATGGACATGGCTAGAGACTCTCACTGGGTGGCATCTTGGAGTGTTCCACTGGGCTGATTTATGGAGATGGGGCAAGAGAAAGTTAGAACATGAAGATCTTAGACAATGATAGATTAGGAAGATAGATATTTAGAAAGCAAGATGGATGGATGAAGAGATGAATGGATGGATGTCTAAATGGATGGGGAATTTTTTAAGCATATACTATGTGCCAAGAATTATACTGGGGATACAGATAGAAACAAGCAAGATAATCCCTAGTTGGGAAGGGGGAGAGGGAGGGGGAGGTACCTCTATGGGGTCAAGGTGGCTGACAAGGAAGAAAAATCCAGAAAGCAAGATGAGACATGAGTGGGGCAAAGCAGAGCAGGAGCCCTTCCTGAATTAGGAGTCTGGTCAAAGGAGTCACCAATCAGAATACTAGACTGATTGGATAAATAATGCATAATCACCAGGAAACTGTAAGGTCTTGAGGTAGTAAGTGGTAGTCTGAAGTGGAAGCAAATTTTAAAAACTTGACCATAATAAAATCAAAGGGTGTAACAAGTGGTAGGTTATAGACTCAGGCTGCCACAGTAATGTACTAAAGTAAAAAAATAAGGTATCTAACTTGACAAAATGTTCTCTCAGTCTATGTTAATTAATACAAGGAAGAAATTGCCTTTTAGATTTATGTATAGGGAAAGAGTTTGTGACTAAGTGATAGCAAAAATTGCACAATAAAAATTAGATAATTCTAATTATATAAAAATATAAAAGTTTTTGCATAAACCAATCTAACATATTTACAATTAGAAAGGAAATAATAAATGGGGGAAATCTTTCCCTTTTCTTAGCAATTTTCTCTGATAAAAGTCTTCTATCTAAAGAATATAGGGAAATTATTCAAATTTATAAGACTAAAAGTTATTCCCCAGGAGACAAAAGGTCAAAAGACATGAATAGGCTGATTTCACAGGAAGAAATCCAAGCTATCAAGAATTACATTAAAAAGTACTCTAACTCACTAATAAATAAATGTAAATTAAGAAACTTTGAAAGTCCATCTCATACATATCAGAATGGAAAAAATGACAAAAATAGCAAAATGACAAATGTTGTAGAGGTGGCAAAAAAACAGAAACAAAACAAAACAAAAACCCAAGACATACTGATGCATTGTTAGTGAAGTTGTGAATCAGTCCAGCTATTCTAACAATTTGAAACTATATCAAGAAACTTACTAAACTTTGCAAACCTTTTGACCCTTCTATACCAATAATATGCCTACATTGCAATGAGATCAAAGAAACAATATATATGTACAAAAATATTTGTATTAGTTCTTTTTTGTAATCATAAATTGGAGCTCTGCCTTGGGCAGAGCCAAAATGGCATAAGAAAGGCAATGCCTTCTTGGAGTGCTCCTCCAAAACCCTCCAAATATCTTCAAATAATGCTATAAGACAATTCCTGGAGCAGCAGAACCCACAAAAGGATGCAGTGAGACTGTTTCGCAGCCAAAGATGGCTTAGAAGGTCAGCAGGAAAGGTCTGTTGTACCTGGGTGAAAGTGGATCGCAGACAGCTGCACCAGCACACATCCAGCTCAGGCAAGTTGCCATAGGCCACCCCAGGCCTCAGGAGCATTTGAATCAGCTGCAGCAGTGGCTGCTTCTGGAATTCACCTCATGGAACAGTGAGGGGTTTGAGCAGTTGGCCAGGGGGAGATTACAGGGGTCTCTGCTGGCACTGAAGTGGGACTCTGTTGTTTTGTCAGTGCTTGGACTCAGGAAGCAGTTGGGCAGTGACCCAGGTGGGGGAGGGTCTTGGGCATGCCAGAGCTTGCAGGCACAGTGAAATGGAATTCTGTTCCCGGGTTAAAGGGCAAGTGGGCCTATGGTTGCTTGCAGAACAGAGCATGAGCCAGGGAGAGTGGGGAATAAGCTTCTCCTTAAATCATACCACCTTGGATCCCCTGAATCTTAGGACAGTCCATCCTCAAAACTGTGCCCCACTTTAAGAAGGAGTTAAAAGTCAAGAATAGACCAGGAAAATGAGCAGACAGAAAAAAAATAAGGACCCTAAAAAGTTTCTTTGGTGACAAAGGAAGATCAAAACACATCCTCAGAAGAAGATAACAAAGTCAAAGCTCCTACATCCAAAGCTTCCAAGACAAATATGAATGGGTGGAGACCCATTCATAAATAAAATTAATAAAATAAAGTAAGAGAGGTAGATGAAAAAAATGGAAAGAGAAATGAGAGAGTTGCAGGAAAGTCATGAAAAAAGTCAACAGCTTAAAAAGTCAAATGGAAAAGGAGATACAAAAGCTCTCTGAAGAAAATATTTGCCTAAAAATTAGGATTGAGCAAATGAAAGCTAATGACTTTATGAAAAATCAAGACACAATAAAACAAATTCAAATCTATGAAAAAAATAGAAGGCAATGTGAAATATCTCCATGAAAAAAACATCTGACATGGAGAATAGATCCAGGAGAGATAATTTGAAAATTATTGGACTACCTGAAAGCCATGATCAAAAAAAGAGCTTGGACATCATCTTCCAAGAAGTCATCAGGGAAAATTGCTCTGATATTCCAGAAGCAAAAGGTAAAATGGAAATTGAAAGAATCCACCAATCACCTACCAAAGAAGTGATCCCAAAGAGATTCCAAAATGAAAACTTCCAGGAACATTATATAGCCAAATTCCAGAGCCCCCAGGTCAAGGAGAAAATATTGCAAGCAGCAACAATTCAGGTACTGTGGAGCCACAGTCAGGATAACACAAGACCTAGCTGTTTCTACATTAAAGTCTTGGAGGGCATGCAAAATGATATTCTGCAGGGAAAAGAAACTTGGATTACAACCAAGAATCACCTACCCAGAAAAACTGAATGTATTCTTTCAGGGGGGGGAAATGGCAATTCAATGAAAGAGAGGACTTTCAGGCTTTCTTGTTTGTTAATTCCAATTCCTTTGTCCTCCAAAATATCATATTCCATGCTTTCCTATTGTGTTATCCCAACTGTGGATCCATAGTTCTTGAATTGTTTCTTTCTGGGGGCTTGCAATATTTTCTCCTTGACCTGGGATCTCTGGAATTTGGTTATAATGTTCCTGGAAGTTTTCATTTTAGGATCTCTTTCAGGAGGTGATCAGTGGATTCTCTCAAATTCTATTTTCCCTTCTGCTTCTAGAATATCAGGAAAATTTCCCCTGATGATCTCTTGGAAAATGATGTCTAAGCTCTTATTTTGATCATGGTTTTTAGGTATTCCAATAACTTTCAAATTATCTTTCCTGGATCTATTTTCCAGGTCAGCTGTTTTTCCAAGAAGATATTTCACATCTTCTATTTTTTCATTCATTTGGATTTGCTTTGTTGTGTCTTGTTTTCTCATAAAGTCATTAGCTTCCATTTGTTCAATCCTAATTCTAATTCAATTATTTCCTTCAGAGAGCATTTCCATTTGGCTTTTCAAGCTGCTGCTTTTTTCCATGACTTTTCTGCATCACTCTCATTTCTCTTTCCATTTTTTTCCTCTACCACTCTTAATTTATCTTCAAAGTTCTTTTTGAGTGCTTCTATGGTCTGAGACCAATTCATATTTTTCCTTGAAGCTTTGAAAGTAGGAGCCCTGATGCTGCTATCCTCTTCTGAGGTTGTACCTCGATCTTCCTTGTCACCAAATAAACTTTTTACTGTCTGCATCTTTTTCTGCCTGCTTATCTTGCCAGGTTATTTCTTGACTTTTAACTCCTTCTTAAAGTGGGGCACTGCTTCCTGGATGCACTGTCCCAAGCTTTAGGGGGTCCCAGGTGGATTGATTTAAGTAGAGACAGGTTCTTCACTCATCTGGTCTGTCTCTGGTTTGTAAATAACCCCAGGCCCACTTGCTCTTCAATAAGGAAACAAAATTTGGCTTTGCTAAGATTGAGAGCTCCAGCAAGCCTTCTCCCCTCCCCAACCTGGGCTGTTGCCACCACTCAAGACTGTTTCCTGTTTCCCTGCATGGGCCAGTGCTAGCAGAGACCCCTGAAATCTTCCCCTGCCAAAGACTCAGCCATCTCACCAAACTGTGAGCTTAGATCCAGAATATGCCAGCACTGCAGCCGATTGAGAATCTCTAGTGGTCTCATTCTCTGGTGTGGCCTGCCTGGGGCTATATCTGTGTCTGTGCAGTTTGGGTCTGGATCTGTGTTGGCATGGCCTGGATCTTGGTTGCCTGCCTTGGGCTAGATCTGTGTTGGCATGACCACAGGGTTAGGCTCCACTCCTACCTCAGAACAGCAGCCCCTCCTGTTGATCTTCTAGGCCATTTTTGGCTGAAAAATAATCTCACCCCATCGTTTTGTGTGTTCTGCTGCTCCAGGAATTGTCCTATGGAATTATTTGGAGGTTTTTGGCTTGATCATGTGGAGAGATCCAAGAGGTTACTCACTTTCAGGCATTCTTGAGGAAAAGACCTGACCTGAATAGAAAATTTGACTTTCGAATACAAGAGCCCAGAGAAGCATAAAAAGATAAACATGAAAAAGAAACCATGAGGGATATTAAAAGGTTAAACTTTTTACATTCCTACATGGGAAGATGATACATGTAACTCCTAAGAACTTTCTCATTACTAGGGCACCTGAATGGAGTATAGTTAGAGAGAGGGCACAGGTGTGAGTTGAATATGAAGGGAAGGTATCTTTAAAGCAAATTATTTATTATTATCATTATTATTGTTGTTATTATTATTATTATTATTATTGCATGAGAGGTGGTCAGGGTTGGATGGCTTGCCCAGAGTCACAGAGCTGGTGAGTGTCAGGTGTCTGAGGCCAGATTTGGGCTTGGGTCCTCCTGGGTCTAGGGCTGGTGCTTTGTTTGCTGGGGCATCTATATGCCCCGTTATGACATATTTTTAAAAAACAAAATTAAGGAGTGAGAGGAATGTACTGGGAGAAAGAGAAAGGGAGAGGTGGAATGGGGTAAAGTATCTCACATAAAAGAAGCAAGAAAAAGCTTATGTAATGGGGGCAGGGGGGGAAGATGGGGGAGGTGCATGGGAGTGACTGAGCCTTACTCTCATCAGTATTGGCTCAAAGAGGGAATAATACACACACTAAGTTGGGTATAATAATACATCTTGCCATACAGGAAATTGGGAGAGGAAGGGGATGAGGGTGGAGGGATGAAGGAAGGGAGGACATATTTGGGGAGACGGCTGTCAGAAGCAAAACACTTTTGAGGAGGAATAGTATGAAAGAAGATAGAAAATAGAGTAAATGTCAAGGTGAGGGAATAGGATGGAGAGAAATACAGTTAGCAATAGTAACTGTGAAAAAAATTTGAAGCAGAGATTAGGATGGAACACTAATGTGCTGTAATAAATGAAAATCAGGCTGCTATCAGAAGGACTCATAAAAAATGATATCTATCTACAGAGAAAGAATCAATAGCATCTGAATACAGATTGAAGTATCATTTTTTTGTTAGTTCCTCTTTCTAATTTTTTTTTTGGTCTGTTATGTTTTACACGACTGTGCATGCATAACTTATATTGAATTGCTTGAGTTCTTAAGGGGTGGTGGGGTGGGAGGGAGGAAGAGAATTTGAAACACAAAGTTTTTAAAATTTGTCGTGAAAATTTGTTTTTACATGTAACATAGGAAAGTTCTAAATAAAGAAATGAATGAACAAATGAATAAAAAATTGAATGAATAAACAAATGAATAAATTAATTAATAGATAAAGAAACAAATAAATAAATTGGTGGATAAGTATATGAATGAATGAATAAGTAAATAAATAAATAAATAGATGAATGAATGAATGAATGATTGCATGAATAAACAGTCAGATAAATAAATAAGTTGAATGAATGAATAGATGAATGAATGAATGAATGAATGAATGAATGAATGAATGAATGAAATGTTATAAATTTAAAAGTAAACGATTGTTCTCTTGGGGAAAACTAAAATTATGATATATACATATAATAGAATATTTTTTGCCATAAGAAATGATCAAAGGGGTAATTACAAAGGAAACTGGGAAGATACCTATGAATCAATGCAGAATGAAATGGGAAGAATTAGAAGAATGATGTTTTCAGTTAAAACAATATTGTAGAGAAAATAATTTTGAAAGACTTCAAAATTCTGATGAATGAAATTATAAACCATGAGTCTAGAAGAACAAGGATGAAACATATTATTCACCACCTGACAGATAAGCAATGGACTTCATGTGGAGAAGGAGAGAGAGGAAGAGAGAGAGAGAGAGACAGATAGACAGAGACAGAGACAGAGAGAGAGAGAGGAAATGGAGACAGAGAGATAAAGACAGAGAAAAAATGACAGAGGGAGACAGAGAGTCAGAGAGAGACACAGAGACACAGAGAGAGACAGAGACTGAGAGAGACACAGAGACACAGAGAAACAGAGAAAGAGACAGGCAGAGATAGAGACGGAGAGATATATGTCTTCTGACATTGTTAAAGTAGGAAGTTTTTGGGGGTGGGACTCAGCATGGAGAGTTTATTTGTTGTTATTTGCTGTTATTGTTGAATAGGAGGTAGTGAGGGGACAGATCATAAATTTGTTAACACAAATATTTAAAAAGGAAGCTGTTGGCTTGTGCTATTTTTATATCTTCTTATTTTAAGGATGCCATTAATCATCTCATTTAAGTTATTTGATGATTTTCTGAAAGTGATACTTTTTCCCACTCTTTACTGATTTCTGTGATGTTAATGTTTTTCTTTTTTATTTCTATAGCTAGAATTACTCAAAAAAAGTAAAATCACAGGGGGCAGCTAGGTGGTGCAGTAGATAAAGCACAGATCCTAGATTGAGAATGACCTGAGTTCAAGTGTTCAAGTCTGGCCTCAGACTAGCTGTGTGACGCTGGACAAGTCACTTAACACTCATTGCCCCACCAAAAAAAAAAAAATGTAAAATCACGGAGGAAGAGGCAGCATCCTGGATTTACTCTTGTTTTGGGAGAAAAGTTTCAAGCATTTTACCATCTAAAGCAATGCTGACTTTTTATTTTAGATATATATATTTATTAAATATGGTCCCTTTTGCCTTTGTTTTTAAGATTTTTAAAAATTGTATCATGTACATGATATGTTGTTGGCTTTTATTCCATCTATTCTGCCACTTGATTTTGATATATTGTATTGTTTAATGCATTTATAGAATTTTAGGATGATAGATTTAAACCTGGATAGGAATATCATCTCTGAAATAGTCAGGGAATTTTAAACATGAGGAAACTGAGGACCTGGAAGTTAAATAAAGTAACCTCATCATCTATCTTCAGATCCAGTGGTCTTCCTACCTCTCCTTTACAAAATTCTAAAATTTGTCCTTTCTTTTCTAATTGTGTTCAAACTCTGGGTTCTCTATGCAAATAATGCCACCTGAGCTTATTGCTAATAAGTAAATTCTCATTGACTTTCTATGATCAGATAAATTACATTTGTCCCATAAAATAGTAGAGATTCGGTGGTCATATTTCCCTTATTATTAATCTAAAAGTTCTCCAATTTATCATATATAAATCACTGAATAATTATCTCTAATATTCTAGAGTTTGTTATATTCAAATGTGCAGATACAATCTCAAAACTCTGAGTCAAACTTACTTTAGGAACTTTCCTTATGACTCTGAATAAACTTATACCCTGTTCAAGTGAACTGTCAAGGCAGAAAACTAAGTAATTGCTTTTTTCAGAAGCATACCTATGTTCCAGAGAATTGAACTCAAGGGTCAGTCCCTTAAAATGGTCACTATCTTATACTTTTTAATTTTTTTTTAGTGAGGCAATTGGGGTTAAGTGACTTGCCCAGGGTCACACAGCTATTAAGTGTTAAGTCTCTGAGGCCGGATTTGAACTCAGGTACTCCTGACTCCTGGGCCGGTGCTCTATCCACTGCGCCACCTAGCTGCCCCCACTATCTTATACTTTGAATCCCGTCTACTTCCAGTTTCTTCCCCATCCCCATTTACCTGGCTATCTTAAGTCTCATGAATTAACTTAAATTGTTAACATCCAGGACCATAGATTTAGAAATGGAAGAGATATTTGAATGCATCAAATCCAATCCCTTCATTTACAGATAAGGGTCACATAACTAGTTATTATCAGAGAGATATGCAGGTCCTCCTGACTCCATATCTAAGTCCCTATTAATTATAGCATATATTGCTCCTTCCTTCCTTCCTTCTTTCCTTCTTTCCTTCCTTCCTTCCTTTCTTCCTCCTCTTCCCACCTCTTCTCTCTCTCTCTCTCTCTCTCTCTCTCTCTCTCTCTCTCTCTCTCTCTCTCTCTCTCTCTCTCCTACTTTCCTCCCTCTTTTGGCCTTTTCCTCATCTCTCAATACCAAGTTAGACTATTAGTTCAATCTTAAATAGAAACAGTGTCCCTTAATTGATTTCCCAAGTCATGAAGTCTTATCCCCTCCTTTAACATACATCTTGAATCTCTTCCTCCTATCTCTGGTTCTGTGTACCACTCAAGGTGCTGTCTTCCCTTGAGGATTTTATATATCATATTTATATAACCTGTGATGAAATGTAGACCTAGTAAATAAATAATTTTTAAGAAGGTGATCTCACAATGAGAAAATAATCCCTGGGGGAGAAAAGCAACCATTCATAATTTCTCTTACCATAGACATACACTATGTTCTTCTCTCCCATGGGAATACCACCAACCCCTTTCTGGACCACCAAGAGGTTAAATCATATAACTAAAGTCCAATGATCTGTGTCTATGAGAGAACAGATTTGAACCCAGGTCTTCCTGATCCCATGGTTCACTCTTTGTCTACTAATATACTCTGTCTTTGAAGGCAGAAATTTTCTTTTCTTTTTTTTGTTACCAATTCTAAAAGTTTTTTTTCTAATCAGTCAAAATTCAAATTCTCTTTTCCCTTATTAACAACAATAATAACAAAATTCTTTGTACAAACATGCACTCTCTAGTCAAGCAAAACAGATTTCTGCATTGGCCATGTCCAAAAGAAGAAAAAGTATGCATACATGCATGTGTGCATGTATGTATATATGTATTCACATGTGTGTATATAATTCTGCACTGAATCCATAATCTCTCTCTCTGGAGATGGGTGGCATGCTTATGATTAGGAGTATGGAATTATGGTTTTTCATTATGCTAATCAAGTTTCCAGTTCAGGATTTTCAAGTTGCTTGTCTCTACAATATTGTTACCACTGTATAAATTGTTTTCCTGGCTCTCAGCTTCACTTTTTATTGCTTCATTTCTTTTTATAATTCCTTTTTTCTTTTCTTTTCTTTTTTTCTGTGGGGCAATGAGGGTTAATTGACTTGCCCAGGGTCACACAGCTAGTAAGTGTCAAGTTTCTGAGGCTGGATTTGAACTCAGGTCCTTCTGAATCCAGGGCTGGTGCTTTATCCACTGCACCACCTAGCTGCCCTCTCTTTTTATCATTTCTTACAGTACAGTATCATTCTATCAAATTTATATAACATCATTTGTTTATCCATTTCACAATTTATGGCCCCCTCCCTCAGATTCCCATTCTGTGCCATCTCAGACAAGAGCTATAAACAATTTTGTACTTCCATAAAGTGAATTTATTTTGCTTAGGACTAATTTTTCCTTTCACTTTTCTTTGGTCATGGCATTCAGGTAATCTAATGATTCTAAAATTTTCTTCTACTAGATCTATTTTCCAGGTAAGTTGCTTTTTCTACAAAGAACCTTATATTTTATTACATTTTTTTTCAGTTTTTTTTTACTTTTCTTGTCTTATTCTGTCATTGACTTCTATTTATCCATTCTAATTTTCAGGGGATTTGTTGCTCCTAAAAGGTTTGTGACTCTTGGAGCAAGCTATTAATTCCCTTCCCAGTTCTTTCTTTAATAGCTCTTATTTCTTTTCCAGTATTTTTCCCTCTAGATCTTTCATTTCATTGATAAAAGCACTTCCAAAATTCTTATTTTACTTCTTCCATGAATTCTTGTTGGTCTTGTGTTCAAGCTATGTTTTACTTTGAGATTTTGCTTGTGAATGTTTTGGAATCATTCTCTTTCTCTGACTTGTACCTTGAGTGACCTTGTGAATATAATAATTTTTATGCTATTTTTTGTTTTGTTTTGTTTTAGTTTGGGGGATTGTTTTGCTCCTTCCTCCTGCCAACCTCCACACATTAGACTTGATGTTGGTGTTCGGATCTATGCACTTCTGTAGACAAAGTCTGGGCTAGTTCTGTTGTTACTTTCTTGGGGGTGTTGAGTAGTGTATTGTTCCAGGATCTTAGGGTTAGCTCAGGGTGGGGATCTGGAAGCTTTCAGTATTACTAAAGTATTCTGATCCAAGTCAGCCTAATTGCTATCCCCTTGGTCTGAACTCTACAAGATCCTGACCTGGGTTTGACTCCTCCTCAAGCTTTTTGACTGGGTCAGCATCCATTTCATGCCCCTTAAATATGGGTATTTCCAAAGATTCTTTTCTGGGTCCTCTTGTCTCTCAATAATAGGTTTTCCTAATTTGATGCACCTACTGGGGAGATAGCTGAGGTCATGTTTTAGATATTTAGACAAAGATTATGGGGCAGGCTTGGGGCTGGGGCTGGAGGAACTCAAGAAGTCTAATAATGGACTAAAGAATTTTAATCAAAAGACAAAGATACTCTCTAAAATGATAGATTTAGGGGTAGCTAGGTGGTGCAGTGGATAGAGCACTGGCCCTGGATTCAGAAAGACCTGAATTCAAGTCCAGCCTCAGACACTTGAGACTTACTAGCTGTGGTACCCTGGGCAAGTCACTTAACCCTAATCGCCTCACCAAAATAATAATAATAATAATATAAAATGATAGATTATCTGAAATTGAGAATGGCACAAGTATAATGCAATATGAAAATGGTTGCCAAGAGTTGAACCTTGCTGGTGGGATTCCTTAACTGAGGCAGTCTCAGAATTACATAGTCAGAAGTTAACAGAGGGAAAGGAGCTACTTGGAAAAGGTGCCTTGGTCCAGCAGTGGGGCTCAGCCTATGCCCAGGTCACCACTGAACCTGAGCCCTTTTGTGCCAACTCCTGCTTCCTGCCCATGCTGAAGGCTGGGTTAGGACAAGCATCAAGCCTCTTTGATATCCATTTACCCCATAATTTCTTAGTCCTTCATTACTAGGTAAAAATATTTAATATTATTTTGTTTGGTCACTTTGCATGATGAAATAGGTAAACTCATCTCTTGATTTTTGAAGGAATGACTTTATTTCTATGTATTTCTTCAAAGTCATATTATTTTTCTTTGACCAATAGGCTCTGATTTGCATGATATAATATTTTGCGGTTGCAAACCAAAATTCTTCACCCTTCAGAATATCATTTTCCAAGCAAGGAGCAATCCTTTTATTCTGATTAATTATCCTTGAAGTTTAATGATCTTTAACATTTCATACTTCTCCTTTCAGCCTACAACATTTATTATCTAGTGTTTGATATCAAATTCTATAGTTTGTGTTGTTTATTGGTGAGTTAAACTTTGTTTCTTGCTGTTGTTGTTCTGTGGATCCTCTTGATTTGTACTTTGCAGTTTGATTTCAGTAATTCTACATAGTATTCCTGTACTTTCTGATATATTGTATTTAACTTTCCCTTTTCATGATGATTTTATGGAAGACTTATTATCCTTTCATTATTTCTTCACAATCTATTTTCAAGTATATTATTCTGATTTTGTAAAATCTCATGTGTTCTCACAATCCCTCAATCTTTTGATTTTATTTAATTAATTTTCCTTCTGTCTTTGCATTTTACTTGCATCATTGTCAATTTCAGAGAATCTATCATTTTAAAGAGTATTTTTGTCTTTTGATTAAAATTCTCTAGTCCCTTATTAGACTTCATGATTTCTTCCTTAAGAACTCTAATGTCCTTGATTGTTTCTTTGATATTTCCCTTTATTCTTTGACTGTTTTTCTCAATCATGTTAGAAATTTTTGAGTTTTTGCATTTTCATTACAAGAGGCCTTGCAGAATTTATCAGACTTCCTTCATTTTTTCTCAGGGGATTTTGATTCAATTTCCTTTATTTTAAATTACTCTTTTATTGTAATGGTTCCTTTATTTGTTTGTACATTTCTTTTCCTCAGCCATCTTTTATCTGTCCTTATCAATTATTCTGCTTATTTTTTCCCTTGGTGTCTTTACTGTAAACATATGTTTATTATTTATCATTTTCCTTACCTAAATCCAGTGTTTGTACCTCTCTTGATCCCTACTTACCTTATTTTTTCAGACTTAGAGGGAAAGGTAAAATCTGCAACCCCAAAAGAGTGAATTTAATCCAATTGAACACCAATATGGGAAAACTCTGATAGATCACAGTAGTTGAATCCATTCTTCCCCCCTTCCCAGTTACATTATTCTTTGTTAGAGACCTTTTCTAGCCCTTTAGGCTGACTTGGGGACCTGATCATGAATGAGTTAAGATATGTCTCCCAGAATACAGCTGAGGTTCTTATAATTAGGTCTCCTCCTTACATTTCTTTCATTCTTTGTTGCCTATTTCCTCCTGTCCTGTAATAAATAGTGGCAACCTATGCATGACTTCTGTATACTACCCTCCTATATAACTTCCCTCTCCCTCCTTCTATATGACAGTCAAGAATTTGCAATCAATCCAAGAACTGTGAAGTTGCTTAGCCCAAATCCATCAGATATTGGTTTTTACAGAACTGGTAGCATTCAAAAAAAAAAAGATGTATCAATCAGGTTTTGGGGGGCTGTTTTCAAGAGAATTATACTTGCAGATAAAAACAAACAAAAAAGGGGCATCTAGGTGTCACAGTGGATAAAGCACTAGCCCTGGATTCAGGAGGACCTGAGTTCAAATCCTGCCCAGACACTTGACACTAACTAGCTGTATGACCCTGGGCAAGTCACTTAAACCTCATTGCCCAACCAAACAAACAAACAAACAAAAAGCAAACAAGTCATTAGAGTCAAAGGGGAAAACAAATCAAAGTAAAACTTGTTGTGGAAAAGCAATCTAGATTTATATAAAACTGAATTAAACCTGAATTAAGTAGAAAAGGGTAATGGTTAGGGTTCTCCAACATCTCTACCATTACTTTCATTCCTTTATTGGGTACTGTGATTCTTATTAATGCTTTTGCTTTATTATTTTCCTGGTTGAGGTAGTAGTGTCAGAGTTCTCTGGCATTTTCATTCTTTAAGGTAAGCCTTCTCCATCATCTTCTAATGTGAAGCACCAGTCTTGACTAGTTGACTAATGATTATAGTTTCCACTGTGTGATGTTTATGATGAACGGATAAAAGACTCCAAAATGACAGCCTCTCTCAATTATTTGACTACATACCCTCTGTGAGCAGTGGCTGTTGGGATTAAGTAAGTCAACTAACCAAAGTTCAACCCACTCCCCATCTCCTACTCATTTAGAAAGCTGAATATGAAGAATAGGAGTCCTTATAAGAATGGTTAAAGAGATCTGAGCTTCTCTAAATGCCAAGGATCTATAAATGGGCAATAAGTGACATCAAACATTGATCAGAAAAAACAGGGCCCACAAGAAAGCTTTCTTATCTGGTTCATGAGAAGTTCAAAGTACATTCCTCCAAAAACAAAGTAAACTGGACAAATGTTGATGATACCAAGTCGTTCCAGGGGTGCCAGACCATTGTTCCATCCCCTCATAGGAAAAAAATATAATACAGATGATCATGAAACAAATACTAAAATTCCTGTGGGGTGGCTAGACATATAGTTTCTTTGGCTTATGACTGGTGTAGCTGTCCTATTTTGATCCAGCAATTTAAATATTTATTGTTTCTAAAGACATTATTCCACAGTCCACGCTCAGATAAAATTTGAATCCTGACTCCTTGTATAAGAGATTATATAGATCCTTGGAATGTTAAGGTAGAAAGGATATAACAGTTTGTCAAGTCCACTCATTTTAAAGATAAAGAAATGGAAGAGCACAAAGGTGAAGTGGAATATCCAAGGATTTTCTCCTAGTTAGTGACAGAGCAAGGATAAAAATCACCCATCTGCTCCAAACTCCTAGTCTAGTGCTTTTTTCTCCTTCAGCATGCTGTCTACAAATAGGTATAACTTAAAGTCTATCTTTGTGTTTTGTGTAGTTAAAGAGAACTATATTAGCAGACAGGGCAGTAGATTTAGACTTAGAGGAATTGGGCTTGTCTTCATTCTGTAACTTATTGGATGTGTGGTTGTGGGTTAAATCATTAAACATCTCTGAACCTTGGTTTCCTTAACTGTAACATAGGGATAAAACCTGTCTTACCGACCTCCCAGAGATGTTGTAAGAAAAGTCCTTTTTAAATTGTAACACAATCTATGAATATCAGCTATTATTATGATGTAATGCTCATATCTTCCCACTTTTTATAAAAGAGGACATCATTCTATACAATGCTGATGGTGACTTGAATTAATTCTCCCCATCAGCATCTTCCCAGCCATTGGATTCCAAGCACTACATGAGAAGTTTAGTATTGACAATTGCTTGCTCCTTTCTTCAAAAGCACTGCCAATTCAACTGTCACTCATATGCCAACGAAAAGGAGGTTAGAAGCTGATCAATGTAGGATGAAGTAGAGAACTGATATGGCTCAGTGGCAAATAGAATGGAATCCAAAGCATGGTATTTGGGAAAACTGCAAGCACAATGTCCCTTACTGGGGCTGTAGTTATTCTGAAGGTTTTTATTTTATTTTAATTTTGTCACCATTTAGCCACTCCATAAGCAACAGACAGAAGAATAAAATTTGTCCAGACATGGACTACAAATTGTAGCTCAGTTCAGTTGCTTTTTCAACTTAGAATTGAGCTTCCTTTAATGTTTAAAAAAAAAGACTTTTAAACTGAGGAGAGCACTTTCTAAACACTCAAAAGTTTGAAACACCTACTCATCTTTAAAAAAAAGAAGAAAAAGAAAAAAGGCAAGAGAGAGACCAAACTTGCTGATGTCACTTAGTAGATGTCGACGCAGTTTGCCTGTCAGTTTCTAATTCTGTTCAGTCAGCCATTGCCTCCTACTTCTACTTATAGAATGTAACTTAGAATTTTGGCTTTGTTCAAAGTCTGGTGACTGTGAAGTCATAAAAAGTGGGATACAAGAAAAATACACTGAAAACCACTTCAGGGTGGATTGATCTCTTAGGTTTTTTCACAGGATTTGGAGTCGGAAGGTACTCAGAGGTGATTTAGTCGAACCATTTCCATTTCTAGATGAAGATAAGGATTGGGATGCTGAGACTGCCTTGTAGGATAAAAACGTTAGAGTCAAACAAGATCATTTAGCTAGCAACAAAAAAGAAAAACAAAAAGCAAAACCCCAAAATCTCAATCCGTCAATCTGTATGTCTACTTATGTTTTGTTAGTGTGCTAAATAGAATTCTCTGGAGACATTTGCACTATAAGACAGGTGAAATTTCAATGTGGATGACTTAGAATAACTAGTCAGAGTGGCATAGTGGCAATGCCAGTGCTCTTGGAGCCAGAAGGATTGAGTTCGAGTGGGGATTCTGGCATTTACTTACTAACATAGACAAGTGAGTCACTTATGTTCCCTCAGGCTTAGTGTCTTGATGTTTAAAATGGGGAGAAAAATATCTATAAAACATGTCTTATGGGGTGAGTATGAGAAGTTGAATTATTATTATAAAAGTTTTTTGTTTGTTTGTTTTGGGGGGGGCAATGGGGGTTAAGTGACTTGCCCAAGGTCACACAGCTAGTAGGTGTTATGTGTCTGAGGCCGGATTTGAACTCAGGTACTCCTGAATCCAGGGCCAGTGCTTTATCTACTGTGCCACCTTAGCTGCCCCCATTATTATAAAAGTTTAAAATCTAAATGATTAAATAAGATTATGGTCATAGACCTTTAGAACTGAAAGAGATGTTAGAATCCTCAAGTTCAAGTCCCTTCATTATATATGTGTATACAGAAAATGATTTTCTGGGTACATTCGTTAATGACTCAGTGTTTTGTACATGGTTGATATTCATTATGTCATAAGTAAATATTTTTCAAATTGAATTCTCCAGGGGCACATGGCTACAGTCGCTAATGGCAGAACCTACTCTTAGAATGAGTACAACAGAGAAAGGATGAAACCATTATATGTGCCTTGCTCTTTTAATAGTAGGTATCCTTCATCTCATCATGAGAGCCAATGGAGCATTTCAGAGATATGGCAAGGTATAGTGAAAAGGGCAATGGATACAAAACCAGAGGAAGTGGGTTTCATTACCAACTTTGAAACCTGATTATATATGACCTTGGAAAAATCACTTAACTTCTCTGAATCTCCATTTCCTCTTCTGTAACATGAGGAAAATATTTATACTGACTTCCTCATAGTTTTCTTGAGAAAGGACTTCTATAAATTACCATGTAAAGATGAACTATTATTACTATTCACTTCAAATGAAATAAAAACAATTTGAGATCTTAGGCTTTCTGTCTTTAGTAAAATTTAATGTTATAGTGTACACCTCCAAATTTAAGTAGGTGAAAATATCATAATATCCTCATATAAGAAAATGTACTAAAATATTAGGTTGTACTGTTTTCTAAGATCTTTTACATTACTCAAGCTTACTTGAGTAAGTTGGGTTTTGATGGAGAGATCTGAACATATGGCAATGATAGAAGGTAACAGTCTTGCCAAGTGTCTGCCATAATCCTCCCTTAGACTGCGGCTAGAAGAACACAACTTAGATTTTACCAAAGTTTTGCACTATGATTATAAGACAACATAGAAGTCTAGTTTTGTAGTCTGATCTGGATTAAAATATATGTAAATGTTTAGGTAAAAAAGGCATAACTTGATAAAAATAATCTTTGGATTACTCCAAATTAATTTGAGAACATGTTGTTTATGACATAAAATGTTTTTCTTGATAGATTTTTGAGATGTATTTTGTTTTTATATCACATGGCTTCCCCTCTGTGTCTTCCCCCTACCCCTCTCTTACAGAACTTTTTAAAAGAAAGACAAAGAAGAAAAAGATTGACCAGAATTGTTCAAGATATTTTTAAAAATCTGATGATAAAAGCACACCTGTGGATTCTGACGTCAGTAAAGGAACAGGAGGAGATGTCTTGTTCTTTGTAACTGTAACATTCTGTTTTATCTTGTGATCATCCTTTCCATTGTCCTAATGATTGTTCTCCGTGGCTGTGGTCATTTTGTACATTATTTTCCAGGCTCTGGTTACTTCATTTTGAGTCAATTTATCTAAGTCTTTGTATGTTTCTGTGTATTCATCATGGTCATCATTTCTTAAGGCACAATACATTACAATCATATGCCATAATTTATTTAACCATTTTTCAATTGAAGGGCATCTACTTAATTTCAGATTCTTTAGTACCACAAAAGCGCTACTATTAATATGTTGCTACATATGGAGTCTTTCTTTTTGTTAATAACCTCCTTGGAGTATGTGTCAACAGCAGAATCTTTGAGTCAAAAGGTATTGACATTTTAATTACTTTATTTGTGTAATTCCAAATTGCTTTCCAGAATGGTTATATCAATTCACAAGAGTGTATCTGTCTTAATACATTGGGGTAGCTAGGTGGAGAGGTGGATAGAAAACTGGGCCTAGAGTCAGGAAGAATCATCTTCATGAGATCAAATCTGGTCTGAACACTTGAGCAAGTCACTTAACCCAATTTGCCTCAGTTTCCTCATCTGGAAAATGAGCTGGAGAAGAAAATATCAAATCACTGCACTAACTTTGCCAAGAAAACCTCAAAAATGGGGTGATAAAGTCAGACGAAACTGAAAAACAACTGAACAATAAAACTTAATACGTTACTTTCAACATTGACTATATTTTGACATCTTTGCAAATTTGCAATGTGTGAGGTAAAAGCTCAGAGTTTTGTTCTTTGTTTGCATTTCACATATTAATGGTCATTTAGAGCACTCTTTCATGTGGTTGTTAATAGTATGCATTTCTCCTCTTGAAAACTGTTCACATTTTCTGAACACTTCTCTAATCAGAAATGGCTTTTGCTGTTATATATTTTGTAAATCACACGCAGATCAGAGATATTTGATTAAAAGATATTTTTCCTTCAGCCAATAACTTCCTTTCTTAAGTTGGATGCATTAATTTTATTTCTGCAAGATATTTTAATTCATTTAACCAAAATTATCTATTTTATTTTTTATAATTGGATGGCAAAAATTTGACATATTCTTCAAGAAGCCTATGTGGTTTTATTATTATCTAATTGTTCATAAAAAGAAGTTCTATTCTTTTAATAAGTTATTTTAAAGTTTTAGAAAGTTAGCATAGCCTACTGGAGCCAAAACTTGTACTGTGATTAAAGCAGGTTGGGAGAGAGGGAGGGAGCAAGAAAGGGAAAAGGGGGAGGAGTATTTTTCTTTTAGTGTTTCAGAGCTAGAGTTAATTTTCCAAACCTCAGAATGATGGTATTTTGTAAGACTGAAAGGTTTTGTGTAGGTGTAGAAAGAATGTCAAGGATGAGTCAAAGATTAATACCTAAATTATAGGGTATGAAATGGGAATTTTGTGCCTTAGAAATCAAGTTGGGAAGTAGGAAGTATTGACTGATGCTGTAGTGCTCCTTATATTTGCTTTTAGTTTAATTGAAGGGAATTATTCTTTATTCCAAGACTGGAGAAATAGCCCTACAGCATGGCATTTCATATAGAAATGCAATATTTTTGAGCCATAAATGTAGACATTATCGTCCTTTATGAAAGTAGGATTCAATAACTACCTCTTTTCTTAAACTGAGATTCACTTCATAATTTCCAATTGTGGGCTATGCAACAATCTAATATGCAATTTCTCAAAAATGCCCAAATCATCTGACAGTTAAATCTTTGAAATTTCTCCAAGACTTGTAGGTAGATATTGATGGCCTAACCATATAATGACTTTCCCTACAGGTATATCTCACTTTGTAGAAGAGTTGTGTTTCTGAACAGTTGTCTAAAAAATTAATTGCTATATTCACTCACTCACTTATTACCTGCATGTTTACTGAGCTTGTACCATATGTACAGAATTTTGCTGGATACCTTGGGGGACACAGAATAAATATGTACTACCTTTGTCCAAAAGGACCATTATAAAATTAAAGTTATCCTTTTCAGAAAAAAATCTTTATTCTTAAGATGCAACAAAATCATACTTGACAGCAAACATAAAACAATTTTCAAAATAAAAGTCTTCAATAATACTTAAAGTAAGTCACAGACTACGGATGAAAATTTGGCTAAAGCTGTTTGACTATCTGGCATGACTGTTTGGAAGATATAGCTCAGTACAACAGCTCAGTGGAACAGATCTCTGGAATTGGAGACATAATATAAAATGGACCATTTTTGTAATCTAAGAGCATAGGTATAAAAACATGTCCCTGGCAACCTTTGAATTGCTTGGGACTTACTAAAGGACAGGTCTCATCTCACTTTATTTTTCAACAAAAGTAAAGATGGACCTTTCTGGAAGTTTTACATGGGATCTAAGAATTTTTATTTATGTCACTGCCACAGAATCTGCTATCTGGCTTTCATAGAGGCTGCACAATAGAATTAATGGGTTGAGTAACTGATGCATAAACATAAGAAAATAATACAAACTGAAGCAATAAATAAATAAACAAATGTGAATATATTGTTGCTCAGTCATTTTACAGTTGTGTTCAATTCTTCCTGACACCATTTGGGGTTTTCTCGGCAGAGATACTGAAGTTGTTTGCTATTCCCTTCTCCAGCTCATTTTACAGATAAGGAAACTGAGGCATTTTACAGATAAGGAAACTGTGCTCAGGGTCACATAGCTAGTAAGTGTCTGAGGCCATATTTGAAGATAAATCTTCATGACTCCAGGCTAGGCACTCCATACCCTGACTCACCTAGTTGCCCCATATTAATATATCCATACAAATCAGGGTGAGGACTATGTCTTCTACATCTTTTGTGTTCTTCATAGTGCCTCTCCTACCACTACCCAATGAACCAACAATAGAGAATTATTGAACTAATGAACAATGGAAATCACATTTATTGAAATATATGGCTAAGAGGACCTTGAGAATCCAGCAACAGTATCTTCAGATAAAATATATTAATGAAGCTTCCTTGTTTGTGAATTGTATAAAGGATTTTCTGTACAAAGAGGGTCCGTTGAATATAAAAGGGGAAGAATAGATTATTCAGAAAATGAAATCCATGATGAGATTCTTGCTTAGAAGGATCTATGATTTTATCGATATGGGTATTCCCTCTAAAAGGGCAGCTAGGTGGCACTATGGATAAAATGTCAAGTATGGAGTCTGGAAAACTCATCTTCCTGAGTTCAAATCTGGTCTCAGACACTTACCACCTGTGTAACCCTGGGCAAATCACTTAATCCTGTGTGCCTCAGTTCTTCATCTGTAAAATAATCTGGATATGGAAATGGCAAAGTACTTTAGTAATCTTTGTCAAGAAAACCTCAAATGAGGTCATCAAGAGTTGGATGTGACTGAAATGGCTTATCAGAAACAGCAGCAACAAGAACAACAACTTTTCTAATACTGTGTATCACACCCAATCTATGCCCCTTCATACTGTTCAATTTTTGTCCATGTATTCCACAGAGGATCCATCCAATGCACAAGTGGGTGCCTTAAAGGTCTGTTAACATTCCATGCTTCCCAGTGCAGCATAGAAGCTATCCTGGTTTTCTCTTGCTGTCTGACTGGCCCACCTCCTTTTTTGTTTCTGTTTTTTTTTTTTTTGGGGGGGGGGGGCGTTTGGTGAGGCAATTGGGGTTAAGTGACTTGCCCAGGGTCACACAGCTAGTAAGTGTCAAGTATCTGAGGTTGGATTTGAACTCAGGTCCTCCTGAATCTAGGGCCAGTGCCACCTAGCTGCCCCTCAACTCCTTTTAAAATCACATAGCTGGCTCAGTGGATAGAGCACTAGACCTGAATTCAGGAGGACTTGAGTTCAAATCCAGCCTCAGACACTTGATATTTACTAGCTGTGTGGCCCTGTGCAAGTCACTTAACCGGAATTGCCTCAAAAAAACATTTAAAAAAAATCACATTACTGAGGTGGGGGAGCCAAGTGTGGGGGGGGGGCAAGTTGGTGGAGGAAAGGCAGTAACTTTTGAGAGCTCCCCACAATCTGTCCACATACCTCCAAATAATGCCATTAGACAATTCTTAGAGCAGCAGAACCCACAAAAGAACAGTGAGATCATTTTCCAACCAAAGGTGGCTTAAAAGGGTGGCAGGTAGGGTCTGCTATATTGGAGTGAGAGTGGAACACAACTACCACAAAGATCCATCCCCAGGCAGGCCATGCCTCCACAGCCTCACAAACATCTGCATCAGTGACTACTTCTGGAACTCAGATCATGGACCCATGAGGGGGTCCAGCGGTTGTCCAGGGGGAGATAGTAGAGGTCTCTACTGGAGCTGAGGTAGAGCAGTGTTGTGTAGCCCAGGAAGCAGACTTAAGTTGCAGTGGCCCAGTGGGGGAGGGGCACAGGCATGCCAAGCTTCCATTCACAGAGAATCAGATTTCTGCTTCTGGGTTAAAGAACAAGCGGGTCCATGGTTACTTACAGGCCAGGCCAGCTGAGAATGGGCTTCTCCACCTGAGACACTCTAAAGCTTGGGACAGTGCATCCTAGAAGCAGTGCCCCACTTTAAGAAGGAGTTAAAAGTCAAGAATCAAGAATAGATGAGGAAAATGAGCAGACAGAAAAAATGTGGACCCTAGAAATTTTCTTTGGTGACAAGATAGATCAAAATACACCCTCAGAAAAAGATAACAAAGTCAAAGCTCCTATATCCAAAGCTTCCCAGAAAAATATGAATTGGTCTCAGGCAATGGAAGAACTCAAAAAGGAGATACAAAAGCTCTCTGAAGAAAATCATTGCTTAAGAATTAGGATAGAGCAAATAGAAGCTAATGACTTTATGAGAAATCAAGACACAATAAAGCAAATCCAAATTAAAAAAAATAATTAGAGGGAAATGTGAACTATATCCTTGGAAAAACAGCTGACCTGGAAAATAGATCCAGGAGAGATAATTTGAATATCATTGGACTCCCTGAAAACCATGATCCAAATCATAAGAACTTTCTAAGCATTAGGAAAGCTGAAAGGAATATATTTAGAGAAAGGGCACACATGTGAATTGAATATGAAGGGATAATATCAGTAAAGTATTTATTTTTTGTTTATCTTTTTTTTTTGTGGGGCAGTCAGAGTGGGGTGGCTTATGTCTGGGGTTGGATTTGGCTCAGGGCCTCCTGGGTCCAGGGCTGGTGCTTTGTCCACTGTTTCACCTAGTTGCCCCATGATGATATCTTTAAAATAAAATGAAGCAGTGAAGGGAATGCACTGGGAGAAAGGGAAAGGGAGATGTGGAATGGGGTAAAGTAGCTCACATAAAAGAAGCAACAAAAAGCTTATGGAGTAGAGGGAAAGATGGGGAAGGAGCAGAGGAATGAGTGAGCCTTACTCTCATCACAATTGGCTCAAAGCATGAATAACATACACACTCAAGTGGGTACAGTAATATATCTTGCCCTGCGGGAAAGTGGGAGGGGAAGGGGATGGGGATGGGGGTGGGAGAGATGAAGGAATGGAGGGCAGATTGGGGGATTGGCTTTCAGAAGCAAAACACTTTTGAGGAGGGATAGGGTGAAACAAGATAGAAAATAGAGTAAATATCAAGGGAAGGGAACAGGAGGGTAATACAGTTAGCAATAGTAACTGAAAGAAATGATGAGCAGGATGCTATCAGAAGGACTTATGAAAAAAGCAATCCATCTACAGAGAAAGAACTGATGGTATCTGAATACAGATTGAAGTAATTTTTTTTTGTTAGTTCCTCTTTCTAAAATTATTTTGTCCATTTTCTATTACAACCTGACTAATGTGAAGATGTCTTGCATGACTGCATATGTATAACATATATTGAATTGCTTGAGTTCTTAGAGAGGGGTGGGGAGGGAGGGAGGGAGGAAGAGAATTTTGAATGCAAAGTTTTTTAAAAATCGATGTGGGGGGCAGCTAGGTGGCACAGTGGATAGAGCAGCAGCCCTGTAGTCAGGAGTGCCTGAGATCAAATCTGGCATCAGACACTTAACAACTACTAGCTGTGTGACCCTAGGCAAGTCACTTAACCCCAATTGTCTCACTAAAAAAAAAAATCGATGTGAAAATTTGTTTTTACATGTAACTTGGGGCAAATTCTAAATAAATAAAGAAATTTTTTAAAAATCACATAGCTCCTAGATAATATGCATTATGATTCTTCTTTTGTCCTTCAACTTTAACATCATGTTACTAATATTAGTCATTGGACTTGGGAAACCATAAGTAATAGTGGATAGAAGATTACATAGGATCATAAAATCATAAATTAAGACCTAGAAAAGATCTCCAAAGTCATCTAATCCAACCCCTCCTTTTGCAGATGAGGCGCAAGAAGGGTCACTTTCTTTCTTTTTTCTTTCCTTCCTTCTTTCTTTCTTTCTTTTTGTGGGGCAATGAGGGGCAAATGACTTGCCCAAGATCACACAGCTAATAAGTATCAAGTGTCTGAGGCCATATTTGAACTCCGGTCCTGAATCCAGGGCTTGTGCTTTATCCACTGTGCCACCTAGCTGCTCCCAGGGAGGGTAACTTTCATAAGGAAACAGGTAGTTATTATCAGAAGCAGGATCCTAACTTAGATTTTTTGATTCTAGAATCAAAGATTTTTGTAAATTTTCACAGTGTTTAGTGTTCTGCTAGCCACTGAATGAACATATAGGGAGTTATTGAACAATTGAGCAATGGACCAAGAGGACATTGAGAATTCCAGAAACAGAATCTTCAGATAAATTAGCTTCCTGGTTTATGCATTGCATAAGAGAGACTTTTTCTGCAGAGTGTCTTTATTTTTTTTTAAATTACTTTACTTTTTTTATAATTAAACATTTTTATTTAAAGTTTTGGGTACCAAATTCTATCCTTCCTTTCCTACCTCTTCCCTGAGGCAGTAAGTAATCAGATATAGGTTCTACATGTGCAATTATGTAAAACATTACCATATTAGTCATTTTGTATAAGACAACTTGAATAAAAGAAAAAAATGAAAAAGTGAAAAATAGCATGCTTCAGTGTGTGTTCAGGCAAAATCAGTTCTTTTTTTGGAGGTGAAAAATATAATTAGTCCTTTGGGATTGTCTTGGATCATTTTGTGTTGGTTTTTGTTGTTGTTGTTGTTTTCAACATTTGTTTTTGTAAGATTTCTAGTTTCAAATTTTTCTCCCTCCCTCCCCTCCCTTCCCTCTCCCCAAGACAGCAAGCAATCTGATATAGGTTATATATGTACAATCACATTAAACATATTTCTGCATTAGTCATGTTGTGAAAGAAGAATCAGAGCAAAAGGGGAAAACCTCCAAAAAGAAAAACAAAAAAGTAGAAGTAATATGGTTCAATCTGCATCTATATTCCATAGTTCTTTTTTTCTGGATTTGGAGAGCATTTTCCATTATGAGAATCCTTTGGAACTATCTTGTACCATTATATTGCTGAGAAGAGTCAAGTCTATCACAGTTGATCAACACACAAATGTTGATACTGTGTACAATGTTCTCCTGGTTTTGCTCATCTCACTCAGCATCAGTTCATGAAAGTCCTTCCAGGTTTCTCTGAAATCTGCCTGCTCATCATTTTTTACAACACAATAGTATTCCATTACATTCGTGTATCACAACTTGTTCAGCCATTCCCCAATTGATGGGCATCCCTTCAATTTACAATTCCTTGCCACCACAAAAAGAGCAGCTATAAATATTTTTGTACATGTTGGTTCTTTTCCCTTTTTATGTTCTCTTTGGGAAAAAGACATAATAGTGGTATTGCTGGGTCAAAGGGTATGCCCAGCTTTATAGTCCTTTGGATATAATTCCAAATTGTACTCCAGAATGGTTGGATCAGTTCACACCTCCACCAACAATGGATTAGTGTTGTCTTGGATCATTTTGTATTGCTCAGAGATAAGGCATTCACAGTTCTTCATCAAACAATATTGCTGTCACTGTGCACAAGGTTTTCCTGGTTCTGCTCACTTCACCATAGTCAGTTCATATAAGTCTTTCCAGGACTTTCTGAAATCATCCTGCTTGTCATTTCTCCATCACAATCATCTAACACAACTTGTTTAACCATTCCCCTATTCATGGACATTCCTTTGATTTCCAAATTTTAGTCACCACAAAAAAAGCTGCTACAAATATTTTTGTACAAATACATCATTTTTCTCTTTTGGGGGATACAAATTGTGTCTTTGGACTACAAAAAGAGTGGTGTGAGATTTAAATTTGGATATTAGATCATAAATCTCCCCTCTTTAACCTTTCCCTTAATTTATCTCCCAGACTAGTAAATGGAAGAAGCTTCTGGTTTTCTAGTTAGAGCTTTTCTTGTATGGTAGTCACAAGGTGATGTTGATTAGAAGGATAGGAAAGTAGAAACACAATACAAATCGTCTTAAGTCTAAGCTTAGTCTATATTCCGTATAAAACTCACCAAAGCCGAAGGTCACCTTTGGGGAGAGAGAGACCGTGTCAAGCGCGTGCTGCTGCTAACCGCGAGCCAGGCCCAGTCGAACTCTCATCAGCATCAGTCTGTGCAGTGCAGTCAGGAGACCAGCAGAGCAGGAAAAAACTCCACTTCCGTTCTCTCCTTGCCTTTTAAGCTCGCACCCCGGAAGTCAAGTGCGTAGCTCATGCCGTTGGTCTCCTCCCCAAAAGGGTGATCCTTCAAAAACTGGCTTCTTTCAGTTATCCCAACTGACTGTTAAAAATTTTTCATATTTTTTTTACCACAGTGGGCATTTTACAACACTGTTTCCCTTCCAAGCTATTCTTGGCACCAAGAAGTATTCAAATTCTTCCTCTGACACTTAGTTGAATGACCAGGGGTAAATCACTTAACGCCTTTGACCTTCTATTCTCAGGAAAATGAAGATAATAATATCTGCATCACCTGCCTCAGAAGGCTGAATAAGGTAATGTATTAAAATGTTAAATTGCAGTAGGAACTTCATCTCTTATTACAAGAGGATTGCTAGTTCACTGTACAGATAGACTTATATTGTTGAAATCATTTTGTACCTTTAAAAAACCCCTTTTCTTTCTTTATTCTATATAATTTTATTTAAGTTTTTCCACATTTCTCTGAATTGATTCTTTATTTATGGTAATGCAACAATATTCTATTCCACTTGTTAAGGGCCCAGGCCACCCCAGAAGTTCTCTGGGGTACATCAAAGAAACTTCTTCTTGAGAAAGTAAACCAAAGGACAGACAAACCTAAAGAGATAAGCGGAACTGGATCGGGACTGAGCTAGCTCCAAGACTACTACCCTTCCTTCCAGTCTCCCCCACCTCTGGGGAGATAAGATTAGGTGTGGCTGCTGTCTTTGTGGCCTGAGGAGCAGAGAGATGACTTGAGAGAGCTGCAGCCACCCCTCACCCAACTCCTCCAGCCACCACCAGTGGGAGATGATCCTCCCTCAATAAGGGAACTTTCCACACTCAGATGATCACCCCCATATATAAAAGTATCTGCCTGTCTCCTGCTCGACAAGATTGGTATCTCAGAGCCACTCTCTGTGCCATGCCTTCTCCCTATGAGAAGTCCAAGGATTTCTCTCTTGGTTTCCCTTTCCCAAGCCCCTAAATAAACTACTATCTTATTGTATTGGATTTGTGTGCAAGAGGGTGTAATTCTTTAAAAAGGAGTTCTTACAGAACCCAACCCCAATTCCTATCCCAAACCCCCCATCTATTTCCCCACAACACACTCATATATAGTAATTTAGGTTCAGCCCAATCATTGAGCACATGTTTTAATCCCATTTTTTGTTGTAGTTATTTTGTTGTTTTGTTGTTATCACAAATGAACTTTTTGTACTTAAGGGTCTTTCCTTGCTATCAATAGCAACCTTACGATTAAGAACTACAAAATTTACTGAGAACTGATTCCCCACCCAGTCTACCCTTTCCCAGACAAAATGGGGATCACCAATCTTTGTCATTTCCAGACTCGTGATGGCCATATGGACCTTCCACCAAGCAACTTATCCCCTCCCAATATTTCCCCACCTTACTCCCTGGACTTTATGTTATTATGTAAAAAGGGTCCACCTACATTAAGTAGTTTCTATTTAGAGTAAGTAGCATCTATACTTAACTTAGGAGCAGTTTATTGTTTCTTTTGTTAAAGGTTTATTTACATTAAGTAGTTGTACTTGACTTTGGAGCAATCTTTTGGTTCCCTTCTATTCTGTTACCCACTAAAAACCCTAACCGTCTGTTCCCATCTTTGGGTATTCCCAGGTTCTGAGCTTTGCAATACTATGAGCTATAGTTCCTTTGCCCTGATTAAACACTTTATTTCTCCTATATTGATTGTTTCCTTAATTTCCAGATTAACAGGATATATACTGTAAGGGCCTAAAATTGTAGCTAAGATGTCTAAAATCTAATGAATGGCCACCTTAAATTAGAAAACATACAGCACCAATCTTTGGGCATTAAGTATTTATTAAAGTATATTAGGGGTTAGTAAAGAGAAACACGTGAATAAAGTATGATATTTGCCTGCTCTTCCTATCCTGCCTGTTTCTGCCACCAAACCCCTGTTTGGAAACAAAAAGACCTCGCTCCTCTGCAGCTTCTCCCAGAAGCCTCCTGTGAGACAGGAAACAGGGCTGTCCACACACACAGCTCCAAGCTAATTGGCTGGTAACACTGAATGACAGGACCCACTGGTGGCAGACATCACTTCCTGACTCTGATCTGACCTTTGAAACCCCATAAAGGTCACTTCCAGATGCCAAAGTCACATGGTTTCTTTTCAGGCCAGAGCTCACAATGTCCCTCCCAGCAGGGGGTGTCATTCCAATTCTCACAATACTCTGTAATGGTGTCTCTGGATCAAAGGATATGAACAATTTGCTAACTTTTCTTGAATAATTTCAAATTGGCTTATAAAATGGTTAAACCAATTCACAGTCCTAGCATGAGTTAATTACTGTGCTATCCTTACCATAACCCTTCCAACAGAGTCCCCCCTCCCTCCCCAGGCATATTGGCTGTGGGACTTTGGTCAAGTTACTTAACTTCTCCAGTGCTCTAGCAAATTATCTTAGCCTGTAAGTTACAAAGAAAGTTCTAAACTGTATTAATAGAAGGAGTTTTCTCATCTAGTGGTTTTCTATTTCAATGAAATCCAGTTATTATACCTTTCCTTTAACACCTTTGCTATCTTAATGGGCTGTAAGACAACACCTCAGAGTTTTATAAATTTATACCTATTGGATTATTATTTATTTTGAATAATTTTCAGGCATCTCATCTTTTGAAAGTTATTTAGGTCATTTGAAAATTTGGCTGTTGGGGAATAGAAGTACCTGGCATGGAGTGGGCACTTAATAAATATCTATTGACTGATGTTTTTCTTTCTTTCTTTTTTCTTTTTTGGCAGGGTAATGAGGGTTAAGTGACTTGCCCAGGGTCACATAGCTAGTAAGTGTCAAGTGTCTGAGGCCAAATTTGAACTCAGACCTTCCTGAATCCATGGCTGTTGCTTCATCCACTGTGCCACCTAGCTGCCCCCAATTGATGTTTTTCAATCTTCTATGCACTTTGCATATCAGAAAATGATATTGATGGAAATTATGTCTTGTGGTACTTTTCCAACTGAAAGTTAAAATTTGGTTTTATATAAAGTATCCTCATAAATGAATGGGTATTCAAAACAGACAATTTCATACATATATGCATATACATATTTATTTATGTATATATACACATACATACACACATATACATACATAAGTATATCCATTTATATATGTGTGTGTCTCTATGTATATATTTATACATACTTAAATTTGCAGGAAAACATGAACTTAAAATGAGATGGTTTACCTCAAACACTCCTAAAATTTAAAAATACATTTAGTATGCTCAGTTTAAATAGTGGAAATGGTATATAGCAAGGCTCATTGAAATGAACCCTGGCATTATTTGAAGAGGTTAAGAGTTCAAATCCTATTTATGATACTCACTACCTGTATGACTTTGGGCAAAGTACTTTATTGACATGACTCAGTTTTCTCATATGTAGAATGAAGAACTTTGGTAAGATGGCCTCTGGTACTCAGTTCTAAATCTATGATTAATTTGGAATCAACTTTTGTAATTTCAAAATGTCAGATATGCCAAATTTGTAAAATGGGAAGGCTTTTCTTTTAATGGATTTACCTAGAGGTATGAGAAAGGAAAGCCCAACAAAAAACCCTCTTGGCTAGAGTTTGAGGGAAGCTGGTTATCATTATTTGGAAATAAAAGAAGCAATGGGAAATTGATTCATTTATGTTAAAACTGAACACAACCAGTTCTGATCTTGCCCTCTATCTTCTTCAGTACTTAACCTGAGAAAAAACATGGGCACAAATATCACTTGAAGACATCACATGATTCTCTTTCGGTCAAGACATGCTTCTTTTTTATATATAAACATTTTTTGTTAAAGTTTTGAGTTCCAAATTCTATCCCTTCCTTGCCTCCCTCCTCATTGAGGTGGTAAGCAATCAGATATAGGTGTGATGTTTAAAATCTAAATGTGTGGTCGCCTTAAATTAGAAGCTTTAGCACCAGTCTTTGGGCATTAAGCATTTATTAAAGCATACCAGGTATTAGTGAAAAGAGAACATGAGGAGTTAGGAGATCTGTCTACCCTGCCTGCCCCTGCTGCCACAAGCTGGTTCCTGAATGAAAAAGGCCAATCCTCCATGCATTCCAGTGGAAGTTTCCTGCAGGACCAGAAGAGGAGTGGTCCCCACACACAGCTCCAAGCTAATTGGCTGGTCCATTGATTGACATGACTTATAGACAGTCTATGAATCGACGTAACTTCCGGACAACCAGGTAGCTTCCAGATGCTAGTCACATGTTTTCTTTTCAGGGGGGCATCGCCCTGTTTCTCACAGTGTCTTCTCACAATGTCTTTCTCAGCAGGGGGTGGCACCCTGATTCTTACATAGGTTATACATGTGCAATTATGTAAAACACTACCATATTAGTCATTCTTTATAAAAAGACTTGAATAAAAGGAAAAAATGAAAGTGAAAAATAGCATGCTTCAGTCTCTGTTCAATCAATATCAGCTCTTTCTTTGGAGGTGGATGGTATGCTTCATCATTAGTCCTTTGGGGTTGTCTTGGATCATTGTATTACTTAGAATAGTTACATAATTCACAGTTCTTCATTGAACAATATTGCTGTCACTTTGCACAACATTCTCCCGATTCTGTTCATTTCACTATACATCAGTTAATTTATTTCTAGTTCCATCACAGTTACTTGGGCAGACTTTACCTATAACCTGTGTAGTAGAAGTAAAGTAACTGATGAAGATTTTCACTATGCAGAATGGCTATTCCAAGCCCATGTCATCCAGTGTTCTCCCACATCACTGCAGCTCTTTCCCCATCAGAAAAGAGAATATTTTTCTCTGTTATTGGGAAAATAAATATGGGAAATCAGAAATAGTTCAGAATTTAGAACAAGGACTTTTGGGTCAAAAACTCCAAGGTAGCTCTCAATTCATTTGTATTAGGAAGAAGGAAAGGTGTTTTGTTAAAGATCTGGACTTAGTTCAAGAAGTACTTTTTTTTCTTTTTTGGGGGGGGCGGGGAGAGGGCAGGAGTGGGGAAGGAAAAGTTGTCAAAGATTTCAGAAAGTCATAATCATAACAAATCAAATAAGTAGAAGCAGAATACTAAATGTTAGAGTTGGGTTAAGATTCGCATATTTTAAAAAGTATATTATAAACCAGTTTAGCAAGCTCTTTAAAACATCTTTCTTATCTGCTTTAACTCCTTGTCCGATGAACTGTGAACAATTAAATGGTAGAGGAGTTTGCATGATATAGTAGTAACATTTTGGGGTTGAGTTATTTGGGGTAAGACTTCCTAGTAAGGCTCTGATAGACTTGATAATTGAGGTGAAGAGGTAAATTTCTTGGCAAATAGAGGGAGAAGAAATGGAAGCATTGTCAGATTTTATGTTCTTGGGTCCAAAGATCGCTGTAGATGGTGACTGCAATCATGTCATTAAAAGACACTTGTTTTGGGGCAGCTAGGTGGTGCAGTGGATAGTGCACCAGCCTTGGATTCAGGAGGACCTGAGTTCAAATCTGGCCTCAGACACATAACACTTCCCTGGGCAAGTCACTTAACCCCAATTGCCTCACCAATAATAATAAAAAAAAGACACTTGTTTCTTAGAAGGAAAGCTATGGCAACTCTGAGCAGCATACTAAAAAACAGAGACATCACCTTGCTGACAAAGGTCCACGTAGTCAAAGCTGTAGTTTTTCCAGTCGTAGTGTATGTCTGTGAGAACTGGAGCTGAGCAGCACAGAATTAATACTTTTGAATTGTGGTGCTGGAGAAGACTTTTGAGAGTGTCTTATACAGCAAGGAATTCAAATCAGTTAATACTTAACGAAATTTATTCAGGCTATTTATTGGAAGGTCAGATTCTGAACCTTAAATACTTTGGCCTCATAATGAAAAGGCAGGGTTCATTTGGTTTTGGGAAAGATTGAAGGCAAAGGAAGAGGATGGGAGTGGACAAGATGGATGTATAATATCAAGGAAGTAAGAAACATGAACTTGGGCCGAATTTGAGAGATAGTGGAGGATCAAAAGTCCTGGCATGGTATGGTCGTGAAGGGTCATACATGAATAAGTAACTGAACAATAACAACAATAACAAAAACAACAAAGTTGGGTGAGCTAGATGGCACAGTCGATAGAATACTGTGCCTGAATTGAGGAAGACCTGAGTTTGAATTCTACCTCAGATGCGTGCTAACTGAGCTTGGACAAATCACTAAATCTCTTTTGGTTTCCTCATCTGTAAAATAAAAATAACAATGCCATCTATGGCATTGTTGCAAAGGATGATTGAGAGCAGTGGTTATAAAGCATCTCTCCTCATATCTGGGAAGCACTCTCCCACAGATATACAAAGAGTCCATGAGGAGAAAGTAGAAGGTACAAACTTGTAATACATGGGGAGTGAATCGTATATTTTGGGAGCACCTGTCTCCTAATCCACAGCTCTAGAATTAACAACTTTGATATTCTTTCTCTGAACAGTCTGTATGAAGTTTCCTAAGGGCTTGGGTGTTTGTTTCAGTGATGGATGAGCTGTTCTACTACTCAGCTAGACTTGTATCTGGCAAAGTTATACATTTCAGTTGGTTATGTCTCCACTGATTTTGAAGCTCCTAGGACATGGTGTCTCTGATGGCTGTGTTGTCCTGGATTGGCTTCTTGGACACGGCACTGGCTGTTTATAGAGTACAGCCATGACCCTGATAGGTTAGGCAGGTTGCTTAGTTTCTGGGTAGATTCTTTGCAGGGTGAAATATCTCTATGGGTTGGGTTAATCTGCAGGCACTAGGCTCATCCTCTGATGGGCAGCTATAGTAGACATTACTTCCAGTCTCGGGCTCAATTAGGTGTTATATTATTCTTTTTTGGTTAGTGTTCGCTTGGAAAGAAAAGAGACTCAGCCAAGGTTTGGTAGAAACTTTTGCTTCTCTTCTCTTCTTCTTCAAGGATTTTTGCCCTCCAGGACAAAGGTGGAAGAACTACAGTGTCTCCTATTTGACAATTTCTTTGTAGTTAACATCTGGTTTCCCTTACTGAGGGATACCACCCTGGTTTATGGAAATGATCTCAGTTACATTTCCCAGATTCAGGTTGGGTCTTACAGAAATGAGTGACTGGAAATAAAGGTAGCAAGTCATTCTGTGTACCCTGGCCACATGTTTGTCTTTGCAAATGCAATTGAGCTATTTAAAGCCTCAGGCCCTTTCCAAGTTGTAAAATGTTTCCTTTAAACCCTAAAGAACTTTCCTCCTATAGTTTATTGGCTATGTTTTCACCTATCCAGACCTTAAATTTTGTTAAAATCTAACCATAGCAGGGGCAGCTAGGTGGCACAGTGGATAAAGCACCAGCCCTGGATTCGGGAGAATCTGAGTTCAAATCCAGCCTCAGACACTTGACACTTATTAGCTGTTTGACTCTGGGCAAGTCACTTAACCCTCATTGCCCCACCAAAAAAAAAATCTTAGCATGGAACATCCTTATGCAAGCATCTAGAGGATAGTTTCCAGGATGGTTACTGACAGGTGAAGGGTCATGCCATATCAGGGTGATCATTCAATAGCAGGAATTACTAGAAATGTTTAGTTTGGAGAAGGGAGAACTTTGGGGAAACATAATAAGTATCTTTAAGTATTTGAAGACTATCAATTAGAAGAGGGAATAGACATATTCTGCTTGGCCCTGGAGGTCAGAACCCAAAGCAATGGTTGCAAAATGCAAAGAAATAGAGTCAGGATAAGTGTCAGGAAAAAAAAAAAAACTTCATAATTAGACCTGCTGGATGGTGCAGTGGAAAGAGCATTGGGTCTAGAGTATGTGATCCTGGGTAAGTCACTTAACCCTGTATGCCTCAGTTTCCTCATCTGTAAAATGAATTGGAGAAGGAGATGGCAAACCACTCCAGTATCTTCACTAAGAAAACCCCAAATGGGATCACATAGCATGGAAAGAATCAAATGACTGAACAACAAAGTGGAATGGGTTCTCAGTCTGTGTCTTTATTATATTTTATTTTATTTTACTTTACTGTGAGGAATATCACTCCTCCAATAACTTCTGGAACTCAGTGTTGGTGATGTGTCAAAGGCTCATTTATTAATGGGTCATGTTCAGCGGGTGGGTGACTACAAAATGGAGGCTTTCAGGCCTTTTTATCTCCTAGTCCCTAAGGTAAATGGCCCCTCCCCCTTTTCACCATTATTTCCATTTTTCAAGGATTGCAATCTACACTCAAGAACTGGCTAATCAGGATGCAGTATTCCCACCCTTCTGCTTGACTTTTCCCTTTGGAGAAATCTCTCTATCTTGATTCATTCATCAGTTAATACACTTTCCCAGGCTCTTAACTAGCCTATAAGTTAACCCCCACCTGTGGATACACACTCCCAGATGGTTCCAAATTAGCTTTTGAATTGATTCCTACTGAGAGGAATATTAGCATTAGAGTGTCTACTTTTATTCCCCAGGGGAACCCCTGAGAGGAAACAAAGACCCCCCATTTCCTCACATTTACTTTACTTTACTTTATTTTATTTATTTTTGGAGGCAATTGGGGTTAAAGGACTTGCCCAACTTGTGTCTGAGGCCAGATCTGATAGTCAGGTCCTCCATATTGCTTTATCCACTGTTCCACCTAGATGCCCCAGCTACCTCTCTTTAGAGTTCTTTCAGAAAGAGTCTGGAAGACAAACAAACAAATAAATGAACAACTAAAGGAATGAATAAACAAATGAAAAGATGAAAAAATAAGTAGATAGATAAGTAAGTACTGTTAAGTGGTAAGTGTATTTCAAAGCAATCTTCAGGTAAAATAGATTTCATGCCTGAGTCAAAAGTAGTTTAGAGTCTGACATTGGATAAATTTTTTGAATGAAAATCTTAAGTAGGCACACAACCAGAGAGTTTGGCTTCTGTGTGAATTAAAGTTAACAAAATTTTCTATTCTTAGAAAGCGACCTTATTTGTATTAACCATTGTCCTCTAATCCATTCACTTTTTTAGCAAACTTTAAAAAAAAACACCTACTAAGGGCATGACAAAGGCCCTGCTCTTAAGGTGATTAAATTTTAATGCAGTGGGGGCAGCTAGGTGGCGCAGTGGATAGAGCACCTGCCCTGGATTCAGGAGTACCTGAGTTCAAATCTGGCCTCAGAGACTTAACACTTACTAGCTGTGTGACCCTGGGCAAGTCACTTAACCCCAATTGCCTCACTAAAAAAAAAAAAAAATTAATGCAGTGGTGGGTGGTGACATTGACTAAGAATGTAGAGAGAGATAAATGTCAAAAGGTCCTGGCAATGTACTGTGAAAAGATAACAGAGGTGGAAGAGTTCTCTTTGATCCTGCTACAGTTGGAGAAGTGAGTGGGGTCAGAGAAGCCTTCACAGTCTACAATGATTCTGCTCTCCAATTCTCACATATGCATAATGAGGGAGAATTAAAACCATTATTTTAAAGACTCAAGTAAATAACTAAGGTGGATTTGAGGAACATATATTAAAAGCAATTGGTAGCAAGAGAAAGGATATGTCTAATAGAATTTGTTCTGCTATTCTGCTATTAACAACAAATCAATACTCTTTAATGTAAATGCTCTGTTAAGAACCACAGTAAATAGAACCAACTTAGAGAAAACATAACAGATGGTGAATTATGCCCACAGCCTATGGATTTGATGGAGGTGCCTTCTTATCCAAAAGTATTTTTTATGAAACCATGGATTAATAGGATTAATAAGAACAAAAAATCCTTCAAATGAACCTAGATAGCTAGCAGATAAAAGACCCTATCTAGTGCCTTCTTTTCCCTCAGGATAGTAAGTCCCTATCTTATGGTGACATCTGGGCATCTTTTTCCTTGCAAAACTCCTTTTTTTTTGGAATCCTGTAATCTTATCATGATGCTTCTGTATTGCCTCCATACTTGTTCTACCTGAAAATTTTAAATTGCCTTTGCTTCTGTATCATACTATTGAAACTGATAACACTCTGCAATCCATGGATGAAAAAAACCTTGTATACTCTCAGAAAAGAGGAGTTCCCAAGCTCCCTTCTGAGGAAGGGGTTCTCCAAAATGATCATGGTTCTTTCTTCTTGGGACAAAAAATAAATTGTGATTATGTTTTTCTTATCCATTCTCTGATCTGGTTTATGTGAGGTACCTACTTCTGGTAGGAGAGGCAGAAATAGCCTTCTCTGATCTGGGTGAACAAATTGTAGGAGATATTATTATTTTATTATTTTTTTTTTTTTTAGTGAGGCAATTGGGGTTAAGTGACTTGCCCAGGGTCACACAGCTAGTAAGTGTTAAGTTTCTGAGGCCGGATTTGAACTCAGGTACTCCTGACTCCAGGGCAGGTGCTCTATCCACTGCGCCATCTAGCTGTCCCTCGCCATCTAGCTGCCCCTAGGAGATATTATTGATGTCTCTGATCTTTTTATTGTTTTTGTAGGAGGATGGGCATGAAAACGATATTTTAATATTCTACATACCTAACTAATATACTTCTTAGGTTAACTCTTTGTACATTCAAAATTGGAAATGTAAATGTTGAGTAAAAATGGGAACAAAAGTCATTCAATATTTGTATGCAGTGAATATATAGTACTCTTTAACTGAAAGACTGTGAGAAAATGGGTAATTGTCTGCTCTCAATGAGGATATAATAGTCAGTCTAACAGTCAGTCGTACTCCTCCTGACCTGTTTTAAGGACAAAGGTCTCAGATCCCCTCCTCCCACTCTGGCTAAGAAAATCACATGGTTCAAGAAGCCTGGTCTCAATAAGGTCCACTCAGGAGTTGTGTCCATATAAGGAAGAATATGCTTACGGATGGGAATACTGCGTTCTGATTAGTTGGTTTTTACGCATAGATTGTAACACTTGAGTAATTGAACCAATGATGAAAAAGGGGAGGGTCCATTCATGTTAGAGACTAGGGGTTTAAAACAAGGCCTGCAAGCCCTCATTCTGTGCACCCACTAGCTGCACACCAGGGTGCCTCCTTCTCATGAGAAGGAAATAAACCAGCCTTTGTCACATCTCTGCTGAGTTCCTGAGAATTATTGAGAAGAGGATTGTTTTCCCTCACAGACCTTCACTCATCTTTATTTTCATTTGTTTGTTTTTCTTTGTGGGGCAATGAGGGTTAAGTGACTTGCTCAGGGTCACATAGCTAGTAAGTGTCAAGTGTCTGAGGCCAAATTTGAACTCAGGTCCTCCTGAATCCAGGGCCGGTGCTTTATGGACTGTACTACCTAGCTGCCCCCTATCTTTATTTCAGAATAAATTAATCTTGCATAATCTACTTAATCACATGGACCAAAGTAAAGAAGCCACCCTCACTAAAGATTTGATAGAATTGAATTCAGTGACCTTTGTTGATTTAATCACTTTATCCTCAACTTTCCCTCAGCTTCTCTCCTCTTCAGCATCAGCTAATTTCTCCAGCTACCTTGGGGAAACAGATATTTGCCTCAAGAGATGTTGACTTTAGCCATTTCCAATAGCCATGAAGATGGCTAAAATAGGCTCTGTGGAGCACTTAATGCTTAGTCAGACATTGATGATAACACGGTCATCCACTGAATCCAAGGTCATTGTCAGTCATCTTGATTTTTATCCTGCCACTGGACGTTGATGACACGGGAAGAGAGAATGAGAGGCCAAAGTTGTCAGCCTCACTTAAATCCAATTTATGTTCAAGTCAAAAGACATCACCCATACTATTTTTTAAAAATCATTTTTACCTGCCCCAGAGTCCTATGATGTCAGTCAAGTGACAAACTGGCAGGTGTGGTGGATATACTGGGAGCTGTAGTCACAGGCCTGTACATGAGCAGCCCAGGCCTTAGGGTCACCTTCTTACTCTACTGAAGCAACAGTGGGATTCAGCCATCCCCTAGGTGTTTGAGGAGCCTTTTGGTAAAGACTGCACTGCTCACTTCCTGTCATAAAGAAGGTGCTAGAAAAGGTGCCCTTTGTATACAGTAACACATCGTAATAGTAGTATATTGTATACAGTAACAGCCATGTTTTAATAATGACTTTGAGGAAGTCATTTTGACCATTATAAATACTCAAATTAACTACAAAGGACAGGTGAATAAAGACACTATTTGCATCTAGAAAAAGAAATAATAAATTGGAGCATGTGTAGAATAATTTAACACACACATGTGCACCTATTTGCGTCTAATGGAATAGCAGCTAACTCTAGGGTGGAGTTGGAAGGGAAATATAAGGAGGAAAAAAAGAAAAATGAAACCCTCTTTGTATATATGTATTATGTATGTATGTATATATATGTGTATATGTATATGTATATATATACATGTCTACCCACACATACACATATATACACATACACGCATGTATATATATTATATATATGTATATATATATAATATATATTTCTATAATATATTAATGGAATAGCAAGTTATACATAATAAAAAAAAGAAAAAAAAAAGGAAAAGTGCCCTAAAAAATTTCTCCACCCAACCCTGGCCTGGCCTGCTTGCCTGTCACCTGTGTTGTTTATAATCTAAATTCTGGGTTCTAATCTGCACCCCCCCCAAGTCTAGGGGGGAAGCTGGTTAAAATCACTGATAAATTCAGCAAGAGTTTAGGCTTTTAAATATTTATTAAAATATATATTATAAGTTAGAGAAGAGAGAGAGATTGAGAACAGATTCCTTCTAGCATGGAAATCCTAGCTTAGATCTAATTCGGTATAGCCAGAGAGAAATAAATCAATTTCCTTTCTTAGCAGCTCACATGAAAGCTCTCACCACTAAGCCAGTGTCTGAATGAATAAGAGGGCCCCACCCCTGTTCTCTATCTGCTGCCACACTCATTCCCTGGACGAAAAAAGGCCAATCCTTAATGGCTTCTCCTAGAAGTCATCTGTGAAACAGGAAGCAAGGATGTCCCCACACACATAGCTCCAATCTAATTGGCTGGTAGCTTTGATTGACATGACCACAGGTGATTCTATAGACGTAATTTCTGGACGCTAAAGTCACATGGTCGCGAAATCACATGCTTTGTCCTCATGGAAGAACTTCCCTACATTATCTCTCTAGCAGGTCAAGGAAAAACTTTATGAAGACCTGGAGATCCTCATTATCAATGTGCTAAAAGAGGACAAACTAGTATTTCTGGGTGACTTTAATGCCAGAGTAGACACAGACTATGAGTCATGGCAGGAAGTACTTGGGAGAAGAGGAGCTAGAAATAACAGCAGCCATCACTTACTATTGAAGACTTTTGCATCTCATGACCTTCTCATCACCAACACTGTCTTCCATTTACCTAAATGCAATAAAACTTCATAGATGTAGTCATACAGTAAACATTGGCATTTAATAGACTACGTCGTTGTAAGAGGAAGAGACAGACAGGATGTGAGAGTGACAAAAGAGCAGAGTGGTAAAAGGTGCTGGGCCAATGTAGACATCTCCTCCTAGCTAAACATTCTCATTCAACAAAAGGTGAGGCTCCCAGACAAGATAACCACTACTCTGAGCATGAAGAGTTCTCTGCTAACTTGGAGGGAAAACTGAGGCAACACACCATCGGTAACAATGGAACAGAAAAGGAGTAGGCAATCTGAAATGAAACATTTGCTAGCTGTGTGACTCTTGGCAAGTCACTTAACACTGATTGGCTAAAAATAGAAACAACAACAAAACACACTAGTGGATAGTGTGAGAAAATAATGAGATTTGGCAGATACTCATATGCTCACCTGGAGATTAATCTAAACTGATTGAATTAAGTGAGAGTGATTGACTTTGATGATTAGCCTACTTCAAGTTAATTAGATTGTAACCACACCTGGCTAGCCCTTAAGAAGGTATTGTTCTCAGAAGCTAAGGACTTTGAACTCAACTTGAGACCACCTTCAAGTTCAGTGAACCAATGGATTTGGATGATGCCTACCAATCAACTTGAAGCAGTTTGTAAGGACCGCCTCTGCTCCAGACCTATAAAAGGCTTCCACACTTAGTTTGAGATGAGTTCATGGTTGAAATAAGCTCATGGCTGAGGACTTGAGGAAGAACCAGACCAGGCTGGAACTCTAGGCTAGATAGGCCTTTTCTTAACTCCACATGTTCTTTTGCTTTAATAAATGCTTAACGCCCAAAGACTGGTGCTAAAGCTTCTAATTTTAGGTGATTTTAAACATCACAATAGCTGTCAGAGATTTGGTATATAACACCGCATTTATTCATCTGAGCTAGAACACATGCAAACATCAAGAGTGGTTGGGCAAAAATGGTCGGGAAATTCAGAAGCTCCTAAACAGAAAGTGAAAACTCTACAGGGTTTACCAGCAGGATAGTTCATCCATCTCTAACAAAACAGCATTTAATTCCATCAAAAGTAAAGTTCAGGGGCAGCTAGGTGGCGCAGTGGATAGAGCACCGGCCCTGGAGTCAGGAGGACCTGAGTTCAAATCCGGCCTCAGACACTTAACACTTACTAGCTGTGTGACCCTGGGCAAGTCACTTAACCCCAATTGCCTCACTAAAAAAAAAAAAAAAAAAAAAAAAAAAAAGTAAAGTTCAGGGGCAGCTAGGTGGCACAGTGGATAAAGCACCAGCCCTGGATTCAGAAGGACCTGAGTTCAAATCTAGCCTCAGACACTTGACACTAGCTGTGTGACCCTGGGCAAGTCACTTGACCCTCATTGCCCCGAAAAAAAAGAAAAAAAACGTAAAGTTAAAGTGAAGCTTAGAGAGATGCAGGATTCTTGGCTCAGTGAAAAGACAGATAAAGTTCAGTTTTATGCTGATCATGTCAACTCTGGGAACAAATGACTAAAGATTTACAGAACTTTTACAACCACTGTTAACTCCAAAAATACCAATGAGCTCACACAGGTTAGAAACAAAAAGCTTTCTTTATTTCATTGTGGGAGAGAAATTAGACACATGTTCAAGGACTTCCTCTAGTAAGACACCCAAGGCAGTGGGGCTAATCCTTGATTTATATATTTGTGGCTAGACAAAGAATAAAACAGTGTAATGTAGCAGCAGTAGTGAGGTATAACAGTAACAGTGAGGAAAGGTTGTCTAGTGATAAAAAAAAAAAAGGCCATTCATAGCAGGGTTTCATGTCTGGGCTTATTGATACTTGCCTGAGCTCAGGGACAATCACTTCTGTGATTTGGTTATAGCAGTTTTCATCTTAGAGACTGAGTATAAAGGACTGTTGTTATTTTAAGCTCAGGACATATCTTGCTTATTGGGTCTTAGCTCTGGAAAATAGAGTATCTCCTAATAGTCAAAAAAGAGAAATAAAAACAGACAGGTGGTCTTGGATCCTGACAATAACAACAATCCAAAGTGCTTTTGTGATGTCCAGAGGGCTATTTATGGGTCAAACACCTGTGGTGCAGTTCAAGGACTAAGTGCTGATGAAGCCACATTGATTAGTGATAAGGACAAGATCCTGGAGAGATGGACTGAACCCTTCCATAGTATTCTCAACAAACTGTCATCAATCAATGCTGAAGCCATTGACTGTATACCTCAGGTTGATGTCAATCTCTGTCTAGCAGAACTTCCAACTGAAGAAGAGGTTTTGAATGCCATTATGAAATAAAGCAGGTATTTCCATAACATAGTAGAAAATAAAAAGAGAATTGCATATGAAACTGCAAATATATTATGTACAACTTGGTGTTCCTTTCAAATATATAACAAATTTATTATGTCAATTTCATTTTTTTCTTCTCCCCCCCCAGCCTTAGAGATGGCTACCATTATGTAAAAATATGTGTGCATGTGTCTATATTACATATATATAAATATATATATGTAAAATCATTCTATACCTACTTCTATTTAATAGTTCTTTATCTGGATGAAGATAGAATCATCCTTCAATATGCCCTTTGTAATTAAGTTGGGTCTTTATAATAGTCAAAATTACTTATTCTCTCAAAGTTGTTCTTAAAGTAGTATTGCTGTTACTGTAACAATATATATTGGTTCTGTTCATTTCACTCTATTATTTTGTGCAAGTCTATCCATGTTTCTTTAAAATCAATAAGCTCACCATTTTTTATAGCATGGTAGTATTCCATCATGATTAAATAGTACAACTTAGTTAGACTTACAAAGCAGGGACTCCGCTCTTTATACAAATGCTGACCAAAATTTTCCGGGTTTTATGGCAAGAGGAGAACATCCCCAGGGAGTTCAAGGATGCCTCCACTGTCTATCTCTGTAAAGGAAAAGGAAATAGGTTGTTCAATAACAATCATGGTGAGGGGTAGGGGGGAGTCTCTGTTAGTCATTACTGTCAAGATTCTTGCCAGAGTCCTCCTTACTAGGCTGATCCTTCACCTGAAATATGGTCATCTATATGGCAGCAGTGTGGCTTCAGAAAGGGCTGAGGAACTGTTAAGATGATGTTTACTGCTCAACAACTCCAGGAGAAATGCCAGGAGCAGATCAGAGTTATGTATACAACATCTTTGATCTGCCCAAGGCTTTTGATATTGTCAGTTGGGAGGGCTTGTGGAAAATAATGGCAAAATTTGGTTGCCAGGAGAAGTTAATCAGTATTTTACATCAGTTTCATAATGGCAAGCTTGCATGGTTTCTGGATAATGGATAATAATCTTGTGCTTTCCTAATCACCAATGGAATGAAGCAAGGCTGTGAGTTTTCTTTTTTGGCATCTCTTTCAGGAGGTGATCAGTGGATTCTTTCAATTTCTATTTTACCTTCTCCTTCTAGAATATCAGGGCAATTTTTCCCTGACAATTTCTTGGAAGATGATGTCTAAGCTCTTTCCTTGATCCTGGTTTTCAGTTAGACCAATAATTTTCAAATGATCTCTCCTGGACCTATTTTTCATGTCAGCAGTTTTTCCAAGAAGATATTTCACATTGCCCTCTTTTTTTGTTTTAATTTATTTGGATTTGCTTTATTGTGTCTTGGTTTCTCATAAAGTCACTAGCTTCCATTTTTTCAATCCTAATTCTTAGGCAATTATTTTTGTCAGAGAGCTTTTGTACCTCCTTTTCCATTTGGCCAATTTAGCTTTTCATGTTGTTGACTTTTTTCTCATGTCTTTTCTGCATCACCCTCATTTCTCTTTGCATTTTTTCCCCTACCTCTCTAAATTTTTCTTCAAAGTCCTTTTTGAGTGCCTCTATGTCCTGAGACCAATTCATATTTTTATTGGAAGCTTTAGACATAGAGGCCCTGACATTGACATCTTCCTCTGAGGGTGCACCTCGATCTTCCTTGTCACAGAAGAAACTTTCTATGGTCCTCACCTTTCTTTGTCTGCTCATCTTGCCTTCTTTTACTAGACTGCTGCACTATCCCAAGCTTGAGAAGGTCTCAGGAGGTATGATTTAAGGAGGATCAGGTTCTTCACTGGCCTGGCCTGTTCCCTGGTCTGTAGATGACCCCAGACCAACTTGCTAATCAACCAGCTTTGTGTGTTGTGGTTGTTAGCTCTGATGAGCCTGTGCTCCTCCCCGACCTGGGCCACTGCTACTCAAGCCTACCTCCTGGTTCCCAGCAGGAGTGAAAAATCCAAGTTCTTCCTCAGCACTAGGATAGACCCCTGTAGTCTCCCCCCTGCCAAGGGTCAGCCCTCTCACCAGACTGTGAGCTTAGTTCCAGATGACACTGGGGCTTCAGCTGATTCAGAGGCTCTGGGGGTCTCCTTCTCTAGTGGGGCCTTCCTGGGACTGGATCTGTGTCAGGGTGACTGTGGGGTTGGGTTCCACTCCTGTCTCAGCATAGCAGCTCCCTCCTTCCAACCTTCCAAGCGATTCTTGGTTGGAAGATGATTTCAGCACATTCTTCTGTGGGTTTTGCTGCTCTAGGCATGGTCCTTTGGCATTATTTGGATATTTTTTGGAGCAATTGTGTCATGAGTTTGAGAGCTCACTGCCTTTCCTCCACCATCTTGATTCCACCCTGGAAGTCTCTTTCACCTATGTTTCACAGTATAAAGTGGCCTTATTGCTTACCAAGGCTAATCCCTCTGCTTGTTCAAGTGATCCCCATTCTATTCTGTCTCCTGCCTCAGATTACCCCCTCAACAAAACTCAGTTACTTCTTTTCAATCTCTCCTTCTATGAGCTCTTTCTGTTGTGGGCCCAAAGTACTCCAAAAGGTCTCTGGGGCACATTAAGGAATCTTGTCCTTGGGAAACTAAACCAGAGGACAGATAGACCTAGAGAGATAAGTGGAACCAGATTTGACTGAGCTAGCTTTGGGATCTCCACCCTTCATTCTGATCTCCCTTACCCTGGGGGAGATAAGTTTGGGTGTGGCTGCTGCCTTTGTGTCCTGAAGAGAGAGATGGCTTGAGAGATCCATAGCCACCCCTCACCCAATTCCTCTAGTCACCACCAGTGGGGGATGGTCCTCCCTCACTAAAGGAACTTTCCACAGTCAAATGGTCACTTCCCCCCCCCCCCCATCAGTCCTCTATAAAAGTACCTACCAGCCTCCTGCTTGAGGAGATTGGTACCTCAGAGCCACGTACTTTGTTCCATACCTCTCTCCCCATGAAAAGTCCAAGGATTTCTTTCATGGTTACCCTTCCCCCCTCCCTTCCCTTGCCCCTAAATAAACTACCATCTTATTCTAACTGCTTTTGTGTGCAAGAGGATGTAATTCCTTTTTTTTTATTATTATTGTTGTTCTTGTTTTTGTTTGTTTGTTTGTTTTGGTTTTTTTAGTGAGGCAATTGGGGTTAAGTGACTTGCCCAGTTAGTAAGTGTTAAGTGTCTGAGGCTGGATTTGAACTCAGGTACTCCTGACTCCAGGGTTGGTGCTCTATCCACTGTGCCATCTAGCTGCACCTGAAGGTGTAATTCTTTAAAGGGGAATTCCTAAGAACCCCAACCCCTACCCCAAACCCATACCCCATTTTCCCACCATAACAATACCTTATTACCTACAAACATACCCATGTCTCCTCATACTGAAAAAAAAAATATTGTTTTCTCCTTCCATTTTTGCTCTCTATCCTCTATCTTCTTCTCTGCCATTTGTAGGTGAACTCATTGAAAACGTTGACTATAATAGGTGCCTCTATTTTTTCTCCTCTGTTGTTCAGTGATCTTTTTCAGTCATGTTTGACTTTTTGTGACCTGATTTGGATTTTTTATTTGGCAAAGATAGTGGAATGGTTCATCACTTCCTTCTCCACCTCAATTTACAGATGAATAACTGAGACAAACAAGGTTAAGTGACTTGACCAGGGTCACACAGCTAATAAGTGTCTGAGGCCAGATTTGAACTCAGGAAGATGAGTCTTCCTGACTCCAGGCCTGGTAGTCTATTCGCTGTGTTATCTAGTTACCCTTTCCTCTAACTCTTTTCTTAATCTCTTGCAATCTAACTTTTCACTTTATCATATAGCCTAAACTGCTAATATTCTCTTACTTGTTAAATCCAAAGGCCTTTTAACCTGTATTCACTTTTATCTCTGTATAGCTTTTGACACTATTGATAATCCTTTCTTCCTTGATAATTTTTTCCCTCTAGGTTTTTGGGACACTACTCTCTCCTGGTTTTCCTCTCTGTCTTTTCTGGATCCTCTTCTGGATCATGCCTTTTAACCATATGTCTCTATCAGGGTCCTTTCCTGGCCTGTTTTCTCTTCTCCCTCTCTCTGACTTCCCTTGCTGATCTGATCAGCTCCCATGGATTTAATTTTCATCTCTATTTTGATGATTCTCAAATCTACCTATCCTGTGCCAATCTCTGCTAACCTCCAACATAGTAACTCCCACTGTTTTTCAGACATCTCCAACTGGATGTTCAATAGACATCTTGAACTCAATATACCCAAAAAAGGACTCATAATCTTTCCCCACTAAATTCTTCTTACTTCCTAACTTCCTTGTTACTATAGAGGGTAACACCATCCTCTCAGTTCTCGATGCATGACCTCTGTATCATTATTGACATCTCATTATCTTTCACTCTCCCCCCCCCACCCCTATTTCCAATCTGCTGGCCAGGTCTATTGATACCATATTTGCATCATCTCTGGAGTATTCCTCCTTCTCTCCTCTGACACATCCATCACTTTGTTTCATCACTTTATTTCTCACTACCTTTTTCTTGGACTATGGCAATAACCTGCTGGTAGGTTTGTCTGCCTTAAGTCTCTCTCAATTCTAATAACATTGTCCATTTAGCTAACAAAGTGATTTTCCTAAAGCATGGGTTTGACATGCCATCTCCTCCAATTCAATAAAAACCAGTGGCTCCCTACTACCTCCAAGATCAAATACAAAATGCTCTGTTTGGCCTTCAAAGCTCTTCAAAACCTAACTCCATCCTACCTTTCCAGTTTTCTTATACCTCCCTCTGACACATATTATTTTACCCAGTGGCCTCCTGGCTATTTCATGAATAAGACTCCATATATGACTCAAAGAATTTTCTCCCCAGCTATCCCCCATGCCTAGAATGCTCTCTTTCCTCCTTTCTGCTTACTGATCTCCCTGGCTTCCTTTAAGTCACAACTAAAATCTCATCTTTTACTAGAAGCCTTCCTCAACTTTTTACTCTTGCTGCCTTCCCTCTGTTAATTATTTTCTACTTATCATATATACACACACACACACTCACACACACATGCACACACACATATGTATGTATATCAAGTTGCTTTGTACTCACTAATTTGCTTGTTAACTCTACCCATTAGATTTGGAGGAGGGGGGTGGGGCAACGAGGGTTAAGTGACATACCCAGGGTCATACAGTTAGTAAGTGTCAAGTGTCTGAGGCTGGATTTGAACTCCAATCTTCCTGAATTCAGGGCCGGTGCTTTATCCACTTTGCCACCTAGCTGCCCCTACCCATTAGATTTTTTTTCTTAATTATAAAAGTATTTTATTATTTTCCAGTTAAATGTAGAAATAGTTTTCAACATTTGTTTTTATAAGATTTCTAGTTTCAAATTTTTCTCCCTCCCTCCCCTCCCCCCTCCCCCCTCCCCAAGACAGCAAATAATCTGATATAGGTTATTTATGTATAATAACATTAAACATATTTCTGTATTACCCATTAGATTTTTCTTTTCTTTTCTTTTCTTTTTTTGAGGCAACTGGAGTTAAGTGACTTGCCCAGGGTAACACAGCCAATACGTGCCAAGTATCTGAGGCCAGATTCAAACTCAGGTCCTCCTGAATCCAGGGCTGTTGCTCCATCCACTGTGCCACCTAGCTTCCTCTCATTAGATTTTAATGAGGGCTGGGATTGCCTTTTGCTTCTTTTTGTATCTTTAGCACTTGGCACAATATCTGGCACATAGTAGATGCTTAATAAATATCGATTTATTGATTGAAAGAACTAAAGAGTCAAGGGATTGGAAGTCATGATGACAATGAAGAGCAGGGTCTGAGATTACAAGGTAGAAGTGAAAAGTCAAATAACAAATGATTGCGATCAGATAAGAGAATTTAAGAGTTCACTTAATTAGAGCATTTGTGAACTATGGCAAGATCAAGTATAGTGCAATAAGGAGGAGGAATATAGCATGGGAAATAAACAATTTGAGAAACTGGCAGGTTAGGTTGTTTGACAAAGTCCCCAGGTATGGGTGTGGGAGGTATGTCAAGCATTTAATGCATTGAAGAAAGAAGGGTATTGTCCTGGAGGTCAGTTGACAGTGGCTATCAGAATTTTGATTTGAAAATAATTTTCAATTGTGTTAACCTCAGAGGAGGAAAGGCTCCTGAGTGATAGACCTTCTAAATTCCTGGAAGTAGCAACTGGGAGCAAGGAATATTGCAATTCTTCCACCTCAACCAGCGAGTGGGGGAATAAGTGAGAGTGCAACCCCTGCTGAAAAGTGAAGTCAAGGACCCTCAGGAAGCAACTAGGTTTTTATAAGAGCTGGAGATGAAAAGAGTAGGAAAGAAAGATTTAAGATAAAAATAAGTGTGTTACCCTTAGGGAGCAAGCATTCCAGAAAAGACAGTGGAAGGGGTGGGTTACTGTAAAGGGTCACATTGGGAGGAGTGGGCTGACAGGGATGGGGATAAGAGAGCTGAGAGTGGGAGATTCCCTCTCCCCTGGTTTCACTAGTGGCCTTTTTTCTGTCTTTTCAAAAAAAGTTAATCATTATAAATCAAACAATTTTTTGTGCGAGCTCTTGAGACTTACTCATCTTTTGATTTCTTCTCCCCTCCCCCTTCTCTCTTGCAGCTCTCTCCCTTGCCTGCCCTAGATCTCATCCCACACTACTGCCTTGCCTCTTCTCTTCTCTCAACACCCACTCTTCACTGAATCTTCTTTATTTCTTTTCTTAAAACATATCTCTCCCTCATCTTCTTATCTCTGGAAAAATTATCTCACTGATGTTACCTTTTGATACATATACATGTAAATGTACATGTTCATGTATACATACACATACATACATTTGATAGAAGATAGATAGATAGATAGATAGATAGATAGATAGATAGATAGATAGATAGATAGATAGACTCACCCCTTATAACACGGCCAGTCCCTGGATCCATTCCTTAGTGCCATGCCAATAACCTTCCAAGTTGGACCTCTGGCTCCCTCCGTTCTTCTATTGATTGGTGAGAGCTTACTATATGTATCTTTTTTTGTCTTTGCCTCTCAGAAAGCTTATCTTCCTTTACATATTACCTCAGATATCAACTTTTCCATGTAATCTTTGTTGACCCCTTCAGTTGTTATAGTTTATTCCATTCTAAAAATTCTTTAGAGCACTTTGATTTCCCTCTTATGTCCACCATTTCTTTCTTCTTCTTCTTCTTCTTCTTCTTCTTCTTCTTCTTCTTCTTCTTCTTCTTCTTCTTCTTCTTCTTCTTCTTCTTCTTCTTCTTCTTCTTCTTCTTTTTCTTCTTCTTCTTGGCAGGGAATGAAGGTTAAGTGACTTGCCCAGGGTCACATAGCTAGTAAGTGTCATGTCTGAGGCCAGATTTTTTTTTTTTATGGGGCAATGGGGTTAAGTGACTTGCCCAGGGTCACACAGCCAGTAAGTGTCAAGTGTCTGAGGCCGGATTTGAACTCAGGAACTCCTGAATCCAGGGCCGGTGCTTTATCCACTGCGCCACCTAGCTGCCCCTGCGCCACCTAGCTGCCCCTGAGGCCAGATTTGAACTCACATCCTACTGAATCCAGGGCTGGTGCTTTATCCACTGCACTACCTAGCTGCCCTGTGCCCACAATTTCTGACATGACATCTGTTTGTGGGTCACATCACTCACCTGGCCCACCAACTATTACCCAAATTAGTAAGTAAGCTCTAGCAAAATGATCAATGTCTAGTACATATTTAATAAATATTTGTTCATTTGAATTCCAAAGCAAAAGTCATTGGACTTGGATTTAGACAACATGGGTTTGAAACTGGACTCTGCTACATTTCCTTGAACAAGACACAATCTCTCTGGGTCTCTCAGTTCTTTAAACTGTCACATAAGAATGATACCTGGTCTACTGATCTCACAGGGTTATTGTGAGGAAGGGATAGGATTTTATATATATATATATATATATATATATATGTATATATATATATATATGTATATGTATATATATATACACACACATACTATATATCTATGATATAGATATGCTATATATACATATAGAGATATGCTATATATACAGTATATATGTGTATGTATGCATAGATAAATAAATATATTTTTTCTAGAGATAAGGATGTGTGTGTGTATAATTTGAAAACTTATAAGTACTATGCAAATGAAAGGTGGTATCATAAACACAAGATGTATTCCAGTAAAGAAACTTCTAGTTTTCCTACTCTTCCTTCAGGGTTTCCAGTAGGAATTACACAGCCTGATCTCATCATTTTGCTCTCAACCTTTGTTTTCCATGTTTTCAACCACTGATGAAACACACCCATACATGCACGCACACACACACACACACACACATGCATCTTGAATACACAAGCACACAAAACATAAATGCACACATATGCACATATACTGACATACACAGAGAAGGTTTCATCCCTTTGCTTAGAACTTGGATTCCTTGTCTGGAAAAAGCCTGGGCCTTGTTACCTGAAGAGCTCTTAAATGACACTTTTAATGTCAGTGTTATAAAACAATTTGACTACTCTATGTAGGACACTGTGCTAAGTGCTTCTGAGTCAAAGATTTAAAAATGATAGTCTCTGAACTTAAGAAGCTTCCAGCATAGTGGGAAGGCCTTTTTGTTTATACAGAAATAATGGTGAATGGCCAGATATCCTCTGCTGGCTTCCAGTAAACCACATTGGGGGCTTTGGAAGCCTATGTCCAGGTAAGTGGGGTTCTGGGGATTGCAAATGGAGATGACAAAGAGTTCCCTAATTGGCTGCTGAAATAGAAGAACTAATGACACCATATGTACAAAATGAGCTATTGAGCTCCCTACTTTTTCCTTTCTTTCTTCCTTCCTTTATTCTTCTTCCTTTCTTCCTTCCTTCCTTCCTTCCTTCCTTCCTTCCTTCCTCTTTAGTAATTTTAGTATTGGTATCAAGCTTTTGAGTTCCAAAAGGTGTAATGGTCCTTAAAGGCCAGTAAGCATGGCATCTTTGATGTCCCCAGTGTCAGTGTCTGCAAACAAGGGAAGGCTCTGCATCAGAGAGGATCACCATAAGAAAGAAGTTCAAGTGTGACTTAATTAATACAGTAGCTAACCAGGAGAAATGTGAATTGCCTAATTAGCAATGTTTTCAAAAGCGGTTTAAGTTTTGATGTTGTTTAAACATTAGCCTCCCAAGTCATGGTAATTTTAATTCTGTAACTTAATCTTCATTCTGTTAATGCACTTTATGATTCTTATATGTTTAACATTTCTTTTTCTGTGGGTAAGAATAAATAACCTATTCTCATGTCTTACTGTTATTGTACACTGACTAATTTTGTTACTTTTCCTCTTTAGGGAAATCCCAGAGTTGCGATCTATAATTTAGCAGCATCCCCAGGATGGAGGTTTGTGAGTCAATAAGTGTGACAAAAGGGATACTCTGGGACTGACCCTATTCCATAAACTTTAGTCCCTGGGTACAGGACAGTGAGGGATATTTGTTCCAAACCTTTGGGCTCACTCAAGTGGTCTATTACTAATTCAGTGCTATTCAGATAAATATAATACGAGTATGATATATAGAGACAAGAGAAATCTAGACAAAGCATAGGAAATTTTCAAGTTTAAAAAAACCTTTTTGTCTAGGGACAAGGAGATTAATGAAGACTTTATGGAAGGTGACTTCTAAACTGAGGCTATGCGGAAGATTTTAATAAATGGGGATGATGACAGAATATATTCTAGGCATATAAGATGGACTGCAATAATTAATTCAGATAGGATATAGAATGCCAAGGGCAAGGATTGATTTGCCTTTTCTTGTATCTCCAGGGGTTAGCACAGTGCCTGGCACAGAGCAGAAATTTAATAAATACTTATTGGATTAATTTGACTTAATAGTGATCTAATTTGGCTGGTATAGAAAGTGTGTGTGTGTGTGTGTGTGTGTGTGTGTGTGTGTGTGTGTGTGTGTGTGTGTGTGTGGCAACATCAACTAAGGCAATTAAAGTTAGATTGTTGTTTAATCAGTTAGTCATGTCTGACTCTTTATGACCCCATTTCAGGTTTTCTTGGCAAATATACTGGAATGGTTTACCATTTCCTTCTCCAGCTCATTTTATAAGAAACTTAGGCAAACAGAGTTAAGTGACTTGCCCAAGATCACATATCTAGTGTCTGAGGCTAAGTCTTGACACTGGACCCGGACTCTGGTGAAGAGAATGAGGCTGATGACTTTGCATAGCCCTGCCTCAAGTAAATCCAATTCACTGGCAAGTCAAGACATCACTCTTCTGATGCCATTGGTCCTTTTTGAGAATGAAGGATGAACAACAACAACAGCAATTTGTGAGGCCAGATTTGAACCCAAGTCCTCCTGACTGGAGGGCCAGTCCTCTCTCCACTCTGCCACTTAGCTGAGTGTTCCTACTGGAGCTGAGAGTTAAACCAAGGTCTCTAGTATAGTGCTCTTTTCCCATGTGTGTACACCAGAAGGCAAGTGGGTTAACTGCGTCTGCCTCTCACTTTTGTGGAAGCCTTTCATTGGTTTACCACTTCAGATGACATTGTAGAGTCAGTGTTGAGGGTCCTAAATAGAAGACAGAGAGAGTTTAGCTGGTTGAGCCACTGGGCAGTGTGAGTGGGGGAAGAAGAAGCAATGTCTGTATGGGCATGTGATCATAGTTATATCTCTGTAAGGGACACAGCCTACTAAAACTGCATGAACTGGACTTAGAGATCTGCTCTCCTCACTGTGGAGTCACAAGGAGCTTGATCTGGTTGCCCTGCTGAGACCTGCTGAGCTCCTGGTGACTCTTTCTGGGGAACTCAAATGACAAGCATACATTTGTGCAACAAGGAAAATCTAGTTCTCTGGGGGGCAGAAACAACTACATAAATGGAGTTAGAAGATTTTTTAAAAATCATAATAATGTTCTTTCATCCTTTGGAGATAGTGGTTTATCTGCACAAAGAAGGTGGGGATGGAATTTGAAAAGGGATTTCATTGGCAAATTCTACCCACTTATCCAAAAACCTTTTTAATCCCATTTAGAGAGGCCATTTGTCCAACGTGAGCTGCCTCCAGTGATGAAATGGTGGGTGGAAATGGCAATCAAATGAACAGTTAATACTTGGCACGTGGTAGAGGCAAGCCTACAAGCTTAATAAGTAATTCTAAAAGAATTTTAGTTTAACATAAAGGAGAGCTAAGAGTTAAAAGAATGAAATTAAACACAGTAGCAAAGTGCACTCAGAAAACGCCCACATTTCCAATACACAGCATAGCCTTCCCACTCCCAACATATTTTTCTGGCTGGTTTCACAGCCCACGGTTAGCATTGGGCCTTTATGAAGAACCCTTCTTGCTTTTTTTAGTGGACAATTATGCCCTCCTGAGAATTATATTGCCTCATTTCTGCAAGTCTTCAAGGCCAGGACCAGGGGGCAAGAAGGAAAGATATTTCTGTTCACATCAGCTCAAATAGTATATTATTTTACCCCAGGTTTCTCACCTATATTTTAGGTTCTGTTCTCAGGTTGTTTCAAACCTATGTTTCAGAGGAGCATTTGGTAACAGAATGTAAACCCAGCTAAAACCCTTTCCAAATCTGATGAATTAAAAAAATATATCAGACTATGATTTACATGATTTTCTCAGTCTAACATTAAAAAAAATCTTGCTATATTTTCACATGTATCAAAAGATACATTATAAAGAGAATGCTAGTATAGAAATTTGGACCTAGGCTAAGAGAAGAGTTTTAATAAAATGGATGCATTGTTTAATATTAAGTATCTTTGCTATCTTTGTCATGTGCTTTAACTTCTGTCATACTCAGTTTTCTAATCCAAAAAATGATGGGATCTATCTATCTATTTATCATCTATGTATCTATGTATCTATGTATCTATATATCTATTTACCTACCTACCTATCGGTTTAATTAATGACCATCCCTAATAGATAAAGTTCAAAGGACAGGAATAAATGGTTTTCAAAAGAACTAAAAAGTATTCACAATCACATGAATAAAATCTCCAAATCACTAATAATAAGAGAAATGAAAATCAAAACAACCCTTGAGTTTCATGTCATACCCTGCAAACTGACAAAAAGGACAAGAAATGGCAAGTCAATATGGAGGGGACGTAGGAAGTAGGCACATTGATATATTGTTGGTCAAATTGTAAAATGGCAAAACTATTTCTGAAAGGAATGTGGAATTGTGCAAATACAGTGACTAAAAATGTCCGTACCTTTTGAACCAAAGACTCCATAATTAGACTTATACTCCAAGGAAGCTATTAATAAGAAAAAAGTCCCCATATATTATAAAATGATTATAGCAGCAATTTTTTGCAGTAAGTAAGCATCAGAAGCAAAGTAGATGCTCACCAATTGGGGAATGGCTAAACAAATTTTGGGATTTAATACAATGGAACACTATTGTGGTATAAGAAATAATATGTACTGTATATAGAGAAGCATAGAAAGATCTTTATGAACTGATGCAAAGTGAAATAAGCAGAGCCAAGAAAACAATATACAAAGTAACTAGAACAATTTAAATGGAAAGAACAACACACCAAAAATTAAAAGTAAATGTTACAAAAACAGAAAGACCAACTGCAACTCAAATGAAGAGCTACAAGATACCCTCTACCTTCCCTTTTGTAGAGATGAGAGGTCCACAGTTATACTTTGCATGTTTCCAGATTTTATCAATGTATTGATAAGTTATGTTGACTTTTTGTTTTTCCTCTCTAAAAAATATTTTTTTCACATAATGTGTCTCCTAAGGAGGGGAAGGGATATACATGTGATATCATGGTGATGTTAAGAAACAGAGAGCAGCAATGAAAATGTTTAAAAAGAAAGGAAAAGGAAATAAAGAACACTAATTGTAAGTATTTATTGTCTTATCTTAGTTGTATGGTAAAGAGAAATGGAAGGGACTATTTTGTGGACCCAATAGAATAATTATACTCCTTAGTGTTTTAGAATCTTTTTGCAAGGCTGATAATAAGCAACTTTATCCTTTCATTCACTTTCCTCATCTATAAAACTGAACAAGCTGTATCACCCCGAGGATTCTCAACCTATAAAGCTCAGAACCCCTGTACTCAATGGAGTTATTGGAAGGCATATTCAAATGCATATGTGCACTACATATTGACATCTTGGTCTTTCTTACTCCAATAATATTCACCACAAATACTGCTTTGGGTATTTTTAGATTGGTTTAATTTTATTGACACCAAGGACTGGTAATCATAATTACGCTTGAAACTTCTTAAAATCTCCCATGAAATAAAAAAGAAAATCAAAAAGTACTAGATCCACATCAGAGACTGAGATAGTTGCTATGACAACAATTGAATATAATATAAGCAGTCTGGTGGCAATATGGAATTAAACTGGCTGAACTATCTGAACTTCATCTTCTAGAGCAATATAGCTACTGTACATATTCTTGTCTTTACCTGCATTTTACTCCCATTAGAAGCCTAAAGCCCCAATGTAGGAGCTGGAGTGTTGGCTGATCTTAGGCAGAAGATGAGTTACAGTATCATGGGAGGATGATGGTAATAAATTATTTGACAAATTGCAATATTTCCTAAAGATCTGGAATATTTTCAATCTATTGCTGGAGGCAGGCACTATACTGATGAAATCACTTATGTTTGAAGTAAAGAATTCTGTTCTATGTAGATGAATACCAATGTCTGCATATATGTTTCCTATCATGGAATTTTATTAATAATGATATATAGCATTTATATAATGTTCAAGGTTTGAAAAGCACTTTGTCAATTTCCATTTTAAATATGAAAAAAGTGAAAAAGAGAGGCATGAAGTGACTTACCTAGGGTCATATAACAGAAACAATGTCTGAGGTGACATTCAAACTTAAGTCTTTCTGATACCAAGTTCAGCACATTATTCACTGGATGACATAACTATACCATTTTTTATAACATTTATAACATAGAGGCAATTAAGTATAAAGCAGACAGTCCTTATACCCCATGTCATATAACTTATTTCCTAAATCATCCTAAAGTCTTTATTATAAAGAGACTCTCCTCTTATAATGGTCACACAGCTGGACTTTGAATGCAGTGGCACAGCAAGACATAATTCCATTATATATTATCATCCAAAAGATACATCTTACGCTATCTTAAAAATACGAAGGCAAAGAACTTTGTACTTTTGGTCAGTTTTCAGTTTTTTAGCCCAAGTTCTTCTGTTTACTAGCTTATGGCTTTGAGCAACTCAAAGAGAAACTAGAAGGCATAGGTTCGAATCTCAGATCTGCTATTTTTCAGAATTATTAATTTAGAGCTAGAAAGAACTTTAAAGTTTATCCAGTCCAAGTTCCTCATTTTACCAATGGGGGAACTGAAGAATAGAAAGGTTTAGGGTTCAAGGACCCATTGGTGGTGTTTTACTACTTACTGATATCACCTTGAGTAAGTCATTTAAATTAAATTTCTTCCTATGCAAAACTAAGATATTGGAGAAGATAATCTTTCTGTTTCAAATCCTAATCGAACCTTAGCTTCCTCTTTTGGAAAATGGGGATAATACTTGTGCTATACACCTTCTTGTGGTAAAGATAGAATGAGATCATATCAGTACTTTTTTAACAATAGAGTATTGTACAAATGCGTGCTATTATTATTATAAGAATGATTTTTTTTATCTAAATACCTAAATTAGGATAAAAGTTAAGAGACCACAAGCATCAGAGGAAAGTAGTTTCACCTGGTAGATCAGCAGGAAGGCCCTTCTCTTGGAATACCAGACCTTAAATATTTTATTCTCCCTTCTTCCTCCTTCAACATCTCCTCAGAATTCAGGGGTTACACAGAAGGCAAATTGCTCAGCATTGTATATGGATGCAGGCTTTTTTTCTTGCACTAATGAGTTCAAATTCATATATGAAACTCAAGCAAATTTAGATTTCCACTGAAGAGCATATCTTGAATGTAAACTTCCCCACACACCTGCATGTGGGGAACATGCTTCCTCTAAACATTATCACCTACTGTTAGTAATCAGAGAAGAAACTGCTGATGGTGGATGTTTTCCTTCATCTAGAACCTGAGATGCTTCTACTCTGCCATCTGTTCTCCAGATTATCTTATTACCTGACAATGGCTACACACAATGAAAAGAATCAGAGTAAATGCTCTCAGGAGAAAGAAAATCTGTCTGAATAGCTAGTTAAGGATATGAATCTGTTTCCTGGAGAAGTTATACATTGCATCTGTTCTCCCCACCAAAAAAAATAGATTCACCAAATAATCTAAAATGAGCTGGAAATGTTTATTGTCTGACTGACTGACATTCATGGACTGCATGTTAAGAAACCATGCTCTTAAAAGACTTAGGATTGTCTCACACATTATTATATCATTCGGTAACCACATCACATTGCAGATTAATATTGAACTTGAGGAACATTAAAACATCCATATCTTTTCCATAAGAATTTGCATGCACACACACCCCTACCCATACTCACAGAGATCTTCCACATCTTGTTATAAGTACTCTGAGAGACAACATCATGTAATGGGTTGTGAGCTGGAGTTGGTATCACAAAGGTCTGGGTTCAAATTTGATCTCTGGTCCACATTAGCTGGAACCATAGGCAAATTCATATATGAATTTGAGTGCACCCAACTGTCTAATTGTATGTATTATAAATGGTTTAATAACTGAGAAATCCCAACATTGATGAAATCATAGGCTATAACGAGAACAACAAATCCTTAATTCCTGGATAAATTCAGAAATATCACATTTTCTATTGGGAGATGAATTTTTTTTCTCCTGGTAATACTTGTAGATAATCTCCTAAGAGGAGAGATTAATGAATGCATGCCACTGATATGACATCTCTAGTGGAGTGTCACAGGAATCTATCCTTGACTTAGTACTGTTTAACATTTTCACCAGTGAAGGCAGAGATGGCATGATTATTGAATCTGCATATAACAGAAAGCTAGGAGATACAGTGGTCTATATCTACTAAGGTGAAATCTAATGCATCTTAAATACTACTCTTGGATTTTAAAAAAATCAACAACACAAGGACAAGATGTGAAAGTGCTAAATATATAGCAATTCCTATGGAAAAGATCAGGATGTTTTAATGGACCTCGAGTTCAATATTAGTCTACAGTGAGATGTGCTTACCAAAAAAGCTAAAGGAATCATTGTCTGCATATAGAGAGGCATAATGCCCAGAATAAGAAAGGTGATAAATCTTTACTCTGCCCAGATCACACTTGTAATAGTGCTCATTTTGATATTGAGAAAGACATTAAAGAGTTAGGATACATTAAAATACATTAGAACATGATAAGATGGTGACCAGGATGTTGAGGGAACTGGAGACCAAGTCATACAGATTTTAAGGAATTTGTAATATTCAACCTGGAGAAGAGAAGACTAAGGATCATAGGATTATGAATCTAAAAAAGATTGGAAAGAATCTCAAAGGCCACTTCATCCAACCCTCTCATTTTGTAGATGAGGAAATAAAGACACAGATAAGTTAAATTAGTTGCCCAAAAGACATGATAGTAGTCTTTAAATATCAGGCAATCATAGGGTGAGAGAGATTAGGTTTATCCCACTTGACCCAAAAGACAATTAGTAATAATGGGCAGAAATTCAGTTCAATAAAAGGGGATACATACTTACAATTAGAAATACTCACAGGTCAGTGAGTGGATAAGCATTTAAGTACTTACTATGGTGCCAGGCCAACTGGCATCCAGTCTTATCCCACTAACTTTCCATGTCACTTATACTGTGGTGCTTATCACCATGGGAAAAAAATTTCCACTGCTTCTACATTACCTATACATCATACTTTTCCATAATATAGCTAAAGTATTATTCTGACTGTCTTCTTAGTTATTTCCTTCTCTGAATTACTGGACGCCTCATTCATAGGTTTGACCTTTCTATGCTATTCCTGATGGCCTCCTGTTTTACATTATCCTGACATTTTTCTCCTTCGCCTGCTTTGATTTTAGATCTCTTCTGATGAGCAAGCCTCTGGCCAAATAAGTTGCTTCTAGTGCCTCTGGGAACAACCTATTCCTAGCCAAAGGCCCAATATTTTGGTTTCTTACAATGTGGAGGAGAAAACTAAGCCCCAATCTTTATCACCATTCCTGTAGACAGCTGTTCACTTTTCACACATTCCTTTTACCTCTAAAGCTTTAACCTTACATTGGAACAAGACATGAAATCAAGATATCCAATTAAATATATTGGGCTTCATAGGCCCTAGAGATATTAATAGAAGAAACTTACAGTAATATAACTCCCTCCGCCCCCTACATGAAGATACAACTCACACGGAAGTGGCTTATAATGGGCTGATTTCTCACTCTTAAAGATGTCTTCATCCTATTTTGGATGATGGTGATGGTGATCACATGTTCTAAGAAGATGATATATCTATTGGCCACTTCAAATCTAATATGGCTACTGCCTTCCTCCTCAGCAATAATGATGATGATGATGATGCCGACACCCACAAGTTAACAGATTCCTTCACATCTGTTGGTGACTACTGATTCTTTTCTTTTTTCTTCCTTCCTTCCTTCCTTCCTTCCTTCCTTCCTTCCTTCCTTCCTTCCTTCCTTCCTTCCTTCTTTCTTTCTTTCTTTCTTTCTTTCTTTCTTTCTTTCTTTCTTTCTTTCTTTCTTTCTTTCTTTCTTTCTTTCTTTCTTTCTTTCTTTCTTTCTTTCTTTCTTTCTTTCTTTCTTTCTTTCTGACTAGGTCTCCCTATTTTGCCCAGGCTAGAAGTGCGATGGTCACTCTCAGTCCCAATACCACTACTGGTCACAACAAAAGCTTTGCTTTGACTTGCTTTATATACAACCTAACTCAGTTTGTTTCCTCTTTAGGTAGTATAGCAGAACCCCACTCCAAGGGGGCACTCCATATTGATACCAGACTCACTGTGGACATTATATTGTCTTTATCTTTATTATAGATCAGAACTCCTAAATTCAAGTAATCTATCATTCTCTACCTCTTCATGTAGAAAAGGTTATACATGTATACCACCACACCTGGCTTTCAGATCCTCCATATCATTCTGTGAAGGAGAGGTGTGTGTGTGTGTGCGCGCGTGTGTGTGTGTGTGTGTGTGTGTGTGTTTTATCCATGGGTGTCTACATATGGTTCATGAACATGTCCTGTGCTAAAGCAAAAGCAGGTATGTTTGTTTTTGTTTTCTCTGAAGTTTCTAGATCCCTTGTGATTGCAACCCACTATTTGTATAGCTCTGATAGTTTAGTTTCTTTTCCTTTCTATTCTTGTAACAACTTACCATTGGACATGACTTGATTCTCCTTTATTTTCTCTGAATGTTTCTTTCCTATGTTTCTTGGGTTATTTTTTACAATCTGTATAAAATTTTTTCATTTTCCTTAATAAACTCAAGCATGAGGGAGTGTGTCTCAAGCCCTTTCACATTCCATTCAAGCAAGAAAAGCAGTTTGCATTTAATATAATGTTGATGTTCATTCTAGAATGAAGTCATTAAACATGAAGTCATCTCTTTCCACATGATGGGAGATTGAGTTTAGTTGCAGAGGATCCTTAGACTGAATCTGAGGAATGTTTCATCATCTCTCAGATCCCTCTTTTGATGTATCACATACTTTTGCTTCAGCACAGGACATGATCATGAACCATATGTAGACACCCAGGGGAAAAACACACACACACACACACACACACACACACCATATGAACTGCTTATTGCCCTGCTGACTGCTTTCCTCAGGGAGTTAGCAGTCAGGATTAGATAAATAAAGCATATAGAGAAAGGAGGAGGAACCTCAGAATCCCATAGCTGAGCTGTCTCAGGCACCTCATATCCTTTTTTTTTTTTTTTTGTGAGGCAATTGGGGTTAAGCGACTTGCCCAGGGTCACACAGCTAGTAAGTGTTAAGTGTCTGAGGCTGGATTTAAACTTAGGTCCTCCTGAATCCAGGGCCAGTGCTCTATCCACTGCACCACATAGCTGCCCCCATCTCATATCCTTGTACACCATAAGAAACTATGAACTCTTCTTATGTGTTTTGTTCTTATCATGATTTTATGTGCATGCCTATGCATAGATCCATACTTGTTATTCATATATGCATATACACACAATATGTATGTTTGTATGCATGTGTGTATGTAGTTACCCCTCTGTGCTTATTCCTTACTCTCTTTTGTATATGTGGGTTGGGGCCCGAGAGGGCAATTTCCCCCTCCTCTTTTCCATTGACTATTAGCCAGAGTTAATTTATTTTAGAATTGGTTATTTACTAAGCATATTTATCCAGGTCAGTCAGTTTAAAACATCTCAGGCCCACAACTTGGGGCAAATGATTCCCTGGCAAACAAAAGATTCTTAAGGAGAATGGGTTCAAACTTAGAGAGAAAATGTGGCCAAAGGGTAAACTCCTAGCTCCTAGAGTCCTGAAGCTGCCTATCCTTGGTGATGTTGAGACCTTTGGTGAGTGGAAACCCATTCCCTCCTAAGGCAGCCATTTCACTTTTGGACAGCTCCAATTCTTAGGAATTCTCTCATTATGTCTCCCACTGTTCCTAGTCCTACCCTCTAAAACTAAATGTTAAAAAAAAGAAAAACACACACACAACCATATCCCTTTCCCATATGAGAGTCATTCAAATATTTGAAGACAATTAGTAATCCCACCCACTGTTTTCTCTTCTCAATGATTTATCTTCCCAGTTCCTTTATCTATACTGATGTAACTCCTTTTGACCACATTAACAATCCCTATAACTTTCCAGGGGCAGCTAGCTGGCACAATGAATAGAGTGCCAGGCCTGGTGTCAGGAAGACTCATCTTCCTGAGTTCAAATCTGGCCTGAGATACTTGCTAGCTGGCAAGCAATTAACACTCTTTGTCTCAGGTTTATTTTTGTTGTTGTTGTTGTTGTTTTGTTTGTCCCCCCCCCCCTCCCCGCAGGGCAATGAGGGTTAAGTGATTTGCCCAGGGTCATACAGCTAGTAAGTAACAAGTGTCTGGGCCCGGATTTGAACTCAGGTCCTCCTGAATCCAGGGTTGGTGCTTTATCCACTGTACCACCTAGCTGCCCCTTGTCTCAGTTTTCTTAACTGTGAAATGAGCTGGAGAAGGAAATGACAAACCACTCTAGTATCTTTGCCAAGAAAACCCCAAATTGTGTCAGAGTCAGACACAATGGAAATGACTGAACAACAATAACGTTCTATACCAAAATGATTTTCACAGGCCATCACTCCGTTTTGTGTGTTTTCTTCCTCTTGTCAAACGTAAGCTCCCCAAGGAGGACTGTTCTTTACTTGTTTTTGTATCCCGAGTGCTTGGAATATAATAAGTGCCTAAATCATGTTTTTAGTTCATCCATCCATTCATTAACCAATATTCTTGCAGTATAAACTCAAAGACCTTCAACATTTGGTTGCCTTACTCCGAACCCTCTCCTGCTTGTCAACATCTTTCTTAAAATATGTAGCCTAGAACTGAACACAACATTCCAGATGGTCTGATTAGGAAGAAGGCGATGTGACTGTCATTTCCTTTACTTTGGACACTATTCCCCTCTTTTTGCAGCCTGACATAACATTCCTTTTTTGTCTCCCATAGTTGTATTCCAAACTCATTGGGCTCAATATCTACTGAAAGTCCTAGATTCAATTCAATTCAATTTAATTAAAAATGTTCATTAAGCTCCTACTATGTGCCTGGTACTGGACTAGATGCTAAGAACATAAAAATAAAAGTGTTCCTGCTCTCATAGAGTTTATATTCTACTGGAGAGATGTAACATGTATAGAAATAAGTAGATGACAAGATATCTGAAGGAGAAAATACTATTTTCAAAGGTCTAGGCAAAGAGATTTTACAGGAGTGAGAGACATACTGTACAAAGATCTTCCCCCCCCGCCCCCCCGATTCTATTTCTAACTTTGCACTTATAAAATAGATTTTGGAACTCAGGTATAGAATTTTATATTTGTTTTTTATTAATTTCATTCTTATTCCATTGGATCTATCATTCTATCCTATTGAGATCTTTTGGGATTCTGATTGTCATATAATGTGCTAATTATGATGTCATCTATAAGCAGAGAATCTACAGAATTTCAAAATTGGAAGAGAATTTAATTTCTACCTGAAAAAATAATTCACTCTTAAACATATTAGAAAAAGCATAGATAAAAATGGTAAGCTGCACGAGGTCATGGGGAGGTCCTAAGGACACTGAATCAGAGACATGGCTAAGTTGATGTTGAATCAATAATGACTTAATGTTCTTTGGGTCTAGTCACTCAACTGCTACTGATCCACCTAACTTCACTATAATTTAGCCTATATTTTTACATTTTGTCTTCAAGGATTTGTGAAAAAAATTTGATTTTATTAATCTCACTATACAATGTCACCTCTTAAACTAGCTCTCATCCCTCCTGTTACTGCCTCGTTCCTAATACCTAGTAAATTAAAAATCTGAAAAATAACTTGCACAGTATGTTTCTCATATCCGAAATGTACTCCCTCCTCAACTCCACCTTGTAGACAAATTAACTTTCTTCAAGGTTCAATTCAGGTACCATGTTCTGTAGGAAGTCTTTCTTAATCTTCTTCATGTTAGTGTTCCATTTCTCATTAGGTTCTGTCTTTTAATTACAAATGCCAAAACCTGGTTTATAATCAGCAAACATGGAAGAAATTAATTAACATTTTTTAACTGTTATCTTTCTTGCTCTTTTTGTGATAGCCTATTATTTGCTGGCAGTGACCAGTCCTAGGCACTTCTGTGGTTGCCAATTAGGCCAATTCCCAGTAATAATCAGGTCTCTCAAGTATTCTCCCAAATAGTTCAATTGTGACCTTTTTTTAAACAAGTTATAGACTCAACCTTTTAATTGTCTACAAAATAGCTTCAATTTGAATGTCCTACTAGAGGAGCATGTCTAAAATTGCATTCATCTTTTTCTTAAACCTGTCCCTGTTTCTAACTGCCCTACTTTGGTCAATGGCACCATCATTCTTTTTTGCCAGCTTAATCATACTAAGGACCTTGAAATCATTTCCCTCTGCCTTCAATGTATGGTTCCAATTAGTTCACAGTTTTTCAAGTTTCTACCCCTTCCTCATCTCTTATATGCATTCCTCTCTTTATATTCCCTCTGCCATTCTTCTAGTTTCATACTTCTTTCTCCCATGCCTAGCTGGTCACAATGAACCCTTAATTAGTTTCCTGGCATATAGCTTCTTCCCTTTACCATTCATACTAGACACATTGCTGTCAGCATAATCATTCTCTTGCAAAGGGCAGATGATGTCACTTCTCTGTGCACAAACTCTGTGGTTCTAATTGAAGAGGCAGCAAAATATGATAGAAAAGCTTCTGGAGTGTTATATTAAAAGCAGTATGAATAACTCTTTTATCCACCACTTTGTGAAGTTAAGTTTCAACCTGATTATAGGAAAGTCAGAAAATGGGAAAGTCAGAAGACTACCCCCCTTTCTCATATCATTTCTCCTGAGCCTCTCCACCAATAAGGAACAAGGTGGCTCAATCCCTACATCCTATTTTCACCCCTTTAACTATTTATTTAATGTGTAAAAAACAACATTCCATGTCTTTTTGTTGACTAAGAGCCTTGTACCTGATTTGCTTCCTAGTCACATGCTTTGCTAAATAAATTGTTTTCTGCATAAGCCTTGGAATTTTTATTTCTCCATAACAGAAGAAGACTTGGGTTCAGATTTGGGTTCCTTCCCATATTTGCTTTTAGACTAGATCATCTATAAGTTCTCTTCTAACTTTGAAGCAGTTAGGTGGTGCAATGGATTGTGTATGCATTTGGAGTCAAAAAGATCTGAGTTCAATCTTGCCTCAGACAATTCTTCCCTATGTTCTCCTAGCTAAGTATCTTAGTCTCTCTCAGACTCAGTTTCACTATCTGTAAAATGGGGTTAATAATAGCATGTTTCTCACAGGGTTGCTTTGAGTATCAAATGACATAACAGATATAAACATTAAAGGGCTAAATAAATGTTAATTATTACTGTTATTTCTATCATCATGTTGCCTAACAAATAATATCCAGATTCTTTAGCCTGTCACTGAAGTCCCTCTGTAATCTCACTTCAACCATTTTTTACCTTTTAATCTTACATCAGATACCTCCACATGGGGATAGAAATTGTCCCTATGATTTATTGATGTAGAGGACACCCTCTGCAAGCCAGCGTTCTTTTTCAACCTTTAGTTTTGATTGAGAGCTTGAGTGCCCAGGGTCACATAGCCAATAACCCAAACACGCCTGAAGAGAGAGAAGGAATCTCCTTCCTTCCCTCTGAATCTCAGCCAAGCACAATAGGCACACTCAAAGAACCCCACAGGCTTCAAGATGAGTTCTCTATTCATTTGTCATGGTCTTTCACCATATGTACTCACCATACATAAAGTTGTGTACATATATGTGTGTCTAGGTATCTGTATATGCACATGTGCTTGTGACTTTATATGAGAAGCAGCTTACCCTAGTGGATAGAGTTGAGGAGGAACTGGATTCACATTATGCCTCTGACAGACTGGCTATGTAACCCTGGCTAGGCCATTTAATTGCTCAGTGCTCTTGACTAGTGCTGTCTAACTCAATTAGAAAAGGGAGGGGGAGGTGAAGGGGGGGCACTAAACTGATCCCTGCAGGACACAAATTGGCATAGAAAACCACATATTAACAGTATCTTTATTTTATTGTATTTTTATTTATTTGGCTAGATATTTCTCAATTATCATTTAATTCAATTTTGATGGGATTTAGAGGTGTTGTGGACCTTGTGTTTGACATCTCTGCTCTTTGCCACTCTCTAAGACCATAAGGTATAGAAAACACCTGGGACACACCTATACCAAAACCAGTGAAATTATAGCTCCAGTCCCTATTCCCTATTTTATACATATATAAATCCCTATGTATGCCTAGATATTAGAACCAACTAGGTAGGTGGCATAATGGATAGAATGCTGGGCCTGGAGTCAGGAAGATGAATCTTCCTGAGTTCAAATCTGGCCTCAGATACTAGTCATGGGATCCCAGGCAAGTCACTTAATCATATTTGCCTTTGAATACTTCATGGTCACCATCTGAATAGTTGGTGTATGTAAGGTAGCTAAGATTCTAGCTAGACTGTCTAAAAATCTAATGAGTGGTCACCAATAAATTAGAAGCTATAGCAAGAGTTTAGACTTTTAAGCATTTATTAAGGAGCATAAGAATTTGGTAAGGAGAGAGAAAGAGGCCTAGATGCCTACATCTATCTATCTGAGGGAGCCGGCATTTCTGCCTCACTGCTCACAAGGTCCTGTCAAAAGACAGAGAGAGCCTCGCCCCTTCTTCATCCAATAAGCCTCCCTGGAACACAGAAACAGCCTGCCTCCTTGGAACACAGAAACAGCCCACCTCCCCCCCCAGCTCCAAGCTAATTGGCTGGTAGCTTTGATCGACAGTATCCACGAGTAAACATCACTTCCTGAGGCCAAAGAACTGACCTTCCAAGCCACATGGCTTGCCCTCAGCCGCCTTCTCCTCATGGCGGAGCTTTCCTACAGTATCTCTCCAGCAGGGGGCATCACTCCAATTATCACACTGTAGTTTCCTCATCTGTAAAAGAAAATGGCAAACCACTCTAGTATATTTGCTAAGAAAACCCCAAATGGAATTATGAGTTGAACATGTATGAAATGACTGGACAACAATGAAATAAATGTTGAATGTTGCCTGCTGAATTCATGCTAATCATCAGTATTCATCCCTTGTTGCCTGATTAACTTGATGCACTTTCTAAATTCATTTTAATTTTTATTGTGTTATACCTACTTTTATAATCCTGTTTAATTTTCCTCTGGAAGTAGATAAAAGAACTAGAAGAAGATAATCTTCTTCCTTTCTCATTGAGGGTTTTCTTTTGTGTCTGTACTATTATAATTTACTTTTGGTATTCCTAGAATTATCTTCCTACTTTTAGTCTGGGAGGAGATGGGAAAGGAGTTGGTTAAGGGTGAGTGATACAAGAAGTTTCCCAAATAATTGGAAGTATTGCTGAATTTTCTAATGCAAGCACTAGCATGTCCTGGGTAAACAGACCCAATTTGGTCTTCTGGTTCATGTTTCTTGAAATGTGGATTTCAGCTCTGCTCATGTTCCTTTGGGTTTAGTTCAATTATCCAACAGACTGCAACATCTCCACCTTCTCAGGTAATTGAAGCTACTGGAAAAGATCACTGAGTCTGAAAGAATTTCTATTTGATCACAATCATTAGACAATGTTTTACACAAGAGTGTTCAAAACAGAAACTGGGCTTAAAGATTTAAAAATTCTTTCTAGAGAGCATTGTACTCCTAATCACTCTTAAATCATTGTGAGGGGTTATCACTTATTGTTGAAGAATTGAAACATTTGGGTTAGATCCAGGTCCTAGGTGACAAAAGTTGATGGCCTGATGAGGCATTACAAACTGTAGAAAGAGCCCTAAGGGATGCAAAAATATTAACAAGGTATTAGAGCTAATGGAACTCTAATGGCTGTAAAGAAAACCCCTTTTTTATAGCTATGCTGCATAAAGGAGAAATATTATTAATGGACTTTGACTAATCAAAGTGTATCAAAGAATAGGGACAATTATAATTATGTTCATTTATTGGCCATGTAAATATGATGAAGGTTAAAACTAATGAGAAAAATATAAGTCTTACATTAATCTATATTGATTTAAATGGCCAAAATGCTGTATTGATTAGGCCATCCCTCCCCCCCCCAAAAAAGGCAAGTACCTTTTCTTTCCTGTATGTACATTTGCTGTCCAAAATGAATACTTGTGGAATCCCTCCCTGAGTATCTTAGGTTTCCAGGTTGCCTGTTGTTTTTCCCCTCATCTCCAGTCCCTTCTACAGCCTCTCTGTTCCCATCTATGAAGACAAAGGACAATGGAAGAAAAATAACAAAATGAGGGCTAATCGATAAACATTGTCAGGTGTCTTCAGGCATACTATGTGGAGCATATCCCACCTACATGTCAACTAAGTTGGTTTTTGCTTTTCTTTATTTTTCATTTCACCAGGAAAAGGCAAATGAGGCAAATTTCACAGAAATATTGTAGAGGATTGTTACATTCCTAATGAGGAAGTTGTTTTATTGTTTTATTTTTTAAACTCCTCCCCCCCCTTTTCTATCAAGGTTGCTCTTATTATAGTAAGGCAATGTGAAAAGAAAATAATGAAGAAACAGGAAGAGAAAAGGAAACTTTTATTTTTATAATAATTTGAAAATGAATGCTGCTATTGACTTTTTTCAGCCCAAACAAGAAGCCCATGGTAACTAATTCCTCCTGTCAAAAAAATTCAAGCAAGTGAAACTGAAGATGCTAAATCTGGTCAAACTTGATTTTGCCAAGACATACATATGAGGGAGCTGTCCAGTAAGAGACAATCTTTTATGAAACCTGATGCCATTCCTGGTTCTGGCTTATATACAGCTGTTCTATAATGGGTTCCTGTCTGCTGACTTTGTGATGGGGGGAAAAGCCTTTTGATTGGCTGGTATATCAGAACTAAATTTACATATAAAAGGGCTGTAATTGGTCAAAGTCAACTCTCTTTTCAGACTTTTCTATTTTATCTCCAATATCCTTTTACCTTAGGTAGCAACAAATAGGCACATTAAGGTAAGAAGTAAAAGTGGGCCATGACTTCATGTCACCCTAGTTGAGGAGAATAGGCTAATGGTGCTCTCACTACCTATAGGCTTACAGTGTTCACTACCTCCTCACTTTAATGCATCCAGACAGGAAAGAGGGCTTGCTTTGGTTTGTTAGTGTACTTTTGAATGCATATTCATCAGACAATGATAAGGATTTTTTCCCCTACTAGGTAACCAGACAGGAAAAGATCATAGAATATATTTTTCTATGTGGGCCATAGCATGAGACTAAATACATTATTCATGTTCTTAAGAATTGAGTAGTCTTCCACCATACACAGAACCAAATTTGCTCAAATTCAATTTGAACAAGCTAAATAGGATTAAACCCATAAAAATGTTCCTTTCTCTACTATAGATTAAGTATTGGGGTGGCTTGAATAATGACTCCTATGCAGGTGGTAAAAATGAATATAGCAAGCACCATTATTCAGAATAGGACTTTAAGGACAGAACCCAAGAAATGGAAAAGAGGTATGACATTATCTAGGTGGTGTTCTCCTTGCCATCAAATGGGAGTTTCTGTTGTTCTTCATAGAAGATCTTAGAACTAGAGGGAGAATGTTTCTTAGAGGCCTTTGAGTACAGCCCCCTCATTTTACAATTGCTGAAACTGGGTTGAAAAAAGTCAAATCAAGGTCACACAGTTATTAAGAATCACAAGAGGAATTTGTGCCCAAGTCTTCCCTGCAGCAATTCCAATGCTTTATTATGGTATTTTGTTTCCTACCTTGTCAAACCTGAGGTTTGTATATCACCTAATCATTTCTTGAAAGCCAGAATTTTTATTATTTTTCCACTTTCAAAATCCTTTGTTTCATGTTCACTGGGAAGATTCCCTGGCTAAAGGTGCTTAGTATTGCTGGCTAGATAACATTTATCCACAGTGCCTAGCACAGTGCCTAACACATAGTAGGCGCTTTAAAAAATACTTGTTGAGTTGAATAAAAGCACACATCCCACTTTCTGTGGGTCAGTAGCAGTATGTCTTAATAAGAAGTGAATATGCATCCTTCAGAAACAGGTTGGTATAGGGTAAGGGGCACTGGGCTTAGAGTTAGCAATCTTCTCCAAGGGGGACTGAGAAGGGGCCATGACATGGGGTGTTTGTTTGTCTCTATGGGGGCAGAGGATATTGGACTGGAATTATATTTGTCTCCTTTGTAAATACTGCTAAGATCTAGGGGTGTGATTTCTAGGTTCAGAAGTCAATGGCATCCCTGCCCCTTAAAGGAGTAGAGTACCCCAAACTTAATCCCATTATCTTGGCCCCTTCTTACCAGGTTATATAGAACTCAGGCTCATTTTCTTTACTCATGAGTACATCAAGGTTAAGAACATTTGACTTATTTTTTCTCCTGGGATGCATGAGGATAAAGTGGCATAAAAGATTTTTAAAAAGTGAAATCACCATAGAAGTGAGGCATTGATGCTTTATCTGTAAATACCAGTTGATTTGAATGACTAATTTAAACTTACAGCCAGAGCCTCAGATATCACATGCTTGCATATTTGTTCAGGCTAAGCCAGGACTGTGAGCTCAGTAGCAAATGGAAGGCTTGGGAGGAATTACAAATGTGGCCCAGTGTGTTGCAGTTTCACTTTAGTCATCTGAGGCATTTAAATTCTCACACTTAACAAAATGTGTAAAATCTTTTAATAAGTGAGGTGGTGGCCTTCCATAATGTAGACCTTTGAATTTTCTAACTAGTGTTAAATACCTTCTTTCCAGCTTGTTCTAAAACAACAACAACAACAATACTATAAATAGATTGTGATTTTCCAATATTTGTTGAACAAAGCTTTAATTATATCTTTTCAAACTTACCTCATTCTACTATCTATCGTGTGTCATAAATTCTAGTCAAATTGGTCTATTTAATATTTTCTGAGCATACCTTGTACTTTTAGGAATCGTCTCATAGAACAGCTAGGTGACAGTAGATTGCATGCTGGACCTGGAGTCAGGAATGCTTGAGTTTAAATACTCTCTCAGGTACTCACTAACTAAGGGATCCTGGACAAGTCATTGACCCTCTCTTACATTCCCTTTATATGTAAAAATAGAAATAATAATAGCATTAACCTTATAGGGCAGTAGTGATGATCAAATGAGACTATGTATGTAAAGCCTTTTGTAAACCTTAAAGAGTTATTGTTGCTGCTGTTGCTATTCCTTGTGATTAGAATGCCAGTACCACTTCTCACCCCTTCGCTCACCTCTGCTATTTGATTCCTAATTCAAATGCTACTTTCTTCCATGTGCCCTGACCTCCACCTCCTCCCATGTGTGATTTCTTCTGCCTTTGACATTTAATAGAATTTTTTTAGCATGTTGAACCTCTGACTGCATATATTTATAATATTCTTCCCTTCTTCCTTTCCCAAAGTCAAGATGTTCTAATAACAAGAGCTGACATTTATATAATGCTTTAAGGGACTCAAAGCATTTAATATCTATGATTTTATTTGATTGAATAGTTGGTAAGCTTTGAGCTGAAAAGATCTTAGATTCTAACTTCCCTATTTTACAGGTAAATAAAGTAAGTTATAGAGACATTAAGTGCCTTGCCCAGCTAGTAAACATCTGAGGGAGGATTATGCACCTATGTCTAATCCCTACTCCAAGACTAATGCCCTGGCCACTAGGCTCTAAGGCAATTCTAGTACTGTCCTTGCCATAGAATGGTAGATGAGCACCTGTCAACTTCCAACTGGCTTTTGCTACTGGTGGCCTGCAATGATGAGTGAGGCATGCATCTTGGGATATCTTCCCCACCATCTGCAAAATTACGATAATTTTAGCCCTTGATAAGCCTTATGAGGTCAAGCCCCAAGGAAGAAAGTCTGTGAAAAGGTTCCTGCTCCCAAGCCAGAATGGAGTTCAACTCCAGTGGAAGCCAAGGTTGGGGATTGTGTCTTTGATATCCCCATGGCTGCTTTCATCTTGTGCAGGGCAGCTAGATGACATGACTCTCTGGAATCTGGAGGACCTGAGTTCAAATGTGACTTCAGACACTAGCTCTGTGACGGAGCGGGGTGAGGGGGGGGCAAGTCACTTAACCCCAATTGCCTTAAACACCTGGGGGCTTCTCTAGTCATACTGATACGTGTATGTGTGTGCATGTATATCTATATGTAACACATATGCACACACAAACATGTGTATATACATACATATGTGTACACATATATTCCCCCCCCGCCAGATGGCTATGGAGGAGAGAGTGAAGTTGGTGACTTTACACAGCCCTCCCTCACTTAAATCCAATTCAGTGCAAGTTATGACATCACCCCGATGTCATGGTCCCCTTGGCGAACAAAGGACAAGCACAATATTGGACTTGTGCATGTGGGATGGAACTAATGAATCAGGCAGGAAAGTTTCAGGGAGGTATAGTATTTCTATATCTTCTTTTACCCCTTTCTTCAACCTATGTTCTCCTCCTTCGCCTCCTGGAGTCACGAGCAGAGTTTTCTAGGACAAAATTTACAAATCAGACAGATTTTCAAGGATGTGGGGGTAGCTGTATGCTGTGATATCAATAATCCCAGTTTTCCCTGAGATGTCCTTTATCTTTCCCCACCACTGTCCTTTCTCCTCCCCTTTTTTGGTTTCTTTTTATTTTCCTAACCCTGCCTTACCCACAGAGTCATAAGTCTGTTAGATCCTGTTTTACAGAAGATTGCTCAGAACAAAGAAACAAATTACCTGAGGCCACACAGTAGTGGACTAATGTCTCCTACCTTCAGGTGAACTGTGCTTTCTTTAGCAACCTGGCCATCAGCAGTCATATTAACCTTTTCTTGCCTTTTGACTCTGATGACTCTGGACAAAAGAGAGAGGCTGACCACTTTTAGCAGCTCCGCCTCACTTAAATTCAATCCATGGACAAATCAAGACATCATGGTGATGTCACTGGTTCTCTTTAAGAACAAAAGACAGGGGGCAGCTAGGTGGTGCAGGGGATAAAGCACTGACTCTGGATTCAGGAGGACCTGAGTTCAAATCCGACTTCAGACACTTGACACTAACTGTGTGACCTTGGGCGAATCACTTAACCCTCATTGCCCTGGAAAAAAAAAGGGCAAATAAAAACTCTAGGCAGATAGAGTCAGGAAGATCTGGGCTCAATTTTTCATCTGACACACACTCCTCAGCTATGGGAAGTTGAGGAAGTCACCTAATCTTCAGGCAACTTTCTAAGACTATAAGGTGTAACACCTGTTTCATTACCAGGGAGTTTTCTCATTAGGAGTTCTCCATATCACTGAAATCTCAGGGCTCATTAAAAAAAATTCTCTCCCTCTCTCCTACCCATAATTTTCTATAACATTGAAAGTTCCTGAAATGTAGGAAATCTGTTTAATTCATTTTATATTGCCCTTAGTGCTTAGCATAGTGAGGACTACATCAAAACAACAAAACGAAATAAAACAAAACACTTTTTTTCAGTGAAGAGCTCAGCCTGTCCTATGTAATGACCCCAGTAGCCTCCCAAATCTATTAAACTAAGAAGCTCCAGGAAAGTTAAAAAAAAAAAAAACAACAAACCTGAGGAATCCTATCAGAAGATGCCAAGCAATAATGTTTCAAAGTCCATCCACCTTTTTTTCTGAGGAGGGGGAATTCGCATATCCCCTAGTCTTGAATTCTCTAGGAGTCTTTACTCACTAGCAAGAATCAGCTTTAATCCCTAAATTCAGGAAAATGCCTAGACTATAGAGATGGAGTGTTTTGTTCAAAGAACAGCAAGGAAACCAGTGTGAAGGGACTAAAGTATAATACGACTGGAGGCAAGTTATGAAAAACTTTTTTTTTTGGGTTTTTTGGTTTTTTGCAGGCAATGGGGGGTTAAGTGACTTGCCCAGGGTCACACAGCTAGTAAGTGTCAAGTGTCTGAGGCCGGATTTGAACTCAGGTACTTCTGACTCCAGGGCCGGTGCTTTAACCACTGCGCCATCTAGCTGCCCCTATGAAAAACTTTGAATACCAAAGAGAGAATTTTATATTTGTGGACAGGATAGGGAGATATTAATGAAAATAGAAAAAAGTTATTTTCTTTATCTTGCCCAATTTTTACAGCTCTGGGTTTTCAAAAAATCATATGATGATAGCTAAAGACACCTTATGGTTCATGCTGTCCAATGCCCATTTTGCAGATGAAGAACTGAGATTCTTCCCCAAAGTGGCATAGTCAATATTGGTGCTCTGATTCAAATCCTGCTCCTCTGGCTTTAAATCCATCTTGTTACCCACTATACCCATTTTGCTTTTTGTATTTTAATATCCTATGCTGAAATTGTGTTGGCTCCTCAGAAGTTGTATGTTGGTGAAGTAGGGAAAGAACCACAACAACACTGTATTGGGAGTCAGGAGACCTGGATTTTAGTCCTGCTTCTGCTCTAATTAGTCACATGACCAAAAATAAAGTATTTAGCTGCTCTGGGACTCATCTATAAAGTGAAACCTTCCAACCTTGAAATTCCAAGACTGTATGACTCTAAATATCAGTCAAATTAACAAATCAATGGAAATTTCTTGAAAGCTTTCTATACTTTGGGAAGAGAATAGCTTCTGAAGAGAGAGCAATGAAGTTGTAAATCATATACATGCAGTCCTCTGTTTCCCTCCAGAATGGACTAAATGAGGAAGTCTGCCTTAAAAAAACATAAGCAATGCGATTTGGTTATCCAGATACACGGATCTATCTCATTGAGCATTCATTCTTTCATTTAAAAATCAATTTTTAAAACTATTTGCTATGTATAGAAAGCACTGTGCTCTCTCTGTGTGATTATGTGATGGTGGGAGCATGGAGTGCACCATATTAAAATATAAAGGTAAACAGGAAGGGTTCACTTATCTCAAGGATTATAGATATATTTGATACCGTTTTGAGAATGCTATCAAGTCCTACAGGCTTAGCATCTTAATAGTTTCTGGCCAAAAGCTCTAGGGATTATAGCTAATAAAAACATAATTTGAATGTGGTCCTATTTCTGGTATACCTAAAGTCTAGCAAGAAGGAAGCCTCACATATGTACATATACAATGACTATACAGTAACCATAATAGATTGTAGAAAATATCAAGAATGGAGAGAATCTGAAGGACATTAAAAAGAAAAAAAAAACCAGCTCAGATAAAGATAATTCCTCAACAATAAGTAGGACAAGAAATAACCAAGTCCATTTTTGTTATTGAATATTTTCTGGACCATTTTTCTCTTCTTCCTTTCTCTTGGGCCATGTGTCAATATCAAACAACATTGTCCTAAATTTTGTAGGAGGCATTCACTCACAGAGATTTTTATGCAGATAACAGCTAGGGAAGAGAAGGAGGGAGAACCCAAACATATTGAGATTAAAGGTACCAATGGGTAATACCAAACATGTTTTTGAAGGTCAAATCTGATATTACCTCCTTTCCTACATTAAATGGTTCACCTAATGTGACAATTAAAAATATGAGACTGTTTCTGGATAATATAATCTTTTTATTAATATAGTCAGTGGGTTATTAATAAAATTAGGTCTATGGCCAACTCTCTCAGACCAAAGACCCCTTCCTCAATGTCAGGTTTCAGTTCCTAGACCCTTCTATCACACAGCAATCACATCTAATTGGTTAACATCATTAAAATCTAATTAGTTGATGTAATTAGAGGTTGGTTACAACATATTAAAATGAAGTCCAGGGATGACTCATACTGATCATTGCATTGCTGAGAAGAGCTAAGTCTTTAACAGTTGATCATCATACAATGTTGCTGTTACTGTGTTCAATATTCTCCTGGCTTCAATTCATTCAGCATCAGTTCATGTAAGTCTTTCCAGGGTTTTCTTAAATATGCCTATTCATCATTTTTCGTAGCATAGTAGTATTCTATCACATTCATATACCACAACTTGTTAGAAACCATCTCATCATTTCCTTATATTCTAGTATATTCATATAACATAGTTTATTCAGTCATTCCCTAATTAATGAATACCATTTCTAATTTCCAGTTCTTTGCCACCACTAAAAGAGCTGCTATAAATACTTTTATACATATGCCCTTTTCCTTTTTCTTTGATATCTTTTGAGTATAGAACTGGTAGTGTATTACTGGGTCAAAGGTTATGCACAATTTAGTAATTTTGGGAGAGATTATTTAGTTTCAAACATAATGTTAAGATGTTAGTAAAGACTTCATTGAGTTCAAATTTAACATTGTCTTTTTGTCAGAGATTTTTATGGCATCAAAGGGCTAAATACCTTTTGAGGGACTCCCAGATCCTCCATTTAAGGAAGCATTCTAGGACAGTCACTTCATTATTTTTCACCCAACTCCTTTCCTGGACTTAACCAAATCTAGAAACTCAAAATACTTCATGATTGAATCAACTTGCAGACTCACACCTCCTCAGATCATGTCCTACCCTGGCTGCTTGACTTCATCACACATGGTAACCCTCATTTCCTAACCTCAACTTTTCAACTTCTTTTTATGTATTATTTCTTTAATTAGTTTATGAACCCATTGAGAGTAGGGACTGTCATGCTTTGGAACATAGTAGGTCCTTAATAAATATTTAAGGACTAACTGACTTTCTCATTTAGAAATGCAATTTCAATGAATATTTGAATTGGAAGAAGCGTTAAAAATAACTTAGTATAAGCTCCTCATTTTACACATGAGGAAAATGAGGTCCAGAGTAGTCAAGGAAATATTGGTCACATAACTGGTCAGTAACAGAGCAGAAATTTGACCTGAGATATCTCAATTATTAGTCAATTGTTCTTTCCTCAATGCTACCGTTGGCTCATAAAATGAAATCTGGGAAAATGTTTGAATGGTACCATCCAATATACTGAGCCTTCAAATATTAGCATGCCCTTTACAATATCATAAAGGAAAGTCTTATTCCTCACAAAAATGCTAGAAACTCTTGACTAAAAACCATTAAGTTTAAATGACCCCTCTGTTAGAAATGATTATTTACAAACAATAATTTGGGAAATTCAGAGCCCTTCCCCCCTATTTCTTCCAAAGCCCTGACTTTTAGAGGTCCAATTTCTTCTTGATAATAAGATTGCATTGAATCTCTTCATCTTGGTAAGACCCATACCAAACTTGTAAGGAATTTAATGTGAATAAGCTCATTATGTTTGACTTGGGCTTAGGTGGATCCTCTTATCTAGATAGTTGAAGGCTTCTACATCTAAGGGGGGGGGTCACTCAGGCAGTCCCCTTTAAAGAGGAGGAAATTATTTGAATTGCTAGCCCAAGATTGTAGATAATCTCTCTGTAAAAGGGTCAATTTTTGGCCCCATTGACCACCTATTCTTTATAAGCTCTGTGCTCCACCACCACAATTGTCTTTGGTCTGAGGGAGAAGGCCAAATGACCATAATTTTATTAATAACAGGCCAGCTTTATTAATAATATAATTAAATTACCCAGAAACTATGTCTCATCAATTTTAATCATCAAACCTTAATGCAAATCCCAAGTTACCAGCAGTCTTAAAGATTGGGACTGCTTTGGCTGAATACCATGAGCCTTGTCTCTGCTAGAGATTACCTAAAATGGATCTTTTCAGAGCTCTCTGCTGTTTATATAGTAAGTGGCTCCAGATGCTGATCTCTGCTGCCTTCAGTCTGTGAGGTCTTAGTATGGCTCTACCACTTCCTTATAATCTCCATAAAACAGGCAGGAAACAAAGGCTTCAAAAGGTGTTTTGTTTTTGTTTTTGCTTTTTGGGTCTGGTGGCAGTTGCATCTCTCAGTATTTCAATGAGTAACAGCTCCAGTGGGGCTACAATAGCCTTTTGAAGAGAATGCTTTTCAAGGAATAATTTCCTCAGCTAAACAAGTTATGGCACATGACTATAATGGAATATTACTTTACTGTGAGAAATGATATCTAGACAGATACAGAGAAGCATGGAAAGACTGACATGAACAGATACAATTTGGAGGAGGTAGATGGAGTTAAACAGCATATACAGTGACTACAATAATGAAAAGGGAAACAATGAAACAATTGTAACTGAATGCTGGGAAATAATCACCAAGTTTGGCTCCTAAAAAGAGCTTGAAGATACCGCCTATCTTTGTAAACATGGGTGTCTATGGCTATGGGTGTCTATTGTCTGCAGACAATTTCAGACTCTTTCAAAGTGTTAGTTCTGTTGAGCTTTTGTCTTGTTTCCTTAGTATAAGGTATGGTTCTCTGGGAAGGGAGTGGGAAAGAAAATATGGGTGCTATAAAAATATATTTTAAAAAAAGATATTCTTTTTACCATATATTCTGCACACAAATTACCACCAGAATGTGGTCTCCAGTTGTATTGCTCTTTTGTTTCCTTATCACTATCTAGATTTGGGACAGTGACCAAAAGCCTTGATATTATTCCCCCCCCCATCCCACATAATTCCTGGAAACCCACAAGGGGGTTCTTCTCTTAATAGACTACTGCTTCCTTGTCTAAGAGTCAACAAAATGTCCCAGCCATTCATTTTGATATGTATTAAATTCCTTCTGTATGAGGAATACTGTAGGTCCTTGCCAAGTTTGTAGCTTGCAGTGTATGGCTCACATTGTAGCAAGTAAAATTAACATGAAAAATAGATAATTGTAACAGATGGTTATTACACAATAAGTGCTTTAGAAGGGTATAAAACAAAGTGCTCTGTGAGGTATAAGGAGAGTCATTACTGATTAGGGGAATCAGGGGAAGCTTTATGGGAAACGTGAAATTTTAATTGGATTTGATGCCTAAAACTTCAAAAGAAAAATAGAAGGGCAGAGGACATTCAAAGAACAGGAAGTAGAGTAAATGATGTGGAAGAGTACAGGATATATTCAGAGGCCAGAGAATCTAATTTGGGGGAAAACCTAGCAAGTGGAGGGAAGTTATATATGACAGGGAGGGGGAGATGAAGGTTATATCTTATTGCAAAGGACTTTGAATGCCAGACAAAGGTGTTTCAAATTTACATGGTAGGCAATAGGGAGCTACTAAAAAAATTTTATTAGAGAAGTGATATGACCAATATCTATGTATAAGTAAATTGTTCTGTAATTAGTAGGAAGGATGAGTTGAAGGAGAAAGAAAATGAAAGCCAGAAGCCCTGAAAAGAACCTATGGCGATATCATAATCTGGGTAGGTAATATCAATAAATCAGTGAGGATTCTTTAGGCATCAGCTTTGTGCCAGGCATTGTGCTAAGTACCAAAGCTACAAAGAAAGGCAAAAGAGAATCTCTGCTCTCAAGAAGTTCACAGTTTAATTCAGGAAACAAATGAAATCAATTATGTGGAAACAAACTTTATACAGGAAAATCAGTTTGACAGCTGAATGAAGAATGGATTGAAGTGTGGAGACTTGAGGCTGAGAAACCAACCAATAGGCTATTGCAATATCCTAGACATGAGGTGAAATGGATCTGGACCAGGCTGGTGGCAGTATCAAAGGAGAGAAGGTGAAGCACATACACGAGATATTATTAAAGTGAAATCCACAGGATTTAGCAACAGATTGGATATGGCGTGGGGGGGGGGGAAATGAAGAGTTGAAGGTGACACCTAGGTTATGAGCTTGGTTAACTGAAAGAATAGTGGTACTTTTAACAATAATAGGAAAGTTTTTAAGAGGGGAAGGTTTAGAGGGGGAGGAGGAATAATAAATTCAGAGTTGTATATGTTGGGTTTGAGATATCTACAAGATATCTAGCTTGAGATGTCCACTAAGCAGTTGGAGATATGAGACTGGAGTTCTGGATAAAGGTTAAGGCTGGATATGTAGATCTGAAAATCATAAACACAGAAAAGATAACTGAATTCATGAAACCTAATGAGAATACCAAGTGAAGTCTTATAGAGGGATAAGAGAAGAAGAACCTAGAGACAGCCTTGCAGAGAGAAAGGGGTGGGGGTGTCATGCACCATTAGTGGACAAAGACCCAGCAAAAGAGACTGAATCTATAGGGCTCTGTGTGTGTGTGTGTGTGTGTAGGTATAGTTTACATATGTATATTATATATAGTATATAGGTAGGTATAGTTTATATGTGTGTATGTGTGTGTGTGTGTGTGTGTGTGTGTGTGTGTGTGTGTGTAGGAGGAAAATCAGAAGAGAGTAGTGTGATGAAAATCTAGAAAGAAGAGAGTATAAAGCAGAAGATGATAATAAAGAGTTCCAAAGGCTTCAGAGAGTGCAAGAAGGGTGAGGACTGGGGAAAGGCCATTAGATTTGGCAGTTAAGAGAACATGGAGGTTAGACACAGGAGACACAGTAGTAAATGACTTTAGTAATGTACTGTTTGATAAACCCAAAGACTCCAGCTTCTGGGATAGGAACTCAGTATTTGACAAAAACTGCTGGGAAAACTGGAAGAGAGTATAGCAGAAACTAGGCATAGACCAACATCTTACATCTTATATGAAAATAAGGTCAAAATGGGTACATGATTTAGACATAAAAGGTGATACCATAGGTAATTTAGGAGAGGAAGGAATAGTTTACCTCTCAGATCTTTGGAAAGGAGAACAGTTTATGACAAACAAGAGATAGAGAATATTATGAAATGAAAAATGGATGATTTTGATTATATTAAATTAAAAAGATTTTTTTTGTTTTTTTGTTTTACAAACAGAAGCAATGCATCCAAAATTAGAAGGGAGACAGGAAATTGGGAAACAATTTTTAGACCCAGTACTTCTAATAAAGGCCTCATTTCTAAAATATATCAAGAATTAAATCAAATTCGTAAGAATCCAAGTCATTCCCCAATTGAGAAATTGTTGAAGGATATGAATAGACAGTTTTCTGATGAAGAAATCAAAGCTATCTATTGCCATATGAAAAAATGCTCTAAATCACTATTGATTAGAGAGATGCAAATTCAAACAACTCTGAGGTACCACCTGACACCTATTAGATTGGCTAATATTACAGAAAAGGAAAATAATAAATGTTGGAGAAACTGTGGAAAAATTGAACACTAATGCATTGTTGGTGGAGCTGTGAACTGACCCAACCATTCTGGAGAGCAGTTTGGAACTCTGCCCAAAGGGCTATAAAGCTTTGCATACCCTTTGACCAAGCAATACCACTTTTGGGTCTTTTTCCCAAAGAGATCATAAAAATGGGAAAAGGACCCACATGTACAAAATTATTTATAGCTGCTCTTTTTGTGGTGGCAAGGAATTGGAAACTGCGGCGTTGCCCATCAATTGGGGAATGGCTGAACAAGTTGTGGTATATGAATGTAAAGGAATACTATTGTGCTGTAAGAAATGATGAACAGGGGCAGCTAGGTGGCGCAGTGGATAGAGCACTGGCCCTGGAGTCAGGAGTACCTGAGTTCAAATCCGGCCTCAGACACTTAACACTTACTAGCTGTGTGACCCTGGGCAAGTCACTTAACCCCAATTGCCTCACTAAAAAAAAAAAAAAAAAAAAAAAAGAAATGATGAGCAGGCGGATCTCAGAGAAACCTAGAAGGACTTGCATGAACTGATGATCAGTGAGATGGGCAGAACCAGGACAACATTGTACGCAGTATCAACAAGATTGTATGTTGATCAACTGTGATAGACAATGGTCCAATACAATGGTCCAAGATAGTTCCAAAGCACTCATGATGGAAAATACTCTCTAAATCCAGAAAAAAAAACTATTTAATCTGGATGCAGATCAAAACATATTATTTCTGTTGTTTTTGTTGTTGATGTTTTTCTTTTCTGTGGTTTTTCCTTTTTGCTCTGATTCTTCTCTCATTACATGACTAATGCAGAAATATGTTTCAGTTAATTGTATATTTATAAACTATATCAGATTACTTGCTGTCTTGGGGAGGGGGAGGGATGGAGAAAAATTTGAAACTAGAAATCTTATAAAAACAAATGTTGAAAATTATCTCTAAATGTAACTGGAAAGTAATAAAATATTTATATGGGGAAAAAAGAGCCCATGGACAATTTTGAAGAGGGTATTTCAGTTGAATGATAAAGTTGGAATTGTAGAGAGTTAAGAGAGTGAGAGATAAGGAAGTAAAATGTCTGCATTTGTATTCTGCCTCATATATTCACTTGTTGTATAACCCATATCAAGTATTTTCCTTATAACACAACCCACATGAGTTTGCATAAAGTTGTGATAATTGTAGCACCTTTCTCATAGAATTGCTGTGACGGTCACATGTGAATAGATATAGATATAGATATAGGTATAGATATAGATATAGATATAGATATAGATATAGATATAGATATAGATATAGATATAGATATAGATATAGATATAGATATAGATATAGATATAGATACATCAATCTATCAATAAACATATACATATATACACATGTATGTGTATATACATACACATATACTAAGACATATATATGGAAACTATGTGTATGTGTATATGTATTTGTCTGTGTATCTGTATGTATATGCATGTGTACACATGTATGTATATGTATTTTTATATGTATGCATATACACACAGATATACATATCTCAAAGTAATATTTAAATGGGAGATCTCCTTTTTAGATAACCTATTAGATGAGAATTGATGAAGAGAGAAAATCAGAGGTAAACCCAAGATTTTAAATATGCAAGTCAGGGTGAAAGTACTGCCACTGACACAAATAGGGAACCTAGAAAGAGGATCAGGTTTTGGGCAGAAAGATAATAATAAGCTTTGTTTTAGACGTGGTAAGTTAGAAGCCCAGGTGGTATATCCAGATGGAGATGTCCTGTGGGCAGTTGGAGATGTGGGCCTGCAGCTCAGTAGGCTGCTTAAAGCACTTGTAATGGATTATTCAGACCACCCAAAGATGTCAGTATCTCTACTAGGCACTAGCCCAATTCTAGGTAACTCTGCCTTTGCTGTACCTTAAGGCTGTGACCTCCAGCCATTCTCTAAATCATTTTAGTGCTTGAATCTTCCCTTCTTCCACCTTTACTCAGAGTTGATTTGAGTAATGGCTAGAGGGCTCCATAACCAAAGGGATTATCAAATAAAGCTCTAGCTAGGGCTGAGATAGTACCTGGTAGAGATGCTGACAGCTCTGAGTCATTCAACCCAACCCATTTGCCTAATTAGACTTAAGAGCAGTAGGTCTCCATCTTGCAACTGCCTACAGTCATACAAACCTTTAAGCTTTTGCTTTTCATCTTCCTTCTTCCAGAAGCATGACAAGTTCTCAGGATCATAGGATTTAGAGCTAGACAGAGACTTCAGTGTCATCTAGTCCAAAAGCCTCACTTGACATATGAGGAAACTGAGGTCCTTCCCAGGTGAAGTAACATGCTTAAGTTTATACAGGGGTAAGTAGAAGAGCCCAGGACCTGTGAATCCAAGTCCAATGTCTTTGTCATCATACCACTTTAAAGCAAATCAGTGGGACAGCTAGGTGGTGCAGTGGATAGAGCACCAGCCCTGGAGTCAGGAAGACCTGAGTTCAAATCCAGCCTCAGACACTTGACACTTACTGTGACCCTGGGCAAGTCACTTAACCCTCATTGCCCTGCCCCCCCCCAAAAATAGTAAATCAGTCCCCTAAGTTGTAGTTGTTATGGGAGGAAATAATAAAACCTTCCTTCAGAATAATATATATATAATGGTATCTACCTGAAGTTTCTGCTGGTGGATCACTTGAATTCAGAAGTTGTGAGTTTCAGTAGGATTAAAGCCCATGGGTTAGTCATATTAAAACTGGCATTAATATGAAGACCCCCAGGAAGGGGGTCCTCATATTCCTCAATTCTCATTACATAATATTTCATTACATTTATGTGTCATACTCGGTTCAGAAATTTCCCAATTTCCTGTCACTTAAATTTCTTCATTTGCAAAATAGAGATAATAACATCAGACTTAATTGCCTCCAAGAATTGTTGTGAGAAAACTGCTTTGTAGACTGCACAGCACTTACAGAAATGTGACCAAAAAATCCTGGATATTCTTGTCTAGGTCCTAGTGAGTACAAACCAAAGCTAAGAAGACAAGGATAGCCTTGGACATAAAACTAATTCTCAATTGTTTTAAAAAGGATAATCTTGGTCCCTTGTTTCTTTTTTTCTCTCTCTTGCTATATCTACCATATGGCCATCTTACTGTTAATTAACACCTCTACCAGACAGTGGGCTGAGAAAGAGAGAGGAGGTGAACTCCAAGGCATCCATTTGGGGTGTTGATTCCTGAATTTCACTCCCTCTAACACATTATTCAAGAACTTTTTTTGAACTCATTGCACGAGGTAGAATTGCTTCTATCTGAGAGCTGATTTTTACATAACATAAGTATGAAACTCAAGAGAAGAGACTACTTGCAGTTAATAAAGGGGAAAAAATAACACCCTTCATAAGGAATAGAAGAATGCCACCCTTTTCCCAGTTAGCAGTGGTTGTCATAGCTGCAGGTATGTTTTTAAAAAGTGCTCAATTTGATATTTGTGATACTATCTACTGAGGCATTCTTCATCTGAACCAAGTGTAGATTTCTGTATTTATAGATTCATATCACTTTTCAGAGTTAAAATAATAAAGTGAATTGGAATATATTTTACATGCTCTATCAATTAAGCTGATGTTTGGGGAGGGGGGCGTTCCAAAACCTTATTTCCTAGTGTTGAGAATCATGCAGAGGTTTAAGAAGATTTTACAGTCCACCTTTAATATTTTTGGTCTATGTTCCAATGTTAACAGCATCAGCACTGCCAGTTTGAGGTGAAATTGTGAAGTAGGCAAAGTCTGTATTTCTGCATCCCATCCCTATGCTTTTGTGTACTGTGGCTACAAGCAGCCTCAGAATGGAAGAGAGATTGGTGCACTCCTCAGGGATAGCAACAGCAGCTGCTCCCTTCCTGCCCCCACAATTCAACTGTTCTTTCTCACAGCATTCCAGAATCTCATAATTGTCAGAGTAATGAGGCCATTCTAATCTAATCTATATCTGAGAAAGAATATATGATAGAGTAATCTCATTCCAAAAAATGAAGTGATGGGGAAAACAGATATATCTAGAGATAATCCATTCTATTTCTGGAGAACTCTGATTGGGAATTTTTTGGTATATCTACCTGAAATCTGCCTTTATACAACTTCAACTTCTACCCCTTATCTCTAATTCTACCCTCTTGGAACCACACAGAAGACTAATCTCTCCTTCATGGGACAATAGTGATTATGTTTTCCCCATCTCTCCACTAAGTCTTACCTTCTCCAGTTTAAAACTCCCGGGTTCCTTCAACCAGTCCTGAATGGTGTGATGTGGATGCCCTTCACCATCCTTTTGTGTTCCTCCTTTGAACATTTTCCACCTTACCAATGTTTTCCCTAAGAATAACTTGAACTGAACACATTTCTGCAGATGTGGTTTGGTCAGAAGAGTGCAAGAAGCCACTTTACCAATCTCTGTCTTTGTTCTATACATTTATAAACAGTGATGTGCTGGTAAGTATTTACAGCCAGCTCTAAAAACACAAGAAACAAGTATGTTCAACATACTTTTTTTTTTTTTTTAGTGAGGCAATTGGGGTTAAGTGACTTGTCCAGGGTCACACAGCTAATAAGTGTTAAGTGTATGAGGTTGGATTTGAACTCACGTCCTCCTGACTCCAGGGCCAGTGCTTTATCCTCTGTGCCACATAGCCACCCCTGTTCAACATACTTTTAAGTTTAATCTGCATTAATCATATCTTTTTCATTATTATCTTTGAAGGAGATAATCAATTAAGCAAATAAAGCCCTGATCTGCCACCAATTTCAGAGATGTAAATGCTCACACTGAAATATTTAACAAGTTAGCCAAACAATCTGGCTCCAACACACCCCTGCATAAGCAGCCCAAGATCATGCTAGCTTGTTTGAATGTCTGATAGTAACAATACCTGCTTAATAACTTGTGAAATTACCCCACATGGTAGCATCCTTTGTAATCTAGTCATATGACCAGTCCTGACCATCAGCACAGGGGAATAAAAAACAAAAACAAAATTGAAGATGGTATATATCTCATTATCTCAGAACACTAAACTATGGTTCCCCTTGTTTACAATTAAAATGTTACCTTGTGGGCTGATTTCCTTCAAACCTGAGCTAATTTTCTCTAGGAACTTGGCTATTGAGCCCTTGCTAATTTACGGAAATGAGGTGTCTGTTGTTACAGATGTTTTGATTTTTTTTTTTTGGCTCTTGTGATACACTGAAGGGGAGTGGGTGGTGACAGGAAGGGGTAGCAGGAGAAATTCAGGTCTGATCAAGCCAGGAAATTTATTCTTCTTCAGCACTCAAACAACGAATAAGGCAAGTGTGATTGTTTCAACATGCTAGTAGCATTCCCTTTTTTACCATTTAAATTAGTGATGGGCAGATGGATTTGCTTAAGCTATTTTTGTCTTAGAAGATCTGGGATATGTGCATGTGTGTGAAGCAGGAACTGTTGATTTATTCTTTTCTAGGCTCATTTAAGCTTTTCATCGTTTCAGATTTGGTTAGGAACTTCAGGTCATCTTGTCAGAACTCCTAGTTAATGCAGGGATCCTTTTTCATCTCTGACAGATGGTGATCCAGCCTCTATCTTAACCCCTCTAGTGATTATCATTTATAATTATCATTTAAATATCATTTTAAGGTTTGGGGAACTTTAAATATATTATTTGATCATCACACAACCCTGTGGGGCAGGTGCTATCATGACTCCTCTTTTACAGATGAGGAAATGGAAGCCAAGCCAAGTTCAATGACTTTCCCAAGGATACACATCCAGTAAAGTTCTGAGGCAGGATTCAGCACTTTAGGCACTGTGCCACATAGTTGTTTTTGTCTGGTGACCTCTAAGTCATTATTGCCAGAAGCAACCCATTTTGTCCTCTAGTTAGCTTTCAAAGCCCTTTATAATTGGGTTCCTTCTTACCTCTGCAGTTTTTCTACACCTTACTCCCTCCAGTGTAGTCTGAGATCCAGTAACCACAGCCATCTTGCCATTTCTCATAGATTTATACATGATACTCTCCCACTCCAAGCGTTTTTACTGGGTGTTCCCCATGCCTGGAATGCTCTCTCTCCTTTTCTTGGTCTCCTGATTTTCCTGACTTTCTTGGCTAAATTCTCTAAAGCCTTAGCTAAATTCCCTTGTAGTACAAGTAGCATTTTCCAGTTTTCCTAGGAAAGGCTTAATGTCTTCCTCTAAGAGTACCCTTAATTTATCCTATCTATGTCTTATCTCCTCATCTTTGCTTGCACGTTCTCTCCCCCATTAGACACTGAGCTCCTTGAGAGCAGGGATTATGTTTTTCTCTTCTTTGTATTTTTCTTTCTTCACATAGTACCTGACACATAGTAGGTGCATAATAAAACCTAATCCTCTGACTGATGCTATTATTGTATGATTCTAATTATTATAAAGTTCAATTACCAAGGATGCACAGTCAGAATCACATGTGATTTTGCAGCCACAACTTATAAAAGAGCAGAAAGCTTGAAATACAGTATTCCAGAAGGCAAAGGCATACAACCAAGAATAACTTGCCCAGAAAAACTGAAAATAATCCTACAGGGAAAAATGGATCTTTAATGGAACAGCAGGATTTCAAACATCCCTGATAAAAAGACAAGAGGTATGTAGGAAACTTTGAAGGTCAAACACAGGAGTTAAAAGAAATATAAAAGGCAAATACGAACAAACAATGACACAGGACCAAAGATAACCTGCTTAATTTAGATATAGGGAGATGATACACTTGTACTTTCTGAACTCTACCATCATTATGGGTCATAGAGGGAGTTTAATTAAGACAGAAGGCCTGGGAAAGGTTCTGTTATGGCTTAATAACCCTTAAAAAGAATAGAAAACAAGGGACAGGGGAATCTACAGGATGGGGGAAGAGAAAGGAAGGTTAGGAAAATTATCTCATATAATTGGGGTGGTCAAGTAGAAGTCTGTATAAAGAAGAAGGAGTAGTGACCCATGAACCTCACTCCCATCTAAATGGATTAAAAGAGGGAAGAAAAAACAGACACACAGAAGTAGCTACAGAAATACATTTCATTCAACATAGAAACAGGAGGGAAATAGTTGGACCAGTAATTAGAGAGAGGAAAGATCAAAGGAGGTTTAAAGCAAATTAAAATATAAAGATGTACTAAAGTATTTATTACTATTTGAGATAACAAATAATGGGATTCTGAGGAAGTGCCCATCAGTTGAAGAATGACTGAGTTGTGGCATATGGATGGGATGGAGTACTGTTGTGCTATAAATCTGGGAAAACTTATATAAACTGATATATAGTGAAGTGAATAGAGCCAGGAGAACAGTGTAGAGTGACAAAATCATAGCAACAGAGTTTTGAAAGTCTTAAGAACTCTGATAGGCATAATGACCAACCATGATTCCAGAGGACTAATCACTAAATGTGCTACCCAACCTCTGGTAGGGAGGATAGAAACTTGGACCTCAGAATAAGACACATATGTGTATATATCTATATGTGCACACATTTACATATACACATATATATCCGTGTGTGCATGTGTATGTATATGTATGTATACCTATATACACATGTGTATGTTTGTATATATACATATACACAGACACACATATATGATATGTCTATCTATCTGTCTGTCTGTCTGTCTGTCTATCTATCTCAAAATGTGTGGCAGCTGTGGGGAGGACAGATTGGAGAGGAAAGACACTGGAATAGGGAACTCCTGATTAGGATCCTGTTACATTAGTTTAGGTAAGAGATAATATGAGTGGAATGAAGGTGAATGAGATATGTTGTGGAGGTAGAATTAATAAAACATGTCAACTTATGGGATAAAGGAGGTGCGAGTAGGGAAAGAGCCACAGAGGAAGTTGATGTCAAAAAACTGAGTGACTTCGAAGAATGGTTATGATTCCTACCTGAACTGAATGTGATATGTCACAGACGGCCTGGCAAATTTAGAGTACAATAGATTTTTAATTTATTTTGAAACCATAAAATTATAGCTCTGTGGTAGAGCCAGACCAAGGCTTTCTCCAACATTTGGGTTCTTTCTGTAGTGCTGTATCTAGTAATTTTTGTCCCTGGAATAAAAAGGAAGAAAGATATCCTTTCCCTCTAACTACCTCCTCTATTCCTTCTCTGCTATGGTAGCCAGAGGATGGGATAATGAATAACTGAGTATTACCGAAACCCATCACTTGTTTGCAGCTAACAAATGTTTCCTCCACTCCATCCCTGTGCCTAGTTATCTAGCATATTCTATACAGTTGTTTAAAGATTTAGGGGATGGCCTATTCTTCGCAAGGGGCACGTAGATGGCACAGTGGATAGAATGCTGACCCTGAAGTCAGGAGGAGCAGGGTTCAAATTCAACCCCATACACTTACCAGCTGTGTAATCCTGGACAAGTTCCTTAATTCTACTTGCCTTAGTTTCCTCATCTGTAAAGTGAACTAGAGAAGGAAATAGCAAACGACTCCAGTATCTTTGACAAGAAAATCCCAAATGGAGTCACAGAGTTGGTTGGCCATCAACAAAACGATTGAACAACAACAAAACTCTTCCCATCCCTATCTTCTCCCTTTGCCCCCACTCTCTAGCCCTAGCTCAGATGAGGGATCCCAAAATATTAATTAGATCTATGGCCAGAAAAAAGAACTACCTGACTTTTATTTCTATAGATTTCAAGAAGGATGGCGGTGATTCTACCGGGGGGCAAACTGCTTTACCAGAAGAAAACAAGAGTTGACAAAGGGAAGGAAATGAGCTATGGCTGCTGAAGAGGAAATTTTTTTGGGTCCTTCCCTACACCATTGTTGGATCACCTCCTTATTGATAAAGCCAGAGCTGTTACTTTCCATTCCCCTACCTGCTTGGGGTAGGCTTTTGGTAGATGACCTCCAAATTTGGTAGATGACCTCCAGCTCTGGTTCCTTGGGTAAGTTACCTTACTAATTTGGCCTCGGGGTTCTTATCTAAAAAATGGTGATGTGGATCTGGGTCAGCTCTATGGTACCTTCCAGATATAAAATGGGATTCTATGATTTTGTGAGGTTGGAAGTCACTGAGGTGAATTTTGTAAGTTGGTCTATGGACAACCTCTATTTCTCATTTACACAGAGATTCTTTTCCTTGGATCTAGGAAAATTAGTGAAGTTGAATTTTTTTTTCATTCTCTTTAAAAATGAGTTTCCTGGGGCCAGCTAGGTGGTGCAATGGATAAAGCATCAGTCCTGCATTCAGTAGGACCTGAGTTCAAATCTGGCCTCAGACACTTGACACTTACTAGCTGTGTGTCCCTGGGCAAGTCACTTAACCCTCATTGCCCTGCAAAACAAACAAAAAAAACAAATAAAAAACAAAAAATAAATAAAAAAGATAAAAAAATAAAATTAGTTTTCCTATCTTGTGCAGCGAACAAGTGCTGGGGCTATTCAAAGGCCAGTCCCACTCTGATTGGTAAGGGAGCTTTGACCTCAGTTTTCTGTTCAATTTTCTGACCTGGACTAGTTTACCCCTCCTTAGGCAGCCTGGTGGTTCCCTATACCTGCGGACTCATCAATTTATTGCCAGACTTCTTGTAGACACCTAATAGGCTTAGTCCATGTAGCTCAGAACTTCTAAACTCAAGAAATCCACTAGTCTCAGGCTCCCTGATAGCAGGGATTATAAGAGTGTACCATTCTCCCCCGCCGCCCCCATCCCATGTCTAGATAAAATAGAATTTCTCTAAATTCATTTTCAAGATGGGAGACTTGTTGAACCTTAGATGCTGTCTGCCAATATTTGGTTCCATCTTTCTGTCAGTTTCTATACGGGGGCAAGATTTGTCATACTTTAAGCCCCAGCTCATTGATCTCAGTATTTCTCTGTCATCTGGCTCACTGCACTGGCCTGCTGTATGGGCAAAGCTGACATAGCAGATATATTCATTGGGTCTAGACACACTAAATTCATGGTGTCCACCTTCTCAATAATCCTCCTTGACTTCTTTAGAGAATATCCTTAGGGAACTTCAAGATATACTCCATGGAGCCCAAACATTAATAGCCCTCTCTCTAAAACCACAGAGACCTAGATCCTGTATTGTCTGTTGTAGCATTTTTGAATGTCTTTTATAAAATGATGATATATAATTGTCTTTTGGAATCTATCATCCAGCACAGAAGGACATTTCACAGCTTTAATCCTCACAATCATTGTTGTATAAGTTCTTATGAGTCAAGTCAAAATCACCCAGTAAAGTGAGGTGATGGAGCCTATCCTAGATCCTTCAGGATATAGAGAAAGCTCCATTAATAAGCCTGTCCCATTTTCTGAATTGAGTTGGTCCCATTCAACTTCTGAAAAATTGGGGCCTTGGTTCTTCTGTTTAATAATTCAGTGTTTGTGGTCATTTAATCATTGGTAGTTTACATTGCTTTGTTGTGACCTCTGGTTTCATAGAACTTAGTATATTTGGAAAAAGCAGTTCTGCCCTTTTTTCCATTTCTTAGCAGACTTTCCCTGGCCTTCTGCCTTTGGGTCAGGGTGAATAAGGGTAGTTACTCACCTTGTTTCATTAACACATATGTGAGAATATGTTTTTTTTTGTTGTTGTTGTTTTGTTTTTTAGTGAGGCAATTGGGGTTAAGTGACTTGCCCAGGGTCACACAGCTAGTTAGTGTCAAGTATACAAGGCCGGATTTGAACTCAGGTCCTCCTGACTCCAGGGCTAGTGCTCTATCCACTGCACCACCTAGCTGCCCCGAGAATATGTTTTTGCAAGCAGTTTTCTCCTCCTCCTCTTCTTCCTCCTCCTTCTCCTCCTCTTCCTTCTTCTTCTTCCTCTTCTTCCTCCTCCTTTTCCTCCTCCTCTTCCTTCTTCTTTTTCTTCTTCCTATTCTTCTCCTTCCTTTTGCCCTCCTCCCATCCTCCTTCTTTCCCCAACCTTTATCATCATCACCACCACCATCATCATCTCTTCTTCTTCTCTTCCTCCTCCTCCACTTCTTCATCCTCCTTCTTCTTGTTCTTTGTCATCATCATCATCTTCTCCTCCTCCTCTTCCTCCTTCTCATCCTCTGCCTTTTTCATTTGTTCTTCAAACAATTTTATTGTTTCCAGTGCCTTATTGAATCTAATCTACTTTTTCAGCCTTTTCCCAGATCTGTTCGGTGCTATTATAACTATAAATCATGTAGCAGCCCAGCACTTACTTGGGATGACAATCTAACAGTGTCTATTGTTGGTTTCATTGCTCCTCTCACTGCCAGTCTCAGAAGCAGTCTGTCCATTGACAGCATTAATTCAGAGGACTACTCACCTTCCTGGTGGAATATTCTGAGGTACTGAACATAAGTTCTGTGTCGATTCTGTATACTGTCAAATTACTACTCTAGTCTTCAACATTAGCATGTTGTTTAGTTTAAGTCATTCTAACAATGGTATAAGGGTCTTCTAATTTTAGACTATTCATGATTTCATGCTGGTCCCCTGAGTTTTTCCTTTAGTTTCCTTCATTTCTTCTCTATTTATTTGCCATTGCTATAATATTTTAATGATATATCATATCTAGGACTCAGATGATTCCTCTGCAATGGCAGTTCTGTTGAAAAGGAATGTGACTTGGAGGTAGCTAGGTGGTGCAGTGGATAAAACACCAGCCCTGAGTTCAGGAGGACTTGAGTTCAAATCCAGCCTCAGACACTTGACACTAACTGTGTGACCCTGGGCAAGTCACTTAACCATCATCGCCCTGGGCAAAAATAAACAAACAAATCAATAAATAAGTAGATGAATGAATAAATAGACAAATAAATAAATAAAACAAAAGAATAAATAAACAAACAAATAAATAAATGAGCAAATGAATGAATGAATGGATGGATGAATAAATGAATGAATGAACAATCAATTAAATAAATAAACATAAGTAAATAAATAGATGAATAAATGAATAAATAGATGAATAAATAAATAGATAAATAAATAAATAAATAAAAGGAATGTGACTTTGAATAGAGGGGGTTCTTACATTGGCATGTATCTTGCTTGTTCTCCATATGTATATGTTCACCTTCATACATCTTGCAATGTCTGCAGAAAACCTATCGCTTTGTAGGAGAGTCCCTTTCTTTCTACAGCTTTCCCTCTTGATCTCTGGTTTGTATGAGTGGATTACTCAATCAAATCCCATCACTGGTTACCATTGCATTTATTATCTGTTACTTGTCTGATTCACATATGCATATCATGACATCTTCTAAAGTGAAAGTTTTTGGAGGTCATACTTGTTTTGTACCTCCCATAGCACCTAGCAAGGTCCAGTTCACATAGTAGACCCTCAACAAATACATATACATATACATATACAGATACAGATACAGATACAGATACAGATACAGATACATATGCATATGCATATGCATATACAGATATAGACATAGACATAGATATAAATAATACAGATATAGATATAGATGAGATATAGATAGGTACAAGTACAGATACAGATATAGATATAGATAGGTATAGGTATAGGTATATAGGTATAGATTTAATTCACAATTCAGTACAAATAACCATTTTTTATCAAAGGTGGCTTTGGACTATATCTTTTTTTGTTTTGTTTTTGTTTGGTTTTGGGGGGGGGCAATGGAGGTTAAGTGACTTTCCCAGGGTCACACAGCTAGTAAGTGCCAAGTGTCTGAGGCCAGATTTGAACTCAGGTACTCCTATATCCAGTGCTGGTGCTTTATCCTCTGAACCACCTAGCTGCCCCCTTTGGGCTATATCTTAAGCAGAAATGGTTTTTCAGATGCATAAATTGTTTTGCTCCATATATCTTTTCTCACTGGTAATTTTCATATGGAATCAAGTTCTAACCAATTTCTTGCTTCTCCAGAAACTGAAATCCTATTGGGTAGTCTGGAGAATTGCACAAGAGAATGAGCTTAAAACCCTAAGGAATAGTTGTCAAGATTCTGGCTGATAAAGGATTATTTATTATTTGCTTATTATATTAAAAAGAATGGGATCCTAGCAACAGCATTCTGGAATTGGCATGTAAAGATATTGCCATGTAGAAAATGGGGACAGCATCTGAAGCCAGCCTCACAGTTGATTTGACCTACCTACCCTATAAACAAAAAATGTTTACTCATTTAGGAAAATAAATATAAGCACTATGAAAAAATCAGAAAATGCAAGTGCCCTGAAATTCAGACTCCAACCTCAATTGAATCGAAAAGGATATTTATATAATATAGGAGTATACCCCTGTGTCTAGCTAAAGTAGAATTTCTCTAAACTTATTTTGAAGATGGGAGGTTCATTGTATCTTATATTTACATTTGTATATTTATACATTTATATTGCCTATTTGTTTTCAGTCTTTTTTTTAGATCAAAAGGAAGTGTTGGCTCTTTATACACATATACACACGTAAACATTTATTTAGTTTCTATTATGTCAGACATACATATTATATGCTAGATATCTAAGTAGAATTTAAGTGGAAATATCTCACCTTAAAATTAACTCAGGATTTAAAATAATTTAAAATACACAATATATGTATTCTGTTATATATATATATATATATATATGTGTGTGTGTGTATGTATGTGTGTATATATGTATGTATGTGTATATGTAAATGCAGCAAGGTAGTGCAGTGAATAGAGCACTGGGCTTAGAGTTAGGAAGACATCTTCCTGAGTTCAAATCTAATCTCAGACAGGTACTAACTATATGACCACTAACCTTTAACCTAAGCCACTTAACCCTTTTTTCCTTACTCTGGTCATGAATCTTTTCCTGAAAGATCTAGCCTTTTTCAGGTCAGTTAAATTTTAAATAAAGCACAGTATGGTACAGTGGAAATAGAAACTGTCATCAGAAAATCTGGGTTCTAGTTCCAGCTCTGGCACTAATTTGCTCTGTGACCTTGGGCAAGTCACTTGACTCCTCTGAATCTCTTTTTTCTATAACATAGGGTAGAGTGGACTAAATTATTATTAAGATTCCTTTATTTTTTAACAATCTATAATCTAGAAAAAAAGTTCTAGTCAGACCTCAGTGTTTGTTAGCTACCAAAAAAATGGTGTTGTGTTATTGCTTATTTGTTTTCAGTCTCATTATTTTAGATCAAAAAGAAGTGTTGGTGGGGCAGCTAGATGGCGCAGTGGATAGAGCACTGGCCCTGGAGTCAGGAGCAATTGAGTTCAAATCCAGCCTCAGACACTTAACACTTACTGGCTGTGTGACCCTGGGCAAGTCACTTAACCCCAATTGCCTCACAAAAAAACAAAAAACAAAAAGAAAAAGAAGCGTTGGTTCTTTACACACACACTCACATGCATATGTCCATATGAACTTCAAGATTGTGATTTGACTTTTTTTGTTTGTTTTTAAAGTTGTTAAATCTTTGAAACTCAAACAAGAGTTCATAAAATTAAACAGTTAGCCTCTGGATTCTCCCATATTTGAAGACAAACTTTGATTTAGCCTTAGGATAGGGAGGAAGAGTAAGAGGTCAAACCTTCCATCAATAAGGTAAAAGTGGCTAAAGGGAAAGGAGAAATAATATTTACTCTTTGTTTGTGTGATTGCCCATCTGTAAGTAGATTAATGTGAGCTGTGAAGTGTGTTTTCATCTTCACCTGTCTAAAATGTTAGAAGAATCTGTCAGTCAATGGCAATACACATCATTGGTAGTGGAACATGATGCCTGATATCTAAAATGGGTGTCACTGAGAGAGATTTCAGAAGCACTTTTATGTTGTAGCTAAGACAATGATGAAAGAATATCTAAAATAAACTTAGTCTGCAGTGGATAAATAACAGGTACACAGGTAGTCCATATAAGCTTGAATGAAAGATGGACAGAGATTTTTGAGGTAATGAAACTGACAATACAAGGGAAAAGAAACTGACCACCTCCATCTGTCTAATCTGTGTGTGAGTGTCCCCTGCTGGACATCCAAGGAAAATTATGGATTTGGAAAAGTCTTCAGTCTGGACAAATTTCATGGGTATCATGCAATGTCCTCTGAGGCATCATTTGCCATTGAATGGGAGATCAGATAGTGACTCAATGAGTAAAGAGTTTTTCTCTTCCAAAATACCTTAGGAAATTAACATTTAAGGATAGCCACAGAAATTATTATTTTGTATGACAATTGAAAGCAATCTCCTCTCTTCTCTACCTTTTCTCTGTTTTTTTTTTAAAGATCTGTTATTTCATCAGTCCCTTCACCAGTGCTAAATACAACTCTCCCTTCCCATTGTAGATGATCTCTGTGATTTTTAGAGGCCATTTGGTGACCAACCTTCTGGTGATTAGCTTCTCCAAATTGAACAATATTGGTTCTCAGTATTGCTGAATTCATATTAGAAAGCTTTCCAGTTTAATATGACCTTCCAGAGTCACTGGCCTCTAAGAACCCAGGGCCCCTTCTATGCTATTATGAGGTATTTACTCATTTATTAATTCATTCAACATTTATTTAGTTTCTATTATGTGTTAGACATATGTTATGTGCTAGATATCTGAAGAGGATTTAAGTGGAAATATCTCACCTTAAAATCAACTCAGGGGACAGCTAGGTGGCACAGTGGATAAAGCACCGGCCCTGGATTCAGGAGGACCTGAGTTCAAATCCGGCCTCAAACACTTAACACTTACTAGCTGTGTGACCCTGGGCAAGTCACTTAACCCACATTGCCTCACCAAAACAAAAAAAAAACATAAAAAAATCAACTCAGGTTTTAAAAATAATTTAATATATACAATGTATGCATTATATATATTATATATGTGTGTGTGTATACATATGTATATGCAGCAAGGTGGTGCAGTGGGAGAGCACTGGGCTTGGAGTCACGAAGACTCAAATTCCTAAATTCAAATCTAATCTCAGACACTTACTAGCTATGTGACCCTGGGTAAGTCATTTAACCCTATTTGGCTTAATTTCTCATCTGTAAAATGAGTTTCAGACTCTCCAGTATCTTTGCCAAGAAACCCTCCCTCCACAAAGGGTCACAAAGAGTCAGACACAAATGAATAACAACACATATTTTATACACACACACACACACATGCATATATGTGTGTTTGTATGTATATGTAAATGTATATGTATATGTATATAATAATGGTTTGTGGTGTGAACAATAGTTAGGTGAGTTTACTAAGGATCAGAAACTTAAAATTAAACTACAAATATCTACTACCCAAGCCAAGATCTCATTTCTTTCCTAGCATGTCATTACCATGAAAGTTCGAAATCTGAATCATATCCTCACCATTTCCATGTTTTAGTCAAGTGGAGGACATATAACAGTGACACACGCAATTATAATAAGGATGAAATCTGATTTAATGCTATAGAGAAGGCATCCTGCTTCCAGATGTGGGGATAGATATAAAAGGAGACAAGAAAGGACCCCATATGTGAATATTGTATTGGGGGGGAGTGATGCTTAAATCAATTTGCATATTCCATGGATTATAATTTGAAGCTTCATGTGTTGTTATGTGTTGGAATGACTGAGTCAGAAATTCTCTCAAAGAAATTCTGTAGGGATGGATGTTCCAATGTCTTATTTGTGTTCTTGTGAAGGGTCCTGTTTTCATGCATCAGATGCTCTCAAGCCTCCTACTGAGTTAGGATATGGCAAAAACTACATGAGAGCAGCAAAGGATTGAACCTTCCAGTTTGATGGTTTTAAACATTTCACTCTCCATAAGGGAAACACTGTGGTAGAGTAAAAGACAACAAAGTTATGATTCAGAATGTCGTCTGTACAAGCACTGTAATGAGAGAGGCATCATAGTTTAGGGGAGAGAGTGCGGACATGGGATTAGCGAGACCTTTGTCCAAACTTTGCCTCTGACACTTACTAGCAATGTGACCATGAAATAGTCACTTAACCTCTCTGACACACAGGGGATTGGATTAAATGATCTCTAAGATGAATTATAGTCCCAAATCTTTGACTTATGATCTATGTGTCTACATGTCTAAATAAAGCCAGTTGGTCCAAGAAAATCTGGGACCAATTTGTCATTGTACAAGAGGCAACTTGGGTGAAAGAAATGATTGCCCTCAGTGTGTGTTTATGTGTGTGTGTGTGTGTGTGTGTGTGTGTGAGAGAGAGAGAGAGAGAGAGAGAGAGAGAGAGAGAGAGAGAGAGAGAGAGAGAGAGAGAGAGAGAGGCGGGGGGATGGAAGGAAAGGGGGGAGGGAAGAAGAAAGGAACAAAGGAAGGAAAAAAAGGAATGGAGGGAGGGAGTAAAAGAAGGAAGGAAGATGGGTGGAAGGATCAATAGAAGACAGAGAAGCAAATTATTTATCAAGTACTTACTATGTGCCAGGCTAAATGGGGTAAAGCACTATTGATTCAAAAACAAGAAGATGATGTCCTTGCTCACAAGGAGCTTAAATTCTAGTAAATTTATTCTAATATGTGAAAAGAAAACATAAAGGGGAGCTGGAAAAAGGAAGCAGGGAATGGGGAGGACAGTGTCTACCCAAGTACAAGGTGATTGGAATGGAGGTAGAGCATGCCAAAAACTGTGTTGGGAGTGAACAGTATTCACTTCTTGAGACATGGAAGTCTGGACAGAAAATGGCACCTTTCAGAAATAGAAAAACTAGACAAAGGAACAGTTTTCAGGCAATAGATAACCAGTTTTCTTTGGGATAAATTGACTTTGAAATAGCAAGATATCTAGTTTGACTCAATAATCTCACCTGGAGAAGTTCTGTATCTGGGATAGGAATGCTGACATATCACCTGGATATTTTTCTTCTGACAAAACCAGTATTTAAGTCCAATGTGTCTGCATATCTGAGTTTTAGACCATCCAGAATCACTGACAAAAGTGCCAAAGAAGGCTCTTTTCTGCCTAATGAACCAATCCCCTTCAGTGACTTTATAAATGAACGAATTCCTACAGGTATTACTGATCATCAACAACCATGTACACTCATTTAAGAAAATCCCAAAGAGGAAAAATTGCTGCATGTGAAGAAAAAAAGGAATAATTGTAGAGGGACACCTCAAATAGTATTATCACCAACCGTGACTCATCCCCATTCAGATCTGTTCAGGAAAAAGAACATCCAAAAGTGGGAAAAGGACCAAATAGATATGGAGATACCTGGGATGAGTGAAAAATTATGAACTCTCTGTTCCTGTTTTTTGATTGTGTCTGACTCTACATGACCTCATTTGGGGTTTTCTTGGCAAAGATACTGGTTTTCCATTTCCTTCTCCAGCTCATTTTGTAGGTGAAGAAACTAAGGCAAATAGGGTTAAGAAACTTGCCCAATATCACACAGCTAGTGTCTGAGGCTAGGTTTGAACTCATGAAGATGAGTCTCCCTCCTTCTAAGCCTAGTGTTCTATCTACTGTGTCACCTATCTTGCCACTACTGGAGAGAATTTCAACTAACCAGTTTCACCTTGGTGGTCCTAAAGGTCTGTACCAGAGTTAAGAAGCAGTTTTCCCAAGTTTATTTAGAACAAGAACTTGGTTTTTTAGTGGCTTATCAGAAGGTTTAAAATGAACTTTGGATTTTAAGGTTATAGTGTGTAAATGCTCACTGCTTGGGGAACTCAGAGTGGGTGTAAATAGCAATTGTTTATGTTCTGGCTAGAAATTCTGAGGATGACTGATTCTTTTATGAAAGCAAACTAGGACTTTTTTGCCTCAGTTCTTACCTAGCCTTTAGTTACTGAATAGGAATTACCTCAGACAAACTAAGACCTGGGAAAAACTTCAGTTTTAAAAGGCCAAGATCTCCCACTGCATCCTGGGCCACTGCTAGTTTTCTATTTTTTTTTGTGGGGCAAAGGGGTTAAGTGACTTGCCCAGGGTCACACAGCTAGTATGTGTCAAGTGTCTGAAGCCGGGTTTGAACTCAGGTACTCCTGAATCCAGGGCTGGTGCTTTATCCACTGTACCACCTAGCTGCCCCCCGACTGCTAGTTGTCTTAACCCATGTCTTGACACTGGACTCTGATGACTCTGGGGGAGAGAGTGTGGCTGATGAATTTACACAGCTCTGGTCACTTAAATCCAATTAATTTGCAGGTGAAGACATCACCCTCCTGATGTCACTGGTCCTCTTCGAAAATGAAGGACAAACAACAACAATAAACAAGCTCGAGGAAGCAGATAATGAAGGCACTGGTATGAAGTTATAGTAGGCCTCCACCAGTCACTGACGACCATGGATTAGCCTCTGAAGAGCCACAGACTACAGTGTGGCTGTGTGTTATATCTAACCCACGAGGAGTAGCTGAAGTGTCCTCTCCAGGGCGCTGGCCTGGGCAGATCAATATGGAAAACAAGCTGTTGCCTATGCAGCAGGTTTTCCCTCTCTGCGACATTGGTAAATCCAAAGGAAAGGCAGAGCCAGTACAGTTTGGCACCAGTGCTGCCTCAGGAGTTGGCAGAGGGATGTGATGTCCAACATCCAACTGCTTAAGGGATTCCAACTCCTGATTTTTCCTTGGGGTTAACTCCCGAAGCCTTTTCCATATATGGGTACAGCCACAAAGGTTATATTATGTTATGTTATGTTATGTTATATTATATAATATAGTTTCTGAAATTTACAAATTAGTTGAACTACTTGTTTAAACCTATCAAAAGCCTGTAATGGGCATATTAACTGAAATGAGCATACAAGCAGATTGGATAACTTCTGTTTCAGCACATGTGGACAAAGAAACCAGAATATTATATCTTAAAGCACTACCTGAAAAAGTTTAAAAATTAGCTTTCAATTCCTTCTTCTAAGAGGTTTGCCATATTTTCATGCAGCTAATCCTTAACAAGTAAGACTTGAATCTAAGACTTTCTGAATTGAAGATAGGCCTTCCACACCTTACAACATACCGCCTCTCAAAACTAATTCATTGTTAAGTTGTGTCCATTTCTTCATGACCTTGTAGACCACACTGTCCATGAGATGTCCTTGGCAAGGGTACCGTTTCCTTCTTCAATGGATTAAAGCCAACAGGGGTTAAGTGACTTGCCCAAAGTCACACAGCTACTAAGTGTTGAAGCCAGATTTGAAACTCAGGTCTTCCTAACTCCAGTCCCATAGCTTTATCCATGAGCCACCTAGTTCCATCCCCAAACTGTAACTACATACATAAAATCTTCAGTTCAATTTCCTCCACCTATAGAGATAATTGAATCTGATATCTTCTCCATTCCCTTTAGAGGAATGCTCATTGGACTTCAAGTTTCTTCTCAAGTTTTAACGGGCTTCTAGCTCTGACCAGTGTGGTCATGCATGCCCAATGAGTACAGCAAGCCCACGATAGAATTGGGATTGCAACCCAGTTTCTACAACCTGGAGAGCATCCATTAAGCCATGACACCTGTTAGGATCTCCACAAGACTAATAGAAATCACATTAAAAACATTTTTCTCTGATCCCTGGTCTCTCCTTCCAGCAAACATATCATTGGAAATTCATGATGTCTCCCGTCCAGAAACACATACTTCCCTGACCATTAACCCTGACTCCTAGGGGCTCATTATGCAGGACCACCTGACAAGAGGGTTACTTGCCAGTGAAAGTGAAGAGCAGGTTTCCAGAAAACCATGGGCCAATGAGAGATCTTTGGGTACATGCATGACATTCTCCACAGGTTAGGTTTTTACTTTTTTAACCAGCGTTTTCTGCATCTAAATGCACATCCTTGAATAATATCAAGAATTTCAAAGGGAAAGGCGCATCAGTTCTGCACAGTAGAGAAGAGAAAGCCTTTTGTTTTTTTTTTCTAATCATGAGTAGAACTAAGTGACGAGTCTCAGATCTGCAGACAAACTTCTATCTTTTCTTTCTCTCAGATTTGCCAGCACAGATGGTTGATAAGCCAAAGATAGATGGATGTAATCTTGATCCCAAATAAGGGAATGTGATTTCTACAGTTACTTCCAACCTCCAAATAGGGGTTTACCCAAGCAGTATATGTATTCCTCATTAGTTCCAACTTGAGAAAAGGATGAAGTTTAAAATTTTATACATACATATATATATATATATACACACACACACACACACATACATAATAGATATGTATATACACACATATGAATGTATATGTATATACATGCATGCATAGATACATACACACATATGCACACTCAGAGTTTTGAATGGTTCATTTATTTCTCGGCCAAATATTAGAATATGGCCATATGACCTGAGTCTCAAGTGAAACTCCTAAGCTTCTCTTCTCTTTAGAGTGCGACAGGGTTTGTAATGATAGTATATCTTTATGGCTCATGTCTTACTTGTGTTTTGTCTCTCTCTGTATTCTGTTGGAAACCTCCAAATTTAGTTCATTACTGGTTAGAATATTTAAGTCAACTCATCTAGAAATAGAGACTATCAATAACCATTTAAAAATAAAGCATATTTACTATAAAGCCGATAAAGATAGATAACAAAAACAATGCCACAGAAATTTGTAGTGTGGGGAGAAAAACTCATGATAAAAGAAAGGAAAGCCTCTGTTCTACTGGCATGGTTGGAGAACCTCACTGAACTCAATTTAGTACCATCCAATTAAATACTTTTTAAATGTATACTTTATGCCAGGCATTGTATTAATGTGCTAGGGATATCAAGGCAAAAATGAAATCAATGTTCCTGCCCTCAAAGGGCTTACATTCTGCTGGGGTAAAACAACATGGATATGGAAATACAAATAATAGCCAAAGTAATTCCAGTGGTAGAAAACATTAATAACTAGGGGTCAGGCATCAGGAAGTTCTTTTATGAAGGTGGAACTTGAGTGGAGTCTTTAAGAAAATTAAGGGTTCTAGGAAACAAAGAGAAGAGGGAGACAATTCCAATATTGGATGAACAACCTGTACAAAGTCATGGAGATGGGAGATGAAATGTTACATATAGGAAATAATACATCTGCCATTTTGGCTCTATAGTGTATGAGAAGAAGCAATAGGAAATTAGTCCAGAGAGATAGATAGCAATGATTTTATCAAGGATATTAAATGCCAAACATCCAAATTTATATTTTATCCTGAAGTCTCTGGAGTAGGGAAGTGGCAGAGTTAGATCTGTGATTTAGGAAAATAAATTTTTCAGGTGTATGGATTAAAGAAAATGTTGATTGTAGGCAGGGAGGTAAATTAGGAGGCTATTCTGAGAGTATAGATGGAAGGTGATGAGGATCTGAACTAGGGTGATGCAACAAGAAGGAAAAGAACCAAGAAAGAATATTAAGGGAAAAGAATGTCTAGGACATCACATTGTCAACAACTCTAGAATATCCAAAAAGTATGAGACCTGTAATAAAACCATTGAGATTGAGAGCTTATTGGTAATAGTCTTTATTGGAATAGCAATAGAAATACCTTGGAACTTGCAGTTTTAGTCAAGTGGTAGGGTGAGAAGTCATCTCAAGTCCTGACTTGCTTGACTCTGCATCCAGATCTGACCCCCTCCCCTCACTCCAGGATTTGTGTATCAAGCCTGCATAATGTAGCCAGGACATCATAGTTTTCACAGTTCCAGCCTCATTCCTGGTACCCCTTGATGCTGGCCTAATAGCCAATTCTTCCATCATAGCAACAAACTCTTCCGTTCACTGACATAACTTGTGATGCCTTTCCTAGGGCTAAGTTTCTGTTTGTGTCTCAAAAATCTCTGTTTTATAATCAGAGGCCATGTGGCATTTGAGAATCCCTTCTGCCCTTTGATGAATGCCTATGCCTCGGGTTGAAGGCATTAGAAGAAAGTAAGTTATTTATGTATAAATAAAAACAATAATCATTCCAAACATCTATTTCCCCTCAAATTCAATAAGTGATTCACAGTACAGAAAGTAACTTCACATGAGCAAAGGAGGTGCATAGATCAATGTGAAAACACAAACCCTGCCTTCTGTGTTGGCAGACGAGGAAGCCACCAATAGAAAATAATTTGGAGGTTTCCAGGAAAAGCCATGGCCCCCAGATCCTCACTCATTAACTGATTTTCACCTAAAAGTCACCAGTAGAGCTTCATTTCTTTAGCATAGTGTATCTTAACCTTTTTGGTGGCAAAGACATCTTCAACAATCTGGTGATACCTATGGATCTACTCTTAGAATAATATTTTGTGGCCTACATCCATAATTGAAGGAGCTAAATTTTAATTAAAGATTAATAAAATTAAATATTTAATTTTTCCATTCAAATTTATATACTTCAGAGGAGGGATAGTGGTTGGAACCCAGGTCAAGAAACTGCTTTTAGCCTGAGAATTTGATACTTTTTAAATAGCAAATGTAGCTTATATCTCACTTTCAAGTCACTTCTTTTTTTTTTTAATTTTTTCTTTATTTGTTGTGGTGCAATGAGGGTTAAGTGACTTGCCCAGGGTCACACAGCTAGTAAATGTCAAGTGTCTGAAGCCAGATTTGAACTTAGGTCCTACTGAATCCAGGGCCAGTGCTTTTATACCCTGTGCCAATTAGCTGTCCCCTCAAGTCACTAGTTGTTGTTGTTGTTCTTCTTGTTCTTGTTCTTCTTCTTGTTCTTCTTGTTCTTGTTCTTCTTGTTCTTGTTCTTCTTCTTGTTCTTCTTGTTCTTGTTCTTCTTCTTTTTCTTCTTCTTGTTTTTTTGCGGGGCAGTGGGGGTTAAGTGACTTGCCTGGGGTCACACAACTAGTAAGTGTCAAGTGTCTGAGGCCGGATCTGAACTCAGGAGCTTCTGAATCCAGGGCTGGTGCTTTATCGACTGGGCTACCTAGCTGCCCTCTTTAGTCACTTCTTTTTTTAAGAAAAGGGAAAGATCTCAAAGGCAATGAACAATTATGAAGTATGAGGAAGAGGGGGGAAAGAACAGAATGAAGAGATTGAAAGTATGGATATCTTTTGTCTTGTTCACAATATCATTGAAAGTGACCATTGTGGATATGCCTATGATAAGCCACACTCAAACTAAGTGCATTGTAGATGCTAGGTTTAATTTATAATACTTTCACTTATAAGTTCTTCCAAAAAGAAAAAAAAAGATAAGAAAAACAACATAGCATGTATTTTATTTTGGAAGTTTCTATTCCAGGATCTGTAAAAATAGCAATGAATTGTCTCTAATAAAAGGCATAAGGGTCAGGATGTGTACATATTTCTTCATTTGTACTGTAATGTTTTCTTTTGACTAAAATTTTTCATTTTGACAGCAGCAAACAAAGAAACAGGAATCAGGTGACTCGGGGCTCCATCATAAAAGGATCATGAAAAATATTTACAAACACAATGTCACATAAAAATGTCTCCAGGAAACTTCATTATGATTACTTGGAATTTTATTTCCTTAAGTAAATTTGGCATCATATCATCCTAATATCATAACATAACATGTAAACACCTATAAACAATTTTCAAAGGGCATTAAAGCATTATCCATGGGAACATAACATTATCCATATATATATCAAGGGGACGAAACATTAAGATACCAATGAGCTGACATTTTCTAAAAGAGAGACAGCTTTTTTAGAAAGAGGGGTAAATGGTCTTAGAGACACAACACTTTTGTCTGGCTCTTCTAGGGACAAATCCTGATCATTTTGTCATGCCAAAATGAAAGAAATGGGGATTTGGCCTGCATTCATATTTCTGAAAATGGTGGGGAAGTAAGATTTACAGTGTATTCCTAGGAATTCTTCCTTTGTCCACTGGGGCATAAATAGATGAATTTGTATCTACTACTATTCCAGTGATTTAAAAACCAAGCTTGTTATTATATTACATTTTAGTTGACTTGCAATGGGTAGTGAAAAGGTTGAAATTAGGGCAGCTGGGTGGCACAGTGGATAGAACACTGGCCCTGGAATCAGGACTTCAAATCCAGCCTCAGATACTTACTGTGTGACCCTGGGCAAGTCACTTAATCCTAATTGACTAAAATAAAGTTTGAAATCTACTAACAATTCAGTTGGGAGAGATAGTTTACTCAATTTCTTTACCCATCCCTGGGAAAAAATTGTGAATACAAGACTTAGTGATAATTACCTTAATAAATCATGTCCTAAAACCAGATCTCATTGAGAGAATGGCCTTTCTCAAATGCCACATATAAATTCAAAAGGTTAAAATTATAAAAAATAGAGATAGTTGAACATAAATAACTAGAATATATTGTCTCTGAAAAATTTATGTAATTTTATGAAAAAAATAAAAAAGCTAGTCTTAAAATCCCTCTTTGAAAATTAATTGACTAAAAAACTCTTAATAATCCCCTAAATTGTATTGTTTTTATTCAGAGGTATTAGGGCTCTTTTTGCCATTCATATCTTCCATCTCTCAACCATTCTTTTTCTTTCTTTGCCTGTCTGACTCTTTAGGCAAAAAGACCCCAAGATCCTGCTGCCAACGGGCATTCCAACCAGTTCTTTGAGATGTTAAAGTTGACGTAGTTCATCAAACAGACATATTTTGAGATAAATAGTTGAAGTAGGCTGTCAAAATAAATGTATTTCAAAATGGCCAATCCAATCATTTTAACCATTTCACCAGTCAAATAGAATTGGTCATGTAGACCATAAATCCTCCAGAGAGGTCCTTCCCAATGCAATGGTATCCTTCTCAACCTACATAACACTTTTATTTTTTTAAGTGATAACAAAGAGCTACAAACAAAGTAGATATTCATCCACTGGGGCATGGCTAAACAAATACTGATACTTAAATGTAGCACTAAACATTTTCCTATAGAACATGACATATTTACTCTTTTGCACCTTATAGACAGTGGTTTCAGAGTTTTCCTATACACATAAATACCAATAAAATATTACATAAAGAAGACAAAGGAAAATTAAAATGTGGTAACTTTCTCCTAAATCCTTTTCATTCAGTGTTGATTTTCATGACTGATGGTTTCTCATTCTCAAATCAAACCCAGCTGTAACATATCTTGTCGGTAGATTAAACAAGTCTAATATGTCATTTAGACAATGTATGTAATATTTTAAAATTTGAAGAATAAAATATGCTCTCATGAGAATGATTCATTAGCCAGAGGTAAGATTTGGAGTGTAACAAACTAGAGTAGAAAGAGCTAGGATAATGGGTAATGGACTTGGTTGTGTCTTCAACTAGGTCTGTAGCATTTTGTTTGCATTTTCCTCTTGAGGTTTCCATTCTTTCTTCCTTTTTTTTTTTAGAATTTTATTTTATTTTTACCTAATTACATGTAAAAACAATTTTCAACATCCATTTTTAAAATTTTGTGTTCCAAATTTTCTTTCTCATTACCCCCCACTCCCCCCTAATGAATACAAGCAATTCAATATAAGTTGTACGTGTAAAGTCTTGCAAGACATTTCCATATTAGATTGTGAAAGAAAATGGACAAGAAAATGAAAATTAAAAAAAAAATTGCTTCAATCTGTATTCAGACATCTCCAGTTATTCCTCTGTAGATGGATCACATTTTTTCATAAGTCCTTTAGAGTTGTTTTGGATCATTGCACTGCTGAAAGCCAAGTTCCATTCATATTTTTCTTGGAAGCTTTGGATGTAGGAGCTTTGACTTTGTTATCTTCCTCAAGGATGCATTTTGATCTTCCATGTAACCATAGAAACTTTCTAGGGTCAGCATTTTTTTTCTATTTGTTCATTTTCCCATCCTATTTCTTGACTTTTTACTCTTTCTTAAAGTGGGGCACTGCTTCCAGGGTGGAGGGTGCAATGTCCCAAACTTCTGGGGGGTTTTGTAGCTATTTTCAGAGATACTTCTAGGAATTTGTAACTTTTTAGTTCTTCAAAGGTGGTATGATTTAAAGAGAGGTATGTTTACTACACTCCTGGTCCGTGGCCTGTTCTGCAAGAAACCACAGACCTGCTTTTCCTTCCTTTCTTTCTTTTTTTGGAGTTCTTTTTTTTAATAATAAACTTTTTGTTTATAGTTTTGGGTTCCAATTTTTATCCCTCTTTATTTCCCTCCCCTCTCCTCTCCCTGAGGCAGTAAATAATCAGATATGGGTTATATATGTATGATTATGTACAACATTACCATATTTGTCATTTTGTACAAGAAAACTTGAATAAAGGAAAATATGAAAGAAAGTGAAAAATAGCATGCTTCAGTCTGTTCCATCAATATCAGTTCTTTCTTTGGAGGTGGATAGCATTTTTGATCCATAGTTCTTTGGGATTGTATTGAATCATTATATTGTTGAGAATAGTTAAGTCATTCACAGTTCTTCATCAAACAATATTGCTGCCTGTATACAATGCCCTCTTGGTTCTGCTCACTTCATAATACATCATTTCATATATGTCTTTCTAGTCCTTTCTGAAGTCATCCTGCTTGTCATTTCTTATAGCACAATTATATTCCATCACCATCATATACCAGTTTGTTTAGCCATTCCCCAATTGATGGGCATTCTTTTGATTTCCAATTCTTAGCCACCACTAAAAGAGCTACTATAAATATTTTTGTACAAATAGGTCTTTTTCTCTTTTGGGGGATATCTTTGGGATATAAATCTAGCAGTGGTATTTCTGGATCAAAGGATATGCACAGTTCTATAACTTTTTGGGCACAATGCCAAATTATTCTCCAGAATGGTTGAATCTTTTCACAACTACAGCAATAATGGATTAGTGCCCCAGCTTTCCTACATCCCTCCAACATCCAATATTTTCCATTTTTGTTATATTTGTCACTCTGATAGGTGTAAGGTAATACCACAAGAGTTGTTTTAATTTGCATTTCTTTGATCAATAATGATCTAGAGCATTTTTTCATATGATTATAGATAGCTTTGATTTCTTTGTCTGAAAACTGCCTGTTCATATCCTTTGTTCATTTATCAATCAGGGACTGACTTGTATTTTTATAAATTTGACTCATTTCTCTATATATTTGAGAAATGAGGCCATTACGAGAGATATTTGTTTCAAAAATTCTTTCCCAGTTTTCTACTTCCCTTGTAATCTTGGTTACATTAGTTTTGTTTGTGTGTAAGCTTTTTAATTTTATATAATCAAAATTACCTATTTTACATTTAATTTTATTCTCCATATCGTCTTTGGTTCTAAATTCTTCCCCTGCCCATAAATCTGACAGGTAAATAATTCCATGCTCCCTTAATTTGTTTATGGTTTCATCCTTTATGTGTAAATCATGTACCCATTTTGACCTTATTTTAGTATATGGTGTGAAATGTTGGTCTATACCTAGTTTCTGACATACTGTTTTCCAGTTTTCCCAGCAGTTTTTGTTAAACAACCTGCTTTTCTGCCCTGTAATTGTGAACACAATCCTGCTCCACTGTGGCTACAAGCTCCTGAGTGCTTGTGCTCTTCACCAGCCTGGGACCACCATCCAAGACTGTGGCCTGGATTTGACTATGAGCAAAACAACAGAGTTCCACCTCAGTGCTAGCAAAGAGACCCCTGTAATCTCCTTCTGGCCAATTGTTTGACCCTCTGAAGGCTAAGAGTTACAGAAGCAATTGTTGCCATTCCTGGTTTGCTGTGGCTGTGGCTGTGGCTGTGCTGGGCTGTGCTCCACTATCACCCTGGTACAACAGACCTTTCCTGCCAAACTTCTAAGTTGTCTTTGGCTTTATTTCATCCCATGTTTTTGTGGGTTCTGCTTTTCCAGGAATTGTCTCAGGGCATTATTTGAAGGTATTTGGAGGGGTCTTGGGGAGAGTTCAGGAAAGTCACTGCCTTTCCTCCAGCATGTTCAAGGCTTCCATTCTTTCAACCATAATGTGAAGGAATGGCACTAGATAATCTATAAGGTCCTTTCTAATGATGAAATTTTATATTTTAAACATGACCAGTAGCAGAATTTTCAGTAATCATCCCATGTTACCTTAACTTAAAATTAAACTAAAATTTAAACTTAAAACTAAAAGTTGAGTGATAATTAGTTCACCAAGTGGGTCAAAAGAACTTTCAAAAAATCTTACGAATGAAAAATGAAGATCAAAACAACCATGAGTAAGACACACCTGTCAGTGTTTTACAGGCATAACTGAATGCCAAGATATGAAGGTTTATCTTCCCACTCATACGAAAGGAACTGATAAATGGATACATACAGGGCAATCATCTAATGACTAAGTATAAAATCAGAAGCAGCATAGACTTCATAAAATAAAAGTTGCTATTTTCTAAGAAATAATGACAAGGAGTTATTGGGAGTAGTTCTATTACCTACTAGGGGAAGAGAAGAAAAATTAATACCTAATTTAAAAAAATGTGAAGAGGAAAAGTAAGAATTGAATAGAGATAGATCTTCAGTGGAGGATTCTATTAAATAAAAGACATATAATTTATGGAAGGTGGTTAAAAAGTGTTTTGTTTTGTTTTTTGTTTTTTGTTGGGCAATGAGGGTTAAGTGACTTGTCCAGGGTCACACAGCTAGTAAGTGTCAAGTGTCTGAGGCTGGATTTGAACTCAGATCCTCCTGAATCCAGGGTCAGTGCTTTATCCCCTGGGCTACCTAATGGCCCCCCAAAAAGTATTTTTTAAAAAATCAGATATTTTTTCTCTCTTCTGCCTAGTTATACTTATGGCCCAACTTTTCTTGAAATTAGTGGAAGCTCCAGGATAGATCAATATAATAAATATGAGGTGGCTTCCATACTCTAGAATAGGAGGTATGTTCACTATAGATTTAAAAGAAATAAGAGAACACTATATCATAATCTTGAAAATGACTTCACAAAAAAACAATAAACAAAAACATAAAAGGGGGCATCTAGGTGGCACAGTGGATAAATCACTGTCCCTGGATTTAGGAGGACCTGAATTCAAATCCAACCTCAGACACTTGACACTTACTGGCTGTGTGACCCTGGGCATGTTACTTAACCCTCATAGCTTGCAAAAAAACAAAAACAAAACAAAAACAAAATGAAAATGGAGTCACTTTGCATCAGGACATAAATTTCTAAGTAATATTACTCTACCACAAAGTGCCATTTCTTATGGTATATTAGTATTGCATTACATTCAAGTACCAATATTTGTTTAGCCATGCCCCAATTGATGGCCATTTACTTTATTTGTAGTTCTTTGTTATTAACATAAAAAATAAAAGCATTGTGTAGGTTGAGAAGGATTCCATTGCATTGGGAGGGACCTCTCTGGAGGATTTAGGGGAAGGCATAGGTAAGAACTATATATGCTAAAATAGGGTAATGGGATTACAATCTTCACATGTCAAGGGAACATCCTCATTGATGGAATTATGGATCCATCAAAATAGCAAAGTGCATTTTAGACTAAAAAATAGCAGTTCACACACATTTATAGAAATGCATTCACTTAATGATTGCCATTCCTTTTTTTTTTTTTGTGAGGCAATTGGGGTTAAGTGACTTGCCCAGGGTCACACAACTAGTAAGTGTCAAGGGTTTGAGGCTGGATTTGAACTCAAGCCCTCCCGTCTCCAGGGCCTGTGCTCTATCCACTGCGCCACCTAGCTGCCCCGCCATTCCTTTTTATAGCAAAATCTGGGAACAATATTGAATATAGGACCATTTTTTTAGGTATCATTTTCATATATAAAATCAACGATTCCCTTTACATATAAAAAAATCTCAAGTTGAAATTATTGATGAATGTACTTTATTCTGTAGTCCAACCAATGTAATCAATGTTTATTCTTCCTTTTGGAGATCGGCCTCTCACTGATTTTAATTTATTTGAAAAATTTCAAGTATAGCATGTGTGTATTGCAGCTATCTCCTTGGCTTGGTATTACTGTATAAAGCCTCAAGATTTCATTATCTTTTTTGCTCAAAATAAGCATTATATATGACATGACTTTTTTTCTTTCTGCTTTTTAGCCAGTCCTTCATGAGAAAAGGCAATAATCTCATTTCTTCCAGATGCAGTGTGATTTATAGACATAATAGTTATTGAGTTATTAAAAGCAAGGCTTAAAGTCTTGGGAAGTAAACATCTCTGGAATGTGAACCACTCAAACAATAACTTTCCAAATGAAGCCAACAATTCTCTAAATTCTTTGGTCCCACCTTAATTGCTCCGTAGAATAATAAGTCAAGGCTCTCAAAGAAAGCTTCAGGCACTAGCACTGTACTTTTCTTATACTCTTTTCTCAGTGCCTAGAGCTAAATGTTATGATCAAAGGTTGCTTTGGTTTGTGACTTCAGCAAGGTTTGTTCTGTTTTATTGCAAACATTAGCAAGTCAACTCAATAGTAACAGGAATATGCCACCCGGGTTAAGAGGGTACACCCGCACGTGCGAACACACACACACACACACAACACACACACACACACACACACACACACACACACAACTACAATCTCCATGCTGTGGACCTTTGTTCTTAGTGAATAGGAAGACAAGAATTTGGAACTTCTTCTTGGTCCCCTGAATATGCCTCTCTTCATATCTTAAAGGAGGAGAAGGCTCTATAGAAATGCTGTTTGTTGCCCTCATAGCGAGCTAGCCAAATGGAAAGCTAGAAGTGCAGAGAGGTAGGAGGAAGTGATGAGATATATTGGCTGGCATCAAAGCTCCAGTTTCAGAGGGGGTGTGATATCAAAAGGAGAGGCAGAAAGCCTGTGCTGCAAAAAGCTAAAATTAGGAATTAGGAAAAAGAATGGTAGAAAGAAGACATTTTCTCCCCACCATGCTATAATAACTGGGAAAGATTTTTTTTTGGTCATAGCCTATGAAACCCTACTTATTTTTCTTAAGCCCTTTAAAACCAACTGTCCAATAATCTAGGATGTATGTTTGCCTGTGCCTTCCTTTCTGCTGCTACTTTACCATGAACTTGAAGGTGGAGTAGTTATTTCCCCTCAAAGATTTGAAGGCAGTTCCTCCATTTTTTTAAGAATCACATTTTCTTTCTCTTTCTTTCTTTCTTTCTTTCTTTCTTTCTTTCTTTCTTTCTTATTTATTTATTTATTTATTTATTTATTCATTCATTCATTCATTCATTCATTCATTCATTCATTCATTCATTTATTTATTTATTTATGTATGTATGTATGTATGTATTTATGTATTTATTTATTTATTTATTTTTGGTGAGGCAATGGCGGTTAAGTGAGTTGCCTAGGGTCACACAGCTAGTAACTGTCAATCGTCTGAGGCCAGATTTGAATGCATGTCCTCTTGAATCCCGGGCCAGTGATCTATCCACTGCGCTACCTAGCTGCCTCGAATCATATTATCTTTCATTATGATATGTCAAGAATTGATTGACGGATTTGCTTTTGGCAAGAGTTATAATTGATGTCTAGATAAATTAAGTCCTTCATAAATCCTCCATCATGTTTCTGTTCACAATTTGTTTTATATATAATAAACTCATCTATTTTCTCATTATGTCCAGGTAACTGTAGTGCATTCACACAGTAATATTGTCTATTTCTCCTTCCACTGAACTTTAGAGAAATGATCTGAACCAGGCTTCCTCTTTCTAGTACCTACATATATATATATATATATATATATATATATATATATATATATATATATATATATATATATATATATATTCTGAATGTAGAATTTTATTTCACCTTTCCCTCCCTTTGTCTATTGCATTCTTTTTGAATAACATTACATTGCAGAGCCTGGGGAAAAATCACAAGTCCCATTCGACAAGTATTTGTGAAGTCTCAGCAATTTAATTTGAGTTCTTGTGTTAGGATTTCTAGGATCTACTTTCTAAGCCACACTCTATTCATTTGTGGCCTCTTCTGAGGCCATGGATTTTATTTCTGGTTTCCTTCTTCAATTTAATCTCTCTGAAATTAATTACTAGTTCCTTTAATATTATTCTTATGATATCTAGCTTTTTGTTTGTTTGTTTTTGCAGGGCAATGAGGGTTAAATGACTTGACCAGTGTCACACAGCTAGTAAGTGTCAAGTGTCTGAGGTCAGATTTGAACTCAGGTACTCCTGACTCCAGGGTCAGTGCTTTATCCACTGTGCCACATAGCTGCCCCTTATGACATCTAGTTTGAGAGACCTATATAAGCCATTTTCTTCTTCTCCTTCCCTCCTCAATTTAAAATACTTTCATCAGTCAATAAATATTTTTTATTAAGCACTTACTATGTGCCAGACACTGTGCAAAGCAATGAGGATGAACATAGAAGTGAAAAGGAAGATATTCCCTGCCTTCAAATAGCTTATATCCTAATGGAGGAAGACAACATGGAAAAGGGAGTTGAAAAATTGAGAGTAGATGGTTTTCCAGGTAGGGACAGGGTTTAGAAGACTGTAGGCAAAAATATGTATTTTAAAGACTCGTGTCATATATACATATATACATATATATGTTATATATTATATATACAGATATATATATAAATATATTTTTATATATGTGTGTCTATATAATATATATTCATATAATATATCTCTATCTATCTATAAACAATCCTCATTTGGTGCACATTATCTGTGACCAAGAGTCCATCACTGTTATGTTTCAGATTATGGTCAAGAAATTTATAACTGAATTTCAGGTATTATTTTCATGACCTTCTGTTCACTTCTCAAATCTGCTTTTTTCCTCTGATATCAACATCTTCAATTGTTGGCCATGGTAAAAAGAATATTTGTACTCCTAAGAACTTATGTTTCTTGCCTAACACTTCATTATGCTTAGCAATGTCTTCCAGATTGCTTTTTACATTGTCATCTGAGTCCATATGAAACCCCAGAAGTGGGTAGTAGTCATCAGGTTTGAAAATTCTTTTCTGATGCCCTCTCTCCTCATGATGACCGTAAAGTCACTGGATTGTTCCTTGAGGCACAAGAGGCTTCTTGTTCCCATGAGGATTACATTCTTCTTCCCCAGCCCATAACTGTGCATAAAAAGCTTTGTTCTTGTTGTTTATCTATCCAAATATTCAGAGGTCTTTCTCCCTCGCTTTTCATGAAGCTTCCTCCTAGCTTCATTTCTCTTCTTTCCAACTTGCTGACATAAATCAGACTTCCTTTTTCCCTCTTTAGTCTGCTTTAAGTTGAAGTCATTCTCTTCTTTTTTCCTTTCTTTACTTTTACATTTTCTTTTTTCCCCAATTACATCTAAAAACAATTTTTAACATTTTTTAAATTGAGTTTCAGGGGCAGCTATGTGGCAGAGTGGATAAAGCACCAGCCCTGGAGTCAGGAGGACCTGAGTTCAAATCTGGCCTCAGACACTTGACACTTACTAGGTGTATGACCCTGGGGAAGTCACTTAACCCCAACTGCCTCACCCCCCCCCCAAAAAAAAATCAGTTTCAAATTCTTTCCCTTCCTCTCTCCTTTCCCTCCTCGTCCTCCTTCTTATTTTTTGTTTGTTTGTTTTTTGGTGAGGCAATTGGGGTCACACAGCTAGTAAGTGTCAAGTGTCTGAGGCTAGATTTGAACTCAGGTCCTCCTGATTCCAGGGCCAGTGCTCTATCCACTGAGCCACCTAGCTGCCGCTCCTTTCCCTCCTTCTTGAGAAGGAAGGCAATTTGATGTAGATTATACATGTCCAGTCATACAAAACACATTTAAATATTAGCTATGTTGCAAAACCAACCACGAAAAAAAAAGTTTTTAAAAAGCATACTTCAATCTGAATTCGTATTTCATCAGTTCTTTCTCTAACATATATAACATGTTTCATTATAAATTCTTTGAAATTATCTTGGATAATTGTTTTGCTGAAAATAGCTGTCATTCACAGTTGATCACCTCACACTGTTATGTCAGTACAATGTTGTTCTGATACTGTTCACTTCACTTTACAATCAGTTCATGTAAGTCTTTCCAGGTTTTTCTAAAACCATTTTACTCATCATTTCTTATAGCACAATAATATTTTATCAATCATATTCCACAGATTGGTCATCCATTCCCCAATTGATCGGCATCCCCGCAATTTCCAGGGTTTTTTTGTTATCACAAAAAGAGCTATCATTATTTTTATAAATAAAGGTCCCTTTCCTTTTTTAAAATTCCTTTTGGGATACAGACCTAGTAGTATAGTTGCTGGATCAAAAGGTATGCAGTTTTATAGCCCTGTGGGCATAGTTACAAATTGCTCTCCAGAATGGTTGGATCTGTTCACAGTTCCACAATTGCACCAACAGGGCATTAATGTCCTAATTTTTCCTCATCCCCTCTAACATTTGTCATTTTCCCTTTTGGCCATATTAACCAATTTGATAGGTGTGAGCTGGTACTTCAGAATTATTTTAATTTTCATTCCTCTAATCAATAAGTCTTCTCTTCTTTCATGGAAAACTTATTCTCTCTGATAACCTGAAATTTTTCTATCTATTTTATTTTCTATTCAATGAGAGAAATCATCCTGCATTTTGAATATACCTACTTGGCATGGCTGGAAACTTAAACAAAATACACTATATACATCTTGGGTAAAATCCCCTTTCCCTCCACTCTTGCTGAGAAGTAAAATATGGTCTTCTTGTACTTATTAAATAACTCCTGTGACTAAATGCTTTGGCAATCAACCCATTTGACAACTTTGTTAACTTACCTAGAGGCTCAATGCTTGGCAACTCCTCAGTAAAGTTTTACTAACTGGTTATACTTATTCTCTCACTCTTTTTTTTATTCTAAAGATACTTACTTGCTCAACTTATTGGAAAGTCATCTTCCAAAAATACAATGAAAAATAAGTTACCCTGTATTGTTCTTTGTGATGAGGAAGCAAAATTGAGTGAAGTGAAGCAGAGTTCAGTTACTGGCCACTTTCTGTCTGTTGCAGATGACAAAATTCAACGCAGGATAGTTAATAGAATGGAAGATAGAATAGGGAAAAAAAAAGAACTTCACAAAGTAGAACACTGAGGTGACTTTAATGAGGTGAAATTTAATAAAGATATATTTGGAACTTTTTAAAACAACTTTACAAATGAAGATAGTGAACAAATGATTAGAGTTATTTATCTAAAAAGATCTGGGGGTTTTAGAGGTCTGCAAGCTCAATATGAGAATCAAAGGATTATAATCTTAGAACTGAAAGGTACCTCAGTGACCATTTGGTTCAATCTTTTATCTCTATTTTATATATGAAGAAACTGAGGCAAAGAGTGGTTAAGTCACTTGCACAAGTTCATCCAGTTGTATTAGAAGTGGAATTTTTAAACCAAGCTGCTCTGACTCTTGGCAAAGGAAATGGCTAAACACTTCAATATGTTTTGCCAAGAAAACCTGAGATGGAGTCAGGAAGAGCTGGCCATCCCTGAAAACAAATGGAAAAAAATACATTTCTGACTCTGGAGCCCATGTTCTTTCTATTAATTGAACCCCCCAAGAAAGCTAGAATGATCTAGGGCCCAATGAAGAGTAGCATGGCTTTGGGAGGGGGAGGGGGAAGAGGTAAAATCTCATTGTACTCCACCCTGTTCTAACCACATATGGAGCATCATATTTGGGTCTTTGTGCTATAGTTTAACAAGGGCATGGATGAGCTTGAGTATGTATAGAGAAGGAAAATTGAGATGATACAGTGCTTTGAGTTCTTGATAAGTAAGTATCAGTTAAAGGAAATGGAGATGCTTAGCCTACAGAGATGATACAGTGGGGATTATGATAGTTGTGTTCTGGTCATTTGAAAGGCTGTCATGTGGGAGAGGAATTAGGCTTGTTCTGCTTGGTCCTAGAAGAAGGAACTTGGAAGACCAATGAGTAGAAATTATAAAGATGTGGTTTCAAGCTCAATGTCAGGAAGTCTGCCTAGCACTTTGAGCTATCCAGAAATGGAATGGGCTTCTTCAGGACGTCATAGATTTTTTCACATTTGATATCTTCAAGAAATTGTTAGATGACTACTTGTCATGTATTTTATAATGGCTTACCCATTTTCGTTAAGGGTTGGAATTTATGACCCTTGAGGTCCCTTCCAAATATCAATTCCATGGTTCTGTCATTTTGTCTACCTCTTCTATTCTGTGCCTTTCTTCCCATGCCCCCACTCTTCTATCCTCTCAAAATGATAAATATTTTAGAAGCTGGAATGGAAAAACCATAGGAAAGATTCCAGAAAACAATAATTTCCTTCTCCAGGAATTTGCTGAGAAACTTAACATTCTTATTCAGTAACAGTTCCTCTTAGACATGATTGCTTTCAGCAGCTGTTCACGTACTTCACCACTCCCACAACCCTTGAAATGCAATAATGTGAAATTTCAGAGGAATGAAAATCATTTAAAAATCATCTTTGGGGGATACATATCTTTGACAAAAGGCCATTCTGGCCTGTGTTACACAGCACTGGGATCTTCCTCTTCCTATATCTTGGTATTTGGGAGCTCTATATTTTCTCCCCAACTCCCATTTGTTTATTTATTCCTTGTCTGTAAAATGAGAGTTGGTCTATATAATCTCTAGGATACCTTTCAACTCTAAAACCTATGAATTCTTGGCTTTGTAATAGCGACCTTATTTTTTTAATTCAATAGTATTTTATTTTTTCCCAATTACATGTAAATATAATTTTCAACATTCATTTTTGTAAGATTTTGAGTTCTAAATTTTTCTCCCTTCTTTACTTCCCTTCCCCATCCCTAAGACAGCAAGCAATCTGATATAAGTTATAAAGTAAAATCATGTTAAACATATATCCACATTTGTCATGATGTGAAAGAAGAATCAGGACAAAAGGGGGAAACCACAAGAAAGAAAAAAATAAAAGCAAAAAGTGAAAATAGTATGCTTCGAGGGCAGCTAGGTGGTGCAGCAGATAAAGCACTGGCCTTGGATTCAGGAGTACTTGAATTCAAATCCAGCCTCAGATACTTGACACTTAGTAGCTGTGTGACAATGTGCAAGTCACTTAACCCTCATTGCCCTGAATAAAAAAAAAGAAAGAAAATAGTATACTTCATTCTGCATTCAGACTCCATTGTTATTTTCCTGGATGTGGAAAACATTTTCCATCATGAGTCCTTTGGAATTGTCTTTGATCATTGCATTGTTGAGAAAAGCTAACTACATCATAGTTGATCATTGCACAATGATGTTATTGTGTACAATGTTCTCCTGGTTCTGCTCATTTCGCTCAGCATAAGTTCATTTAAGTCTTTCCAGGTTTCTTTTGAAATCTGCCTTCTCCTCATTTCTTATAGCACAATACTATTCCATTCCATTCATATACCACAACTTGTTCTCTAATTGATGGACATTTCCTCAATTTCCAATTCTTTGCAACCACAGAGAGAACTGCTATAAACATTTTTGTACATGTGGGTCCTTTTGCCCTTTTTATGATCTCTTTGGGATACAGACCTAGTAGTGGCATTGCTGGGTCAAAGGGGATGTGTAGGCACAGTTTTATAGTCCTTTGGGCATAGTTCCAAATCACTTGCCAGAATAGTTTGATCAGTTCACAACTCCACCAATTTTTCCCACACTTCCAAGGTTTATGATTTTCCTTTTCTGTCATATTAGCCAATCTGATAAGTGTGAGTGGTACCACAGAGTTATTTTGATTTGCATTTCTCTAATCAATAGGATTTAAAGCATTTTTTTCATATGACTATGGATAGCTTTAATTTCTTCATCTGAAAACTGCCTGTTCTTATCCTTTGGTTATTTATCAATTGAGGGATGACTTATATTTTTTATAAATTTGACTCAGTTATCTACATATTTGAGAAATGACGCCTTTATTAGAAACACTACCTATAAAAAATATTTCCCAGATTTCTGTTTTCTTTTAATCTTGGCTGCATTGGTTTTGTTTTTGCAAAAATGTCTTAATTTAATTTGATCAAAATGATCCATTTTGCATTTCATAATGTTCTCTATCTTTTCTTTCATCATAAATTATTCCCTTCTTCATAGATCTGACAGGTAAACTATTCCTTGCTCTCCTGATTTGGTTATGGTATCACCCTTTATTTTTAAATCATATATCCATTTTGACCTTCTCTTAGAATATGGTGTAAAATGTTGGCCTATGCCTAGTTTCTTTCATACTATTTTCCAGTCTTTCTAGCAGTTTTTGTAAAATAGTAAGTTCTTATCCCAGAAGCTGGAGTCTATGGGTTTATCAAACAGTATATCATTATAGTCACTTAATACTTTGTCTTGTGTACCTAACCTATTTCACTCATCTACCACTCTGTTTCTTAGCTAGTACCACATAGTTTTGATGACTGCTGCTTTATAATATAGTTTTAGATTTGGTATGGCTAGGCCACTTTCCTTTGCATTTTTTTTCATTAATTCCCGTGATATTCTTGACTTTTTATTCTTCACATGACCTTTGTTATTATTTTTTCTAGCTCTATAAATGTATAGCACCTTTAAAGAGAGGCAACATCATCTAGTAGAAGGGGCTAGTCTTGGGGCTGAGTGCCTCAACCAGTGTAAGCCTCAGTTTCCTCAAATATAAAATGGGAATAATAATGCTTACAACACCTACCTCACAGGATTATTTTGGAGGGAAAAGTATTTTGTAAGCCTTAAGGTGGCATCTAAAAGTGAGCTATGATTATTAGAGTCTATCTATAATAGAGGCATACAAACAAGTAGACAATGGATAGTTAGGTCACAGAAACATACATTTAGAGCTGGAATGGATCACAACCACTACCACTCCATTTTAAAGATAAGTAAACTGGAACCCAAGAAGTGAATTGCTCCAAATCACATATGTAACATGTCAGATCTAGGATTCAGAACAAGGTTCTTTGACTCCAAACTGAAGCCCAGAGATTAAGTGATTTAATTAAGACCACAGGGCTAAATTATTGTTTCATCAGAACTAGAACCCAAATCTTCTGATTTTAAATCTAGGACTTTTTCTATCATAGTCTGCTGATTCAGAGGTCTTTGTTTGCTAAATAATACATGGTCATACATGCAATATAAGTTTTTGAGACAAACTACATGTAGGTTTAATATAAATGATAGTTATCGTCATCATCATCATTAATTTATATCAATAAACATTTAATGAATACCTGTCAAGGGATGGCAAGTTTCTTCCACATTTCCTATCCCTAGCAATTTGTAGGATTGTAAAGCTTCAATGGTGAGTTTGACAAGAAAGAAATATGCCTTATCTCCTCATTAACTAAAGGTCTTTCATTCTGTTCCTCTAGTCTTGGCTCTGCTACTAACAAATTGTGTGAACTTGAGTGAGTAACTTAATTAATTGTCTGAGTTGCTGATTTCTTGTCTATATTCTTTGAAGTCTTTCTACTCCAGATTCTATTATTTTAATCCTATATTGTGAGTTTATCTCTCCTTCTCGATCTCTCATATGTGTGCATATATGTACCTGCATATTTATTATGTGCACATAAAGGATATATAGATACATATTATATATGTATATGGTACACATATACCTCAGGCATAGAGATATATACATACCTGTGTATATAGAGAGACAGAGAAACAGAAAGGAAGAGAAAGCAAAGAGGCAGAGACATACACATCCAGACATGGATATAAACACACAGGGAGATAGCGGGGTTAGTGGATAGAAAATTGATTCATGTCATGTTCTGTCTCTGAAACATACCAATCTTGTGACCCTGGAGAAGTCATAGATAGATAGATAGATAGACAGATAGATAGATATAGACATAGACATAGACATAGACATGGACACGGACACGGACACGGACACGGACACGGACACAGATATGGATTGAGATACAGATACAGATACAGATACAGATATGCATACACATACAAGTAGATATAGCTAGCTATAGGTATTTATATCTTTAAGATATAGAAATAGATAGAAAAAGATAGATACCTGTAGTTATCTAATTCTATTTCTATCTATAGATATATATCCAAAATACAAATGTTCATGCAAAGGGTGGGCCAGAAGTCACGATGTTTTAATAACTTTTTGAAAATTATTTTTATTTATTTTTCACCATTTTTGCGATTTGATTTTTTACATGTAATGCAAATTCATTTCCTATCTATATTCTATATGATGATATGGTATTACAAATTAAAAACAAAAAAGGAGTTATTAAATATTGAAATCTGTTTATGACTTTAGGCCCACTCTGTATATATTGATATGCATATATGCATGCACATGTATACATTAATATTATATATTACTAGGTATATATTAAATATGTAATTTAATATTGTTATATAGCTACATGTAGTTTATACACACACATGTGCACACACACACACATATATATATATATGTATGTATATATCTTCCACAACTTTAAGCTTTAGAGTAATTTTATTCATAACTCATTTCATTTTCATTTTTGTATTGGCAACTGTGCACATTGGCAGCCATATGCAATAGAAAAAATGAGAAATCTGATGGATGTAAGTTTGTGGAGTTGATGGCATCCTACTAAGTGCTTCATTGGTCTTGTTGACCCTACCATTATAAAGGGATCCTTGTGCATTTGGGGTTTCGTAAATGATGTCTGGACCTCACCGCTGTCAGCATCTTCTGAAAGTCATGACTAACATCCCAATAACCCTCTCCCTTGGTTTCCAGAAAGTGACCAAGCTAGAGAATTTTACAGCAGTATGGTTTTGTCTAAAATCAATGGGCTTTTTTGTTTTTATTTTGTTTTTAATTATTGAGAGAGCACAAAAGGTCACAGAATTCTAGGGAATAACTAGCAAAACATTTTTTTCATGTTATCAATTTTACTTTGTGTACTGCATTTTTGGGTTACTTTATGGTTACCATGTTAGGAAAAGTGCATATTCTCAGAATTAATATTTTGTTGTCAAGAACTGTATGTAGAAAATGAATGATATTTTCAGCACTATCTAGGGAAAGATTATAGTTTTTGGTGGTTGTGGGAACCTAATCCCTCATTTCCCAAAGGTTCAATCTATTAACATTCACTTTTTAAAAACTTTCACACCATTTCCTAGGAACATTACCTCTCACAGAAGTTGAGAATCAACCATATATGTATATATATATATATACATGTATGCACATACATGTGTACATATACATGAAGGCAAGGCATATGTGTAGGCAGTGCACATGCATTTTTCATATGCATGTTTATGTATGTATGCAATACAAACACTCATGTATCTATACACATGAAGTACATGTACATATGTGTATATGTGTATGTGTATATACATATATAACTCATGTATATATGTATAGTCCCTGAGTTTATTTCTATGTTTATATATTTATTTAAATTTTTTTTTGTGGGACAATGAGGGTTAAGTGACTAGCCCGTAAGTGATGCATATTATGAGGTAGAGGTGAAGAATTGAAGTTGCACTGAAACAGATACTTTGTCTCAATATAAGGAAAAGTGTTCCAACTATTAGCATGAGGAACACACTGCCTCAAAAGCTAGGAAGTGAGTTATATGTTGCCAAAGGTCTTCACGTGGAGACTGGACGATGCCTCGTGAGGTATTTTTGCAAAGAAAATCTTTGTTCAGATATAAGTTGGCCAAATGACCTGCTCCACAAACTGAACATGCTAGAATTCAGCTATAGTAATGCTGAGCTGGGGAGGGCACTGAACCTTAAATGCTTGAAATAAAACATTCTGAAATGACAAAGCTCCTTCCAAAGCCAAGATTTTATAAAAATGCAATGTATGAGAGTAGACTAAGATTACACATACATAGAAGGTACACACACACGCACATACATAAATGCGTAATATATGTGCTAGACAGGTATACATATATAGAATGTATCCATCCATGCTAGAAACACACATGTACATATGTATATGAATATATAGGTATGTGTGTGTGCATGCTACACAGAGTCACATTGATAAAATTACTTGGCTTTCTAATTGGAAATCTGTCATAGGTAAAGTCTAGGTACCACAAGGTAAAGAGGGTGAAAACCTTCCTGCAAATGAAAAGTTACTTTGGGTCCATGTGTGCCTATGATTAAAAAAAAAAAACAAAAACACCAAAAAAAAAAACCTAAAAGAAATCGGCACAGACCCTTTGTGGTCTAGAGTCAACTTGAGTATTTAAGCATTAAAACAATGTGAATGTTCTTCCACTCCTACAAATTCAGATAGACAAAGTGAGTCTCATAGTTTGCTATTGTTTTTACTGTTTTTGTCTTGCATTTTGTTATTGATTTCCAAGTCAAATAACAGATATAAAGTGTCATGCAAACCTTAAAAGTGCTATGTAAATGTTAGCTATTATTGTTTTTTTAATAGAACCTTGAATTGTTATGGTTATGCTCAATATGTGCAAAAGCAAACTTGTCTTTCCTCCTAAACCCATTCCTCTTCTGAACTTCTCTATTTCTGTGGAGTTGGCCACTATCTTCCTAGTCACCCGCAAAGTAAGAGATATCTTTTACTCCATTGTCCCTTATTGCTCTCCCTGCCCCCTGAAGTTGCCAGTCTTGATGATTGTACCTTCATCAGATCTTTTGCATCTGCCCCGTTTTTCCAGCCACAAACCACTTCTCTAGTTCAGTCCCTCAACTACCTTTCACCTGGACTATTGTGTTAGCCTTTTCATTGGTGTCCATGAATCTAGACTTTAGCACCTCTCCAAAGAGAACAAATTTTTATATTCAAAGTACTGGTCTGACTAAGAGTCTTTTGTTCTAGAAACTTCAGTGGCTCCCCAGTGCTGCTAGGAATTAAATACTGCTAGGATTAAATACAAACTCCTCTTTTTGCCATTTATAGCCCTTCAAAAATTTCCTCAGAGTATCTTTCCAGGCTGATTACACACACACATTGCTTCCCCTTACACATGCCACAGTCTAGCCAAGCTGTCCTGTTTGTCCTTCCTCACATACAAAAAGAACTGATTTCCTCAATTGTTTGTGCTCCCATAAAATCATTCAGTATTTATTTTATATCTATCTAATATTTACTGATCTGTGAACATATTATCCCAGTTGTATACAAAATCCTTGAAAGCAGGAATTCTCTTGCTTTTGTATCTGCATCCACAATATTGTGTATATATAAAGCTATAAATAAATGCATATTTATGGATTGATTATTCAATAATCCATGATATTGGTTAATTTTAATATTTCATTTTACTTTCTTTCATTTTGCTTTCTCATCATAGGCACATGTGGTGACAAAGTAGTTTTTTTATTATTATTATTATTTGCAGGTTGTCAACTTTATCTTGTAGAATAGATAAAAAGCTAGAAGAATCTTAGGATTTACATAGTCCAACCTCCTCATTTTTACAGAAGATAAAACTGAAGCCCAGAAAGAAAGGGATTTCTTGTAATATTCTGTTTATATACTTGTTGAGCCAGTCAGCAGAAACAATGGATAAAACTCTAGTGAGGATATATGGATGTTGTGATTGGTGTTAGATAACATTCTAATAACTGTCTGTCTTCTTTCATTTCTATCACCCTTTCTTGTATTACTGTACCTAATCATATTATTTTAGTTTTAAAAGACACGTATAAAAATCAGAGTGATATTTGTTTCTGTGTTTCTGATTAATGGAAAACTCCCTTCTCCCAGGCATGTTCTCAAGAGTAATAATATCAGCTAGACAGGAATGAAAATATAAACACAATTTAATTGCCCCTAATGTAACAGCTGGATTTTTGGTGCCAATCATTTCTTTTAGAACTGTTGCTCTTTATATACATACATACATACATATATATATATACACACACATATACACATACATACATATATAATAAAAAGTGCTTTAGCAATAACAGGTTTCAACAAAAGCAGTCGCTACGTGGGAGGAATTGAAAACAGGGACAGGCATAACATTTTCTCCTGCTTCATCCCTTCCCCCTTTCCATGATGTCAGTTATGTATGCAATTAATTGTGGCTCATCACTTTTTCTTTGAGAAATTTGAAATCTTTCAAAACCCACCAGGTTTCTAATGTCAGTTCCCCGATTCTGCCTTACATAAAGTCATTTTAAGAGTTCAGAGAGCTTTCTTGAGAAAGTTTGACTTTTCTGGATTGAAATAAAGAAAGCCAGTAGTTAGATGCCCTCCTTTATCCCCCATTCCACCTCCACACACCTAAAGATCTTCTCCCCACCTAGAATTGTTCTAGGGAAGAAGATGGTCATTCAGTTTTTCTTTGCATCAGAGAAAATCATATATTGAGGTTTCTCAGAATTTCAGGCCATAATAACAGCTATCTCTCTGCTGGTCTTCTGTCTTTTTTTTTTTTGCTTTTTTAATTTTTTTTTTCCTCTGGGGCAATGAGTGTTAAGTGACTTTCCCAGGGTTACACAGCTAGTTAGATGTCAAGTATCTGAGGCCGGATTTGAACTCAAGTCCTCCTGAACCCAGGACTGACGCTTTATCTACTGTGCCACCTAGCTGCCCCTTATCTTGTCTTAATCTCTGCATGGCTCTGTTCTTATGTCTCTCTTTCTCCTCTGTTTCTCTCTGTCTTTGTCTCTTTATCTCTCTGTTCCTGCCCTATCTCTTTTTTTCTGACTCTTGCTCTGAATCTCTCATTACTGCTCAGTCCTTGTATCTGTCTGTGTCAGTCTGCCTGTCTTAGTGTGTCCCGCCTTTTTCTCTGTATCTCTCTGTGTATGTATCTCTCTCTCTCTCTCTCTCTCTCTCTCTCACTCACTCACTCACTCTCACTGAGGGGCTAGGTGCTTATCATTGTTCTTGCAACATAGTAAACACTTATAAATATGTTTTGATTTATTAAGAAAGCCCCGGGGCAGCTAGGTGGCACATTACCTTATCCTCTTGTCATTGGTCATCCTTCATCCTACAATTTTTTCTTCTGGAGAGAAGAATATTTATGCCACAGTGAAAAACTAAAAAGATAAAGGATCATGGCGAATTTCAACTTTTAATATTTTAAATTCAGAACAGCTAAAAAAATTCAATCCAGACATTACTTTTATTTATAGTTAAGACAGCTACATTTCTCATTAAAAATAGGACTTTGTCCAAGAAGGTATGGCAGGGTAGAGATTGTCATTTTGCTTTTAATATACCAGTTCAGCTTTACCCACTAGGAGGATATCCATAAGGTTTTGTTTTTTTTTAAGAAATATGTTTCCCTATTTAGGGAGTACTGAAGTTTCTCTTTTATTCCACATTTGGCTATATATCATATGTCTTTGGAAAATTCCATTTTAAAAATTTTCCTTTGGAAGGATAAAGCTCTTGTTTGGGAAACTGAGATATGATCTCTGCATATACTCATACAAGCCTGAGCAGGAATAGTGAATCAGATATAACTTCTGGGGTTTTGTCAGGAGTGTGTTGGTTTATGCTTAATAACCATCTGTCCCCAAATTTAAAATATTCCAGTTTAATAAGCATTATCAACATTTTCTCCAGCATTTTCTTAACTCTGGAGATTTAAAAAAATATCAATTAATACCTGATTTGTAGTGTTTGACAATTTCCAAGGTATAAATTTCTCACTGAAAATTTAACAATCAATTCATGTGGGTCCAGCCAATTGGAGAGGGCTCCAGCACATCCCTGAATTAGCCTACTGAATGTCGTGTAGCATGAAGTTGAAAATTTCACATGAAATGGTGAAATGAGAAAAGAAGTAGGTAGGAGGTAGGAGAAGAGAGGTTCCAATCTGGGTCCTGCCATAAGGTCATCAAACTAGCCATGTGACTTTGGGCAAATTATGTAATCTATTTGAGCCTCATTTGATTTATATGAAAAATATGCTTTAGACTGTATTCAACAAACATTTATTCTGTTGTAAATATGTGAAAGACATGTGGGTGTGATCTCAATATTTAGGTTTCTATGACTTAATGAAAGTTTACTTCATAATTAGTAAAAATTAACTATGTTCTTGGGAGTGCTTTGAAGGAGACTACAATGAAATCTTAAACTTTCTTTCTTTTTCTTTTTTTGGTGGGTCAATGAGGGTTAAGTGACTTGTCCAGGGTCACACAGCTAGTAAGTGTCAAGTGTCCAAGGCCATATTTGAACTCAGGTCCTCCTGAATCCAGGGTTGGTGCTTTATCCACTGTGCCACCTAGCTGCCCCCAGATCTTAAACTTTCAAAGGCAAATGGGAAAAAAATCCCCGAAATAAAACGGAAGATTCTGGGAGGGAAGAGAAACACTGATTTGAGGAGAATTATTATAAACAATGATAGCTCTATAAATATGATAGAATAGAAAACAGGCCAGGTCAAACCTGAAACCAAGGAACTATAATGCTAGAACAACAGGTTACTTCATTTCAGACCAAAGTACAATCAGTCATCTAGTCATTCTGTCTAAACAATACCAGGCTGAATTCAGTGTTTAATTGAATTAATAGACCCCATGTCCCTGCATTGTGGAGATAGTCTGAACACTTGCACTAATTTAATTGAATTTAGTATTTTTTTAAAAAAGTTTTATTGAGTAAGTTAAATAACTTAACCTTGGTCTCCATGATGGTAAGTAACCCAATTTGCCCTTTCACAGAATATTGAAATTGGAGGAAACCTAATTTAATAGTCATCCCATCCAACCCCTTCCATTTTATAGATAAGGAAACTGAGACCCAGGGAGGGTAAGCAATTTCTCTTAGCTCCTGACTCTCAGTGTAGTGACCTTTCCAGTATATTATACTTTCTCCCCAAGAATTGTATGGACAAAACAGTTATTAAGTGCTTACTCTGTGCTAGGCACTGCACTTTGCAGTGGGGCCACAAATACGAAAGTGAAATGGTCCATGCCTTCAAGAGGCTTATATTCTAATGGAAGAGACAACACAAAGGGGAGTGATATTGATGAAAAGTAGTTTTGCTCTGAGAACTCAAGGTACATGAATGGCTTCAGGACACAGGGAAAGATGTTTGTGGTGAGTGGGATGTGGGGCGTGAATATAAAGCATGTACAAAGAAAATCAACAGACAGATAAAGCCAATGTGTATTAGCTATGTAAAAAAATATCATGCTGGTTCATCTCCTAAAGGGTATGTGAATGGTATGCAGCTATAACATGTGAGCTGACCTTTTTCTAAATGAGCTGACTTCACTAGCATTTCACAAAGGGAGGGTAACAAGAGACAAGGGATTCATAAACATATACTGATATTCTCAAACTGACGACCTATATCTATAAGGTCAGAGGGGATGATTGTCAACAATTATGACACTAGGAGTGTGTGTGTGGGCTATTTTGTGTGTGTGGGCTATTTTGAAGCTGTTTCCTTGTAATAAGGCAGGACTGCTGAATGTCAAAAGGAAAGGCTTATTTTTTCCTTCAGGAATATTTAATATTGCTGATTTTTAAAAGTTGCTCAAAATTACTGATTAGTTCTTTGATTTTCTCATCTATGGAGAGGAGCAGATGTAAAAATCAATTTCTCCAAGCATCTCATATTGGTATTTATTCTATTGGTGTGAGACAAGGTTCAACAAAGGCCATCCTTGGATACCATCATTAGGCCACCTAACAATGATACCTAAGGAAAATATCTAATTATAGGGGCCTTGCTGGCATTTCTGGGATGTGGAGTCCTTCACTGCTGAAGGACTTTTGTGTATTCCCGCAATTGTAGAAAGTAATTATTCTTAACATTTCAATATGAGCAAATCAATGGCAATGCCAGCAGAACAGACAAACGTTTCCTGTTTGATATTGATAATGCATTTGACATGAGTGTTCTCTGCCTTCTTGATGTAAAGCAGGAAACGTCAGTAACTTTTTTTTTTATAGAATGGAATGCTTATTGTGATCAGTCTTGTTACAAACATGTGAGCAATTGACAACTCAAGTATCAGAAAATTACCTTTCAAGAGGCTTGTTTCACATGGGAGATGTCCTTCATATATTTTATCAGTAAAGATTTTTGTTCTGAGCTTCAGTAATTCTGCAATGTAGTATGTGTGTGTGTGTGTGTGTGTGTGTGTGTGTGTGTGTGTGTGTATGTGCATGTATTTCTTCAGCATGTCTACTTTCTGTTATGGTTTGCCATCTGAGTAATCTTTAGCTTCTGATAACATGAGCTTGATAAATTACCTCTGCATAAATCTATCATCGGTGTAGGGTAGAGTCAATGCTGGCCAAAAATAAATCATTATTTGAGATCTTCCTGAATTTAGCAACATGCCTATTGACCAAAATAAATAAGCAAACAAGAAATACTTGAGATTAAAAATCATCTTAATGTTGGAAGCTAAGCCTTATAAATTGACTGGTTCAAATAAGGAATTTTGATTTCTTTAATTTCTCACTTCTAAAGAAATTTAATTTTTTCCCCTCTCAACTGTAAGTATTCAAAGCTTTAAAAGTGGAAGTAGGAGGCAGTAGGTGGTGCAGTGCATAAAGCACTGGCCCTGGATTCAGGAGGACTTCCATTCAAATCTGGCCTCAGATACTTGACACTTACTAGCTGTGTGACCCTGGGCAAGTCACTTAACCCTCATTTCCCTGCCAAAAAAAAGTGGAAGTAAATCCAGCACCTTTTCACTGATCTCAATTGCAGCTTTTTCTATATCTACCCAGGAAAAACAAAGTGGGATACTTAGTTATTATATGTTCAACTTAATTACACCTAAGCTGAACTAAGAGGTATCATGGCATAGTGCAAAGTCACAAGACCTGGGTTTGAATGCTTGTTTTTCATCCCACTAGTTCTGTGAGCTTGACTAAGTAACTTCTCTTCTATGGGCATTAGTTTTCCTGTCTATAAGATGAAGTAATAATACTCGTTCCATCTCCCTCACAAGGCCATTTTGTTATGATCTAATAGCATAATGAATATATTTATTTGTTTGTTTTGAGGGCCAATGAGAGTTAAGTGACTTGCCCAGGGTCACACAACTAGTAAGTGTCAAGTGTCTGAGGCTGGATTTGAACTCTGGTCCTCCTGAATCCAGGGCCAGTGCTTTATCTACTGTACCACCTAGCTGCACCTGAACCACCTAGTTGCCCCCTGATGGCATAATGAATATAAAAAGCTTTGTAACATAGTGTTCTCTAAGGTCCGCTGTCATTAATATTGTTGTTCAACTTAAGTTTATGATCAGGACATTTTGCAAATGGTTTGTCCATTGGATATGTCCTTGCTTCAAACTGGGATTCTTGCCCAGACCAAAAGGAGAGAAGAATATGTGTATGCACGTGTATGTCCCTGTGCACTTATAAGCACATGTCTCTACAGGTGTCCTTGAATATGAACTCAAGAGTTGCAGAGAGTACAAGTTAAAAGAATAACAGAAGTAGTGTGAGATAATGTGAATATGGGGGGGGAGGTGAAGAGATGGAGAGAAATTGTAGAGAAAGGTCAAGAGTGGAGTGAGTTTTTTTCTTTTTTCTTCCTTATCCCTTTAAACTCAAGTTTATTTAATTCCTTAAAGTGCTAACTATACATAAGCTGCTGAGTCAGTCACTCATGTCTTCTAATATTCTACTGCAAAGAAGTCACAGAACAGACTGTTACTTCTTGTCCAGGCACCTTTTCACTTCTGACTAAATCCATTGCCTCAAAGAATCCTCTGGCAAACAACATTCACTCATTTAAGAGAGGTCCATGCAATAGAAGAAGCTCTACTCCTATTTAAGCACCCTTTTGGGGATCTGCAGTGGAGGTTGGAGACTTCCCACCACTCAGTCAGCATAGGCAATTATCCCCACCCACCTCTTTAATGATAATTCCTCTGCTGATTTCCCTTCAAATAGTTGATTTTCAGATTTTGATAACTTCTTCTGCCCACCTGAGTGCACATCAATCAGACTTTATGTAATGGTACTGCATGCAATTCCAGAAATGGGATCTATTCTTCAGAACAGCTATTAATGGAAACAGGCTCAAAGAGAAAAGATGTCAAGCACTCTGTCACCTCCTAGTAACAGTGTAGATTTTTATAATTAATGTATGACACCATTGGAGCTGGATTTCAAGTGGAAGATGGGAGGGAACAGAAGGCAAGCGTTCCCCAGAAGAACTAGGAGAGATCTCTTCCTTAGAACCACCTCTAAAGAGCATACCCCAAGAAGGGTAGCCAATTTCAGATGTAAAAATCTTTAATATGTGGTCATTGAAAGACTACTATAGTCATGGTGATGAAATTTTTTCTAGAAGAGAAACATTTATAAACACTTTCATAGTTCATCTTGTTCAGTCACACAACTCAAAAAGGACTAAAGATGGTTAAGGTGATATCCTGGTTTCACTCATCATTGGTTCAATTTTGATTCCCATTCTCTGATGTGGGATTGTAATTGATGCCAAATAAGATCTTGATGACTTAAGAAATCCTTAAGGTATCATATGATTATGCTCTCAGGAACCTTGATCTTTGGCAAACCCTATATAGTTCCATAAGTGGCTTTTCTCATTTCATTGAATCAAGATTCAAGAGAAGTGGGTGTTTGCTGGACACTAGATGGCAGCAAATTGTTAAGAGAAATATTTAGCTAAGGGATGATTCTATGCAACTTTTGAGCATGATCACCAACTCTCCATAAGAGAAGAAGACCAGGGAAATGGACTTCATATAAAACATAACAAGATCAAAGAAAACAGCAATTGCAGAGATTCAAAGGATAATGCTAATCTCCACATGTGTCAGTTTCCTTCCTTCCTTCCTCTCTTTCTCACAGAAGTCCCAAGTTATCTTTCCTTCTGATGAATTTTGATAGCACTCCCCATTTATTTATGGTTATATTTTATCTTTCCTACTCTATTGCAAGGTCCATGAGAGAGAAAGCCATATCCCATTTATTACACGAAATGAAGAATGTATAGAAGCTTCTTTAGGGCAGGAATTGTTTCATTTCAGTCTTTGTATTCCCTTCACCTAACACTAACCATGGCACATAGCAGGTGCATAATAAGGGTACATTAATTCATTGAGTGGTACCTGTTGGGTATGAGCAAAACCCTTAACAAATAATAGGCACAATATTATGTGCCTTGAATATAGTAGGTGCTTAATAAATGTTGATTGATTTATTGAAAAGCTTTATTATGTATTGTGTATCTGGTGAAGGGAAAGGAAAGGAAAGGAAAGAGAAAAAGGAAGGAAAGGAAAAGAAAAGGAAAGGAAAGGGAAGTAAAAGAAGAGAAAAAACATAGGCTCTTCAAGGGTAGGGACTGCATCTTCTCCTTACTTTGAAATTCTATAAAGCAGTACTATGCAAGTAGCTACTAACAATTTCCCTATGGTAATATAAATGAAATTCTTCTAATGCCAAATAGACATTGTAATATCTTGTGCATCTGGAAAAGTTGAGGCCCTGTGCTGATGAGTTACATTTTGCTTTGATCAAACTTCTAATTTTCCTTTACATACCAGCATCTAAATTTAAGCTATCAAAAACAACAGAGAGAACTTTTTACATGGAATTACATTTTAAAGAATGAACTTTTAAAAATATATGCACTGTCTTTGTGTGGTGAAAAAGAAATTGAGGGGATGGCCATCAATTGGGGAATGGCTACACAAGTTCTAGTATAGAAAGGCAATGGAATACTATTTGCTATAAGAAATGATGAGAAGGCAGATTTCAGAAAAACCTAGAAAAAGTTACATACACTGATGTTAAGTGAAGTTAGCAGAACCAGGAGAACACTGTGAACAGTAATAGTAATACTCTGCAATGATCAGCTGTGATTGGCTTAGTTCTTCTCAGCATACAATGATCCAAGACATGATTCCAAATGACTCTAAAAGATTCACATTGGAAAATGCTCTCCACATCCAGAAAAAGAACTACAGAGTCTGAATTCAGATTGAAGCATACTATTTTCACTTTTTTCCCTGTTTCTTTTTATTTTTTGAAGTTTTTCCTTTTTCTTCTGATTCTTCTTTCACAACATGACTAATGTGGAAATATGTTTAACATGATTATACACATATAACCTATATCAAATTGATTTCTGTCTTGGGGATGGGGAGGGAGGGAGAAAAATTTGGAACTCAAAAGCTTATAAAAATGAATGTTGAAAATTATCTTTACATGTGATTGAGGGAAAATGAAATGCTTTTTGTTGTTGTAGTTGTTGTTTGTGAGGCAATTGAGGTTAAGTGACTTGCCCAAGGTCACACAGCTAGTAAGTGTTAAGTGTCTGAGGCCGTATTTGAACTCAGGTACGCCTGACTCCAGGGCCAGTGCTCTATCCACTGTGCCACCTAGCTGCCCCAATGAAATACTTTTAAGATTAAAAAATATATGCACTGCTTAACTGAACTTTATTCATCATTCATCATTACCTTAAAATGCACACTTATTAGAATATATTTGAAATACTATTAGATTATCAGGAAGAATTCTATACACATAACAAATGAAAAATAAATCAAATGAAAAATGTAAATTGATACCAAAGACAATTCTTATTAATAGATGTGGATGACACCATACTATCTCATCCTCAGGAATTTCTCTGTAAATCATTGGGTTCTATTCTGTTCCATCCCACTAAAATTGACAAGCTCTATTTGGAAAAATCAACATCTGGCTGATTTCATAAGAATATAGCCATGAAATATAGTGTATGTAGATATAGATCATGGGATCCCTCTGTTCAGCTTGTCAAGCTCATAGGGTAGCTTGAGACTTTGCCTCTTTCCGTCGAGAGTGTGAACACGCCTACTAACAATTTTCTTGAGAGAACTGGGGGACATTTACTGGGGCATGATCACTAATGTTTCACAGAATAATGCTAATTATGAAACCTCTGGTTTATCTGGCCTCCTGGGACTAGTTCAGGTGTCTCTAAAACTTATTAGCCATGTCACCATGTGTGATTCTTTTAACCTCTCTGAACCACTATTAATAATAATAATAACTACAACAACAACAACAATAATAATACCTAATATTTATAAAGTCAGCTAGGTAGTACAGGGGATAGAGTACCTTTCCTGGAATCAGGAGGACCTGAGTTCAAATCTGGCCTCATACACTTATTAACTGTGCAAATTTGTGCAATTCACTTAACCCTCTTGGCCTCAGTTCTACATCTGTAAAATGAGCTAGAGAAGAAAATGCCAAAGTACTCCGGGAGCTTTGCCAAGAAAACCCCAAATAGAGTCATGAAAAGTCAGACATGGCTGAAATGACTCAACAACAACAAAAATTTATAAAGACCTTACTGTGTATCAAGCGCTTTGTAATTATTATCTCATTTGATCTCACAACCACCCTGGTAGCTAGGTGATATTATTATCCTCATTTGACAGAGGAAGAAGCTAAGGCAAATAGAGGTTAACTGCCTTGCCCATGGTCACACAGCTAGTAGGTGTCGAAGCCAGATTTGAATTTAGGTCTTCCTGACACCACATCCAGCACTCTATCCAGTATGCCACCTAGCTGCTGCCCTTTGTAGGCTAAACTATAAGGTTATTAAGTGATACCTGCTCATAGTCTGACTCTATGCATGATGATATCATTCTGAAGAGGTAGAGGATCATAAATTTAGAGTTGGAAAGAACATCAAAGATGGTTTACTCCAACCCCATAATTTTATAGATGAAGAAACAGAAGAGTAATAACATTAAGTAATTTGCTCAAAGTGGTACAGTAGCAATTGGAAGGGATTTGAATCCAATTCCTCTAACTCAAAATCCAATAACAATTCCAGTATTCCACATTAGAGTCTTAATTGAATTGCAGTAGGTTTCCAGTCATGTATGGTATACATACTTGGACTATGTGCCCTTTCCTACTTTCAAGCTTTTCTAACTCTGAAATTCTATGATCCCATGATTCCATGAAATGAAGATTTTGGGAGTGGTTTGAAGAATCACTGATAGGATTGGGTCTCATCATTATCTCATACTGTTCCTTAAATTTTTTGGGGGGGGGGTAGGGCAATGAGGGGTTAAGTGACTTGCCCAAGGTCACACAGCTAGTAAGTGTCAAGTGTCTGAGGCTGGATTTGAACCCAGGTACTCCTGACTCCAGGGCCGGTGCTCTATCCACTGTGCCACGTAGCTGCCCCCTGTTCCTTAAATTTAATGGTTAGAACAATAATTTGGGATTGTGTGAGTTGAATTTTATTCCTTCAGAATGATATGAGCATGGGGTGGCTAGGTGGCGCAGTGGATAGAGCACCGGCCCTGGATTCAGGAGTACCTGAGTTCAAATCCGGCCTCAGACACTTAACACTTACTAGCTGTGTGACCCTGGGCAAGTCACTTAACCCCAATTGCCTCACTTAAAAAAAAAAAAAAGAATGATATGAGCGTGTTGAGTTTCTAAATTTCTTCCAGCTTGGAATAGTGATAGATGATATGCCTTCTTATCTGCCAAAACTGGGTATCATTAAAACTTTTCTTGAGTGGATAAATTATAATACAAGATAGTTATTTTGTAAGGTAACTAATAATATGCTTCTGACTCAAATGAAAATAAAGTTATGAATTTATAAATAATTACGTCTAGTTACTATGTCTATGAAATGTTTACTCCCTTCCCCAGATATTATAGATAAAAATGTTTTTTGTTCTACTTCCCATCTAGGCTTCTTCACGCCATCTGACTCCAAGTGTTGGCCAATATCTAAACATCTAGTAATGGGGCAGCTAGGCGGCACAATTGATAAAGCACTGGCCCTGTATTCAGGATGACCTGAGTTCAAATTTGGTCTCAGACACTTGACACTTACTAGCTGTGTGACCCTGGGCAAATCACTTAACCCTCACTGCCCTGCCCCCCCTCAAAAAATTCTAGTAAGAATGATGAGTTTAAACAATGATGAGTTTAAAACAATAAGGACCATCATGATTTATCATAAGAGATTAGATTTCTTCTCTACTTCAGAAGGTAACAAATTGGCTCACAACAGTATAACTATTTGCATTAGCATCTGAGGGCTAGTTTTCTGAATCATATATTTGGAACTAAAAGGCACCTTGTAATAGACAACTGGAAGGCATTTGTATGGAGAAGATACTTAATTTGATAACTGATGTACCTGAGAACCTTAGAGGTCAAAGGGTCATAGGACAATGGATATAGAGGTAGAAGGAACATTGAAGTTATCTAATCCAACCCCATCATTTTTCAGAGGAGGAAATTGAGATCTTAAAGATGACATAATTAATCCAAGGTTGCAAGGCAGTTAGAGGAAAAACTGGAATCTATATTTAAATTCTCCAACTCCATACCAAATACTCTATATAGATATCACTACCTCCCTTATTTGAACTAGACAGGGGAATGGAGAGGTAAGATAAATGGAACATGGGCTACCTGAAAATTTGGTAGGTCAAATAACAACCTGAAAATATAAGCTCACCATTCTCCAATCAAGCTCCACCCAGTACTAAATGCCAGATTGTTTTCTATTTCACTGAAGTCTATTTTTTTGATTTGCAGTGAAAACTCCAACATATGGTGGCAGTGGTTAACATTTAATTTGTGTAGATGTCATTTTCTCCAGGAGAACAAGTCAGTACCACTAGAGGTCACTCCCATTCCAGTTTATTGGCTTCAAAGCATTTGGAATGCCCGCCCCCCAATACTTACTGCAAACCCAGCTACTGAGAAACTAACCCTTCCTTTTTACCCCCAGCAACTTTGGAAGAAATCACCTGATTCTAATAGATGGTGAGTTTAGAAATATATGAAACAATAATAGTTTAGATGCGTATTGCTTGCACTTTGGCTTTGACATAACCCCAAATATGAAGTTATTGTCTATGCAATGAGAAATAAGCACACTTAAAGAAAAAAAAATGAAATCCTTTAAAAATTATCAAAATGATAAAGCAGGATTACAAGTCTGATTGGATTGAAAAACATGGTGGACTACTAAGGCAGACAACAGAGACATTGTGAAAATTAGTCAAAAAAGGTTAAAATTAGGAGAAATTCCAGGAAAGCTATTTTGTGACACAGAAATGGGACAACTATATTCCTAAGGGTGAAGGTGAAGGAAATAATACTTTCCTCTTAGCTTTCAGTTGGATAGTTTTATTTAAAAGTATTTATGTTGCATTTTAGTCCATGAATTCCTACTCTGATCAGTCTAAGGAGTAGCCCAATAGTTCATTATTAATTTCTTGATCCAAAAAGCATTGATTGTATTAAATCATTTCACATATGCCTCTTCACCAAAAAGTAGGTCTTAAAATCTTAACTTAAGAATTTCTTTCTCAACTATTTTTTAAAAGAAGAAAGTGATCCACACTCACCCCGTGCTTCAATTATTTAGTTTAACTCTTGGAACAAATTTGTTTCTTCTCCAAACATTTTAAGTAAATTCAATAAGCATTTATGAAACTCTGACCATATGTTAGATATTATGTTAAACAGCAATCTTTGCCCTCAAGGAGCTTGTTTTCAACCAGGGAGGAACCCGTACAAAATATAAAATTTACAAGCAACTTTTTGATTGACAGGGTTGGTATGAGGTTTAAATATGGAACCGATAAAATCTATTTTCTGTATCATACCCTTCCTTTTATTCCTCTATCCCTGGCTGCTCTGTATTCTACAATATCATATCCTACCTATGTTAATTCTCCATCGTCTGACTTTTACTTCACTAACACCACCACCACCACCACCACTACTACTACTACTACTACTACTACTACTACCCATCAAATGGTGCCTAATTTATGCCCCAGACACTAGCCTTTGGCAATTTCTGGGTAACTGGCTGAATGATCAGGTCAATTACCTTTTTCTTTTTTAACAGAGGCCCTTATTAACCTAAAGTAATGACTTGTCGGGGGCAGCTAGATGGCACAGTGGATAAAACACTGGACCTGGATTCAGGAGGACCTGAGTTGAAATCCAGCCTCAGACACTTGACACTTACTAGCTGTGTGTCCTTGGGCAAGTCACTTAACCCTCATTGCCCTGCCCCCCCACCCCCCAAAAAAAGTGGTGACTTGTGGTAGGGATTTAAGGCACTCAAATCTTTGGTGGCAAGAAATTCATTTGGGATTTTTCAGGTTAGACTAGACATACTAGACCTACCCGAATGCTTAATGTAAACATTCAGTTGATAAGCATTTATCAAGCTTCTGCTATTTTCCAGGTACTATGCTGGTTGCTGGATGTACAAACTCAAGAATAAAATAGTTCTGCCTTAAAGATACTTACTGTTTATTTGGAGAGACAATATAAATATGTATGCACGTGGAAACATATATACATAAAATGTAAATATAATAAATATAATGAAATTTTGGAAGGAGATACCAGCAGCTGGGAGTAATCAATTGAATGACCTATTATGTGGGTAAATTGGGCAGGGAATGAATCAGATAGGTTATTTGACAGGATTCATTTTATCTAAAGTGGTCATACCAAACACTCTTATAAAGTCATTTATTCACTTATCTGTTGTGGCAACTAGGTGGTGTAATGGATAGAACACCAGACCTGGATTCAGGAAGTCCTAAGTCCAAATCCATCATCCGACACTTAGTAGCTGTGTGACCCTGAGCAAATCACTTAACTCTTTGTCTCAGTTTCCTCATCTGTAAAATTAACTGGAGAAGGAAATGGCAAACCACTACAGTATCTTTACCGAGAAAATCCCAAATTGGGTCACAAAGAATTTGTCATGACTAAAACAACTGAATAACAACAACATTTATCTTCTTCCCTCCTCCCTGTTTCTTCCCAAATTTAGCTTCATAACCTTGCCCTGGTTTAGAAGAGATTACATTGGGTCTATTCAGTAGTAATGAATCTAAGATTAAATTTTCCAGGGTTACCCAGAGAAGACCTTAACAATTGGGGATGCACCTAGTAGTCTTGGAGTAGGCATCCCTATTGCTAAACAATGTCTCCCCTTCGTACTGAAGCATGATGGTATTTATATATTTACATAACTAATTTCACTGTACCATCCTCTTAAATATGCCACCATACTGATTTGAGATGAAGATACTGAAGCAAAAGAAGTTTAAAATAAGTTTAATATTAAAATGTAATATTTTCCCCTTCAAGTCATGGGGCAAATCACTTCAAAAGTAGCTTAAAACTCACAGCTCCCTGATTTTCTGTTTCTAGACTTTGATTCAGGAAGACATAGATTCAGATCCTATCTCTGATGCCAGTTCAGTGACAAAGGACAAGTTGTTGCTCCATTATGAGTCTCAGTTTCCTGATCTGTAAAAAGAGGATGAAAATCATACCCACAGTACCTATCCCACAGGTTTATTGTGAAGCTTACATGAGATAAATATGGAATAAAAGTCCTTTGCAAACTTTTAGGCCTTCATACCCTGCTTTTTGAAGAGCTCCTCTCATGGCTTAGAATATAGCTAGGGGAGATAGGTGAGGACCGTCTGATGAGGATGATGAAGGAGATTACTTAGATGTTTTTCAATGACCAATTTATTCTCTACTTGTTGTTCTGAATGTCACATGGAAATCTTCAGCAGAGAGACCTTTCCTCCTCATAGGATCCATCTATCTGTAAGGTGGACAAAGTATTACATAGCCAGGAGAAAAGCCCCCTAATCTCAAGACGGCCCTCTCTTTCTTAAAAGTCTTCTTCTCCCTGCTTTTCCCTCTTGGCTTGCCAGGTAGTGACATTACATAGTGGGCAATGCCCGAGGCTGAGTAATACCAATGATCAGGCATCCTCCTCCTTGCCTGCCTCCCATCCAAACAAACACCAAAGTTGGCACCTGTACCGGCTGGCGTGTGGTTCTGGGATGGAAAATCAGGAAGGTTTCAAAGTTTCATATACAATAACAGGAAAAAAAAGATTAAACAAAGGAACATTTTAAATGGCAGTCCCCACCTCTGAACTACTCCTTTCCCGGCTCAGCTAACACTCAGCATACCTAAATTCCCTGGAGAGTGGAAGGTTATAAAACCTCTGTTGAAGACTTTCTTTGCACCACTGATGAGGAAATCTAAACTTTCTCCTTTACTCTTATTTGTTCCTTGGTAGGACCTTCTAAAATGAAAATAGTGGGAGTAGGGTGTAGAGGTGCCCTCAATTGGTCATTTACTCCCTGCGACATAGTCTTTAGAATAAGCAGTTACCTCAAGATTTTCTGAATGAAATTTCCTTTTTTTTTTCTTTTGCCTCTTCCTAAATTTTATTCTTGATTCTCAAGAATTGAAAAAAGTATCAGGTTGAAGTCTCTCTCCAGAACATGGGTAGAACAAAAGGAAAAATAAGAATGATAACAATTTTGTCTTTCTTTCCCCAGCACTTTAGAATAGTACATAGCACATGGTAGGCATTTAATTAATGCTTGCTAGCTGATTGAAATTCATATATATTAGTACTTTACAAATCAAGGCAAGAAGCATTTATTAAATGCTTACTCTTTGCCAGGGACTGTACAAAGTGCTGATTATACAAAGAAAGGCAAAAAATAAAATAAAAATGAATACAGGCCCTTCTATCAAGGAGTTCACATTCTAATGGGGAAGAGAGAATACAAATAACTAAGTACAAACAAGATGTATGTGTCAGTATAAATCAGAGAGGGAGGACATTAGTATTAAGCAGGGTTGGGAAAGGCATCTCTCAAAAGGCAGAGTTTTTGCTGGGACTTGAATGAAGCCATGAAAGTCAGGAAGTAAAGATGAAGAGGAAGAGAGTTCCACGATCAGTGAAAATACACAGTGTGTCACAAGGTGGAATATCCTGTGTGAGGAGGCTGGATTCCCTGGATTGGAGTATTGGGGAGGGTGGATGTGACAAGAGGGAGAGAGGGAAGGAACAAGATGTAAGAAGGTTGGACCAGTAGGAAGGATCCACGTTAAAGGCTTTAAAAGTGTTCAGTCATGTCTGAGTCTTTGTGACCTCATTTGAGGTTTTCTTGGCAAAGCTACTGGAGTGGTTTGCCATTTCCTTCTCAGGCTCATTTTACACATGAGGAAACTGAGGCAAATAGGGTTAAGTGACTTACCCAAGGTCACACAGCTAATAAGTGTCTGAGAATGGATTTGAATTCTTTTTTTTGGATATTTCTTTCTTCCTTTCTTCCTTCCTTTCTTTCTTTCTTTCTTTCCTTTCTTTCTTTCTTTCTTTCTTTCTTTCTTTCTTTCTTTCTTTCTTTCTTTCTTTCTTTCTTTCTTTCTTTCTTTCTTTCCTTCCTTCCTTCCTTCCTTCCTTCCTTCCTTCCTTCCTTCCTTCCTTCCTTCCTTCCTTCCTTCCTTCCTTCCTTCCTTCCTTCCTTCCTTCCTTCCTTCCTTCCTTCCTTCCTTCCTTCCTTCCTTCCTTCCTTCCTTCCTTCCTTCCTTCCTTCCTTCCTTTCTTTCTTTCTTTCTTTCTTTCTTTCTTTCTTTCTTTCTTTCTTTCTTTCTTTCTTTCTTTCTTTCTTTCTTTCTTTCTTTCTTTCTTTTTTGCAGGGCAATTGGGGTTGAGTGACTTGCCCAGGATCACGCAGCTAGTAAATGTTAAGTGTCTAAGGTCGGATTTGAACTCAGGTCCTCCTGAATCCAGAGTCAGTGCTCTATCCACTGAGCCACCTAGCTGCCCCGATTTGAATTCTTAAAGATGAGTCTTCCTTTCTCCACATCATCACCTAGCCATCCCTAGCTGCTATAAAAACCTTAAAGTTTTTTCTTCTTTTTGGTGGGTATGTTGTTGTTGTTTTTTCCTTCTTGAGGTTTTTCCCTTTTGATCTGATCCTTCTTTCACCATATGACTAAGGCTGAAATATGTTTAATGTGATTGTACCTATATACCTATATCAGGTTGCTTTCTGTCTTGGGGAGGGATAAAAATTTGGAACAAAAAACCTTGTAAAAACAAGTGTTTAAGACTATCTTTACATGTAACTGGAAAATAATAAAATATTTTTATGATTTAATAGATAAAACCAAATCACAGCAAACCAAACCAAACAACAACAAAACCTTACAGTTTCCAAATTGCTTTTCTCAGTCCAACATATTAATAGGATCATTGAGCTAGAGCTGGAAGGGATAAGCTTTACAGTCTTTCCCCTTCCATGCCCTCTATCGAAATGTAAGCTTTCTGAGGGTAGAGATTGCCATTGTGTTTATAGTTTCATCTCTAGTGCTTATAGTAAAGAAATTTATAAATGTTTTTTCATCCATTCATTCATAATCACCCTTGCTCCAGCTTTCCAAAAAAAAAACCAGGACGGTTTTTGGAAAGATTTTTAATATGGTAGAGACATATGCCTTAAGGTTATTTGGGGGTTTTTTGGTGGAAAATAGATTGAAAAGGGGAGGAATTAGAAGTTCAAAAACCCAGTTAGGAGGCTATTTAGAGGCCACTAGAGGGCTTCCTCATAGAGGCCACCTAGTTGAACTCCCTTATTTTACATTTGAAGGGCAGCTAGGTGTGCAGTGAATAAAGCACTGGTCCTAGAATCAGGAGGATCTGAGTTCAAATTTAACCTTAGTAACTTACTGTCTGTGGGACCTTGGGCAATTCACTTAACCCAAATGGCCTTAAAAACATCTGGGGCCATCTCCAGTAGTCCTGGCCACTGGACCCAAATGGCTTTGGAGGAGAAAATGAGATTGGTGACCTTGCACAGCCCTCCCTCCTGTAAAATCCAATTCAAAGCAAGTCATGACAACACTCTGATGTCATGGTCCTCTTCAAGAATGAAGGATAAAGGACAACAGCAACAAAACATTTGAAGAAACTGAGAACTAGGAAAGTTAAATACCTTGCTGGAGGTTATACAGGCTAAGTCAGAGGTAGGCTTGGAATGTTGGTCTTCTCTTTCTTATTAATCTTTCTGTGGCTGAATTTCTTACGCCAACTATAGGCAAAGCTCTGTGCTAAGCACTAGGAAGGCAAAATTCAAGAATTAAATATTCCTGAATCTTGAGGAGCTTCATTCTATTGAAGGATTATAACATGAGCACACATAAGTATATTATAAGATTAATAGAAAGCTAGGGAGGGAGTGATAAAGAATGAATGAAAAATCAGGTAGTGAGTACTTACCATAAGCACAAGAGATAGAAATACAAGAATAATGACAATATCTAGACTTATACACCTTATATTTGAATAGGGCAAAACAACCCGCATTGGCAGTGGTGGCCAGGGAGGGCCACATTGGTGTGACTTTCCAGGAAAGACATGGTAGTTCATTTGACATGGTTTTAGAACTCTAAGGGGGTGTTGGAAAAAAGTATACACATGGCAGAAAGGCAGTTGGTGAGGTTGGTGAGAAGAAGGGCAGGGAGTAAAGTAAAGCATGGCTGGGACCTTCTTGAAGTAGTGGACCAGGAGAATCAGGAGCCAAACACCACAGTTAAATCCATAAATTCTAAGATGGAATTCTTAAAACCTTCAGGGCATGGCAAGGGCAGTAAGGTTATTGAAAAGACACCTAAGGAGGTAGAGATGGCTTCATGAAGGAGTTGATACCCACACTGAGCCTTGAAGGAAGTCAAAAGATCTAAGAGAAGAAGAGGGAGGGCTTACCAGGTTTTGGTGGATTGCTTGTGTCAATACACAGAATCAGGAGATTACTACAAAGTAGTAAAGTTTAGCTGGAATATGGAGTTCATGGAGCTGAGCAATACACAAAAATGCTGAAATGGCAGAAAGGTGCCAAATTGTAAAGGGCCTCAAATACCAGACTGAATAATTTATTTTCCTTCTTCTTTCTTTCTTTCTTTCTTTCTTTCTTTCTTTCTTTCTTTCTTTCTTTCTTTCTTTCTTTCTTTCTTTCTTTCTTTCTTTCTTTCTTTCTTTCTTTCTTTTTGCTGGGCAATGAGGGCTTAAAGACTTGCCCAGGGTCACACAGCTAGTAAGTGTCAAGTATCTGAGGCCAGATTTGAACTCTGGTCCTCCTGAATCCAGCACAATGCTTTATCTATCAGCTAGCTTTATCTGCCACCTAGCTGCCCCAGGATTTATTTTCAATATAAAGACTATGGAGAAAAATGAGGGGTTTTTTTTGTGTGGGGGGGAAATTGATATGATAGAGACTTATGCCTGAAGTTTATTTTGACAGTTATGGTAGATTGGTGGAGGATGGATTTAAGAGAGAGCAATTAGAAGATTGGAGACCAGATAGGAGGTTATTTTAGTCATCCAAATGAGAAGCTATTGCAATAATAATAATAATAATAACAATCATCATTATTTATATAGCACTTTAAGCTTTGCAAAGCATATTAGATGTGTCATCCCATTTGATCCTCATGACAACCTCAAGAAGTAGAATATATTCATCATTCCCAGCCCCTTACTTGAAAGGGGTTAAGTAACTTGTCCAAGGCCACACAATTAATAATAAATATCTAATGCAAGATTCAAACTCAGGTTTTCCTGACTCTAAGGTCAACACTCCTTCCATTGTACTACCTAGCAGTGATGTTGGTCTGCATTAGAGCAGTGGATGTATGAATATAGAAGAGGAAAGCTACAAGATATATTGTGGAGATAAAACTGACAAGAATTGATAATGATCAGAAGTAGAAGATGAAGAAAGGGAAGCCTCAAAGATGATATTGAAGCTACAAACCTGTTTGGCTGAGAAAGATTGAGGTGCCATCACTAGGAATAAGAGATTTCAAGTAGGAGGGTATGTTTAGAAGGAAAGACAATGTTCTTTTCTAGGTATACTCACAATAACTCTGTGGATGCTTTGACCCAGCAATACCACTATTAGGACTTTTTCCCAAAAAGATCATAAAAAAGGGAAAAGGACCCAAATGTACAAAAATATTTACAGCTGCTCATTTTGTGGTGGCAATGAATTGGAAATTGAAGGGATGCCCATCAATTGGGGAATGGCTGAAAAAGTTGTGGTATATGAATGTAATGGAATACTATTGTGCTGTAAGAAATGATGAGCCGGTTGATTTCAGAGAAACCTGGAAGGACTTGTGCAAACTGATGAGGAGTGAGATGAGCAGAACCAGGAGAACATTGTACACAGTATCAACATTGTGTATTGATCAATTGTGATAGACTTGATTCTTCTCAGCAATACAATGGTTCAAGATAGTTCCAAAGGACTCATGATAGAAAATGCTCTCCAAATCCAGAAAAAAAAAGAACTGTTGAATCTGGATACAGATTGAACCGTACTATTCCTACTGTTTTTGTTGTTGTTTTTCTTTTTTGAGGTTTTCCCTTTTTGCTCTTATTCTTCTCTCATTACATGATTAATGCAGAAATATGTTTAATGTGATTGTACATATATAACCTATATTAGATTACTTGCTGTCTTGGGGAGGGGGGGATGGAGGGAAGGGAGGAAAAAAATTTGAAACAAGAAATCTTATAAAAAATCTTATGAAAACTATCTCTACATGTAACTGGAAAATAATAAAATATTTATATGGAAAAAAAATAACTGTAGAGTTGGTAGTATCATGTTACCTCTGACCCAGGGCCCACCAAGATCACTGGCCTTCTAGAGAATCGCATTTTATCCTGAGGGCATATAAGAAGGTGACTTTATCTCTTTGGTTCTGCGCTTACTCCCTAGAGAAAAACTCCAGGGAAATCTTTAAAGCTAAGCAAAGCTTTGGTACAGCTTATGTCTAGCATTGTTCCAGATATAAGTTTAGGTTCAGTCCCACAAAAGTCTTCAATATATAATGTGGATTTAAGGTAGGGAACAATTTGTTTATATCTTTCACTACAGAAAAACTCCTAAAACACAAATGACTAATACTTAATTTAGCCTATTTGATCTTTAGCAAGTCACTTAGTCTTGCTATGCTCCAGTTTTCTCATCTGTAAAATAAAGGCATTGTACTGGACGGCTTCTGTTGTCCTTCAGACTTTTATTGTCTGAGCAACCCACAGCAATGTCACAGCATACTGGCAAGGTCCAGATCCCAGGTTTCTTGGCTTTTCATGGCATGACTAGTCCTCTGGCTGTCTGGCTAACCTCTTCCTAAATCCTCTTCTTTATCTTATTTTCTTCCTCCTCCTCCTCCTCCTTCTTGTTTTTCTTGATGTTCTTCTTTCCTTTTCTTCTTGTCCTTTTCCTTTATTTTTCTTCTTCTTCTCCTCCTCCTCCCCCCCTTCCTCCTCCTCTTCTGTTATAAAGGTAATTTCATTCATTTGGGTGGCTGGTAACTCAGGCTTGTTCCCTGCTTCATGAAACGAATAATAATTTTTACCTCTGGCCTCAAACTCATATATTGGAACTCATATGTTCTCTTTGCTTGGCATTTAGAGTCTTTCATAACCTGCTTCCTTCCTACCTTTCCAGTCTTTTTACAATGTACCCTCATCTATACATTGGAGATTGGCCACAATCTAATGACACTGGCCTTTTTGGTGTTCTTTTAATACAATACTGTATCTCTTATCTCCTCAGTTTTTCACTTGTCTTACTCACTGCTTGTAATGCTCTCCCCTCTCACCTCCACCTCCTGGATCCTCTGACTTCCTTTCAGACTCACCTCAAATAAACTTTCTACAAGAAACCTTTTCAGGTTTCCCTGATGCTAGGTCATGCCTCTCAGATTATCTTCCATTGGCCCTATGTATATCTTGTATTATATAATTACTTGAATGTTGTCACTCTTCTTGAGAACAATGACTGTTTTTGACTTTCTTTGTATCGATAGCACTTAGCACAGTCCCTTGGACACTAATTAATTGATTGATTGATCAACTGCCTCCATTCTGTATTATGCCCAGAAACACTAATAGAAAAATACAAGAAAGCAGCCAGGAATTGGAGATCCAGGTACTTCTGTCAGGCTTTCTTAGCCAAGAAGAATCCACTTGCCATGTGACCTCTTGCTAGTCACCATTTTCTTCTCTTTGAGGTGGGAGGTGGGAGAAAAACCCTCCACCCCTATTCACCTATTCCTTGTTGAACTCCAAGAGAGTGAAAACAAAAGGAAATGGATAAAAAGAGCTAAAACAGATGAGCTGTTCTGCAGTTCATTCTTATAGACCACAGAGAGGGTGGCATCCCTGACTAGAGTCCATCTCTCTAGATTCAGAGGGATCAGACATTTTGAAGACATTTCCAGTCCCTAGGGCCCAAGCAAGAGAGTTCCCTTAGACTTCTCATCAAGGGACTGGGTCACAGACCTATCTCTATGGGAGGTGTCCTTTCTGACAAAGGTCCAGGCCTTGGCACCTCATCAAGTTGATTGGAACCAAACATCAGATTAATCAGGATTCCATGATCATCACTATACACAGATATTTCTATGATTTCCAGTTTTATAAATGTATGGGGAAGCTGACACTCAGTTTTTGGGGGATTATACAACTTGATCAAATTCATACAAGCTAGGAAGTAGTAGAAGTAGAACCAGTGTACTTTTCCCTTAATCATACTGTACTCAATACAACATCTTCCTCTTCAGGTAGCCCGTGTCCTTGTTTTCTGTTGTCTTTCATTTAAGCAAATATTTAATTAGTGCCAATTGTATGCCAGGTCATGCACCTAATAGTTACCTCTGGGGAGTTACAGAGATGAAGGGTTCCTTAGTCATCAAACTTAGGGCACTTTATAAATAAAAAAACACCTCCACCCTTATTCTTAAAGTTATGATACTGGGACTTGAATATCTTATCACTTTAAAATTTTGGTAATTCTCACTTGATTAATAACCAGCATGGCCTAGAGAATTATACTTATCATTTACATATGCAGATACAGTGGCAAAGACACATGAAATTGACTTGCTTAAGGTTATGCAGAATGGGAATGGCCTACAATAGAATTATACTTCCTCTTCCTGGGTCTTAGTTTCCTCAATGGACTAGATGAATTTTCTAAGAATACAAGGAGTGCTAATTTTTATAGCATTATTTTTTAAAATTTTTATGATATCTTTAAGAGGTAATAAGAGGAAGATATTTTATATCTTTTAAAAAAATTTTTAATAATATTTTATTTTTTTTTCTAATTACATGTTAAGATAGCTTTCAACATTCATTTTTGTAAGATTTTGAGATCCAAATTTTTCTTCCTCTCTCCTTGCCCTCCCCACTCCCAAAGCCAGCAAGCAATCTGACATAGGCTATAAAATAAAATCACTTATACTTTTTTAAAGGAGAAACTGAGACAAAAAAAATGAGATGATTTGTCCTAAATCATATTGGGTAACTGAGGCTGGAGCTCAGGATTTTAAATTCACAACCTAGTGTGTTTTTTCCCCTCTATAATCTATATTCTTCATTCTATCAACACCTACAAATTGGTGTGAATAATAATTCTTACAACTTGTTTAAAATATTTAGTAGGTCAAATTAATCCCAATAATTCAATTCTTATAATCAAATGGATCTTGCTTTGATGTTTTTTGGTATGAAATAACTTATCTAAGAACATTTATCTAAGTTCCTTAAAATAGGATTATATCATTTGCATGTAAAATTTGTGTTTTATAAATATGCAGACTATCACTAAATATCTGATTTTGCGTAAAAAATCAAATTAACAAAAAACTATTGGTTAACAGCCATTCCTGACTTCTGAATTATTCTGTTCAAACATAAAACTCTTTGAACTATAAAAGGATCAAATACTGGCAATAAATTCTGGGTCCCTTTGAAGTGAGGCAAGATGTGGACATTTATTAAGTTTCTAAAAAGGAGAAATTTCAAAAAATTATAATTAAGAAGCATTTAATAATGTCTTCTATATTCAGGGCACTGTGATAGGTGCTGGAGATACAAAGATGAAAAATGATTGTTTCTACCTTCAAAGACATAACAGTTTCCTGAGATGAGGCCCACCAGGATTCGACATGCCCACAAATAAGGTAAAATAAAAGAAATTGCAATAGCCTCCTAATTAATCTCCCTGCCTACAATATCTTTCCCATTCTAGTCGAGCCTCCAGACTGCTGATAAAACTATATTTCTTAAGCACAGCTCTGACCACGTTACTCACCTACTCAATCACTTCCAATGACTTCCTATTGCCTCTTTTGTTACTCAGTCAATTTTCAGTAGTATTTATACTCTTTATATTGATTCTGTATATACCTAAATGAGGTAAATAGATGTCTCAGAGGATAGAGCACTGGGCTTGGAATCAAGAAGACCTGAGTTCAAATTTAGCCTCAAACACTTATTAGCTGTGTGACCCTGGGCAAGTCACTTAAGCTCTGTTTGCCTTAATCCACTGGAGAAAGAAATGACAAACTACTCTAGTATCCTTGCCAACAAAACCCCATGGACAGTACTGGTGTGCTATAGCTCACAGGGTCATGAAGACTTGGAGAGGACTAAACAACAACCTACCTATATAGTTACTTCTTGTCTCTCCACTGGAATATATGACTCTTATGAGTAGGGATTGTTTCCTTCCTAGCAGCTGTAATTTGATAGATAAATACATGAAGCATGGGAGAAGTGCTTAACAAGAATGCAATAGGAGAAAAGTCAGATCCAAACAAAGCAATCTAGGACAAACTGAGGAGGGAAAGATCAGTCTTTGTCAAAGAGGTGATACCTTTAAAGAAGAGAAGGATTTTTACTGTAGAGATGAGGAAAGTGGGTGTCCCAGGTATAGGAAATAGTCTATAGAAAGTCATTTATGTCACATTTCTTTCTTTCTTTGTCTTTCTTTCTTTTTTTTTTTTTTAGTGAGGCAATTGGGGTTAAGTGACTTGCCCAGGGTCACACAGCTAGTTAAGCGTTAAGTGTCTGAGTCCAGATTTGAACTCAGGTACTCCTGACTCCAGGGCCAGTGCTCTACCCACAGCGCCACCTAGCTGCCCCACATTTCTTTATGATTGATATCTTTACATAAGTTAGACCATTGCTTTGGAACTACTTAAAAATGGTGCTATGTGGGGGGCCAGTGATAAACCTATGAGTGCTTAATCACATAGCTGAGACTCTTAACAGTGATGGAGTCCTATAAAAACATTGAGATCAGCTCTCAAGGAAGGATCCTCTGATGTGGTCACAGTAACACAATCTTTCTGGAAGACATTCTTAGACCATCTCTCAAAAACCAAAAGCTTTGGTGGTTCAGGTCCTTTGGGAAGCAGTGATGGATGAGGCAGTTCATAAAGTCTGACACCTGCAGAGCTCTGTGCAGGACAACAGGACTGCTTCTTTGCATTCCAGCAGGAAAGACAACTTACCACAATGCAAAGAGCAAAAGACAAAGTTAAAAGACCAGGATACTAGTTCCAACTCCAAGGAGCTGTATGACTTTGGAAAGGCCACAACCTTTTTGGCCTTAATTTCTTCCTTCATCAAGGAAGGGACTTGGATTAAATCACCTCTGAGAATATTTTCAGCTCTCAAATTCTGCTAATCCATCCAGTTCCTAAAAACTATTTGAAGTGCTATTTTGAAGCTCAATAATGTTCCCTGATTAACATGTTATCTTCATATCTTTACCAAAATACTTTAGTTTATTTTCTTCTATGAAGATAATGAAAGGAATGATCCTAAATTGGATTTATATAGACTTGTTCTTCTTAAGAATTCAAAGAAAATTTACATGTATCATTTTACTAGATTCTCCCTAGTTCCAACATTACTGAAGATCCAGGGATGAAAATATTATTATCTTTATTTTATGAGTAGAGAGTCTGAGTCAAGGAGAGGTAAAATGAAATAACCTGGTCTCAGACAGTGAATCAGCTGTTCTTATTAATGCCTTTCTCTTTCCTACTTCCCACTGTCCATTCATTACTCTGATGAGATCTTAAAGATCAAAAGTTGTTAACTTTTCCTACCACTTAAGGCAATACTTCATAACCTTCAGATAATGCTACTTTAATCCAAGTAGTTTTGTTTGGTAGCTATTAATTAACTAAATTTTATTTGACTAAACTCTAATCAATATCTGGGTGTATGCCCAGAGGCAGTGAGGTATCATACAATTCTCAAATTTGCACTCAGAACCTGGATTCAAATCCTGCCTCAGGTACTTTCTTTTTTTTTTAACAATAAAAGTCTTTTATTATTTTCCATTTACATGTAGAGAGAGTCTTCAACATTCATTTATATAAGATTTCCAATTTCTAATTTTTCTCCCTCCCTCCCCCACTCCCCCAGACAGCAGGCAATCTGATATAGGTTATGTGTGTGTGTGTGTGTGTGTATGTGTGTGTGTATATATATATATATATATATATATATATATATATATATATATATATATATATTCACACATACATACATACACACACATATATATGTATGTCTGTATATATACACACATATATATGTATGTATATATGTATATATAATAACATTAAACATATTTCTGCATTAGTCATGTGATGAGAATAATCAGAGCAAAAAGGAAAAACCTCAAAAAAGAAAAAACAACAGCACCAAAAACGAAATAGTATGGCCCAAATCAGCATCCATATTCCACAGTTCTTTTTTTTTTTTCTGGATTTGGAGAGCCCTTTCCATCATGAGTCCTTTAGAACTTTCTTGTACTATTGGATTGGTGACAAGAATTTACTCTATCACAGTTGATCAACACATAATCTTGATGATACTGTGTATAATATTCTCCTGGTTCTGTTCACCTCACTCATCATCAGTTTGTGCAAGTCCTTCCAGGTTTCTCTGAAATCGCCCTTCTCATCATTTCTTACAGCACAATAGTATTCCATTACATTCATATACCACAACTTGTTCAGCCATTCCCCAATTGATGGGAAACCCCTCAATTTCCAATTCCTTGACACCACAAAAAGAGCAGCTATAAATATTTTTGTACATGTGGGTCCTTTTCCCTTTTTTTGATCTTTTTGGGAAAAAGGCCTAATAGTGGTATTGCTGGGTCAAAGGGTATGCACAGCTTTATAGCCCTTTGGGCATAATTCCAAATTGCTCTCCAGAATGGTTGGATCAATTCACAGCTCCACCAACAATGCATTAGTGTTCCAATTTTTTCCACAGCTTCTCCAACATTTATTATTTTCCTTTTTTTGTCATATTAGCCAATCTTATACGTGTCAGGTGGTACCTCAGAGTTGTTTTAATTTGCATCTCTCTAATCAATAGTGATTTAGAGCATTTTTTTCATATGGCAATAGATAGCTTTGATGTCTTCATCAGAAAACTGCCTGTTCATATCCTTTGACCATTTCTCAATTGGAATTGGGGAATGACTTGGATTCTTGTAAATTTGATTTAGTTCCCTATATATTCTAGACATAAGGCCTTTGTCAGAAGTGCTGGCCATAAAAATTATTTCCCAGTTTTCTGTATCGCTTCTAATTCTGGATGCATTGCTTCTGTTTGTACAAAAACTTTTCTCAGATACTTTCTACTGTGCAACCTTGGGCAAGTTGCCCTGTGGGCTTCAGATTCTTCATCTACAAAATGAATGGAATAATTTTAGATGACCTCTCAAGTTCTAGATAATCTATAATCTGAATCTACAATCCTATAATCAAGGGAATATGCCTGAAATAGGTAATGTGAGTTCATTTCTATATTCCCATCTCTGTTTTTCCTCCTCTAATGAAAGGAAGAAGTTTCTCCATTTATTGCTCAGAAGGGAGTGAATACATGCAGACTTGGAAAGCTACCTCTGAAAGTTGCCTACCTCTGATATATATACATATATATATATATGTATATATATATATGTAGATAGATAGATAAATAAAATAATCTTTCACTTACTCAAAGAGTATTGAATTTTCCTTCCCTTCTCCCAGGCTATTAAAAAAATTCTGCCACATTCCCTGACATGTTTTACTTCCCAAATCTTTTAAAATCTTCACTGTGGTCCTCCTTAGAGTTTATCTTGATGATTAGGAATCCTTGGAGGCAGTTACATCATTATCCTCTATGTTCAAGGATGACAGCACTAGCTTAATTACTTCTGCTTGGGAATGTGAATGGAAAGACTGATATATAATTTGATGAATCTCAGCTCCATCTAGCTACTGAATAAGTGAGAGCTGAAATGTTTAAAAGGAAGAAAAGATTATTTCAGGGAAGGAAACCAACATTGATATGACAGCTTTGATGCACTAAGCAGTTTTTACAGATATTATCTCATTTGATCCTCATGGCAACCCTGAGAGGTCCATGCTATTATTATCCACATGTTGCAGATGGGGGAACTGAGGCAAACAGAGGTCAAGTGACCTGCCCAAGGTCACATATCTAGTATGCATCTGAAGCCAGATTTGAACTCAAGTCCTCCTGATTCCAGAGCCAGTGCTCTACCTGCTGTGTCACTTAACTTCCTCTAAAAACCAGGTAAAAGAAGAATGATACTGTTAGTGTTCAAAGGACCAAGCCATGGGAGTTCAGCACTGACTTAAGCAAACTCTGTGCATGTTATTCTGTTGAGGTTCTTTGCTCAGTATAATACAAACTCTTTGTAGTCATCAAATGATTATTTGTAATCAGAGGGGTGGGCTGGGCTTAATAGAAATGGAACCAGTCATTAAAACATTTCACCATCCAGGCAACTTGAAGTGATGGTGGGCATATCTCATGACCCACCTTCACTAGGACATTAATTTTTCTCTTTTAGAAAAGCCAAACCTTGCAAACTTGCTTAATCTGATGACCTTCTAGAGGGACTAACCTTTGTTTTAGTCTTTGTATTATCCTAATAAGGGTGAATTCACAGCCTTTTTGAAAGGATTGGGGGACATCTACTGCCACATGATGAGTATTGTTCCTTAAGTCTCAAAAGAGGTGTGATTACCAATATCCATATTCTTCTGGACCTAGTTCAGGTAGTTGGGATTTTTTCTTTTGCATGGGGCAATGAGGGTTAAGTGACTTGCCCAGGGTCACACAGCTGGTAAGTGTCAACTGTCTGAAGCAGGATTGAACTCAGGTCCTCCTGAATCCAGGGCCAGTGCTTTATTCACTGTGCCACCTAGCTGCCCCCTCTGCCTCCATTTCTACAGATTTTTCTGAAGCTGAAATCAGGAAATATTAGAACTCTTCATGATTCTGCAACCCATTAATCTCTACCAACTCTCAGAGCATATTTCTCAGTGCATTCCTTCCTGTACATCACAAAGATACTGGAGTCTAGGGTCCCATGAGATGTCCCTCTCTAAAGCACATCCAAGACATTATATTCTCCCTACTTTCAACTCCAGCTAAAGGAAAGGACAGGTGCCAGAAGGAAACAAGAATAAAAACATAATATTTTGCTTGTTCTAATATAGATTTCTGAGTTCAATATTCGTTCTACTCTTTCTCTTCTTCCCTAAGCCTCTCTTTCCCTCTTGGCATTTCTGATCTCATCTCATTTTTCCTCAGATCTTTTATTCTTCATAAAATGATATGATTTATTGGGGTTTTGACAGAAAAAAGGAACAAAAGCCATGTGGCTCAATCCCATCCTTAAGCTCAAGCTTCTCCAAACAATGGCTCCTGGGCTAAAACCAAACACAAGAGGTTTAACCCCATAGGACCATTTAAAAAAAATCACTCCAGAAGAAAGGAGGCCTGAGTTTAGCCTTATGTAGTCAGAGAGAAACTAAAAATAGGTCCTTTCCTTTTGTTCATAAAAAGTGGAGAATGCAGATAAAGCCAGCAAACAGGGGACGAGAAAGGAAAGCTCATAAATTACAGCATTCCTCCAAGAAGCAAAGCCACAAGAATGCATATTGGGAAATAACAGGAATCAAGAGGCCACAGGCTTTGTGATGTGACAGGATAAGAAGCTGCCATCCTTTCCTCCCCAGTCAAGATGTCAAGGCCTGAAGTGCCCCTCCATTTTGCTTACCTAATCTCTAAACCAGCCATGACAATCTCTGGCCCCATTTACCTTTATCTATTTTCTTATGGAAAGAGAAATGAACCGAAACAAAGGACAATCTCAACAGACATTTGAAGGCTTTCTCCAGTTGATTGGAAAAGAAAAAAGAAGATAAAAAAGTGATAATAGAGCTACAGACCATCCCCCTACCAACCTCCACTTCCCCAAGCCTAAATATACAAACACATACAGATACACTCCCAAGTTTTAGGACTTTTGTCTAAAAGAAATTTGTTCTCTGTCAAATCAAAGTCATAACATGTTCCTCAAAGGAAGGGAATAGGCATTTATATAGCACCTACTATATGCTAGGCAGTGTGTTAAGTGATTTTTACAAATATTATCTCATTTGACTGTTATAACTTATACAGTTGAGGAAACTGAGGCAAACAGAGGTTTAATGAGCTGCCCCAAATCACACTACTCATAACATTAGCTAGTAAAAATAATTGTTAATAGCTAACATTTATATTTTATTTATATATCAGCAGCTAGGTGGCACAGGGGATAGAGCATTGGGCCTGGAGTCAGGAAGAGTTATCTTCCTGAGTTCAAATCTGGCCTCAGACACTTACTAGCTGTGTGATACTGGATAAGTCACTTAACCGTGTTTGCCTCAGTTTCCTCATCTGTAAAATGAGCTGGAGGAGGAAATGGTAAGCCACTCTAACATTTTTACCAAGAAAAACCCAAATAGATTCACAAAGAGTTGTATACAGGGGCAGCTAGGTGGCGCAGTGGATAGAGCACCAGCCCTGGAGTCAGGAGTACCTGAGTTCAAATCTGACCTCAGACACTTAACACTTACTAGCTGTGCGACACTGGGCAAGTCACTTAACCCCAATTGCCTCACTACAAAACAAAAACAAAAACAAAAACAAGAGCTATATACAACAACAACAACATTTTATCACTTAGTATGTGCCAGACATCATGCTAAGTGCTTTACAATTATTATCTTAATTGATCCTCACAACAACCCTGAAAGGTAAGTGCTATTATTATCCTCATTTTACAGATGAGGAAACTGAGACAGAGATGATGTGCCTAAGGTTATACAGTTAGTAACTCTCTGAGGCCACTTTTGAACTCATATTTTTTCTGTCTCCAACCAGCTGCCTTATCAAGTACCACTTCCTTCCAGAAGCCTTCTTGGATTGTATGACTCTTTCCCTCCAATCCTAATGACTTCTATGTTTTCTGGGCATATGCATGTATGTATATGTGAATGTATATGTATGCATGCACATGCATACACATATGTATTTCTATTTGTGTGTGCATACACATGTGTGTAAATATATCAAGAAAACAAATTTTCCTATGTCTAAACATTATATATTTATATATAAATGCATGTCTATATATACACATGTATATACATGTAAAATATATAAGTAGGTATATACATATGTATATGTCTATGGTCAATTATTTATTGCTTTTAAAAGTTTACAAATCTGCGGGGCAGCTAGATGGCGCAGTGGTTAAAGCACCGGCCCTGAATTCAGGAGTACCTGAGTTCAAATCCGGCCTCAGACACTTGACACTTACTAGCTGTGTGACCCTGGGCAAGTCACCTAACCCCCATTGCCTGCAAAAACCCCCAAAAAACAAAAAACCAAAAAAAAAAAGTTTACAAATCTGACATGTTGCTTTGTTAGGTTGTTTCATGTATGTATGTCTTTCTTTGGTCTCTCCAACTAACTTTTCTCTAATTGGAGTTAGTATTACCAGGATGAGGAGTAGATTGAAACAATCAATTAGTCCCAGCCAACTGAAAATAAGGGGACAAGATACTATGCCCCTATACTTTTTTAAGGTGAGAAAAATCAAACAATGAGAAGCAAACCTGAACACCTCAATTGAATCAATTGATCCATGAATCATAGACTAAACTAAGCACAGAAAATGTTCTTGACCAATTTAGATGTTCTTGATAGCCACTGGATGAACTGGAGCAACTTTGTATATGAAATACGTTCAGATTAGTGGAGAGAATTTGCTTATGTCTACAAAATAGCAAACCAATCCATATTTCAAGGAAGCCTTCCAATCCTAAGAAGGAATCAATTGATTAGGTAAAGGGAGGGGAAGAACCTGAGGCTCAATCATGGTTTCTCTTACACACACACCCCCACACCCCCACATGCATGCACCCCCCTTCCCCCCCCCAGTCTTTGGTCTGAGAGGATTTTGGACTTTTTCATTGAAGTCCTAGTCCTACTAGCATCCCAAGAACATATGACATAGTGTCTGCCTTAGAAAACAAGGGCAAAGTAGACACATTAAGAAAAAAGCAGCTTTGTTTATACCAAGAGCAAAGAAGAGGGGCTGTTCCACTACATCATGCCTTCATGAGTATCCCACAAGAAGAAAGGACCTGCAGCAACCACAAACTAGAACTTACACCTTGGTCACATGGTCTTTCTGAGTTAGAACCCATCTTGGATTCTATAAACGGAAGAAAGAACATTTCACACACTTTTAGGGGAGATGTTTTGGATCAACTATACTAGGTCCAAATTTCTAAAGAGAATGTCTGGCTGACCGATATGAACTTATAATCAAAATAAAAACACTATGGCTCATAAGCCGTAGAGGTAGAAAAACAACCATAGACTTCTCTGGGTCACCTAGAATTCTGACAGAAGTAATGTCCATGTTCTGGGCACCCGACCCTCCAATGCAAGTAGAAATTTTAGAAAATAACTTCAGAGAATCTATTATGCTATCAAGTATACCTTTTTTTCCCCCTTTCCCCCTTATACCACCTTCTATTCAACATTTAAATAACTATCAGTGAATACAATAACAGATAGAGTCTGGCACCAGGCATCAGAAAGACCTGAGTTCAAATGTGACCTATTACTTCACTTAAACCCCTGACTGCTTCAGTTTCTTCATCTAGCACAAACGTCCCAGGATTGTTGTGAGGAAAAATAAGATAATATGTGTACACACTTTGAAAACCTTAAAGTGTTATAAAATGCAAGTTGTTACTATTATTACTATCATCATGTCATTATTATCATCTATATATGATCACAGAAGGGCATTTAATATGTTTGAAAAAGATGCAAATTATGGAGAGCCTGAAGAAAACATAAATGTCCATGAAAACTCCCTTCTAACTCTTCCTCTTTCTCTTTACCTCTTTCTTCCTCCCCTCCCATTGTGGACAGTTAAAGTTTGTATTTGATGCTTTAAAATCCACTTATTTGTCCTTGAGAATGGTCACTCCTGACTGAAGATTTTATGCAATAAGCAGGAAAAATAGTATCATTCTTCTTGTTTTAGGAATAGACTGTTCTCTTTTTTTTGGGGGGGGGGAATATTAAGTTATGATATTCCTTCTAAATTCTTAACAGATGAGAACATCCCCACTTGTGTCAGGAAATAAGGACAGGAAGAGACCATTCCAATAGGCAGAACTTTCATTCCAGTGGTAGAGTTTTTGTTTTCTGTTTACTTAAGTTCTGAGATTGAGATACTCTGCTCTCATTATTTGAAATTTGCATGCACACTTGATATTTCTACTAATTGAAGACCAAATAGTGGAACTGCTCCTCCTTGGTTACCCATCAGCAGAACCAGCTCTAGGAAAATTTAAGAAGTAGCTAGTTGGGGCAGCTAGGTGGTGCAGTGGATAAAGCACCGGCCCTGGATTCAGGAGGACCTGAGTTCAAATCCGGCCTCTGACACTTGACACTTACTAGCTGTGTGATCTTGGACAAGTCACTTAATCCTCACTGTCCTGCAAAAAAAAAAGAAGCAGTTAGTGGTCATTTCCTTTTTTGCCCCCTTCATAATGCCAATTTTGAGTTGATTCCTTATTCATATTGCTTTTCCCTTATCCTGATCTGAATTCAGGAAGGAAGTCATTGGACCTCAGTTTTAACTTGATTTTTTCCAATATTCCTTTTAGACAGTTGCTTTACCCCTCATGGCCTCAGTTTTCTAATGTTCAACATGAGGTGGAGAAGAATCATCGTTCAGACTTGGCTTCTGTTTCAGTCTCTTCTATCTTCCCTTCTTACTCCCCACACACCTCTTGACCTAACTAGTACCCTAGGAGATTTCCTATTTTCCTTGAAATCATATCAGGTAGGCCAGTCTCACTAAACCCAAGGTTGTCCTTCTTAGTGGGGATTCCTCCATAGTAGCATTCCTCACACTGAGCTGAGAGAATGTTGTGCAAAAGTGAACCAAGAATGTTGCAGGGTGCAGTTGAATTGGCTGCCCAATGGTAGCAAAGCTTAAATTTTTAGCACACTCATCACTGTTCCTCAACGCTTTACTACTTCCTTTTTCTTGTATGCTATTATTTCCTTAGTGGTCAATCAATCCTGAGCAAAACCAAAGCAAGGAGGTCATTATCAATCTCTTCATTAGCCAAAAGGCATAGAAGGCATGAGCTATGCTTTTCCTAATTGCTTGGTTTTTTTTTTTTTTGTTGTTGTTGTTGTTTTTTGGTGAGGCAATTGGGGTTAAGTGACTTGCCCAGGGTCACACAGCTAGTAAGTGTCAAGTGTCTGAGGCTGGATTTGAACTCAGGTCCTCCCGAATCCAGGGCCAGTGCTCCATCCACTGCGCCACCTAGCTGTCCCCCTAATTGCTTGTTATTCAAGAGCTGAAGAGATATAGGTTACAAATTCTAAAACTTTAGAATTTCTGCCCTTTTACTATGAGTTTTGGCTTCTTCTCTGGGGATAGTAATGTACTATTTCTCCAACGGCTTTCTCCCTTTGACTAGCACTTTTTTTGTTCAATTCTGACTCCCCACAAAATCTCCTCCCTTGTCCTCATCCAGTTGCACTCATATGGTCCCTTTTATATGGTCATCAGTAATGGTGACATCAATGAATGTGATGACTAAGGATTCAATGCCAATTGAGAGCAATCACCTCAATTCACCATTATCTACCATGATCTTTGACTGATTGTTTTCCAAGAATTAATAGTCCAAGTGTCATTATATTCACCTTTTCCAATATCAATCAGTTCTTCAAAGCAAACCTTGAGAGGTATTAGCAGAAGCTCATTATTTAAAAAAATTATCCTTAAGTCTCCTATTCACAAGCAATATAAAAAGTACAATTGATGCTTAATTCACCTCATATCCCTCACTTCTTTGTTAATAATAATAATTGGCCATCATAGAAGCTCATCTTTTTAATAAAGCACATTGTTTCTATTAAATCTTTTTCTGGACTTCATTGAAGATGACCATATTTACTTAGCATACTATTATCTCCAGACTAACTCATCTAGAAGTACAGCATCAACTTTTCACCCTTCCAAATGACAATAACCTTGTAGGACATGGCAGAATGTGACCAATTCAAAGTTAATTAAGGATTTATTAAACACCCATGAAGATAGTAGTGTATTCCAGACAAAGCAGATATCAGTAGTAGTTCTGGTTCTTTTAGTCACCAGCTGTATGACCTTGGTCAATTCGTAACCTGTCTGGGTCTCAGTAACTCATCTGAAAGATGATACTGTGACATGAGGTTTCTAATTAATCTTTTATTTCTAAAAAAATTTGAGTACTAAGATAAATAGCAATAATCCATGCTCTCCAGAAGTCTGCTATTTAAACAGATTATTTCAACTACATAAAGGGACTTTCAGAATTACATCCAAAGAATATATCCAAATAATATATTCAGATTAACATATGGTATTGAGAATTAGGACAACTGGGGTTAAAATTCAATCTCTAATATTTCCTAACTCTATGACTATGGGCAAGTGATTTCCTTTTTGAGCTGAGCCATAGTTTTCTCATTTAAAAATGGGGGGGATCCTCAAAAAGAAACTAAAAGGAAAGAATTTTCCAAACCTTTAAGTGCTATACAGGCATGAGTTATTAAGACTTCTCTTAAAGGAAGGTAGGTGAAGGGCAGCTAGGTGGCACAGTGGATAAAGCACCAGCCCTGGATTCAGGAGGACCTGAGTTCAAATCTGACCTCGGACACTTGCTACTTAACTAGCTGTGTGACCCTGGGCAAGTCACTTAACCCTCATTGCCCCGCAAAAACAAAAACAAACAAAAACAAAGGAAGGTAGGTGCTACAGGGAATAAAGAACTAGGCCTGGAGTCAGGAAGACCTAAGTTCAAATCTAGACATTAACTGTGTGACCATGGATAAGTCATTAACCTTTATATGGCTTAGTTTTTTAAACCTTAAAATGGGGAAAATACCCTGCAAGGTTGTTCTAACTGGCAAACTTGGAATTTGTATATGTTTTCTGACTACAAATCCAGCTTCTTTCCACTGTGCCACATGTAAGAAGACATCAGATTTTATATTAAAATAGCAGTGAGTCTAATTAAATATTAGGCAGCTAACACCTATAGCTTAAATCTTTTCAGTTCAATTCATTTCAACTAGAGTTAATTGAATTTCAACTATTTGAATGACACCATATGAAGTTCTGGGGCTACAAAGACAAAAAGGGAACAACATTATTCCTTTCCTTAAGGAGTTTTCATTCTTTTCATTTTTTTTTTCAGGGCAATGAGGGTCAAGTGACTTGCGTAGGGTCACATAGCTAGTGTCAAGAGTCTGAGGCCGGATTTGAACTTAGGTCACCCTGAATCCAGGGCTGGTGCTTTATCCACTGTGCCACCTAGCTACCCCCAGGAGTTTTCATTCTAGGGGGGATGGGACTGGTACATAGAAAAATAAATCTAAGATATATATATATATATATATATATATATATATATATATATATATATATATATATATATATATAGCCCATGCTAAATAAAAACCCTGCCCTCATTGTCTATACAGATTTCATTTCCTCTTCTTCAAAGAATATTGCCTTCCAGGGTAGCTATTAGGAAAGGGCAGTGGAGCATTATAAATAGGGCAGTAGATTTAGTCAGAGGACCTGAGTGTTAATTCTAACTTTTTAAATTCCTACTTTTAGAGCTATAAAAGCATCACTTAACCTATCTGGGTCTTAGTTTTCTCAGGGGAACCAAATTAAATGGTATCTAGGCTCCTCTCTGGTACTACGATCTATAAGAAATGTTTTACTAAACCCACCTCGGATAAAGAATGTTAAAGTTGGAGATGAGGCTACATTAGACATCACCTATTTCAGCCAATTCATTGTTGAGCTGAAGAAACTGAGGTCTCATGAGAGGAAAAAATGGCTTTTACAAGGTCACCCAGCTTGCAACTGACAGTAGTGACTAAAATGCCGGTTTCTTGATATCCTGAAAAATTAATTACTTTTCCTACTTCATCATGATGCTTTCTTCGAGTTTTGTTGATCATTTTCCCCTACTCTGTTGACCAAGGCAAGTCAATTCCTTGGAAGACAGGAATCTTCACAACTATGTTACTAACAGAGCCCCAGCATTAAGCAGGAAGAAAAACATAGAGACACAACTTTTACAGAGGAAAACATCTTTGTCTGCATGGTCTGAAGTCGTGGGGATTCTATTTTTTACATGAACTAAGAATTAGAGTTAAGTTTGACAAAAGAATACAATCATGTTTTATTATTATTTTAAAATCCCTTCCACCAAATACAAATTATGAGTAAGTCATTCTATTTTTCTAGGTCTCAGTATCCTGATGTAAAAATGAGGAGGTTCAATTAAATAATTTTCAGGCTCTTGACAGCACCAAGTTTATTGATTCAGAGTTGAAGGAGCTTCATAGGCCATCTAGTTCTCTACTGCCTTCATTTTAAAGGTAAGAAAACTGAGTCTAAGAGTTATTAATAATAGTTGGAATTTATATAGGACTTCAAAGGTTGAAAAGTGCTTTACATATAGTATCTCATTTAATCCTCATTATAACCTTATGAGATAGGTATTATTATTACCCCCATTTTGCAGATAGGAAAACTGATACAAGAGTGACTTGCTGAGGTTCATACAGCTATTAAGTGTGTGAGGGAGAATTTGAAATCAGGTCTTCTTGATTCTAAGGCTAACACTCTCTCTACTCTGCTACCTTAGTTGTCCATTTTTTTTCTCTTTGTGTCCCCAATGCTTAGCATATACTGTGTTTAATTAAGGCTCATTCATTCATTCATTCACCTGAAATCACATACTTAATCAAAGGTGGATTTTCAATCAAGGTTTTCCAATGTCAGAACTCAAGTTCTGTATTCCCACGGTACCATTTGTGTATCACTCCACATCCAACCTGTCTACAGAGATTACCATCAATGACAAAAGTAGCTGAAAGTATAATCTTGACCAGCCAAGCCCACAGCTAAACCCATACCAGGCATCTCATTCCCTAGCTCTGTTTCTAGGCTGGGTCCCAACTTGGCTTTCCTCTAAATATTGGCAGACTATACCATTTTCAGCTCTCGGTTTCAAAGACCATAGTGGCACCAGTCATCACTGGTAATCACCAAGTGTCGAAATCAAGGAATCACAAAGGGAAGCCCTGGAATGTGTGGCTGCCTTCCAGCTCTCTTACTAATAGGTAAATAGTATTGTTGTCTCACCCCAGTCTAAGAGTCTCTCTCCCCCACCACCTTCCACCTTCCTTTCCGTACTCTTGGAATGAGCAGTTACTGTATGCCCAGTGCCTCTCCCCTTCTAAGGAATCAGCTTGGTTATGACAGGAAATATGGGAAGTTCATGATACAAACACACAGTGCCCCAAGATTGATCTCCTATGCTTTCATCTGGGTCTCGTGCCCAGTGGCTGGGGGGCTCCGTGACTTTCTCCATGCATGGCCATGTTTCATGAGGAATGATGAGCATTCCTTGAACCAAACTCAAGCCCAAGCCCATGTCAGAAAAGCCCAGGATCAATTTTCCGTGCCATCTTGCAAAACAGATTGAAATATAGCACCTTTTAACCAACCTTCAGGGTAAACAATACAGCATGTACTAGGCTTCATAAACACTCCGCTTTATTACAAAGGGCATTTCAAACGCACTGTGATAGGACTTGACCTTAAAAGCTATAGACAATCTAGCGGGGCACAGACGGTTTCATAAAGTACAATCACTTCCTGGAATTCTTGGGGCCGTGCAGTCGGAGCCGTGCAAATCCTGTTTTCCTTACATTGTTTCCTGCATGTGAATATCATCAGTCTAGCAGGTTCTGTAACCATGGCACTTGTAAACAACAGAGGGGAGACTTCTGATAAAGCCACTCGCTGTTACAGTTTCAAGGAATTTATTTTTTTTTTTCTTTGAGAAGACAGCGACCTGGATACAACATGCCTGAGTACACATCTTTCAAGCATTCCTTTGACAATAGTAAAATTTAAACACACACACACACACACACACACACCAGTATATGCTTTTTTTCATTGATTGGGGGAGAGGGAGGAGAGGGCAGCAACTTCATATACAAAATCAGAAAAGTCATCAGTAGTGCGTGGATATAGCCAAGAATTCAATAGGTTTTTCCTAAGTCTTTCTACAAATGATCTATGACTTCATACAAGTTGCTTTATGTTTATTCTGTTCATCATTTCCCAATCTGCATTATAGGTTGCAATACTCCTAAGATCTCACATTTGAATTGACTTCCCTATGGGAGACAAGCTTATTTGTATAACATTCTGAAAGTTCTCAATTCAGTATATGTTCTAGAAAAAAAAAATCTATCTTAAAGATAAGATCAGAAAAGTAATTTCTCATTTCTGGACCATGGTTTCTGGACCTTGATAAAAGACTTGGGTTCCATTTCCTGGACCTTAGGGAAATACTGCCCCAGTTGACATGAATGCTGTTAGGAGCTGCCCCTATAGTGTGATAGGTAAAATCAATGGGCCTGATCACCCATGGTAAGATCTCAAATAGATATTTTATGAGTTAAAGGGAGATACAGGATTATACTTACAGATGTTCCTGTATGACCACAGAAAAACTAAAACTGAATCTACTGAATAATTTCACTTATATCCAATACTGTTTCTCTACTATTGTCTGGGTGTTTAATGCTAGTTAGAGCATCTTTAAGGACCTCCTTGTGATACTTTGCAAGTTAAGTAAAATCTCTGCATTTGTTTCCCAATCTATAAAATGAAGAGTTGAATTAATTAGGAATTTTTTTTAAAAAAAGATATATTCGTATCTATATATTTGTGTTTATGTTTATACACATATCTTGATAACAGGTATTTATACATATTTGTATATGTGTATCTATATTTACTGATATATGTGTAATAATATGGATTTATACATATATTTGTATATATGTATATGTGTATATTGCATGTTTATATATTTATTATGTATATGTATGTCTGTATGTATGTGCATAAATAGCTATTGAATCTATCCATATAATATAATATCAACTGTGTCCCATTTAGAGTTGCAAAAAAATTTGAAGTTTTAAACATATGCATATAGACACACACACACACACACAGACCATGAAACATGTTGATAGAGGGTTCAGTTTCAATCTAAGAAAGACTTTCTCAGAAATGTAATATTGACAAGAGAAAAGATTAAAGTCTCCCTAACACACTTGTGTTTTCGTAAGACTGTAGCTATCAATCTGCCCAAGGACAGAGGATTTTCTGAAATTTTAGCTTTTTTGTTTCCTCCATTTATTTCTGGATTTCAACTCTCTCACTATTTTATGGATCTTTTTCCTACACTATCCGGAAATAATCTGAAACAAATAATCTAGCCCAAAATTCAACTTTATGAGGTAGTAGAAAATTGAGACTATCATGGGAAACTTCACTGTCATTATCAATAATCCTATCAATACTTACCTTAGTACTATAGGCATACAAGTTTTCAACTCAGTGGATATACCATCTACAAATATGGATAATAGCATTTTTCACACTTTGGTAGATGATTTAATGAGATGCTTTGGATAAAAACCACCACCACCACCAACAATTCCTAAGCTAATTGCCAAGTCTCCAGTAATGAGCCTCATTGTACATAACCAGATTGGTCCCTAACCAACTGGGCCAATATTTAAAACCCCTCCTTTTTTTTTTGTGAGGCAATTGGGGTTAAGTGACTTGCCCAGGGTCACACAGTTAGTAAGTGTTAAGTGTCTGAGGCCAGATTTGAACTCAGGTCCTCCTAACTCAAGGGCCGGTGCTCTATCCACTGCGCCACCTAGCTGCCCCCTAAAGCCCTTTTTAGTGTGGTAAGGTCCATAATGGCTGAGGCTATACTTGCTTTGTAGGGCTCAGATTTACTATTGCTTATCACTTCTATGCCATGATGGGGAATCTGATTTTATTAGAAAAATAATAACAATATATTATGTAAATTGATCCAGCAGTTGTGGAAAAAAATAATTATGGGCAAAGAAGTCATTATGCTATTGGATCAAAGAACATAAAGTAGGTGTATATTTCAAGGAGGTCAAAGATAGAAAAATTAAAATTATTTATCGCTATAGGTATAACGATACTTGATGGTAGTAAAAAACAACAATATTGATTAAAAACAGGCAATAAATTGATGCCTATAAATTGGGAATAACTAAAAAAATTTGATGAATTAATATAATGGAATATTGTAGTATAAGAAATTATTAATATGAGGAATTCAGGGAAACATGGGAAGATTTGCATATGACCATAGATGTGGCTATGGTTAGCAGAAACCTCAAAAGCCTTCTAGGACAAATCCTTTTTACAGATGAGGAAATCGAAGCCCATGGGTATTAAGTGAATTGCCCATGCTTATACAAGCAGTAAGCATCGGAGATCATATTTGAATCAAGTCATCTAACTCCAGAGTTAATGCTCTTTCCACTGTAGCCTATCACTTCCATGAGCACTTGAAGAATGAAATATGCAAAACTAGGAGAAAAAGATGCATGACTACAATAACTTGAACTAAGGAGCACTAAAAGCCAAATGATAAGTAATTTTTATGTTGAACTCAGAAAATAGATGGGAAAGATTTTGTTTGTTTGTTTGATTTTTTAGTAGAAAGGTAGTGGACCGCAGACGTGGAGTGCTATATACATTGTTGAATATAGTCACTATGTTTGGGTCACTGTTGCTTAATTTTTTTCATGTTATAAGAGTTGGTTTACTTGGAGAGGAGGATATATCCAGGAGGCAGCTAGATGGCTCAGTGGATAGAGCATTGGGCCTGTAGTCAAGAACACCTGAGTTCAAATCTTGCTTTAGACTCTTAATAGCTGTGTGACCCTGGGCAAGTCACTTAACCTTTGCTTTAATCTACTAGAGAAGGAAATGGCAAACCATTCAGTATCTCTGTCAAGAAAACCCCATGGTCAGTGTGTCATATTATAGTCCATGGGGTAATAGGGTTAGACATGACTGAATGAAAATATATCCAGAAATAATGTGATATAAAAGGTATAAATAAAATTTATTTTTAAACTAGTTATATTTATATAGAACTTTATGAAAATGAAAAGCTTTAATATCCATTATTTTATTAATTCTCACCACTACCTTGGGAATTAATGAGCAAGGGTAGGTATTACATTACCTTTTTACATTGGAGGAAACTGAAGTCCACAGAGATAAAGTGATGTGTTCAAGGTCCCATAGCTAATCTGCAGCAGAGCTAGGATTTGTAAAATACTCTATTTCAATTTTTTCTACAGGAAATATTTTATAATAATATAATAAATAAGCATAAATAAAAATAGTTTCTTTCTATAGGAAGGAAGCAAAGGAAGGAAACAAGTGTTTATTGTGTGCCTACTATGTGCTAGGCATTGTGCTAAATGCTTTGTAAACATGATCTCATTTGATTTTCATGACAACCCTGGAAGGTAGGTTGCTACTATTATGCCCATTTTACAGTTGAGGAAACTGAGGCAGAAAGTCAAGTGACTTGCCCAGGGTCATACAGCTAGTAGGTATCAGAGGGCAGATTTTAACTCAGGTCTTTCAAGACTCCAGGTCCAGAGCTCTATCCACTCACTGTACCATTAGAAAATTCTATCATTTACAGAGTGTTTAGTCACAAAAACCCCATGAGATAGGTTTACAGATGGGGAAACTGAGGTCCAAAAAGTTGAAATTAATTACCCAGATAATAAAGGAGACATTCAAGAGTTTAACTCAGGCCTTCAGATTAGAAGCCAAGATATCTGTCCCCTGACTCACATACTCCACTGTTTCATACCCCAGAAAGGTAACCAAAATACCCCACCCTCCACGCCCCCCAAAAGATTGAACCAGTCTAAAACACTTTATAATAAGCAGTTTTCCCCCTCAGCATAGTTCCTGTTTTCCATCAGATTTTATTTTCATTGTTTCACTTAAAGGGCTGAAGGGAGGAATCTTTAGGATCTGCAGGGACAGCCTGAGCTGGCAGGTATATTCTAAAGACTCAGAAGCTTCAGGGAAGAATTGGATATAACTGGCTGAGGAAAAGAAGGAAAGGCAGGCCATGAACTGGTGCCTGAAACGAACCAGCTGTTGGCAGAGAATTTCAGGTGAATAGAAAGTCATGCACCTGGAGCTGCAGTATACCTCAGCCTCCACTGTCTGGCTCCATTTGTCCTTTTCCATTGTTTGCTGTGGTGAAGTGGTTTGCGGTGAAGTCTATTTCATGTTGCTAAATTCTTACAATATTTTGTCTCCCTCTGGTAGACATCTGATTGTGAACTAACTGAGAGGAGACAATAAGAAGATACATTTTTGAGAAGTGAGGTAATGTCTATGTAATCTATTTTTTTTCAATACCCAATTTCAATCTCTTAAGCCATAATAGTAAATCAAAGAAACAACATTGGCATAGTAGACTTGGAAGAGGGTAAACTGGCATGCAGGTGGATGCTGCCACTTTTACATACCACCTGTGTCACCCTAGGCAAGTAATTTGACCTTTTGTTGACTTTGTAAACACTCTAAAACCATGAATTTCAGATTGGCTGCTAATCTGCATTAGTAGAAGTAATTTCCCCATAGGGAGTTGCCTACATGTATGAAATCATAGGTCAAGAACAAGAAAATATTTTAAATTATAATGCATCCCCTAAATTTTAGTAACATGAATTATATCAGTAAAAATTAAAAAAAAAGAAATCTGCCTGTTTATAAAAAAAAGAAGAGGAAAGATTTAAAATACTAAGTTATATGTACTAGAATATATCTAGGTATATCTAAATGTAATAATGTAGAAAATAGACATTATATATGCCACATATGTGTGTATGTGTATATTATATCTATGTTTGATATAGGTATAAAATTTAATTATATATCACAAATAAAATTTTAAAAAATAAAAGCATTTTATCATTTTAAAATGATCTCATATATGCATAATATGTAATTTTATTTTCATTATATTATATAATTTATATAATGCCTATTATCTATAATCTCAAAGTAGCTGGTCTTTCTTGATTTTGCATCTGCTCACTAATAGGATCATCAATCCAGAGTTGGATTTAGACCCTAGAGGCCATTAAGTTCAACCCCCTCATTTGACCGATAAGGAAACTGAGGTTTAGCGCTGTTAAGTGCGACTGAATCAAGATTTGAAACTATTCTTCCTGATTCTAAAACCAGTGCAATTTATTTCTCATTATTTCTCAGAAGAGTGTATCCACCCTACAGCTTACCTCTGTAAAAAGTTAGCCTTTCCCCAAAGTAGAATTGGTATGCTGCGATTCATCCCACCCTGTTGAATAAAAATACCTAGATACCCATTTTCCTTATTTGCCGCAGCACAGTATGCTGCAAAATCAAATTTTGCTCTTAGGTAAGCATGAGCAACTTTCCCTAAAGCCAAATGGAGGTCCATGCATGCCATTTCAGCTGAACTTGGCTCCAAATATTTTATTTATTTTACAAAATTCACTTACTGGCATAGGCAGATGGGAGATAAAACATCTCCTTTTCATGAGGGTCCCCAAGGGACAACAAGCATACAATGTTGCTCCAGGAGAATTCATACCCTACAAACAATACAACATAGAACACTCTGCCTAGTAAAATAAACAACACATAGCCATGTGTCTGGATTCTTTGGACATTGACAATGCTTTGTAAAGTTAGATTTAAAAGTATCTTGGATTCTTGTTTATTAAAAAAAAAAAAAAAAAGACAGTAACTGCCCGAATGGAGCAGACACCCTTGTCTGTCCAAACTTTTGAGCCTTATATATAAATGGTGCCCAAAGCTAATTTTTTTTTTAGTATCTAGGTAAGTAGTAGACTCATAGAAGGAGTGTGGTATGTGAATGTCTATCTACTTTCTGAATTTTGACTCTTTTCTAGTTCCTAATTGTAACCTGATTATATGGAGTTCTAATGCTATTTTAGATTCTAACAATCAATCCTGTAGACCAGGGCCTCTTCAACTTTTCACACTCACAACCCATTTTTGTTTTCACCCAAGAAATTTTTATGTAACCCCAGGTATATAAGTATAGAAAATAGATATACATAACCTTTTACTGTTGCCACATTTTTCATGACCCCCACATTCAGTTAGGTGACCCCATATGTGGTCACGACCCACAGTTTGAGAAGCTAGGTTCTAGACCTCAAGTCTGTTCTGCAGTCTTGGTTTCCATTCCTAGTCTGTATGTCTAGCCCAAATCTGGAGTCTTGTTCTTATTTTAGATTCTTGTTCTGATTCAGGCTCTTTTCTTTCTGATTCATGCTGAAACAGTATCAATACTTTTGTGTAGAGTTTATATCCTTCTCTGGCCATGAGGAAAATATATTGGATAGCTACCTACAGCACTTCAGATAGTTACAAGTAAAGAAGCAGTTTGAAACCTTTGATGAAAAGGAAAAAATACAATATCTTGCCACTATATGAGTGCCTGACTTGTACTGTGTAAATTTGGGCCTTCAGGAGAATATTGCCCAGTAGGGTACAGTAGGGAGTTGGGCTAAGAATCAGTAACATGTGATTTTAAATACTGCTTCAGATACTTACTAGCTATGTGACTAGACAAGTTGCAATTTAACCTCTCACTTTTTTCATCTGTAAACTGGGGGTAATAATAATAGTTATTAACAATAATAGCGGGCAGTTAGGTGGCACAGTGGATAGAGCACCAGCCCTGGAGTCAGGAGGACCTGAGTTCAAATCTGGCCTCAGACACTTAACACTTACTAGCTGCATGACCCTGGGCAAGTCACTTAACACCAATTGCCTCACAAAAAAACAAACAAACAAAAAAAACCAATAATAGCGTATTCCTCATAGGATTTATGGGAGAATTAAGTGAAATCATGTGTACAAAGCACTTTGAAAGCCTTCAAATGCTAAATGAATATTATTTTAAAGAAATATGATGATGAATTTAAGTTATAAGGATATTATTTTATATTTTTTCATTGTAAATTCTAAACTATTTATCCATAATTGTCTTTAAACATTTTTAATTGATTAAAAATTTTAAAACAAATACCTACTCATTTATTTAGTACCAAGCATTATGTAAAGTGGGGGTACAGAACCCAAAGTGAAAGTTTCTGTCCTGGAGAAACTTAAAGTTTGGCTCCAGGCAACAAGATGTGCATATCTTTTTCTCCCCAATTGTTAAATTTTGTACTCACTTTTAAATTTAAATAGAAGATATAAAAAGGGAAAAAAAAGAACATTTTCATGTACACAGCAGAACTTGAGAGGATTCAATATAAAATAATAAATTTCCATTTCAAAATAACCTATATAATAAATACTACACATTGTTTTCAAAGCTATCCAGCTTTTCTTTGCTTCTTTGTAGGTTTTCTTTTGTTTTCTGCTTTGTACTTTTTACTTTATTTTCCCCTCCCCACTACACCTCCCACCCCCTGCCCTAAAGAAGACTACATTTAAATACAGATTAATAAATAGATGATAGATAAATAGATAGAGATAGGGATATATAGATATCTAGAAATGTATACATATGTGTTTGCTAAATTATTGTTGCTAGGCTGGGTTTTCTGAAATTATTTGTCACTTATGTAAATGGCTATATGATAATGGCTATTGTACCCATTTTGGCAGTAATCATTTATTATTAATTAATATTGAATATCAGTTCAGTATAAACAGGAGAAAGGTCCCAGTGCCAAGTTGTTTCTCAGAGAGAGAGAGCACATGGCCTACAAACCTACCCTGTCCTAATAGTGTGAACCAAGAGATAGCAGGTCCAGGAAGCCAAAAACACCAAGAAGATCGAGCCAAGAAGGCGACATGTCAAAAGTTTTCATGGAGAGGATGTAACTAGTTGCTTATGATTCTAAGTTACTTTAGGAAAGGAGAAAAAGTAGGAAAATTTAGGTTGCATAGAATAAAGAACTTCCTGATCATACTGGTTGTGAGAAGTTAGCCTAGTAAGTGATATCTCTCTTTTAGAAATTAAAGAAAAACAAGATTTTAATTTTTTGGGGGGAGGGCAGGGCAATGAAGGTTACGTGACTTGCCCAAGGTCACACAGCTAGTAAGTGTCAAGTGTCTGAGGCTGTATTTGAACTCAGGTTCTCCTGAATCCAGGGCCAGTGCTCTATCCACTGCGCCACCTAGCTGCCACAAGAATATTTGCTTTTACCAGGCAAGATATAAAATTATCTGTATTTATCTATCTTTCTGTCTATCTCTCTATCTATCTGTCTATCATCTATCTACCCTCTCTTTGCATGTACTTGAATATGTATATGTGTATTGTTGTTGTTGTTGTTGTTGTTGAGTAGTTTTTCAAAAATATATGACTCTTTGTGACCCCCTGTAGGGTTTTCTTGGCAAAGATACTAGAGTAGTTTGCCATTTCCTTCTCCAGTTCATTTTATATTTGAGAAAACTGAGGCAAATAGGGTGAAATGACTTGCCCAGGTTCACACAGCTAGTAAGTATCTGAGACCATATTTGAACTCATGAAGATGAGTCTTCCTGACTCCAGGCCCAGCACCATCCTCTGTGCCACCTAGCTTCCCTGTGTATATGTATGTGTACGTGTAATTGTACATGTCTATGGATGTATGTGGATATATATAGACTATATATACACATACATAGTAGCTACATTTCTATACTACCCATTATAAATATACATAGATGAATATATATGTGGAAAAAGAGTTTGACCTAAAAGTAGGACCTTAAGCTTTTTTTAAAAAAATATTCCTTCTAGTATTAAGGAAACTATATACAAATATTGTGTACCTATCTGTCTTGTACCAATAGTGGATGGTTGATAAATGTTTAGTGAATTGAAATTTAAGAATTATCTCCTTTCTTAATATCAGCCTTTATTCATGGAAAGGAATAGTCCTATTTTTTCCACAATTTTCTATGTATATATGTATACCTCTATAAACACATGAATGCACACATATGCAGACATATTTACAAACTCATAGATATATTTATATACATATGTGCTTATACAAACATATGTCTGTCTCTGTCTCAGTCTATTTGTTTGTGTATGAGATGGTCTTTCTCCTGTAATGATTAGAATGACGGCACCTGCTGGAGGGTTACTGTAGGAAAGCTTCTCCATGAGGAGAAGGCATCTGAGGGCAAGCCATGCAGCTTTCCTTGGCATCAGGAAGTGACATTTGCTCATGGGTACTGTCAATCAAGGCTACCAGCCAATTAGCTTGGAGCTGTGTGTATGAGGGGATGGGATGTTCCCAGTCTCACAGGAGGCTTGTGGGATGAAGGAAGTGTGGCTCACTCTCTTTCTTGAGGACTCTCGTGGAGAGCGGAGCTAAAATGCACACTACCTGAGATAGATAGATATAGGCATCTAGGCCTCTTTCTCTCTCTTCACCAAATTCTTATTCTCCTTAATAAATGCTTAAAAGTTTAAACTCTTGTTAAAGCTTATAATTTATTGGCAGCCACTCATTAGATTTTGGATAGACCAGCTAGAATTTTAGCCCCTCACACTCCATCTCTCTCTGTTTGTCTGTCTTTCTGTCTCTCCCTCCCTCCCCTTCTCTCTTTTTGCAGGGCAATGAGGCTTAAGTGACTTATCCAGGGTCACACAGCTAGTAAGTGTCAAGTATCTGTACCACTTAGCAGCCCCCTCTCTCCCTCTCTCTTAAGATGACTCCTAGGCAATAACCTGAAACATACAGAGGTTAAGTGATTAAAGTCACACAACCAGCAACTTTGAGAGATGGAATTTGAGCCCAGGTCTGCCTGACTCTAAGCCCAGTACTCTACCCATAGCACCATGTTATCTCTTTCTTATACATTAAAATAGGACAAAAATAATACTACTCATACTAATAATTACGCCAATTCCTCTTCCTCTGTTTGAAATGTATGACTTTACACAGGACTGAGGTGTATATAGCGGCCGGAGGGGAAGGAGCACAGAAAAGAATAAGAGGGGTACAATAATAGATATGCAGCTATCAATACATTAACATATATGTGAGCATTAACAAATGTGTATACACACAGGCCTTTATTTGTTTAGACCTCTGATTTCATCATTACAGGAAACTTCTACTGATGAGGAAAGTCCCTTTATCAATGCAGATACCAGGTGCCAATCTAATTTGCAATTTCTCCTTTTATCGAGGTGTCTGGGGCAATGGGTGGTGAAGTAACTTCCCCAGGGTCGAAAAGTTAGTACTAGTCAGAGAATGAATTTGAATCCATTCTTTTCTGACTCTATAGCTAATCCAACCCCCTCACACACAAAGCTAAGATTAATATGAATCATACTTTATTTATACCACTTTACAGGGTATTTTCAAATCTATAATTGTAAATGATACAACAATTTCCTTATAAAGTCTATAGGACAGATGTTATTATTTCCATTTTACAGATAAGGATATTCAGGCTTATAAAGGTTAGGTGATTTGCTCAATACCATATAGTGAGTTTCAATAGATACTAGAACCCAATTCTAGAACCCAATTTCAAGTTCACTGTTCATTCTATTATATCATAATGATAATAGCATAGGATCATATATTTAGACTTGGAAGATACCTTAGAAGTCATGGAATCCAGCCCTCTCGTTTTACAAATCAAGAAGCTGGGACTAAGAGAAGCAAGTGATTTGGCCAGGGTCACACCACTAGTGTGATAACCACTCCCACTCAGTTGTGGTATTCAAACCCCAGCCTTCCTGGCTCCAAATTCCATACTCTACACCACACTGACCTGTTAAAGTTTGCAAAGCACATTCCTCACGACAGCCCAGTGAAGTAAGTAGGATAAGTGTTATTTTCTCCATTTTTTCTGATGAGACCAAGACTCTGAAAGGTAAACAGGGGTGTGCTGACACCAACTCCTACCAGTTCCAGAGAGTTAATTGCTACATTTTACACCACAGAAACCAGCACATTTTAAAAATCAGGGCTTGATTTATTGTTTTATTGTATGTCTAGACTTAAGAAAGTGATGGAGAAAATGATAATGCAAATTAAACTTGAAGATGTATCAGGCTTGCTTTTTTTTCTTCCTGGAGACACAGGTGCTAAACCATTTACCAGTCCAACCCTGGTCATAAGGCCTTGCCCAGGGTCACACGCAAGTAAGTATCTGAAGGAGGATTCTTAACCAAGTTTCCTGGCTCCATGTGAGTCACTGTGTCTACAATGCCAGGTTCCCACTCGAAACACTTTGCATACAGTATATCCTAAAACCTGATATTGGCCCTACTCTGACATTCTAATAACTTGTACCTTGCTAGGATATATTTTGTCTAGTCATGGATTTACTATTTGATGTCAATGCAAGTATAACTTAACAGATTAAGTTGTACATATTTTCAGAATATAAATTTTGCAGTTTAAAACTTCCATTTCAGATTTCTGAATATTTTGGCCCATGAAAAGTCAATTTGGGATCTAGGTAACATGGACAATTTTTTTAATAAGAGGTTTCAGAAATAACCATTTGAAACTTCTCAGGTCACATTGATCTTCCCATGGGCCTTCTCCAAATCCAATAACAAGAACAATTCAGTTGCTGGATTCAGTGAAATCTGTAAAGTTGATTTCCTGAAGTGAAACTCTGCCCACAACAACAAAATATGGTTGTAAGTGATACTTACTAACTGAGCATGAGGACGTCATCCTCTCCAAAAGGCTGATTCAGGCTCAGTTAAAAAGGCCTCTTCAAGAAAGCTAAACCCCAGAATAGCATTTTTCCTAATTTAGAAAGTGAGGGATGAATTATCAGTTTTCAAAGGACCCATTCATCTCATTCAGAAGCAGAAACTTTCCACTGTTTACAAATTACATCATTTGTTATCAAATTTTTCTACCCAACATTTGCACTCCTCTCCAAGGATGAGGTAAAAATCTTTTTTTTTAAAGTTTTTTTAAACTTGACTAAAGTTCTTAACCTAAGTCAGGGTTTGCTTGAGAAAACCTATATAGGTATCCCTACGATTTCCATCTAATACAAACAAGTGGACCTAGTAATTCCATAACACTGCATACCAAAAGATAAAAATTGACCAGGATACCTAATATGAATTGTCCTGGATTCCTATGTATCTTCTACCCAGGCTTCTCATCTCCCATGGGCTTCTTTGAATTTAGGAGGCCACAGAATTAAGGAATTCTTTACAAAAGAGATTCCTTAAGAAGGCCGATAACTAGGTTGGAAAACTAAAGTGTATTGTAAAGAACAGAGTCTCAGAGAGTCAGGATACCTGGGTACCAGCTCTAGTTTAATCAATCAATCAATCAATGAACATTTATAGAGTTCCTCCAACATGACAGGCCTTATGTTAAGTATTGGAGATATGAAAATCCAAAACATGTCAATCTCTAGTGTTGCCATTTTCTCTGTGACATTGGACAAGTCAATTGACATGTCTCCATAATAGTTTCCTTGGATATAAAATGAAGACATTGGGCTAGATAATCTTTAATATCCCTTTTAAATCTATTTTCTATGATCCTCCTATCCTCTCTTCTTCATGATCCTTCTATCTCTAACATTTTATAATATTTCAAGCATCTTTTTTCACAGAATCAGCTCTGATGGGACAACTGGACACTAAGAAAATCTAAAACAATGACTGATATGGTATTTGGGAAGTAGAAAAGTAGGGAATTTTCTACTTTCTTAAAAAGGCATTCATTGATGCCTTTTTCCAATTGGCCAACATTGGAGGGAAACCCTCCATCACACCCAATTACACCCTCTCATTAACAAAGAAAAACAATTAAGCAATAACAACAAAATACAATAACTGCAGCTGATAATGTATACAACATTCTGTCCTAGGAGTCCACCCAATAGCTCAGTAATGAGGAAGAAGCATATTTCCTCATCTGTTATCTAACACTAAAAAGGAATTATTTGTTTTCTATATATTTAGTTTGTGCCCTCTCCTACCCCTAATAGCCTTCTCTTCTTCATTGTCTTTATGTTTGTGTATAATATCTTTTGGTTCTGCTTATGTCACTCTGAATCAGATCTTGAAGATTTTCCAGTATATATTAAAATTCAACATGTTTGTCATTCCTTATTAGATAATAATATCCCATTATATTCACATAGGAGAGGTCTGTCTATTTTGTTTTGTTTTTAGCCATTTTACTATGGAAGTAAATTTTCTGGACTCTTTTATGCCCAAGGTGTGTAAAAAATGTTGACAAGTATAGAATAATTTGATAATATAATTAAAACTGTCAGTCAATTCTTAACTTTGTTTACCATTGGTTCCAGTAACTATAACACTGAATTCTCTCCCAAATATCACTGTCAAGTGCTGAGTTGTTTTCTCTTTGACTTCAAGAGAATAAGCAGAAAGATAGTTACATAGTAGATAGAGTGCTGCATTTGGAGTAAGGAATTAAATTCAATATAATTCAGTTCATTTTAACTCAACTTAATAAGCTTTTACTTAATGGCTACTGTACTATACTGGGTCTTCAAGATACCAAGAAAAAAAAAAAGCAATCCTTTCCCTAAAGGAATTTATATTCATAGGGATGTTGTTAATCAGTTGTATCAGATTCTTCATGACCCCATTTGGGGTTTACCTAGCAAAGATACTGGAGTTGTCTGCCATTCCTTCTCCAGCTCACTTTACAGAGGAGGAAACTGAGGCAGATAGGGCTAAGTGACTTATCCAGGGTCACCCAGCTAGTAAGTATCTGAGGCCATATTTGAATCCATGAAAATGAGTCTTCCTGACTCCAGGCCCAGCATCTCTATCCACTGTATCACTCTGGCTGCCCCACATTGACTCTAGGATAAAATATAAATACCTATGTTTAACTTTGAAAACCCTAGGCATATAAATAGGCCTGCCTACATCGTCTATTCATTTTTATGGGGATACCCTTCAGACCTAGCCACATTCTGGTGAATGAAGTATTCAGGAATAGTACTTTATTGTGTACATGGGTAATTGTGTTCTTTTTAACCTTATTCTAAGTGAAATTCTTTTTATTGCATTTTTTGGTCTATGAGCTTCCCTTTGCATTCCAATCCTGAACATGATTCACTGGACAAGCTTGAGTTAAGCTGAGTCCAGAGAAGATACTTACTGTCTATGCGACCCCTTGGCCTCATTTTCTTCATCTGTAAAAATGCAGATATAAATAGCAACTTACAAAGTTTGTTGTGAAGATCAAATGAGGAAATCTAAGTCAAGAACCTTAAAGTACCATGTAAATTCTAATTATTATACATTTCCTTTTTCTTTTTTTCCTTTTTTCAATGTCAATATACCTAATCTGATTAGGTCAAATTGGAAATATTTTAACTCCATGTAGTGTGTTCTTATCTTTATCCTTTCATCTAATTTGCAGTTAATTTTGATTTTTACTCAAATTAGTTGGTGATGTGAATATACGCAGACACTTATTAAGAAATTATTCCTACATAAATAACCAGTTATTTCCTACCCCTTTACTTAGAACTGATTTCAATTTTTTGTTACATTGTATGCCTTTGTAAACCAAGTATTCCCCAGTGTACTAGTTGAGGCTTCTGGAGTGCACTACATGTCTAAAAGACCTCTTTCATTTCTTATTCCTAAACCACATCTTCCTCTTCCTCCTTTCTTTCTTTCTTTCTTTCTTTCTTTCTTTCTTTCTTTCTTTCTTTCTTTCTTTCTTTCTTTCTTTCTTTCTTTCTTTCTTTCTTTCTTTCTTTCTTTCTCTTTCTCCTTCTCCCTTATCCCTTCTTCCTTTTTCCTTTTTCCTTCTTCTTCCTTCTTCCTCTGTGTCCACCTCGGCATTAAAGTCACCAAAATATCAAAGGACATGTTGATTTCATTTATATAATATTGTCCAGTTGGTTACAGACTTTCTTCACCTGCTAATTCCCCATAACAGATATTGGCACATAAGCTCACCTTCATGGTGAGACTTTGTTAATGTTAACCATGAGTACTGCGAAGTGAGATAATCCATGAAATTATGCTTTTTGTAACTTTGGGGTACATGATCAAGCCATCTCCTTTCGCTGTGTTTCCAAGAATTTATATATATATATATATATATATATATATATATATATATATATATATATATATATATATATATATATTTACATATATACATGGAGAGAGAGAGAGAGAGAGAGAGAGAGAGAGAGAGAGAGAGAGAGACTGAGTGAGTGAGTTCTGGCTCTATGATATCTTGGGATTTGTTGGACAAGCATCTCACATTCAGAGTATCAGCAAGACAGGTTTATACAAAGTCCAAAAATTATTTCATGCACCTCCCCTTTCTTACTACTCTTCATTTTTGCTGTAGAGGCAGAAGAAAGTACATAGGTCTGTGAGTCATTTTGAATTTTTTCTTTAATCAAAGGGGCTGCTATGGCCAAATACTTCATCACCTAGAGCCCAGCCTCCTAGTGCTGACACTTTCTGTACTCAGATCAGCAGGTCCTGATAGCATCTACAGTCTATTATTGGGACCAAGCCTGAAGATTTCCTAGCTTAGGAAAAGCAGTGAGAGCTTATGCATTTCTAGGCTAGCTTTTGAGATGCCAGTTAGCTCCAAGCCACAACAAAACCTTAGAGGATTTTATATATGTCCTTGTGGAAGATGAAATGATTACATTGGTCCATTACTCCTTATTGCCTCTCTGTTATGATACTAATAACATGATATGGCTACATTTGCTTTGCTAATCATGTCATCTTTCAGAAAAATTGGGGAAACGACATTAGGAACAGTTAGCTGGACCTGATTCTCACTAACAAGAAACTGATTGATAAAGTGAAAATTCCAAGAACCCTAGGAGACAGTGGTATACTAGGTCCTGTCACTGGTAAGGAGAGGAATGCCAGTCAGTGTCTGATGTATGTGTTCTCCAGAACAGACATATCAAAGACTTTAGAGATAAGATAGGTAGATTCCTATGGTCTACAACTCTAAAAGGGAAGTTAGCTCAGGACATATGAGGAAGGTCTCAAGAATAATCCTGTGAGTCAAAGCGTAGTGTACCAAGATGGTTCTTGTCAGTATAGTATTTGTCATATGGGCACACACAAAGCCTTGAAGTAGAGACACTGAAACTAATGACTATGGAAGAATTATGAAACCTCAGGGGAATCACTGGGCCATTCTTCTCCTGAAGGCTTAAGTCATTACTCACTTTGCTTCAATGTGAGCAAACAATGCCAGTGATTCATTCTTCAATTACTTGGTCACTTAAACTAAAATTAGCCAACTGAAGGGCCCATGCTGTGGTGGGGGTGGTAAGGTTTGCCCTATGGAATTCTGTAGGAAGCCATGAGGCACCAAGTGGCTCTGGATTTATGCTCTGTGTGTCTCTCTGTGTGTGTACATATGTATGTGAGAGGGACAGAGACAGAGAGATAAAGAGACAGGGGGAGAGAGAGAGAGAGAGAGAGAGAGAGAGAGAGAGAGAGAGAGAGAGAGAGAGAGAGAGAGAAATTTGAAACAAGAATACTGGAATATCATTGCTAAATGATGAATTGGATCAGATCCTAACTGAATCAGGCCTGGGCGATGGCTCTGAAAATCATGAAGTCTATGGGTCTGGACCTGTTGAATCCTTGAAAATCAACAGTGCTAGGTGCTTAGCCCGGGTGTAGCCCCAATTTGAAGTCTCTCTAGGACAGAGAACAGGAAAATATTATGTTCTGAGTTGCCCGGGGAATGAACACACTGTAAGATGTCCAGGCATGTCCTTGTGGCTAGGAGGGGTCTTCAAATTTCATACCTTGCCTACCTTTCTCCCGTGGGTGCCTTGGTTGTCAGACGTTTCTGGGTGGCTCTTTGAAAGCTGATAAATGCTTCTCTTGCTTTTTGCTTAATTGGGATAGGGTATGATCTGTACTAGACTCAAATCCCAAAAGAATGGGTTCTGGTATTGGTCCATCTGCTGACTAGCATCATTTTTATTCATTCATTACACCTCCCAATTTTGTTTTTGTTTTTGCAATTTATAAAGTAGCTTGGTGTAGGGCAAAGGATGTTTGACCTGGAGTTAGGAGAGATCTGGGAATAAGTACTTGGATAAAATATGGTGTGTGTCCATAGCTATATGCCCATAAGGAAGTCATTTTAGTGATGTCTTATCTGGAAAATGGGAATAATCATACCCATGTATAATAGTATATTATGTGTATGTGTGTATATATATATATACACACATATACACATAAATGTATATGTTTATGTATACATAATATATAATAATCATCATACTTCAAAGATCTGCTGTAAGGATCATATGAGATCCTGTATGTAAAGGCTTTGTTAAACCTTTAAGAGCTGTTACTATTATCCTTGATAGCTATTGCTGCCATCCTATCCCTAAGAAGGTTGTTCAGATAATATAATATGCTATGTAAATAAATTATTTTTAATAGTTGAGGCTTTAACCTTAAAGTGTTTGTACAAGTATATTGGGAAAATTTTAATCAATTCATCTTCTCGTTATACTGTGAGCTCCTGGATAGTAGGAATGAAGTTTTTGTCTTTGTCCGTTTGTACTATGACTGTGGGAAGATGAATACCAAGGTAATCTTACAGTTCTCCTTTGTGTGGGAGTTTTTAATGGGTCTTTGGGGGTGGCACATGTTTGAGATATTTTAAAAGCCTTCTGTTTATTAATTTTTGAAGTAGAGAAACAATTCTTCTGTTAAAAGCTCAGTTGGTCCTATCTCTTCCCTTTGGTAGCTGTGGTCTTCAGTCCATCCGTAAGTTCACATAAGAGGACTCTGCAGCTTCAGTCAGACTTAGCACTGGAGGGATAAAATACCAGGCTTGAATTCCTTCGAATCAATGAAGATGCCTGTCAGATTAAATCAGAGCTTTCTGGCCCATCGCTCAGAGCAGCAGGTGATCCCCTGCAGCGAAGGGCCTGCGTCAGACCCACAGGACAATGCCAGAGAAACCAGCTCACTAACTTTGAAAGGTGTTGGCAGGTTTAATTTTTGGAGAAGTCAGTTTTTCAACAAATGTGTAGTGGTGAAAGAATTCCTGAGAACCTATTCAACATCAGAGTGGAAAGCAAGGGGGAAAAGAATGAGAGAGAGGAAAAGAAAAGGATAGTAGAAGAGGAGAGAGGTAATTAAGAGGATAGGAGAGGGAGGAGGGTAGTTGTTCCAAAGGAAGGATTTCATTTCCCAGAAATGAAATAAATGCTCTTGGAGACAAGGAACCTAGGTTCAAATACTCCCTTTGGTACTTACTACTTGTGTAACCTTTGCTAAGTCACTTAACCACCTTTGGCTTCAGTTTCCTCATCTTGATTAGGAGGTATTTGAAACTCCTTCAAGATCAATCTCTAGGATTTTATGAAAGATTACCCAGTGTCAGGTAATCTAAAATCCATTTCTACTCCAATAAGCAGTGGGTGGAGGTCTCCCTAGTGGCCTGAGGTATACCACTGTCTTTCCCAAATGCCTATAAATCTTTTCTCCCCTGTCCTCTAAGCCCTGATTCAGTGACCTACAGACTGGATGACACAAAGGAAAGCTTTCTAGAAGGTGGGACAACTGAGAACTCCTTATGAGAGGAAGAATAAAAGGAAGCAATTGCCCCTTAATGACTAGAGAAATTTGTTCCAAACCTTCAGACCATTGAAGAGAGATATGGTTATTATGAATATTCTGAACACTCCCATAAGGAGAGAAAGGACAATGAATTAGAAGTTTCTCTTTAAAAGACAGAGAGGTGGTGTGGTATAGGAGAAAGAGTGCTGGACTTGGGTGCAGGCAATGACCTTGGGCAATGAACTTAGCCTCAGTTTCCTTATTTGTAAAAGGAGGGTGTTGGATCTAAAGACTTCTTACGATCCTTTCAATTCTGTGTCTGTGATCTCATGATTTCATTCAAAGTGATCCTCCCCATTAGGGTGTTAGCTTCTTGAGAGCAGGAACAATGTTTGTTTTGTTTTGTTTTTTCTTCATTTCCAATGATGAGATTGGGGATTAGCACATCAGAATTGCTTAAGAGATTCTTGTTGATTCGTTGGTATATTGATTAGAGGTTAATACCTAGGGGAATTTTGAAATTCCTTTCTAGGACAAACCCTCCCTGTGTAGGAGTTGAAAATCATCTCTGAGAAAGCCCTTCCCCATTCACAAGTACCTTTTTGAATCACAAAACATAAGTCCTTCAGTGTTGATATATCCCCATGGGACCATGAGTGTTTGGCACCTTAGGAGATGCCCCGATAAATGGTTCTAGGGTTCTTCTGATCATTTTGATATCCTTGAGAAAGAATGGGAACAGAGTTTGCAATGGATTTCAAACAAAGGACAGTCTTCTTGGATCAGTTGGGATTCCCTCTTTCTGATTTATCATAGTGAAGATTCCTCACAAAAAGTATCTATAAGAGAGACTTGAGTTTCACAAAAGTGCAGATAATCAACTAGCAAGTCCCAGTCATTAGGCTCATTTTCCTGTCATATCTTTTATAAACCCTTAGTTAAGCTTATCTTTCTAACAGACTTCCCCCATAGTACCAATCCAAGAGAATTGTTATATAAGGAGTTGGAACAAATATGCAGAGCTCTGTTCAAATCCCCTCATTTCAAAGACACATGGAAATTAATGTGGAAGATATATCCTGCCTTGTTTCTGCAGGCATGCATGCCTTTCATTTTTATATGGTAAGAATTGAACAGAGCTGAGTTCCTGTTAAACAGCATGGTTCATTTTCCCTTCATCCACGTGGATTCATGGAAGTATCAGAAGAGTATTTATTCTTTAGCTAAAAGTTATGCAAACTTCTCGAGGCTGCAGATTTCAATTTGAAAATTCCACAAGCATTAGTTCTTTCATGAACTTTTCTCTTCAGCCAAAAACTGGAAGTACAAAATATAGTGACCTAAACATTTTGGTTTTAAGTTCAGTTCTAAAACTGGAAAGGTATCCACCCATCATTAATTAAAATAATGCCTCCTAAGATTGGCTGCAAAGTATGTTGCTATGCATGATGTAAATAAATAAGCCTTCAAACAAAATCTTCCTTTAATGGAACTTGTTGTGGAAAAATTCAAACACACAAACAGATAAACCAGGAGACAATTATGCTCACTACAAAATGGAGCTTAATAAGTACTTGTTGAGTTTAATTTAATTCATACCTGAGGGGTCTCTTAAATAATAACTAACTCCATTTGCCTAGTTGAAATATGACTAAAAAATGTGATTTACCTTGAATTTTGTAGGAAACCCAGTTTTGTGGGCACCCCTTTTGTGAACCCCATATAAAATCAATTAGATGCAACACAGTTGCTATGGATGTCCCAGAGCAGGGATGAGTAATATTTTACTATCATCTCTAATTTCCAACCACTGATGGTAGGGATATAAATATGGTGACCTTCATGAAAGGACTAATTAGGGACAAGGAGGAGAACATGTGAAAATGCATTTTCTTGAATTTTGGAGAACCTGGGAGTCCATGGGAATATTCTAACTCTTGAGAGGGTCAGAAATCTAGGAAAGCAATAGGTAAAGGAGGATGGAAGAAAGTGGTCAGAGGTCCATTGAGAAGTAAATGATGTGCCATCTTAGATATACATGCCATTGGTGGATGACCCTATCCTAGATGTTCTAGTTTCTTTAGAAGTAAGACTCATACTACCAACTGATAGTGAGATAAATATTAAATTTGCACAAAGGCAAATATATATATACATATGTATGTATGTGCATGTATGTGTATATACAATACAGTACACATTTAGTAAGTGCCTACTAGCTGTTGGGTGCTGAGCTAAGAGTTGGAGATACAAATAAGTAAAAGAAAAACAGTCTTTACCCTCATGGACTTTATGATCTAATGGTAAAAGACAATAAACAAAAGGAAGTTGAAAAGGGAGAGAAGCAGAGGTTACCAGTCAGAGAGGAAAGATGATGGTAGACTCTAAAATAAGCAGTGCAGCTGGTGGGAAATGAAGAGCTGGCTAAATTTCTGGACTCTCTTTAAAGATCATATTTGGGAGGAGTTTTTTCTTCTTCCCTCCAGGTCTCCAGTCAGAGGGACAAAGGCAACTGAGAGTGCTGATGAGAAGTGAGTGCCAAGGCTGAAGCAATTTCTATTATGATGAGTTTCCTGGTGATGAGTTTATCTTTGGGGGAGGGTGACCCACATGAATATGATAGACTGAAACTACAAAAATATACATGCATATGTATGTCTACATATATACACACAAACATACATATGTATATGTGTATATATGTGTATATATGAATGTATATCTATAGATCTAGATACACACACACATATTGTTTGGGGCAACTAGGTGATACATTGGATAGAGTACCAGGCTTGGAGTCAGGAAGACTCATCTTCCTGAATCTAAATCTGGCCTCATACACTTACTAGCTGTGTAATACTGGGCAAATCACTTGACCCTGTTTGCATCAGCTTCTCATTTATAAAACGAGCTGGAGAAGGGAATGTCAAACCACTCCAGTATCTGTGCCAAGAAAATTCCAAATGGGGTCACAAAGAGTTGGACACAACTGAAAAATGACTGAGCAACAAATTCACACACACTCAAGTATACACTTTCATAATAAAATTTTATACATTTGGGAACTACTGTTGGATGTTAATGGATATACATACATATTTATAAGCATACATGAAATAATATATGCATACACAATGCAATAGTATATTTGTATATGTACGCACATGTATGTATGTATGTGTATATACATACATACATATGTATACACACAGACAACCATACACATACAACAGGGGTTCCCAAAGACTAATTACAAAATATTCTACTTCTTTCACAGTAATTTGAAATTATCTAATACAGCTCTTTACACAGGAGACACTCAGTAAATATTTGTTCCAAGGATCAGAAATTTACAGTGCATCTTAAAAGATTGAGTCCCACCCCTCAATTTAAAGATTTTGTATTTGCTGGGAGGATCAGGACAAGCCTAACATGGGCATTAGAACTTGAAGTGAGCTCTGAAGGCAGAGAAGGATGCTAAGTAGAGGGAGGAGGGAGAGCATTTCAGGGATGAGGGATATTCTTGATAAAGGCACTAAGACTGGAGGAGTGTCAAGTATGAGGAACAGCAAGTAAACCAGTTTAGGTGGAACATAGCATGCATGAAGGGGAGTAATGTGCAGTAAGAATGGTGAGGTAGGTAGACTCAGATGGTGAAGAGCTTTGAATGCCAAACTGAAGAATCTTCTAGTTTATCCTAGAGGCAATAGGGAGCTGCTAAGAACTTTTTGAACCGGGGATGGAATGGTGATACTATGCTTTTGGAATATCACTTGTGGGGAATGGGTTGGAGAGTAAAGGTTTAAAGGTAGGGAGATGAATCAGCAAATATTGTAAAAGAGCAGGGATAAGACATAGTCCCTTTGCCCAAAGGGCTTACATTCTAGTTGGTGAGGCAAGGCATAATGACTACATACAGAATTAAATAATGAGTGTTACATAATGATGTTAAGTAAATAAAACACAGTAAGTATAAGAGAGTTGACAATTGTCCATGAGCAATATAAACAATGCAAATGTCATGAATAACATCTAGGAGGATTTATGGGTAATACCTGAATTTCCTCCATCTCTGTATTCCCCCAAATATGATACCTCAAGTTGAAACCCAAGTAGGGCCTTAGAGGTACTTCTATTTTTATAGGCAGAGTTGTGACTCTGCTACTTCCTCCTTTTCCATCAAGTATTTGGAGCCAAAAAACAATCAAATGACTTACTCCTTGGATTTTTTTAATACACTCCACAGGGTTTGAGTGAGCATTATTTCAAAAGTCAATTTCTACCAGCCTATGAGCACACATCTCACTTGTACTTACTGTAGACAAGACCAAGATAAACTGTATTATAAAAGGAAAAAGATGGCTTACTTCCACTTGGGTACTGAAGAATCAAGACTGACACCAAACCAGCCATCTGGTGAAATCTTGGAATTCCTTGCATATTTGTCCAATGAGTCATTTTAAAGAATTTGTGAAGTGTGCTGGGCTCTTTTTATTCTTACATTTTGTGGCTTTTCTCCTTAGAAAAACTTCCTGGATCTTTCCTCTTCTAGAGCCATTGTTCATTTTCAGAGATGGTGTCTGGTGAGCACTGAACAGGTCACTTTGTTTTCTTTCTCTGAATAAGAACATGAGGCCAAATGCTTTATTCTTTTCTGTTCCAAGGAGACTGACAATTTCATCAGCTACTTCATGCTTTCAATGAAAACTCTAGCCTCAAATCCTTTTAGCTGTGGACTCCTATGAATGTATTCTATAAAGAATTTGTCATAGGAAGGGTAGAAAGATTATTATCTCCAACCAGTAGTTTACTGCCATTGTCTTGTAAAAACACATCCATTAACAATGACTTTTGGAAAAATGAATTTACACTGGATTAAAAATTCTAGCTTCTCGAGCTATTACTCTGGACTTAAGTAGCTCAGATATTGGGACTGGTGATTATGAGGATGAGCAAAGGAAAATAAATAAACACTTGCAAATAGACTTGCAAATAGGTAATCTTTATTTCCATTATCCGATATATACATTCATTCTCAGCTATGATTTTGTAGCACACATCATAACATGAAAATACATTGATCTCAATGAAACATAGAAAAATATCTTGCATAAATGCAAGGCGTTATGGTTTGTTTGCTTTTTTTGTTGTTGTTTTTTTAAAGGACACTTAAAAAGGTATAATTTTAAACAATAATAACTTCTAAGAAATATATACATGTTATTTAAACAAATAAAATTCTAAAAAGGACAAGAAGAGAATAAGTAACCATGTGGAAAAAGAGAATGAGAAGATGTAAATGGAGATAATAGCTGAAAAGATTTTAATTGACTATGAAATACAGCTGCCCGGAAAGCACTTAAGTCTATGAAATAAGTCTATCAAAGCTACTTATGACATTTTTTAAAAATAGAGAACATGGCTCAAAATACCTTGAGGGTTTTTAGATTCCCTAAACAGCCATCCATGGATCAGCAGATAGAACCTGACAAACCTAGAATATGGGGTGGAATTAGGTGAGATATTCAGATAATAAATCCCTTTTTACTCCCCCCTCCAACCCCCTCCCCCAAGATTTCAACAATTATGGATAATTGTGGCCTACAGAAGATTGAAGGAAAAGAAAAAATACACTAGAATTAACTGGCACATAGTAAGTGCTTAATAAATGATTGTTGACTGACTGACACAACTATAACCTTCCAAGCTTGGACTTGGAACATTTGAAAAGAATGTTGCATATTGGGGGACAGCTAGGTGGTGAAGTGGATAAGGCATGAACCCTGGATTCATGGACCTGAGTTCAAATCCAATCTCAGACACTTGTGTGACTTGGGTAAGTCACTTAGCCCTTATTGCCCCACAAACAAACAAACAAACAAACAAACAAACAAAAAAAGAGTGTTGCATATCACAAAAGGTGGACAACCCTCCCCCCTCCCCAGCAAGTTACTTAGCTTTCTGAAGCCTTATTTTCCTCATCCAAAAAATGAGAATAATAATGGTACCTATCTCACTTGTAGAGTGAGCATCAAATGAGATTCTCTCAATAAAATGTTTTGCAAACTTTAAGGCCTTATATATAAATATTCATCATCACTACTACTAATAAAATGTGCTTGATAAACTTCAGTGGGAGACTACAGTTGAAACAATTAGCCATAACTAATTTTTGCCCTACATTAGAGAAGCAATGCCATTGTTAATAAAAGTTAACTGAAATATGTCTGTTGTTTGGGCTTTGTTTGTTTTTTTAGGTATTTCTCACAAATTTTAAGGTCAAGTCCCATTGAGTTGGATGTAGCAGAGCAAACAACTTCTAGATCTCAGAAGGGAATTATCAGTCTGATACATATCTTTTGTGGTTTGGGACTGCAAGAAAACAGGTGATCCAAGGCTTAAGGCCATAGGTGGCAAATTTGCGCTGCTTGAAAAGAAAATGAAAACTAAAGCTACAGTGTGGTAACCAATGGGTCCTGATAAGATTTATTGATCAGAGGGAAAAGACAGTGACAAGGCAAATATCCTAAATTATACATCTGGTGTGTATTGAAGCACACCAAAATGAACCTACATTAGATAATCAGTTCAGGATGGAGTTTGAGGCAGATAGAACACATAAGCATGCATGTGTATCATGTGAGTCAATTTTTAATTGTTCTTCTTAATTACCCTAGAACTTTTGGGTCTCCCTTTACAGAAGTGTCAGAAAGTGTCCCAGAGTGAAATGAGGACTTAAATCATCTTTACTGTGTCTTTTCCTTCTACACAAGGAGCCTCCAAAATTTCAGCCCAGTAACATTCCCATCATGATCTTCAAGCACTTAGAGAAGTGTAATATCTAGAATAAAGAGTGTGTTAGCATAGCAGAATAAAGTAGGAGGAAATCTATCTTCATTTCCCCATAGACCCTAAGTTATTCTGGGGCCAGGTTCATAGAAATTAATATGATTCATACAAAACTGTCCAAATGCCAGCATATATACATGTAAGATGCATGCACACACATGTGTGTACAATGTATACATGGTACCCAGATTTACTCATGCGCATATTCATGCACACATACATTCAAAGGTGAGTCTTTCATTCCTGGAATATTTCCATGTCTAGCCTTCGAAGGTCCTCACTGAAAGCAAATTCTCTAAAACTAAATCTTGACCAAAGACATTCTTTTCTACTAATTGGGCTAGACTCACACACTGTCAGCTAGCTTACAAGTTAGAGTCAAACACTCCTGAGAGAAAGGGCTATTGGCTTTCTGCAGAGGAATAACACAATTCTTTAGATGTTCATTCATTAAACAAATAGCTATTTAGCACCTACCAAGAGCAAGGCATTGTGTCTTACTGCCAAGATATCTTTGTTTTCTGCTGCTGTGACCTTCCAAATCCAAGTGCAAACCTCCTAGAGAAAAGAAAAATGTGTTGGCAAGCTCTCAGTTGGCCTCCTATGGCTACAAGGAGAAAAATGTAATATGAATATTTAGAAGGATGAAAGAACCCAGATGTTTGGCACTGATGAACCAAAATATCAGGGTGGCTGACTTTCCATTCATATGTTTTGGTACAGTGTAGATACAGCTTATGATGCTCACAGGTTGCAGAAGGCTTGGATAGAAATATGTGGTACCTTAATTAGGGACTATGGACTGGAAGTGGACCATGCATATATGGAACTTCTAGATAACAAAATTCTCTCTACCCAATGCAAGTGATCACCTTCTCTGCAACTTACAGGCTTGGAGGGTTGCCTAGGTCACTGAGGGATTAAATGACTTACCCCAGTCAGACAACCAGTATTATCAGAGTAGAACTTAAACCCAGGTCTCTATCTTTTATCTTTCATGAAGCATCTCAAACAGTCCAAATCCTAAGGAATATAATCATGTAGGCAAAGTCTTCCTTGCATCCCTCTTACCTCCTAGCTCTGGCAACTGATGTCTTTTTAAGAATATTCCTCCTGCCCTCTCCAATATCCAGAAGGGACCTCAGAAATCATCTCATCCTACCACTCTTTTGACAGCTTGGGAAACTGAGGCCCACAGAGATAACAAAATCATGGACTCAGAGTTGGAAGAGAAATAAGAGGCTGTCTAGTCCAATCTGTGTCTGAGGAGGAATCCTCTCTACAATGATTAATGTTCATGTAGCTTCCTCAGTAATGAGGAGAGGGACTTCCTAATTAATGAGGCAAGACATTCCACTTTTGGATAACTGTGGTTGTTAGGTAACATCTCTTTAGAACAATCTGAAATCTGCAACTCTGTAATGTCCACCTATTGCTCCTAATTTTGCTTTCTGGAGTCAAACAGAAAAAGGCTAATCTCTCCTTCATGTGTTACTGTTGTTGTTATTGTTCAGTCATTTCAGTCATGTCTGACTCTTTGTGACTCCACTTGGGGTTTTGTTGGCAAAGATACTAGAGTGCTTTACCATTTCCTTTTCTAGTTCATTTGATGAGAAAACTGAGACAAATAGGGTGAAGTGACTTGCCCAGGGGCACACAGCTAGTAAGTGTCTGAGGCATATTTGAACTCAGGAAGATGTCTTCCTGACTCCAGGTCCTGTGTTCCATTTACTGTTTTACCCAGCTTCCCCCCTCTACATGAAAGACATTTAAATGCTTGAACATAACTGTCATGTAGTCATTTCACCCCATACCCAGATTTCTCTCCTCTAGGCTAAACATGCCTCCTTCTTTCAATAGATCCCCATGGGTCACTGATTCAGTCAGCATAATGGGCCCTCTTATTGTGTGTGCATTCCAGTTTGTTAATACCTTCCATAAAAATCTGGAACATAGAATTGTACATAATATCCCAGATATGGTGTGAGGGCAAAGAAAAGCAAAACAATCACAGCCTTCATCTACACCCTATGTTTTTGTTAAAGCAGCCTAAGATCACTCTAGCTTTTTTTTATTAATTCTTCTTGACCAAGTCACAGTGGCAGAACTGGAACTAGAACCCAGGATAATAGCATTTGATAATATACAACATCACTGAGGTAGAGTTTTTGTTTTGTTTTGTATTTTAACAGGAATTAAATCTTAAGATAAAGGTGGTGTAGTAGGTGCTTTATAAATAGCACTTAGCACAGTACTTGTATATAGTAGGTACTTAATAAATATTGATTGATCAATAGAAATAGCTAATATTTATGTCTTAAACATTTTTTAGCATTTGTGGTTTGCAAAACACTTTACAAATATCTCATTTTATCTTCACAACAAACTTAAGGATGTTGGTATTATTATCCTCATTTTATAGATGAAGAAACTGAAGCAGGCAGGGGTCATAAATGACTTGATTAAGGTCATGTAGCTAGAAAGTACATGAGACTGAATTTTTCATGACTCCAAGATTGGTATTATATATAAATATTTGTTGGATTAGATTAGATTGGATTACACTAGATGAAACCTTGCTGGTGGAATTCAGGTATCAACCATCAGGTAGAGGAATATTTGAACATTTCTGCATTTAACAATGTATTTCTATAATTTAGCCTAGGGTTAGAGTTATACTGTTCTCAATGATCTAGACTCATAACCTACTGAGAATTCCTTTCCAGAGCCACTAAAATCACACCTATGGTCAATACTTCCCAGATTCTCCCATTTGAGTATGAAACATCCTCCAGTTCAGTATGGAGTCATTTTGCTCATAATCCTACAGTAAATGCCTCCTCCACAGTTAGAACCCCAAACCCCATGGAAACAGACCTGAGACATGTCTATCAGGAAAGTATTAACTCTGCGGGACAACATTCAGTCATATCCTGCCTTGTATCAAGGACTTTCCTTTTTTTTTATTTTTCATTGGCCTTCTGACTGTCAATCTCAGGAAATATATAAAAAAAAAAAACAGGATGGCAAGGATGGTTTGAGAAAACCTTGTCATCAGTTTGAGATATCATTATTGAAACAGCTTCCAGTGGTCAACATCTTCGAGATGAGATGGGGGAGTGATGGGGGAAGTCAAATACTTCTTTCCCTTTGGTGTTTGTTTTTGCCTCTGATGGTATTCCCTGACCAGTAATATATGTCTTGACTTCATGAACTGTTTTCCTGCAATAATTCGTTGGTGGAAAATACAGTAATTCTGCCAAGAGTTTGAATTTCCCCATGGCCCCACGTGCCTGGGCCAGAGATCACAATTCTTTCTGTTTAAAAACACTTCCAGCCAGGTTCTTCTGTTGCCTGTTGAATAAACTTTGCTTTGAGTTGGAGTGCAAGAAAACATCTCACATAGAGAATTCTGCAATTTAAATACATTGATAAAGGGAAACAGGGTCCAAGGAAATGGGAAAGAAATTATTGCAAATTACCTTATGATGGACTGTCTGATTTCAAGCATTTTTTTGCATGGAGAGGGGTGAGGATGGTAAAGAAAGTTACTGAAAAAATAAGGAACAGGCAGGATAATAGGATCATGGATTTAGAACTAAAAGTGCCCTTAGAGGTCATCAGGTCCAAAATCATCATTTCATAGATGAGAAAACTGAGGCAAAGAGACTTAAAGTGAATTGCCCAAGATCACATAGTAAGTAGCAGGACTAGAATTCAATGACAGGTGCTCTGATGCCAAATCTAGCAATATTTCCTCTACCTAATGGAATTAAATGTTCTCTTTCTCTCAAGTGGCAGTTGAGGGAATTAAGTAAAAGTTTCATTCCAACCAGTGATCAGTACAAAAATTGTATTTACTGTGTTTCATTCAATTCAAAAATATAATTTTTTTTTTTTGCGGGGCAGTTGAGGTTAAGTGACTTGCCCAGGGTCACACAGCTAGTAAGTGTCAAGTGTTTGAGGCTGGATTTGAACTCAGGTCCTCCTGAATCCAGGCCACTGCATCAACTAGCTGGCCCCTCCAAAAGATTTTTAAAGTGGATTCACTGTGGAGATTCTTAGGAGGTGGGTTGGAAACAGAGGCAAGTTACCAGATTCTAAGGACAGTGTTTTTACCCTGTAATTCCACATTGCCTTTCATGTTTTAACTACTAAAGCAAGGATTTTCAAACTTTTTGAAGTTACAGAAATATCAGAGCATCTTGACCAAGCAGTAAATATTTAATGACATTTATAGGGCGAAATGATACATGTTAAGCAGTCTAGTCTGAAATAATCTTTTTTTCATTTTAATGTCCTTATGACACTTTTTCCCCCTGTCTCTAGAAGACAATACTTGTACTGTCTATTTTCAGACCATGTCTCTGATTAAACTTGATCAAGAATGCACCATTAGAGGGTGAAGATGAAAGTATAATTTGGTGATAGAAGAGAATTTTATGGAAGGAATTTTATGCAGCAACAACACACTCATCTGCACTTAAAAGATTGGGGAGGCTGAGTGGAAGGGAAAGTTTCATTAGCAAGACAACCCTCAGAAACTTAACCAATTTTTCTGAATAAAAATCCAATGCAATAAGTGTGTATTTAATACCTACTATGTGTACCTACTGTAGTAGGCACTAGGGGTATAAAAATGAAATATAGTCTCATCCTTTAGGAGTTAATATTATTCAATTTAGGTTCTTATGGGTCAAGAAATATAAATACATGACTACTGAATTTAACTAACAAATCAGACAATCATAGAATGTTAGACCTGGAAGGGACCTGAGAAATAACAATGATGGTAATCATAACAATAGTTAACATCTGTATAGCACTTTGAGCCTCAGCTCAGTCTTCTATATATTAGGTATAAAGGTGCCTATAGTACTTAGCCCATGCATTCTTGTTTGAATTAAATGAGATGAGGTGTGTAAAGAGCTTCACAAAGTTTAGAGATCATATGACTTTAAGCTCAGGCTTGGGAACCCCATCTGTAAAGGAAAAGTGCACTCAAATAAAAATAGTTTGGAAGATGAGACTTTTTCAGAACATGCCCTCAGTTATCCTGGAACTTGATATTTTAAGATGCTCTCCTCTCCCATTCCAATATAAAAATAAACTTCTAATATGCCACATACTTTGTTTATATTGTGAGCTAAATCATATCCCTATTACCATAATAATGTATGCCCATCTCTCCCATTCATCATAGCATAGAAAACTCATAGTCCATGTACTGGTCTCTATTCTCTCAGTCCTGATTCTTTCTGCCCCCAATCCTAACCCCAACAGTAACTCCAATCTTTTAGTGAGTTAGTCAACAAGCATTTATTAAGTACTTATTTTGTGTCAGACACTTCACTAAGTGCTGATAATACAAATATGACCCAAGAGAAAAATTCTAGTCAATTAGGGGAAATTTACTTTCCCATAATTTTAATATCAGCATTATAGGTTACTCCCCATCTCTTTAAACTAGTTGCTCATATGATCAACGAGCATTTCATCATCACTATACTAAACAACAACAAAAAAGAAGCACATGGGAGGAGAAGAAACAGAACTATTAAGAATTTTTAAGCATGGTCTCTGCCCATAAGAACCTTATAATCTACTTGGAGAGATAAGGTAAGGGTACATTAAAGAGCTCACATTTTTCAAGGGCTTAAGGGTGTATAAAGGGTAGCTAGTGGCTCAGTGGATATATCACTGGGCTTGAAACTAGGAAGACTCATCTTCATGAGTTCATATTTGGACTCAGACACTTACTAGCTGTGTGACCCAGGGCAAGTCTCTTAATCCTGTTTGCCTCAATTTCCTTCTCCATAAAATAAACTGGAGATGGAAATGGCAAACCACTCCACTATCTTTGCCAAGAAAAACCCAAATGGAATCACAAAGAGTCAGACATGACCGAAAGCTATTGGCCAACAACAGAGTATAAATAACACTTTCCTCACAACAGTTCTGTGAGGGAGGGAACAACATTTTCATTAATCTTGATAGATGAGAAAACTGAGTTTCAATGAGGTGAAGTCCTTCCTATGGTCACATAATTACTAAGTGTCAGAACTTGGCTTGAAACCCAAGTCTCCCGACTTCCAATCTAGTATTCTGTGTACTCAGCAGTATATTCTAACAAATAGGTGCTGCAGGGGGATGGGGTGTGAGGGAGTGAACTTCAGGCTGAAGTGGAAAAGGGAAGCTTCCCAGAGCTGAGACTTGAGCAGGCCTTCAGGATGGGTAGGGTTTAGATGGTTTGAAAACATTTGGCCTGGTATGTCACCTTGAGGATATCTTTTACATGTCCTTTGATAAATACTTCTTCATAAAAGTAAAGATACTGTTAGTTCTAGAATATAATTTGTAAAAGTCTACCTGTTTCCTTTTCAGACCTTCACTGAGGATACCTTCTATACATGTATAGATTATTCTCATAATGATTTCATAGAGATAAGAATAGACTGTGAATGAATGGATATACCAATACACATGAAATACAGATCTTTTAAAATATAAAAGGAAAGCTGGCTAATCTCTCTCTCTTTTGTTGATGCCTTTTGATTCTGTATCACCTATATTTCCCAGTATTTGCCTCCTTGACTGTCTGGACGTAAGTGTCCTCATTTGTAAAATAAGGAGATTGGGCTACCCTACCATCATCTCTATGTTCCCTTCAAGCTTGACATAATGTTCAGAACAAAGAATTAGCTACAAATTTGTCTTTTCAAGATATAGATTTTTCACAAATAACATTTATTTAAATTGGGGGCACATCTAAATCATGAGTAACATGGAGAAGAATTCTTATAAAGAAACAGCATCTATATAATTTCCCTTTTCACTAAAAATCCAGGTAACAGATCTCCTTATCTTTAGGGAATGTCTGAGACACTTCAGAGATGACAGGCTCAAATACCCTTCAGGAATCAGTAAATACCAAGATGCTGTTTCCACTGGCATGGGATTGAGTCTGGAGATAACAATGGAACTTTTGTGAGTGCACATGTGGGGCCAGGACTTCCAATGAAAATAGAATTATGTCATTGCTGCGCCACTACATACTAGGGATTTTTGGAAGCCCAGCTGTACATTCCAAGATAAAATATTAGGTCATTTCAGGGCTTGAGGTGGAGTGAGGTAGGATGGTGTCCCAGTTCTTTTTTTGGTAGTTGATGTGCTAGGACAAAGCCAAAGAATGAAATAAGCCACTGCCCCTCCAGATGACAATTCATTCGTTCTTAAAATCTTTCAGAGATGATGCCACCAGATTATAACCAAAATTTAGTTCCAGTCCATTAAAATCTTCATTTGTCCAACTTTTTATTTCTTTGTGGGTAACCTAAATCCTTCATTGGAGTGTGTAGCATGAGCCCATTTCCTCTTAGGACAGCTTCACTGATGGTGAAAAACAATTTCTCATCCTACCTGTTATATGTTCCTAGAACTTCCTTCTCAGTATTTTCTCTTCTGTTTAATAAAATGCAGTTTCCATACAGCAGCAGATAATTAATTGTATAGCTCTCTACCTATAGTATCTGATTTGATCCTCACAAAAATCCTTTGGGGATAAGCATTGTGAGGATTAGCACCTTCATTTTTCACATGAAGGAGTTGAAGCTCAGAGAAGTGGAATGCCTCCCCATGATCACTCAGTGTGTCAGCAGTGGAATTTTGACTTGTGTCCCTCTTACACTAATTTCAGTACTATAGAACAGGACTTCCTAAATTTTTTCCACTTGAAACCCCTTTTCATCTGAGAAATTTTTATGTGACCCTGGGTATATAGGTATATAAAATAGGTATGCATAACCTTTTACTGTTGCTAAATTTTTCATGACCCCCACATTCAGTTACATAACCACATATGGGGTCCTGACCCACAATTTAAGAGGCTTTGCTGTGGAGGGAGGGCGGGAAGAGGAAAAAATATATTAAGTACTTACTATGTGCCAAGCACTGTCCTAAGCACAAGGAATACAAATATGAAATTGCAGATAGTCTTTGCCCTCAGGGAGCTTACATTCAAATAAGAGAGATAAGACATAGGAGAAAGGTAGCCAAGGAGGGAGCATTTTGGTTAAGAAATGAATACTGAATGGAGTCATAGAGAAGTAGAAGCCAGATGGATGGAGTATTTAAATATGCTTTAATCTCCATTCAGGGTTGTGTGCAAAGCTGTGTGCAAATCTGTGCAAATATCTCTGATTCACAGATATTCACTGGGGACCGATTACTTATCATACAAACAGCTTCTACTCAGGAAAAGCACATTGCGTTATATTTGTGTCTCATAAAATCCAAAAGAATGATTCAGTTCCACATAATATTTAATGAAAACAGCTACTCATTAGAGAGCAGTTCCTTCCAGGCAAGTAAATATCTGGGAGATCCTTTTGCTTTTGCCAGTTGAAACTAACTGCATTGTTTTTAATGGTAGCCAGAGACTTCCTTTCTTGACAGAGCACAGTAAGTATGACATCTAGGATATATGTAGTTAAGAGCCACTATTAAAGGTTTCTCAAACATTTCAGAATTGAAACAGGTGAGGGCTTGATGTATTTTAATGACATTTCTTGACTATATGAGATCTCTCATTATAGGCACCCTAAACTACTATCTTCCATTACTCAATGACTTTTTATTTTCTACTCATCTTCTACATTTTCAGTGGATGAGGAGACCCTTATCTAACTCTAGGCTAATCCATTCATTTGTGTTCTTGTTTGTATTCCCACTTATCTCCTATAGAGACCTCTTCCCTGCCCCTTTCTCTGTCTCTGTCTCTGTTTGTCTCTCTGTCTCAGTCTCTGTCTTTCCCAGTTTCGTTCACTCTCTGTCTCTTTCCCTGTTTTTCTGTCTCTTTTTCCCTCTTTTGTCTGTCAGTTTATCCATATCTCTTAAATCCCATCCATCTTTGCAAGGCCACCAGCTAATCCACTCTATTATCCTCATCTGGATAGATGCCTCTCTGAGGTATACACCCAGTCCAAATATCTTCCCCAAACTTGAGATACATTTCCAATTGTCTGATGTATATAATTACCTGGACATCACATTCTAACAGAGGAGAAAACATGTAAATATATACATACCAGACATATATAGTACATATGGAAGGTAATCTCAGAAGAAAGGCATGTGGGGGGTGGAGTTGGGAAGACAAAAAGGGGACAAGAAGGACCTCTTGCAGAAGCCAGGATTTTATCTGGGCCTAGTAAGAAACCAAAGAAGCCAGGAGCTAGAAGTAAGTAAGGAAAATATTTCAGGGAGACCAGCTAATCTCAGGACACAGAATCGAGAAATGGAGTGTCTTATGTGAGAAATGACAAGGAGGACAGTCACTGGATCATAGAGCATATAGAGAGACATAAAGTGTAAGAAAACTGGAAAGGTAAGAAGAGGCCAGGTTGTGAAAGGTTTTCAAAGTGAAATGGAAGATTTTATTATTGTTCCTGGAGGTGATAGAGAGCTACTGAAGTTTATTGAATAAAGGGCTGTTATAGTCAGACTTATGCTTTGGGAAATTCCCTATGGCAGCTGATGGGGGATTCGCAAGATCTCTTTTACCTTTCCCTTCCTTTGAACTCACATACAAGTCCTGTCGCTTCTTAAACTATTGAAGTAGCATCCTCTTCTCTTCATGCCGTAGTTCATGCAAATGTAAAATAATCTTTCTAATGCACATATTTGACCTCATCATTTCCCTAATGACAAATCATCATTGCTTTCTTATTGCCTATAACCATTCACCATGCCTGGAATGCATTCCTTCCTCATTGCCACATCATGGAAACCCTGAGCTTATTCAATATTCAGCTCTTGTGACCCCTTCCAGTTAAAGTATTTTCTGATTCTCCCAGCTATTTGTACCTCCCATCCATAAACCATCTTATATTCATTCTGGATCTATTTCTACATGCATATATGGCTTCCCACAATAGAATTTGCCATTGTATCGTCGTTACCTGGTACATAACAGTTATTTCACAAATGCTTATTAATTCATTAGCATTGAGGGCCCGTCACTTTCTGGCAAGAACCTTTCTCTCCAGCTTTATTTCATACCATAACACTTCACAAATGAAACTTAAGCTGTTCCTTAATATTGTCGTACATTGTGCTATATCTATACATTTACACTGGCCATTCCCCATAGCAGTAACTCATATTTATATAATAACAATAATAATAATAATGAAACAATGATAATAGTATTTGTGAATTCAAATGTGGCCTCAGACACTGTGTAAGCCTGGGCAAGTCATTTAACCCTGGTTTCCTCAGTTTCCTCACCTGTAAAATGAGCTGGAGAAGGAAATGGCAAATTCCCCCCAGTATCTTGGCCAAGAAGATCCCAAATGGGATCACAAAGAGTTGGACACAGCTGAAATGATTGAAAAACAACAAAATTTATATAGTGTTTTAAGGTTTCGAAAGGTCTTTAAACATATTAATACATTCTATGCTCATAACAATCCTGTGACATAAGAACTATTATTATTTCTATTTTACAGATAAGGAAACTGAGGCACAGAAAGATTGAATGACTTGTGCAGGTCACACACTTAGTGAACATCTGATTCAAACTCAGGTCTTCCTGACTTCAGGTTCTACACTCTACCTGTTATATCACCAAGCCACAAGCACCATCCTCATAGCAACCCCATAAGAAAGGTGGTGAAGTACTATTAAGCCCATTTTCTGAATGAGAAAACTGAACCACAAAGAGGTTAAGCAACTTGCTGAGAATCACACAGCCTAGAATCAGGAATCAAAATCAGGTCCCTTGACTCCAAATTCAGTATAATTTTCATAACTCCATGTTGCCTCTCATAACTGCTATATACTCCAAACTTCCTTCTTTTGCCTATGGAAAGCATTTTTAACTTCGAGGCCTGGCCAAGTGGTCAGCTCCTCCATGATCTTCATAGCTGAAAGTGATGTCCCCTTCCATTTTCATGGATCACTTTGTTGTGCCCCTATCACATTGTACTTTGGATCATACATGGTTATAAATTTCATTTAAAAGCAAAATCTCTCATCTTTTCACCTTTATATCCCCACTACTTAGCAGGACCTCTTACCTTATAAGTGTTTGATAAGTTTTGTTTCATTTAAACTGAATTGAGTATATGTGTAATGTCTTTGTCTCAGGAATTCAAAGTATTTCACACTTTTCAGACTTTGCAGCCAAGTCAAAATCTCATTTTATGAAAATAATAAATTTCACAAGGCATTAACTTAAAGAGGCATTATGATATATATAGACCATTGTCAGTTAATAGAAAAAGTATATTTTGGGGGGAAGTAGGGAAAGTGAATCACTCAGAAAGCTAAGCACTTGATCTAACTTTATACTCAGAAAAAAATGAATGAATGAATGAATGAAAAAGCACTCATTAAGTGCTTACTATGTGTCTGTCACTGAAGATATAGATATAAATAAGCAATTCAATAATGACCTTTAAGAAACTTACATTCTAATAGGAGAAATCAAAACATAGAGGACTGGTGGCCCATAGCATACTTGTTTCACATGTCATTTCCAGAAATGGCAATGTTTATTGTTGTTGTTCAGTCATTTTAAGTCATGTTTGATTCTTCATGACCCCATTTGGTGTTTTCTTGGCAAAGATACTGGATTGGTTTGCCATTTTCTTCTCCAGCTCATTTTACAGATGAAGAAACTGACACAAATGGGGTTAAGTAACTTGCCTAGGGCCACACAGCTAGTACGTATTTGAGTCCAGATTTGGGGATGAGTCTTCCTCATTCTAGACCCAGTGCTCTCTCCACTATGCCATCTAGCTGTCCTATGGTAATGTTCCTTTGATTACTATACTCAGAGTAGGATTAGAAAGCAAAGTGGAGAGGGGTTTAGTAAGAGGCCTGGATCTGACAAGATGAAGTGAATCTTCATGATCAGAGTCTGGTATTTGAAAGTGGGAGTTAGAGTTCCTGGTCTGAGGAGAGGGAGAGGGAGAGGGAGAGGGAGAGGGAGAGGGAGAGGGAGAGGGAGAGGGAGAGGGAGAGGGAGAGGGAGAGGGGGAGAGAGAGAGGGAGAGAGAGAGAGGGAGAGAGAGGGAGAGAGAGAGAGAGAGAGAGAGAGAGAGAGAGAGAGAGAGAGAGAGAGAGAGAGAGAGAGAGAGATAGATACTGAAATGTAGGTGTCAGCATAAAAATATCCAAGAACCTAGGCATCTCGCCTCATGTCTGTGTCTTTAACCATATGATTCATTCAGTATTGTATTCCTTACTTGGAAAATACAAAGTGTTTAGCTTAGTATTTAAGGCCTTCAATGATCTAGCTAGAATCCATCTTGCCATCTTTATTTTACATTGCTTATTCCCCTTCCCATATTTTATATTCCAGATAAATTGAACCACCCAATGCTTCCCTGATTTGATCTTCCATCTCCCTTCTTCAATCATCTGTAGGTGTCATAGTAGTCAGACCAGAATGCATTTAATCTTTATCTCCATCTCACAGAAGTTTTATCTTCTACTAAAGGGCAACTCAGATGCCACCTCTTCTACAAAGTCTTCGATCCACCCCCGCTTCAGTTGATAGCGCTTTATCTCTCCTGAAATAACTGTTTTTATTTCTCTGCACAAATTTTGTATCCTCTCAATAGAACACAAAATTCTGAAGGGCAGATATGGCTTCATTTTTTTCTTTGCTTCTCCAACATCTATTGTACAACCAGATATTTAATAAATACTTGACAGGTACTTGGTGACTTAGATTGAGTAGCTCCTCAAACCTGAATAGATTTATCACTCAATGATTTACAGAAACATTTTGTAACAGGTTTCCTATTCAAGTAATGCATTATTTGGGTTCAATGTAGAGGATGAATATGGCCCAAATCACCATCCAGTGTCTGCTCACAAAGAAGGAAAAATAAAGTAAATAGCAAAGTATTGAGCAGCAAAACAAGTTAAAGGGGATAAATCATGTGAGAAGATGATTCTTATACCCTTCTACCCCCATAGACAAACAAGTACAATTTCCCACAGACTCACAAAGAAAAAATTTTTTTGAAAACTCCATGCTCTGGGAAGCATTCATTTCCATCTACATTTTAAGAAAACTCTTCTGCTTAAGACTTCGTGGCTGTGTTTCCCAGCTGTGCCTTAGGACTGGTATCAGTACCATCTTCCACGTGGTTTGGGGTTCCCTTGATTCGGCTATAAGATTTGGGCATGAATCTCTGTTCTGTCATTTATTAGTTTGGGCAAGTAGTTTAGATTCTCTGATCTCCTAAGTATCAGCTACAGAAGGTACTTATGAGGATCAAATAATTAAAGTGCCATATAAATAATATTAATAACAGGGGCAGTTAGGTGGCGCAGTAGATAGAGCACTGGCCCTGGAGTCAGGAGTACCTGAGTTCAAATCCGGCCTCAGACACTTAATACTTACTAGCTGTGTGACCCTGGGCAAGTCACTTAACCCCAATTGCCTCACTAAAAAAAAATTGATTTAGGATAATATTAATAACAATCATAATCACTAACATTTATATAACACTATGAGCTGTGTGCTTCATGATTTTTAATTCATTTGATGAATGTGAGCTGCTGTCATGAGAAATAATAATAATAACAATAACAATGATAACAATCTGGTCTTTTTTCAGTTGTGCCTGACTCTTCATGAACCTATTTGGGGTTTTCTTGGCAAAGATATAGGAAAAATTTGCCATGTCCTTTTCCAGCTCATTTTACAGATAGGAAATGAAGGTTACAGGATCAAATGACTTGCCCGGGTTCACACAGCTAGTAAGTGTCTGAGGCTGGATTTGAACTCAGAAAGATGAGTCTTCCTGAATCCAGGCCTGGCATTCATAGCTAACATTTACACAGTACTTTAAGGTTTGCAAAGCACTTTACAAATATTATATCATTTGATCCTCATGACAGAACTGTGAGGCAAGTGCTACCCCTGCTTTACAGATATGGAAACTAAGTTGAGAAGAATCAAATACCTTGTCCAGAGTAACAGAACTAGTAAATGTCTGAGACAGGATTTGAATTCAGAGCTTCCTGACTTCAAGGAAAGCATACATTTTTTTTCTTAATGTGGATTAGTTTTACTTAGTACAGATAACCCAGGTTATCCATATGAAAAATACATGCAAATGCCTAGAAGAGAAATTAAGTCTCTTAATTCAATACAAATCAGTAAAGACTTATTAAGTATCTGTTATGAGCAAAGTGAATAAATAATCACAATATAGTTAGAAAAGACAGAGAGTGTGTTAACAACCAGGGGACAAGGGAAAGGCTCCTCCTCAGACGGGGATACGGGCTGAGCCTTGAAGGCAGCTAAGAATTGGAAGATGCAAACATAAGGTAGAAGAGCATTCCATGGATAGGAGACTGTCTATACAAAAACCGGGGTGGGAAATAGAATCCAAAGTTTGGGGACCAGAAAGGTCAATTTGGCCAGAGTGGAGAGAGTGCGACAGGTAGTAGTATCCAATAAGTCTGGGAAGGTAATCTGGAACAAAGACCACAAAAGGTCTTTATATGGTTCAGCACCAGTCAGCTCCCATTACTAGGAAAAAAAAAGATTCATAATGCATATCTTGGTAATTCTAGATCATTAGGATCATTTTCCTGTACAAAGAATATTGTGTTATTAGGGTTAAATGGAAGTTCTATTTTTGCTCAGCCCCCTTCATACAAAGAAATTTTTAGATATATTTATTTTTCACTTGAGATGCATGTAAGGTATTATTAGAGAAGACAAGCACTCAAAAGAAATGAGAAAGTAAGTTTAAATAAAATAGGGGTCATCCAAGTTTTTTTCTTCCCTCAAAATTCAAACCAGCCTTTTCTTTTTGGCAGCTGTAGATAGACTAAGCTGATCCCCTTACTTGCTATCTTCCATCTTGGGACTTCTGTACTCCTGGAGAGTTGTATATAAAAACAGGACAAGGCCAAGTGGGAATGATTTCTTTTTGCCATGCACATAGATAAAAGCCTACTTTGAGCTTTTGGATGCTGCTTGCTGACTTCCAGGTTGGTCTGTTAGGCACCCAAGTTTATGACAGAGAATTTTCCAGAATGAATGAGGTCATAGCCACTAAACAGACAGATTTCTCAGAGATATCCAATCCAATTTTGCAGACACTTGAAAGATGACATAGGCACTGAGCAGCTGGACTTCTTGTTGCCTGTGGGATCCAAACATTCAGAGCTTCATCTTCCAGGAACATCTACAAAACTGTTACTTTCACATCCAACTATGGGGGGAGCAAATACCCTTTCTCACATGGAATTAGTGTTTAACACCAAGGAAACCTACTAGTAGCCATCTTTGTTGTTGTTGTTCAGTTGTTGTTCAGTCCTGTCCAACTCTTCTTGAACTCATTTGGGGTTCTCTTGGCGAAGGTATTGTAGTGGTTTGCCATTTCCTTCTCTAGCTCATTTTACAGATGAGGAAACTAAAGCAAACAGGTTTAAGTGACTTGCCCAGGGTCACACAGTCTGAGGACAGATTTCAACTCAGGAAGATGAGTTTTCCTGTCTATAGGTCCTGCATTATATTCACTGCACCACTAAGAAAATTTACAGGTAGCTATTACTATAGGCCAAATTGAACCTCATCAATGTAGATACTGAAATTCATTTATAAATACACTCAACTGCCTTTGACAGTACAAAATTAGCCCATGAATGACCTAAACTTGAAAATAGTTAAAATTCATTAAGGAAAGGAGCAGTGAGTTGGCCTCTTTGGTCTGAGAAAGTTACCCAAATTACTTTGTTCTAGTCTACTAGGGGAGCTAGAACAAAAGACTGTTGGCTGGCTGCTTACTGAGTGGAAGAACTCACACATAACTGCTACGTCTTCTATGCAACTGAGGGAAATTCTGTGTGCCCATGTCCCTGAAGTGCTTGCTTTTACTTAGGAAATATTCTAGGATTCAACCTTCAGCATATAATATGGCAGGAATGGCATGCCAGAATGAGAGGGAATATTAATTAGCCTCTGGCCTGTCCTAACAGTAGTTCATTGTCTTGACATGAAAGCATTTGTTTAAATATTAAACAGTGAAAACTCTCCTGGTCATTAAGCCAATAACAAAAGCAGGATGGAAACAGGTTAATAATCTTTGCCTCTGGCCAACTGAGCAGCCGGAATGCCATCAGTCTTTGGGGGCATGTTACCCACCAGAAGGAAGCCCCCTGCATCCTTGCTTGGGCAGTCCAGACTTCATTCCCACACATTGCGCATGGCTCTCGATATGATACGTGCCTCCCATCTCATAAACTATGAGGATGGTGAGCAAAAGTTTCAGTTTTCCTTTGGTTTGGTTTGTGTATCCACAATGGCCTACATTCTTCAAAGTATCTTTGACACGTAGAGCTTCTAGCCAAGGAAAGACGCATTCAATCGAGCCCATTTTTAATCCAAATTTCAAACAAAAAGATGACATTTATTTGGCTCTTGCTCTCTCTTATTTAAATCAGTTCGAGTCAGGAATTTCTAAATGGCTACATGACACAGACTGTCCTGTATGCTTTGTGGAGATCCAAAGAATTAGAAAGGACAGTGCCTGCCCTCAAGGACTTTACAGTCTCGTTGCTAAAGCATACCTGAGGGCAAGATTCCATGGAGTCACTCTACAAAATATGACTGTTTTGAACTCTGGTAGGCTAACTCTTCAAATCTTCTATCATTAAAATTTTGTTCATACGGCACAGTATGCTGATCTCTCTATCTCCCAGTGTACTGCAGGTTCCCAAATCCCGGTCATTCTGTGTCATGGTGTTAGTTTTAAGCAGCAGGTTCATGGTTCCATCTCCTAAAATGCTTATCCTTCTTCTACTCAGTTCTACTCCTCTCCAGGCCTACTCTAATCTGGTTTGCCCATCTTCTCACCTCTTCCACTGAACTCTTGCCTACTCCCACTGTCTTCTCAATAAACTCCCTTACAACATCAACTTTTCAACCAACACTAGCTCCGCCTTTTCTGGTTAACAGAAACTAATTCTGCTTTGGTTTGACCACATTCCTTGTTGTCTGCTCCATTGGTGGCCACTCCTTTTCCCATGTAACCTGGCGTATTCTCCCTGTAATCCATGGCCATTTCACAAGGGGATACTTCTACCTTCCTTACTATCTCTTTGAAGTCCATGACTGTTGTCATTTACTGAGTTCCAAGTCACTCTCCCAATTTTCACACTGACTTTAGGACTTGTCTCACAGCATTCCTCTCCGCTCCATTTTGTCTGTGGAGCCACTAGTCACCAAAAGTCCTTTGTTGGAAAGCTCAGGATTTTATCATGAGGTCTTTGCTCTCCATTATCTTTCATATCAAATCAGTTATCACAGGCTGTTGATTCCACCTTGTTGACACCTCTCACATGGGTCTCCCTTCTCAATTTCTACTGTCACCACCTTAGTATGATTCTCCTTACCACCCACTTGGACGACTGCCCTCACATGTTGTACAACCTGGTTCAAAGGGTCATTGTGAGGATCAGATGAGATAATGTGTGAAGAGAAAGGTCCATCTCAAATGACAGGGGTAAGGGAATATAAAAAGAAGGAAAAAAATCTATGACAGAACTGTCCAACTTTTTAAAAAGTGGCTTCAGTGGATAGTGAATTCCTTTTTATGGGGGGTTTCAAAAGACAGCTGGAGGATCATTTGTCAAGGAGCTTGTAGACAGGATTTGGAGAGGAACAGAACTAACAACAACAATAACAGCTTACATTTTATAAAGACCTGTAAGTTTACAATGTATTATATATGTGTGATTTCATTTGATACTTTGAGTTGACCAATCAATAAACAAGTATTTATTAGATGTTGTCTTTCTAAGATAGGTAGATATATCAGGTACTACTCTTTCCATATTGTAGATAAAGAAACCTAGACTGAGGGAAGTTAACTTATTTTACCATTGTCTTGCCAGGAGAAAATATTAGATGGGATAATCTAGGTACCTTGTAACTCATGGTCCAATGGTCAGGTCCCTTCCAACACTAAAATTTAATAATAATAACTTTCATATAACATTTGAAAATTGGTAAATCACTGTACACATATTATGTCATTTGATCTTTAAAGTAGCCCTGTGAAACCAGTGCTATTATTCTTCTCATTTGATAGATGAGGTAACTAAAGCTGAGAGAGGTCAAGAAACTTACCCAGGGTCACACAGTTAAATGATTGTCTAAAGTGAGATTCAGACTCTAGTCTATCTTGACCGTAAATCTGAGCACTCTGTCCACTGAACTGCCAGCCTGCCTTTGTATACACAACTTGTTATAATTGTGACTAGTCAAATGCAGTACCGAGAGGTAAAATTCTATGAACTCCCAGACCTACAGCCTCTAAAATATTGTCTTTTTGGAGTAGCCTGCTTTCTTTAAAATTAGCACTATTTATAGTGCCATAGAAAGATGGATTACAAGAGACTCAAAAAACATTAAGTATCAACTACATGTATACAAGGCATTTTAGACTAGGGAGATGATGATGATCATGTTAATTACAGGATTTGATTACAAACTGCTCAGACAGATGTTTTGAAAATTGTTGTTACAATTACATTTTGATATGGCAGTACCCAGGAAGAACATTGAAAAAACCCCAAAATGCATTTCCAGTAAAAAGCACCTAGTTTGTTTATTGTTAACCCTAAGGAGGGATTGGTTTTATGACACTATAATGCCAGAATTGACCATTGAAATGAACCACTTTTTTTTTAACCTCTCCATCCTAACTTGCTGTCTTAGGGAGGAGGGAGGGGAGAAAGGGAGGGGAAAAAATTTAGAACTAAAACTCTTATAAAAATGAGTGTTGCAAACTATCTCTACATGTAATTGGAAAAAAATAAAATACTATTAAGTTTTAAAAAATAAAAAATAAATGAAATCAATGCCATTGAGTTATAGTTATCAAAATTAATGTTAAAGAAAAAAATAGAGAAACAGATTTAGAACCTTTGTTTTAAATAATAACAACTATGAACCCATATGAGTAGTGGGTCCTTATTTTGCTAAATATACTTGAGCTTTTACTTTTGGTTCAATCACAATTTATTATCAAACCAATAAGTGGCACTTAATAAAAATCATATATTTTTTGTACTGAGTGATATCAATCAGTCAAGGTTGGTCTGGTTGGTCAAGGTTTTCTGTTCCATGGCAGTGTGAATAGCCAAGTGACGAAGAAAAGACTATTTCCCGAGGAGCAAAGAGACGAAGTCAACACAACTGTAATAAACAATGAAAACCACATTGCATCAATTCAAAATTCCCCCCTACAAAACTGGGCTGCAATAGGAACAAAGATAAGTGGAACCCTCCAATCTTAAATGCAGCATATGCTGTTTTCATGTTTTGTTATTTCCTTTTTGGTCCACCATTTTCTCTTGTACATCTTCAATCTCCTCCTCTTGATTGCTTCCTTCCCATCTACTTTTTTTTTTTTTTTGCAGGGCAATGGAGGTTAAGTGACTTGCCCAGGGTCACACAGCTAGTAAGTGTCAAGTGTCTGAGGCCGGACCTGAACTCAGGGAGTCCTGAATCCAGGGCCGGTGCTCCATCCACTGCGCCACCTAGCCGACCCCCTTCCCATCTACTTTCAAACATGTTCTATTCTCCGTAGTAATAATACTAAAGCTTTCCCTAGTCCCGTGTACCTTATTGAGCTATTATCCCATCCCTTGACTCTCACTATTTAACTTTCTGAAAAGTTGTCTGCATCTGATATCTTCTCTTCCTCACTATCCATTCTCCTCAGTTTCTTACAGCATGGCTTCTATTACCATTTTTCTTCTAAATCTGCTCTCTGAAAGGTCCTTGGTGACATCCTTCTGGGTGAATCCAATAGCCTTTTTACAGTCCTCATACTCTTAGAGCACTTGCAGTTTCTAACACTGTGATACTTACTCCTCACTTTGCCTAAGAGGCACTCACTAAAAAGGATTATCTAATTCATCCACCCACGCATTGTCTATATGAGGAAAATGAGTCCTAAAAATATTAAAGAATTTAGCCAGATTAGTGCAGATAGTTACATGATAGAGCCAAGATTCAAACGCAAATCATCTGAATCCTGAGTCCAGCATTCTTTCCACCACACCATGCTTCCTTCCATTTCTCCCAAGTTCGAAGCCTGCCTCCACACAGGACAAATTCCATTTGGCTATCCTACCGGTACCTCCAACTCAAACTATAAAATGTTTACTTACTATCTCTTCCTTTAAGCCTGGTCTTCCTTCTTCCTTTTCTCTTACTGTTTCCACCATTTGTCAGGTATCATCATTGACTCTTTCTTCTCCCTTACTTCCAACAGGCAGTCAATCACCAATTATTTTAGGTTTTACCTCAGGCAAAATTTCTGGCATCAACCTCTTCATCTCTATTATTATTATTATTACCACCAAAGTATCACACCCAGTATACAGCTTAGCACAGTAGGTGGCACCTATTATGGGTATCCAATAAATGTTTATTGATTGAATGATTAATAGCTTCAGCCTCATTAGCACCTATCCTTGTACTATTGGCCTCATTCGTACCTATCCCTCTATTATTGCAACAACTATCTAAACAGTTTTTACCACCTCCACTCTCTCCTCCTAAAAGCTATCCTTTGCACCTCTGCCAAAGATTAATTGTTTGTTTGTATAGAAGTATTTGATCACTCCTCTGCATAAAACTGCTCAAAGGATCTTTATACAAACTGAATATTTATTGAATAAAGTCCAAACATAGTTGGCCATTCCAAGAACTCTACCCTATCTTTTCACCTTTATCTGAAACCATTCTCCTTTATACCCTCCCTGCATCATTCTAAAACCTGTTTCTGTGTCTTTTTTTTGTTCATGTCATTTCTCATCCCCAGAGTAACTCACATTCCTTCTTTACCTGTATGAAAACCACCTTTTCTCCCCCATGATTGAATGACAGAATAAAAGAAAAAGCATTTATTAAGCATTCAACTGGTGCAAATCGCTGTGTCAAGTGCTAGAGGAGAAATAAAGCAGGCCCTGCTCTCAATGAGCTCTAATAGGAAAGACAACAAATTACAAGATGATTCATCTAGAAGTCCAATGGAGATGTCCCATGATCTTTAGGGAATAGTGACAAAGCAGATGATAATCATCTTCTTTAAGATGACACCTTGGGGGCAGCTAGGTGGCGCAGTGGATAGAGCACCAGCCCTGGAGTCAGGAGGACCTGAGTTCAAATCCGGCCTCAGACATTAACACTATCTGTGTGACCCTAGGCAAGTCACCTAACCCCAATTGCCTCACTAAAAAAAAGAAAAAGAAAAAGAAAAAAAAAAGATGACACCATCATATGGTTCCCCATGCTTTTCCAGATCTTTGTGATGGGACAGGACCAAAGACCAAAGAAGGCCAATGAGAATGACTCATTATGAGACCACTGCTTTGGAGCTAGAAGGAACCCCAGAGGTCATAGTTTAATCCTTTCATTTTTACAGATGAGGAAACTGGGGCCCACACAGGATCATCACATAGCTAGTAAATATCAAAGATGGGATCTGACCTCAGGTCCTCAAAATCTGGAGCCAACACTCTTTTGTCTTCAAAAGACACACCAGCTAAACGTTTCTATGAGGTACTCAGGAGTCAGTGTCCCTTTTTGTAAGGGTCCCTCTCCTGAAACATTATATCATCGGCTCATTTTCTACCCATGTGAGATCATTTGGTAGAACTGTCCCCATAATTTTGCAGTGAAATTTGATGACTGTGGGGAGTGAAATAACAAGGCCAATGGAATCTATTCTTAAAGTGACCCTATATAATCCTTAAATGTTTCCATGAAAACAACACCTGTGGAAATTCAAAGGGGCAACTTACTTCCTCTATGTGCGAATAGACATTGGATGGTGGTTTTGGGGGCTGGGCAATAAGCAGAATCAGTGACCTGGGGGATTCCTGCCTTTCTAGGGGATTCTTGAACTTACCTATCCATTGGTGGAGGTTGGTCAGTGGTTAGTTTGGGTGGCAGTGAGAAAAGTGAGCCACTTCTCCACAGTGATCATTCACTTTAATGATGGCTGTAGTGGGGCTGGGAGTAGGACAAGTAGTCCATGGGATATTGCTATTGCCAGAGTTCTTATGTTTAATGTATTGGCATGTCTTCAACAAGACCTGAGGTGGTTTTCTGTCCTGGCACATTCCTTCTCCTTTCTCTACTTACAGGTGTCTTGTTGCTCACACTCCCACAAAGTTTCTTTAATAGACCTAGTCAGTAATGTGGTTTTATGACATAGAAGGCAGAAGCACTTTGTACCTCACTTAGGCATTTAATAAGGGGCTTCCTATTGCCCCCAAAAGCAAATATTAATTATCTGTTTGGCATTCAAAGCCCTTCATAATGTAGTGCCCTCTCACCCCAACATATACTCTCAGATCCAGTGACATCGGCCTCCTTGCTGTCTCACAAACAAGACATTTCATCTGTTTACTTTACTCATTTTCTCTGGTTCTCCCCATGCATGGAATGATCACCCTCCTTAGCTCCCACTTCTGACCTCACTGGCTTCCTTTAAGTCCCAATGAAAATCTTACCTTTTCAAGAATGCCTTCTCCCAAACCCCCTTAATGCCAGCACTTTCCTTCTGTTATTTCCTATTTATCTTGTATATAGCTTACTTGGTTTATATTTATTTACATGTTGTCTCCCCATTAGATTGTGAGCTCCTTGAGGGCAGGGACTGTCTTGCTTCTTTTTTTTTAGCACAGTGCATGACACATATTAAGCTCTTAATAAATAAATTTATTTGAGATTGATTTATGTTCAATTTCACACCACAGGTTGTTTTTTTTTTTTTTGGATATGTCATATCTCTCCTCCCAATAGAATACAAACAGTATGGTGGCAGGATACACACCTTTCGCGGATATTTCTATTTCCACTGACAGAGGAAACATGGTACAATAAGGTAATAGAGTCAGGAAGACCTGGATATGAATCCTGCCTGTCTTATATAGCATGACATAGAAAGCTCTGTTTGCTAGAGGAAAGCCACTTAACCACTCAGTGCCTTGGGCCTTCTTTGGTACTTCTGCCAAGTTTATAGAGCAATATATGGGTGTACTGGTGTTTAACAAATGGGAAATCGGGGGGAAGTCATACACGCACTTTTAAATTTAATCTGCATTATTAAAACTTTCTTAATCTAGACAATCAGCAAAACAATAAATCAGGGACTAATTTGTAGCAAATATCTATTTCTGAGGTGTAAAGACTCAAGCTGAAAATTTAATAATAGACTATCTCAACTAGTTGTAGCTGGCTTCAGCAGAGCCTAGCAGACCTAGCAGTTCCCAGGTTTCTATCTAAGGCTCAATTATAAATTGAGATGCTGTATAGGTGGAGACATTTTCTATACATGAAATCATAAGCCCTGAGCCAAACAAACAAACAAATAAATGGATAAATATATAAATTAACAAATACATAAACAGAAAAAGATGAATGAATACATAAAACTCTCTTAACACTTTGCATGGGTCTCTGCACTCAATAAATGTTGAATGAATGCTGAATGAACTGTTGAGATGTAGCTTTTAAGTATTAGTGGCCAATGACCCCAGCCTAAAACATTTATTTTGTATGTATCCTATATTCACTTCTTGTTGTTAAGTTACTTTTAAGTCATGTCCAACTTTCCATGACCCCATTTGAAGTTTTTCTTGGCAAAGGTACTGGAGCGATTTGACATTTCCTTTTTACAAATAAGGAAACTGAGGGAAATGGTGATAAGCGACTTACCCAGGGTCAAACAGCTAGTGTCTGAGGCCAGATCTGAACTTATGAAGACAAGTCTTCATGATTCTAAGACCAGTGCTCTATCCAAGGTACCACCTAGATGCCCCTATATTCATTTACGCTTGAACATATTGTTTCTCACAAGTGTGATGGGAGGCCCTTGATGGAAAAGTCTGTCTGGTGTTTTTGCATTTGCATCCTCTGGGAACTACAAAGTTCTTGGCAAATAGCAAGTGCTTAATAAATGTCCATTGATTGAATGCTGCTATTGAAGTGGATACTCAGTACTCTCTACATTGTCCCTATAGCAAACTTCTTTCTATCCAGCTTGGAGAATACTATGTGATGGTATCATACATATCATTCATGGAACAAAAGTATATAGGCTTAAAACCAGACTGAGATAATGTAAAGCTATGCAAACCTTGTGCTTCTTCTCTTCCTCCTCCTCCTCTTCCTCTTCCTCCTCTTCCTCCTCCTCCTTTTCTCCCCCCCCCTTCTTCTTCCTCCTTTGTATTCAGAACACTATTCATATTCATTAGTATTATGGATGTTGATTTCTACTGGTACTGTAGTTGTAGGAGTATATGTTAGCTGAAATGATATCTGTGATGTACCTTACAGTAAAAAGTGCCTGGAGGTAGGCAAATATATTATTGATATTTGGTAGGTTTTGGCTTTAGTTAATGAAACTGGAATGCAAAACATGCTTCCCAACACTTCTGATTATTTGAGTTTTTCTGTGAGTTAATTTTCAAATAGATTAAATAGACTTACCTCTGTAAGATAAATAAAAGAATACAGCTTAATATGAAAGTCTAATTCAATTGAATCTAATCTGGCCCAATAAACATACACTGAACACCATTTAGGTATCAAGTGCCTACTATGTACAAAGAAAGAGGTAGCTAGGTGGCTTAGTGGATAAAGCACTGGGCCTGGAGTCAGGAAGACCTGAATTCAAATCTGGCCTCAGATACTCACTAGCTATATGATTCTGGGCAAGTCACTTAACCTAATTTGCTTTAATCCACTAAAAAAGGAAGTGGCAAACCATAGAAACACTCCATATAGGATCACAAAGAGACTCAATGACAACAACAAATGTGCAAAGAAACTATTAATATTGATGTGTTAAAAAAACAAAAACAATACATTGATATATTGACTCTCATGAACTAAATAAAGTGGTTTTAAATCATGACTAGCTCACCTTCATCGCAAGCTGTAGTGAAGTTATTACTTGAAATTGCTCCCTTGGATTGAAGAACAGATGTTTGATAAAGGAAAATTGATCCTGGAGTAAAAGGTCATATTTATAACCTATTATATAGATTGCCTGGGGTTGTTCTGGTCACTACAGAGAATTATATTTCCTCTCCTATATTTGGACTTAAACCATTATACAAATTGACACTCCACAGGCAGATTTCAGAAAAAACCTGGAAAGACTTAGATGAACAGATGCTGAGTGAAGTGAGCAAAACCAGGAGAACATAGTACACAGTAACACCATCATTGTGCAATGATCAACTATGATAGATTTAGCTCTTCTGAGAAATACAATGATCCAAGACAATTCCAAGAGACTCATGATAGGAAATGCTCTCCACATCTAGAAAAAGAACTACAGTCTGAATGCAGACCAAAGTATACTATTTTCATTTTATTTGTTATTGTTGTTGTTGTGTTTTCTTGTGGCTTTCCCCTTGTGTTCTGATTTTTCTTTCACAACATGACTAATGGGGAAATATGTTTATCATGATTGTGTGGCAAATAAAAACTTATGGGGTTGCCCTATAATTGTCCCAACTGTTAGGGAATATAGCTGGGATTCATAATATATTTGTTACTTAGAAATTAAAGGCTATTACACCCGTTTGGAGCATTAAGCATTTATTAAAACATATTAAATATTAGTAAAGAGAGCTCACATGGCTCAGAAAGTTAAGAAGCCCTACCAGAGGAGTGTGGGAGAGGGAAGAGAGTGCCAGGAAAGAGAGAGAACGAGGCTCCTCTTTCTACCTGTCTCAAGTAGAGGTGGGTTATTCCACCTTGATCCAAGCCAATTGGCTGGTAACATTCAAGTCCATTGATTGACATGACTTGAAGGTAGTCTTAAGTTAGTTAACTTCCTTTAGTTAGTTAGGAAGGTCAATCTACATTTCCTGTGAAATTCTCTGGACTCTGGGCTGGCCCTGCAAAACCAGCCAGAGTTCCTGTGTGTGTGTGTGTGGGGGGGTGTCTCTGAGTCCCCCCAAATCCATTATTAATCCATTATTTTCTCACAATTGTAATATATAACCTATATCAAATTGCTTGCTTCTTGGGGAGGAGGGGGAGGAAGGGAGGGGGGAAGAAGAATTTAGAACTCAGAATCTTACACAAATGAATATTTAAAACTATATTTACATGTAATTGGAGAATAGTATTAAGGAAGAAAAAAACAAATTGATTTGAAGATTCAATAAATCAAATAGTTTGTTGAATACAGAGAAAAAGTTACTACTTAGTGTACTAGTGAGCCGAAGAAATGAACACACTTTAGTATGTTCTTAATTCTATCCTGGTGAGTCTCTAGTGGAAATCAACTTACATAGTTCAAAGAATGGAGAAGGAAAATAGAGTATTTGGTCCCTGAGTAGGAAGACAAAGAGGTATTTCACCTTATGTTGCTGAGCACATTATTGAGAGACTCAGTAGGAGAAATAGGTCTAGGCAGGAATGTTCAACACTCCCCAAAGCCACAAAATGACTGAAGGGCAAGCAGTATATCCCAGTGACCTCATTTTGAAGGCAATATCTTCACCTGTGAGCTTTTTGTCCTCAACTGGATTGCAAATTCCCCAAGGGCTGGGGCTAAGTCTTCTATTTCTTTTGTATTCTGAACAAAATGCCTGGTAAAATGCCCTGATGACAGTACTCTCAATAAATATGTTGCCTGACTGATATCACAGTGATAAGATGTAATAGAACTTCAAATACAATAAAGGGAGATACTGAACAGCATCTTAAAAGGGGTGTGTGGGGTCAAGAGCTGGGGGGTGGCAGAGTGGATTATATGCCTAGTTTTGGTCCTGGAAAAAGCATGAAGAAGTACTCCTTTCCTTTCAGGAAGCTCTGTGTATGTGTGAAGCTGGGGGCGGGGGGGGGGGGGGGGGGGGGGGGGGAAGGTGTTGTGACTTAGGGGGAGAGGCCAGAGTAGGGAGGAGGGTGTTATAGGTATGGAATGTTCTGTTACCGTTGTGTTTTATCATTGGGCAACTTGATTTGTCGTTATTGTTTGTCTTTATTTCTGGAGAGGTGGGGATGAGGGGATTTTTTAATAACGTTAAAAATGTCATCTATAACTTTTAAAAATTAAGAGGTGTGTGTTTGTAGGAAGAAAGTCGGTCAAAGAGATAGAGAGAGAGTATTGGGTAAATCTCCACTTCATTTTCACCTAAAAAACAGAAGCATCATAGAAAGCTGTCAGTAAAGAACACAGGATGTAAAGAGGAGGAAGGAAATCTCCCCTTCCTAAGCAGGTCTTTCAAGTTTCCCCTCATTACTTATTTTCTGTGAAGCCTTCCCCAAATCGCCTTAACCCCTCCTTTAACTCTTCATTCCCAGCTTTCCCCTAACTGCAGAAATCATCAACTAAATTTTCAACAAATTTCTCCTTCATCTAGTTTCTCTGTTCTTGATATGGTCAAACCAAGTAGAAGACGCCTCTCTGTTCTCTTTAAAGGCTTTTAAAAATATTTACTTTGTAGGTGGGGACAAATCCTTGTTCACACCTCTGACCCACCGGAGAAAAGGATACCAGGTCCTGTGCAAAACAAGGACCCTGCCCTGTACCCTCGCTGAATGTTCCAGCCTCTTACAGGCAGTAGGGGTGCCCACAGGCTTCCTGGAAGAAAGGCGGTGCTCATATGACCTTAAGCTCCCTTAGAGAGTATTAGTCACCTGTGGGGCTGCCCTTAGCTACACACAGCTTTGCTGAGAAGTAGGGCCAGGTCAGGAGGCCTCAGATGAACTTTTGGGAGCTGGTACATCGCCTGTGGCAACTGTATTCATAGCATCTTTTCTTAGTTCTTTAAACTAAGCATTCTCAAATTATTATAATGGAAAGAGCATTGATGCCAGGGGCCTAAGCCCTGGATTCAAATTCTACCTCTCAAACTTACTACCTGCATGACTTTGGACAAGTTACTTAATCTCCCCATGCTCAGTTTCCTCACCTGTAATATGAAGAGATTGGACTAGATAAACTCCAAGACCCCTTCCAGCTCTAGATATGTGATCCTCACGGGTAAAATAGGAATACTAATAATACCTCTCTTTCCAGGGTTGTTGAAAAGATCACTTGAGAAATGAGGAAGACCTGAGTTCAAATCCAGTCTCAGACACTTACAAGCTGAATGACCCTAGTCATTTAACCTCTGTCTCATTTCTTCATCCAAATGAGAATTTAAAATTTAGTAACATGAGGCTAATACACCCATCTCCCTGCTTGGTTATAAGAATAAATATTTATAAAACACTTTGCAAACCCTAAAGTGCTATACAAATGCTAATTATTATGATTATGTTTGATATTATTATTATTTGCAATCCTTTGAAAACCTAAAAGCTCCAAATAGGCATTATTTATTAATGTTACATTTTTACAATTCATCCTTAATGAAAAGTGACAAAAACCGGCTACTCTGTAAAGGCAGAACAAGTACCCTGAAATCCTCGAGGGTAATTTTTACTGCAAGGGAAGCACTTGTTAGCTTTCCAGCTATTTCAGATACGGTTCCTGAAAGGGACATTCTTTCATTCTTCTCTGCATAGAGGCATAAACATTCTGCATTTTTAACTCAAAACATACAATGTTATCTGCTTCTGGTGTCTTATGTAACTTTTCAGGAATGCTGAAAGACTTTCCGGGCTCTGTGAGGTTGGGGGGATGGGGAGAGGATAGAAAGGGGCTTGGAAGTATGTGTGGGGTGAGAGGAGTAGATGGAGAAGGAAAAAGAAATTCATTTTTTTACCCCATATATCACTACATTGGCTGTTTTCGACAAGAAGTTATTGCAATTAAGATATAAGCCGGATGTGTGGTCTCAAAATCCCAGCTGATATCACAGGCATTTATTGATAATGAAAATTCTGAGGAAGAGATTTGGCAAATTGTTGTCTTTACTGGTTTCCTATGAAGGGGAGAAACCATATGGATTAATCAAAAAATTACAACAGCTTATCTGGAAGAGGAGAATTGTGTTTGTTTTACTGCAAAGGAATGTCTCTGTCAAGTTTTATGTGTCAATCTTCAAAACTGGTGCTGGATACAGTGCACCCGACCACATGAACAGGAATCTTAGGTCCTCTGGTCCTGCCTTGATGTGAGTTCCAAACATGACTGCGCCACTAGCTCAGTATGTGGCCTGTCCTAATGTCTTACACAGAGAGGAGCTTGAGGGATGCTTGATACTCTGCTTACACAAATGAGGAAATTATGATGTTGTCTTTCCTATTGAAAGATGCTACCTTCAAAAGGATGTGGGCTGATCCAGTCCCATCATCTTACCTGGTTCCATTTGTGGCCAGTGACAGACTTTTGAGCATGGTAAGGAATGATATAATCTGTGTATGGCATAGTCAGATAGGGTATTTTAGTGATAATCGCTTCTCACTTTGTAACACCACAAATTGAAAAGTACCTTAGCAACCAGCTAGTCCAACCCATGCATGTAAAATGATTCCCACTATGGCATACCTAACAAGTGGTTAATTAAGCCTTTACCTGAAGGTTTAAAATGGTAGGGAATGTAGTAGTGAGGTACTAAAAACATTTATTAGGCACCTACTACATGCCAGGTAATGTGCTAAATGCTGGAAATACAAATATGAAAAAAAGACAGACGGTCCCTGTCCTCAAGGAACAATGAGAGAAAACAGCACATAAAATGGAGGTAAAAAGTGGGAGTGGAGGAGAAAGTAACCCAATGTATGCGGGGCATGGTGGAGAAATGAGAGGTGTCCCAGTGTAGTACAGCCAGATGAGAAATGAGATGTTTGGTGATGAGCTCCCTCCTTAAAAGGAAATAAGAGAGGCAGAGGGTCTTGCTTTGAATACCATTTAAATCAACAACACCCATGACACTACTACACATTGTCTACTATATGTTGTCACTGTTTGTCCTTCATTTTCTTTTTTTTTCTTTTTCTTTTCTTTTCTTTTTTTTTTTTTTTTTTTTCGGGGCAATGAGGGTTAAGTGACTTGCCCAGGGTCACACAGCTATTAAGTATCAAGTGTCTGAGGCTGGATTTGAACTCAGGTCCTCCTGAATCCAGGGCCAGTGCTTCATTCACTGCGCCACCTAGCTGCTCCCGTCCTTCATTTTCAAAGAGCAACAATGACATCATGGGGTGATGTTTTGATTTGCACATGAATTGGATTTAAGTGAGGCAGAGTCCCACAAAGCCATCAACCTCAATCACTCATCCAGAGTCAATGAAGTCCAGTGGCAGGACAAAAGTCAATACCACTTGTGGTGGCCCCCAATGCAGTAGATGACCTTGGTGTTTTCAATGTCTAACCAAGCACCTGCTTCAGGCACTTTCATGGTTATTGGGACATTCTGCCCATGCTTGGGATGAAAACCACCTTAACTCACTGAGGGGTTTGAGGCTTGTTGGTTATGCTCAACCTGGTTTAGCTGGTCTGGCCAGATGGTTTACTGGGGTATGGTGGCTGTGCATGCTGCAACTTCTTGAAATCACAGGTGAGAGTTGGGTGACAGGTAGAAAAGTTGGATGAGCAGCCCTGCAAAGAGCTCAGAAAGCTCTTACATCAGAGGTGCCAGTCCTACCTGAACACCTCATACACTCCTTTGGCTAGTCATCTCTTGGATCTGAGTTTCCTCACCTGGAAGAGCTTGGATGAAATGACCTCTTAGGTCCCTTCCAGCCTCTGTTTGTCAAGTAAAACTATTTTCAACCCGTCAACAATCAATTTGTTTTGTTTTGTTTTTTTGAGGGTCACCCAGCTGGTAAGTGTCAAGTGTCTGAGGCTGGATTTGAACTTAGGTCCTCCAGAATGCAGGGCTGGTGCTTTATCCACTGTGCCACCTAGCTGCCCCTTAACAATCAATCTTTCTAGGCTAATTACAGATTTTTCTCCTTGCTCATCATGATACAGCTAATCTCGTCTCAGTTGTTCTTCAAACAAGAAATCCTATCTTATCTCTCTATGCCCTTGCCCTGTATGTCCCCACATTACTAGAAAGTAATTTTGCCTCATTTCTACCTCTTAGACTATTTAGCATCCTTCAAAATTCAGCTCAAATACAACCTCTTATATGAAACTTTCCTTGGGGCTTCCAGCTCAGAGAGCCTAATAAATTATCTTGTATTTGTTTTGAATAATTTTGTAAATATGCATATGGTACATGTCAACTCTCCCTATAGAATGAATATAAGCTCCTTGAGAGTATGGGTTGGTTAACTTTTTTTTGTTTGGTTGGGTTTTTTTTGTGTTGTTTTGTTTTTCAGGGCAGTGAGGGCTAAGTAACTTGCCCAGGCTCACACAGCTAGTAAGTGTCTGAGGCTGGATTTGAACTCAGGTCCTCCTGACTCCAGGGCTGGTGCTTTATCCACTGCGCCAGCTAGCTGCCCTGGGTTGGTCCACTTTTGACTGAGTCATCAGTTCCTGATATATAACTGGTATTTGAATGCCTATTGATTCATTGATTGTTCCAATGATTAATGTTCCTCTTGTCCTGTGAGTTTCTGTGAAATAAATTAGCATGTCAATCAGGCAAAAGAGAGAAACCAGAACACAGAATTTCTGGGCTTCATATAATTCAATACTGTACTCTGTTTACCCACTAATCCTCAGTTTTGGAAAATAGAGATGGTAACTTCTCCTCACATGGATTTTGCAAAATGCAATGGACCAAAATTCTTGGAATTATGGACGTTTAGGGAAACTTTGTGAAGCTGAGAAAGTTTCAGAAACTTTGGAAATGCTGCAATTGCCTAGAACATCAGAATCACCAGAAATTAAATGGAAAAAAAAAACGCCACCAGCAGACTCATATCACTGAAAAGGCAAAAGTAAGGAAATATGGAAACACCAAGGCTAAACATATGGAAATAAAATTGAAGAGACAGGACAAAAAAGAGAAAGCAAAAGGGGATACATGATTGTCCATTTCCACTGCCCACATCCTCTCTCACCAAGACTACAATAAAAGTCTAGCATATAAGGTCTACCAATAAAAGCCAGTTTTCCGCATGCCTCTAACAATGCATTCACCTTATATCTGCCTAAGCAATCTCCCTAAGACAAAAGTATGGTCATTTCATTCTACTATTCAAAACCCTCCTTTAATCATTCCTCATTGCTTAAACAATCATTAAGTCAAACTCTAGAACTCTGCTTGCAAGGCCCTCTCTAATCTAGCTCCAATCCTCCCTCCCACATCACTTCTGGTCATTCACTCTTCTTTAATCACACTGGGCTACTTGTTATACTTTGATCTTGTCCTTCTCTTTCCTACCAAATATAGTCTAATAAGTATTTATTAATTACCCATGAAGACAAGGCATTGTGTTATGTACTGGTGAAAGAAAAGCAAAATTCCAAAATGTCTACACTCAAGGAGCTAACATTATATTGGAAGTTTGCAACATATAAATAGAAATATACATGCATTTATACATACATATATACATATACACATATGCATATATTATATATAATATACACACTTATGTATAGAAGTACATATACTTCTCTATAACAGAAGTATATATACACACTGTGTATGTATATACATATACACACATACTATATATATACTATATAGATATATAGATATAGATAGATATAGATATATGTGGTGAATAACATTACATAGGATCGCCTTATAATCGTCCCAAGTTTTAGGGAACATAGGTGGGGTTTATCATATATTTGTTACTTACAAATTATAGGCTACTGCACCAGTTTGGGGGCTTTAAGCATTGATTAAAGCATACTAAGTATTAGTAAAGAGAGCACATGGCTCAGAAAGTTAAGGGGAGGTAGTGGGGAACCATAGTGGGCTGGGTCTGTTCCCCCCACCAAGTTCCAGGGCCAAGAGAGAGTATGACTCTGTAAGCTTCCTGCGGGCTGGAGGAGAGCCTTCTCATACACATTCCTCAAAGCTAATTGGCTAGCATCATTCAAATCTATTGGTTTACTGCACTTGAGAGTAGGTCAGTGCAGTGCATGCTGATGTCAAGGTACAGAGCCCTCCAAGAGGAAAAAGGTGTGATTATCAGGTAGGTGTGATTATAATCCCTATTCGCATTCCAAGATACAACCACATTTCCTTTTAAATTCTCCTGACTCTGGGCTGGCCTTAAGAAAGTTCTGGCCAGGCTCTCTGGGTCTCATAGATTATTTTCTCATTATTTTCTCATACATACATAGAAATATATATATATATATATATATATATATATATATATATATACACACATACACACACATATATACACACATATGTATTTGTGTATGTATATGTATTTGTATATATGTCTATATATGTGTATATACATGCACACATATAACAATAACTAGTACATATGTTTGTACACACACACACAAATGTTATATATACAATTATCCCTTCTACATCATAATTTTCCCCATTGTGATTTTGATACATTGCAGATCAGCATAAGAAATTAAATGGGAATTGGGGAGGAGTTTTGCAGAAGCCACAAGATGACATGTGAAGGCCAGCAAACACAGAAAAAGTTTAGAAACTCAGAAATGCATAGAATAGGTATAGTATTATGTAGCACAGTCTGTGACCAAATACTTAACTCAAATTTTACAATAAGGTACTGTAAAATACCAATAAAAGAAAAAGGGGAAAATCAGACATCTTTGGTATGAAGGGAGGGACAAAAATGTTTAGTTGGATTTTCTAGATCATAGGGGCACTGCACCCCCTAACCCTTGTGATGTGGAAGGGATAACTATTCATATATACACATATAAATTTAAACATATACACATAATGATATCTAATGCATATACACATATAGATATGGATGGTATAATATTGGACTATGAAGAAGGGCATTAAAGATTATCCAACAGAATACTTCCAGTTTCCAGATAAGGAAGGTGAAGTCCAGGGAAGGGAAATGCCTAATCCAAAGTCACACAGGTGGAAAGTGCCAATTATCACCATCTGCCTTAGATTAAAATTGTAATCACTTTCCCTTCTCCCTTTCCAGAGTGCAAGCTCTTTGAAGGGACATACTATTCCATCATTCATCTTTGAATCCTGATACTTTCAATAAGCAGGTGTATAATACGTGTCCATTTAATTGAATTGATGTGGTCAGTTAACTCTTTGCAGAAAATTTCAAGATATGAAGTCTTTTGTTGATAATTACTACTTAAATGTTGCATACTCTGAATAGGTATGATCAGCTATAACCTTTGATTATTTTTGGTTTCCTTAAGACACAATTCTGTTTTGGAAAATATGCTTGGGTTTAAACTTTGATATATGTATGCATGCATGTGTGCATACATATATACATACATGTGTGCTTGTGTGTGCATATATTTAACATGTACATATAAAATACATATGTATATATATACATACATATATGTGTGCGTATATACATACACACACATTCTCCCAGCTTTCTATAACTCAATTTATAGTGAGCAAGAATTTGGGGTAGCCAGAACACCTACAAGGGAAAAAAATGGTAGACCATTACTCCTTGATGTCATTTAGCTCCAGCTAAATGTTTGACAGTTAACAATGTTAATGAACAAGAAACATATGGACTCACATTTCCATGACTACACAAATGGGCTTAAAAATCAGAGGTGGGGGTTGCAGAAGGGAAACGTGCCAGGGGACAAAATCTTGTTAGAGTTTTGTTAAGCTCTAAACAACCCAAAGCCAGTCTGAGTCATTTCACCCACACACCTGCTTATTCTCTCTCTAGCACTCACTCAGGGAACAGATTCAGATTGGGGCTTACCTTCTGTTTAAGAGAATCTAATGGGTATAAGGTTTGCTTGCTGATATCTCCCAGAGTGCAAACAGAACACAAACAATGAGTCAGAGCCAGGTAATAACAGCTTCACCTGCTTAGGCAGTTCACCAAGGTGTGAAGTTGTTCTTCTTGGAAGTCAAAGGGTTACTATCTAGAAGAAGCCTTTCTATGTGGTTACTAGTGATCACTTGGTTATTTAAGAGACAGTCCAGGAGGAATCATATCAGTAGTGTGGTGAAAAGAGCCTTGGATTTAGTGAATTAGAACCTGGGTTCAGTTCTTAAATTCAGTCCTGTGTAAATCTGAAAAATGTAAAGGTACCACTTCAAACAGGGCTTCAATGTATTCCCCTGGGTGCCTTTGGGAATATCACTTCAACATTAGGGGCCTCTCTACTTGTTGAAGGGATAGGACTAGATGAACTCTAAGGTCATCTATCTTCTATCTCTAATTGTTGTTGCTGAATCACTTCAGTCATGTCCAACTCTTCATGACCCCATTTGGAGTTTTCTTGGCAAAGGTACTGGAGTAGTTTGCTATTTTCTTTTCCAGCTCATTTTATAGATGAGGAAACTGAGGCAAACAAGGTTAATTGACTTGCCCAGAGCCATACAGCTAGTAAGTGTCTGAGGCCAGATTTGAACTCAGGTCTTCCTGACTCTAGGCCTGGTGCTGTATCCACTGTGCCATGTAGCTGCCCTTTTCTATCTTGAAATCCTATAATAAAAGTCAAATAGCAGCTGCCTTTCAGTGTCATATGTTAAAAGATTAATTTTCTAGCATTATTTCTTGCTTTTCTTTCTGCATGATGAGTATGTGAGGGAGAGTAAAATGCATCTCTGAATACATTTGAAAAAGGAGGAAAACATGTTGGCTCATCAACTGTATACTGTTCCTAAATTAAAAAAAAAAAACAAAAAAACAAAAAAAACCCCAACCACCAGTGATTCTTGTTATCACTGAGAGCAACCAGAGGTCACAGGAGCTCCTGCAATGACAGCTAATGCAGCTGCAATCATGGGGTATTCATGTGACAATTGGTTTCCTTAGCAACAAGAACACTGTACAATTTCTCTCTGCCGTGGGGTGGACATGTGGGTGACCATGAGAGAAACTAAGAGGCATTTTTCTTTGGTATTTCAACATCCAATTTGCCTTCTTGGGTGAGGAGAATATGAATAAGCATGAAAGCTGGTTTGGATTGAGTATAACATGAAGTAGTGTCTACATAATATCCAAATACAAATTCCCAGATGTGGGAAGCAATTTTACATCTGGATCCTATATTCCAAATGTGTTGATGGTATTTCTCATGTTTTATGTACAAAAGTCTTCTGAGTGATTTCTCAATAAATGGGCCAGTCCATCCATGTATTTTCAAGCCATCACACAAATAATCAACCCATACTATTTGAAGATGTAGGGGTGACTTGCCTAGTGGTAGGCATCCCACACTTTAACTCCCCTTTCCTGACCTTTCTAATAGTCCATGTCAACAGGCCAGTATTCCTAATTCTTTCCTACCTTACCCATTCCCAACAGTATGATATCACAGTAAGTGTCTCAGGACTCCCACCTTTATCCATTATCACTACATGTATTTGTTCCACATTGCTTCTGAACTTTCTATAGCCCTTGCTCTGGGGAAAGCCCTTCATGTAATTGTTATCATCCCAGGCATGGTAAATTACATTGGAAGACTATTTCAGATGAATTTTCAGTATCATCTTTTGTAAAAATATAAAGGATATGTGAACTGCCAGGAACCTCAGGAGGCATATAGTCAAAGCCATACATCGCCAGAAATCTCCCTTAAACTACACCCCAAAATTGAACATTCAGCTACTCTTTGAAGATCCCCAGTTAAGAAAAACTTATTCCTCTCTCCCCCAAACCCCAATACTGCTATTGGAAAATTGTCACTATTATGAAGTTTTTATTTTTTTTTCCAGACATCCAGCCCAAATCCATCTCTGTAGAACTTCCACCCATTTCTTCTAATTCTGTTCTCACTGGGCAAGTACATCAAGTCTGACCTATCTTCTCCACAACAGTCCTTTTAATGCTTGAAGAAACTTAGATAAATCCCCTCTAAATCTTATCCAGTCTAAACAACCCTAGCTCTTTCAGTCCATTCTTATTCAACATAGTCTTCAGTCCTTTTGCAATCTTATTCAACCTATTTGAGAGGGATGCACTCTAGCTTGCCTTTGGCTTTCCTAAAATGTGGTATTCAGGACCTAAAACAACTAGTACTCAAAGTATACCAAAGCTATGGTCTCCTTCACTTTGAACCCTAAGGCTCTCTTCATGAAAATTCTGTTAGCTTCACATTTTTAGCAGCCATGTCACACTGCTGGCTCATATTGAATTTGTAAACCACTAAAATTCTCAGATTTTTTACTTTCTACTTTACTTAACTGTTTTTCTCTGGCCACACCTCCTCCATTCTGTATTTGGTGATTGTCATTAAGTCAAGTAGAATTCAGCCTTTCGAATTTGAACTTTCTAGCCCGTCAAGATCTTCTTTGGATCTAGATTTTGTCATCCAATGTGTTACCACTCAAAGCTTAGTGTCATCTGAAAATTTTACAAACAGGCCAACAAATCCCTCATCTAAGTCATTGGCAAAACAGATTCAACATCACAGGGCAAAGGACAGATTTCAGTTATGCTCCCCTAGAGACCCTTCTCCAAGCTGACATAAATTAATTGATAAATATGCTTTGCGTGTAGTCATTTAAATAGTTGTACTTCCCTCTAGGCTTTATCTGTCAATCTTGCATACAAGAAAAGCATTAGAGAGTTTCTCAAACATTTTGCTAAAAAAACAAAGTTTTCTTTATCTACAAGATTACCCTGACCTATTAGCCTAATTATTTTGTCAAAGAAAGGAAATCATATTGGTCTGGTATGAACTGTTACTGTGGAAGCCATGCTGCATTTCAGTGATCACTGTATCTCTAGGTGTTCTCATGGCAGCCCCTTAATTAGATGTTCTAGAATTTTACCAGGGATCAAAGTCAGGTTCAAAATTGTATAATTTCCACTTTTCTTTTGGGAAAATTAAGACGACACTTTCTCTTCAGTCTTTGACGTAGCTCTCAAACTCTTTTTTTTTTTTTTGGGGGGGGGTGAGGCAATTGGGGTTAAGTGACTTGCTCAGGGTCAAAAACTAGTAAGTGTCAAGTGTCTGAAGCTGGATTTGAACTCAGGTCCTCTTGAATCCAGGGCTGATGCTTTATCCACTGTGCCACCTAGCCGCCGCACAGCTCTCAAACTCTTAAAAATTTTTCAAAAATCAATGGCAGTGCTACAGAAGTGCCTTTGACTCATTTTTTCAGTGTTTTTGAATGTAGCTAGTCTGAATCTGTCAACTATCTGATCATTTCCTCATTTATTTTAAATAACTGTTCCCTACCATCCTTTTTTCCCCTTAGTACAATAAAATGATGATTGCACATGAAATTGTAAATCTACTATATACAACTTGCTATTCCTTTCAAATATAAATCATCATGTAAATTTATTTTTCTCCACCCCTCCTCCTGCCCTAGAGATGGCTACTATTAGACACAAATATGTGTGTGTGTGTGTGTGTGTGTACACACACATATATATGTATAATTATTCTATTCATACTTCTATTTATCAGTTCTTTCTCTGGATTCAGATAGCTTCTTTTTTCATATGTCCTTTATAGTTAATATGGATATTTATAATAGTCAAAACAACTTACTTGCTCAGTCATTTTATTATATTTTGTTTGTTTTTTTTTGGGGGGGGCAATGAGGGTTAAGTGACTTGCCCAGGGTCACACAGTTAATAAGTGCCAAGTGTCTGCCTCAGGTCCTCCTGAATCCAGGGCTGGTGCTTTATCCACTGCATCACCTAGCTGCCCCCTGCTCAGTCATTTTAAAAACAATATTGCTGTTACTGTATACTATGTTCTCTTGGTTCTGCTCACTTCACTCTTCATTATTTTGTGCAAGTCTTTCTATGTTTTTTCTAAAACCACTGAGCTCAGGGTTTGCCCTGCAGAAAAAAATCATTAAGCTCATCATCTCTTATAGCATAGTAGTATTCTATCACAGTCATATACTACAGATTGTTCAGCCATTTCCTAATCTATGGACATCCCTACAATTTCTAGTTTTTTGCCACCACAAAGAAAGCTGCTATAAACACTTAAGAACATATAGGTTCTTTTCCTTTTCCCCTAATAAACCAAGTAGTGGTATTGCTGGGTCAAAGGGTATAGATAGTTTATTATTCTTTGAGTAAAATTTCAGATGAATCTCCAAAATGGGTGAATCAATTTACAATTGCAACAATGATTTAGTTATCCAATTTTTCCACATCCCCTCCAACATTTGTCATTTTCCCCTTCTATCATTTCAGCCAATCTGGTAGGTATAAAGTGATACCTCAAGGTTGTTCTAAAATATATTTTTCTTATCAATAATTATTCAGAGCACTTTTAATATAACTATAAATTGTTTTTATTTCTTTAGGAAATTGTCTGTTCATATCCTTTGTCTTGGAAATGACTTGTATTCTCTTATATAGATTTGTCAGAGTTCTTTATTTATTTTAGATATGAGACCTTTACTTATAAACTATCCATACAATTTCCCCCAATTTTCTGCTTTTCTTTTGATCTTGGCTACATTTTTCAAGTATGCAAAACCTTTTAAATCTAATGTAATCAAAATGATCCATTTTACTCCTAATTTTGCTCTCTATTATTTATTCATAAATTGTTCACCTTTCCATAAGTCTGATAAGTAATATGCTACATGTTCAAATTTTCTTGTAAAAATCTCTCTTTACATGTTATATTTTATTTTATATTACTAATACTTTTCCTTTCTTCCCCCTGTCCCTACATTTCCTCCCCAAAACTATAACCTAGAACTCCCAAGAGCCAATATGATTAAGTCAGCTTATTTTGTCAGGAATGTGTTCCAACGTTGATCCCCACCCCTCACTTGTAAGAAGTATAATCAAGCAAAACAAATTTATACATTGACCATATTTGAAAAGGTCTCATTCTGCACCTCTAATCCATCATCTCTCTCTTTAGAGTAGGAAACATACTTCATAACAGTCTTCTAGAGTAGTTGTTGGTTGCTGCATTAATCAGAGTTCTCAGGTCTTGGAAAGTTCTTTTTCTTTACCATGTTGTAGTCACTGTATAAATTCATGTGGTTCTGCTCACTTCATGCTGCATCATTTCATACAAGTCCTTTTAGTGTTGTTTTTTTCTGAATCTATCCCTTTGATCATTTAATTAAGCACAATAATAGTTCATTACTTTCATTTACAATAATTTGTTCAACCATCCCCAAATAACAGAACCCCTTTTATTTCCAGGTTTGGGTTAAAAATTTTTTTCCAGAAAGGCTGTTCTAATTTGCAGCTTTATAAACAATGCCTTTAGTGTATCTGTCATCCTCCATCCATTCCAGTATTTGCCATTTTCCCTTTTTTGTCATCTTTGACTTTCTTTCTTTCTGCAACTCCGGAAAGAGAGTGGGAGTACCTGATGAGTACAAGATTGGCACAGGCCTAGAGATTGTTTGCCTAAGATCCACAATTAACTCTACTTTTACATTCCTTATGTTTCATAGCTTTAAAAATGTTTCATCACAGCTCTAAAGATGAAAGGCATCTTAGAAGTCATCCGGTCAATACAATAATTTTTCACATGAGGAAATTGAGGCTCAAATTAATGATTTGACTTCTCCAAGGTCACATGACTAGTAAGGGACAGAGCTGAGATTCTAACATGGTTTCAACTTCAGTGCTGCCAGCTCAACACCCCTGCCATTGCATTGAGCTGCTGGTCTAGTTCTTTCTCATGGTCATGTTGCATTCTATTTTAAATTTAAAGTCATTAAGATCAGCAGTAAACTATGTGAATATATTGACCAAACTATGTGAATTAGCTTTGATTGATTTAGATTTTTAAAAAAATAAACAAAATTCTTCCCCTTTTGATGAAGGAAATATACCCATTTTTTTTCAGTTTCTGTATAATATCTGTGGCACAGCCATAGAGAAATGGCCTCAAGAGATTTAATTGGATGAACCTAGATGTCTTCGAATTCCTGAGCTGCAATTTGATATCACAATCCTTGGTACAGAAAGTAATTAGAAGTAGTAGCAGCAGTGGTATTGATAAGCACAATAATAAAACAATAACAACAACTAGAGATTATCTTTTAATCCCGTGTAGGGAGAATCCCATCTCTAGAGCCAGAAATTCACTCTAGGTAATGCTATGTGAGAAGGAGCCAGCAAGAGCTGTCAGAGAACACCATAGAGGTAGATATCCTCCAGGCACAAGTCGGCTGTTCTCACTGAGGCAAAGATCCTATTAACTTCATCAGCTACAGGGTAGAGAGAGTGCACAGTGAATCCCCTATAGGTATAAATAGTGCTTTTCTTACATTGACAGAATATGATATTTGAACCTATTAGAAATATTTGTAGGTTTTTACTTTTAACATGTGAGGCCCTGAATTCGGATAGTGGACATGTAATATTGTCTTGGATATAGAATTAATAAGACAGTTGAAAGCTGTGCGGTCTCCATCTCCTTTTTTACTTACCACCAGGGCTGCAAATAGACCAGATAAAGAGAATTTGGACAAGCACTTTGGTAGGGATAGTGGCACAATCTTGAGACATAATCATAGTCAATGAACATTTATGGAGCACTCATTAAGTGTCAGGCACTATACTGAATGCTAGGGATAAAAATAACAAAAAGAATGCAGTCCCTATCCTCAAGGGGCTTACACTTTAATTGGGAAGACAATATATAAAAGGAAGCTAAAAATGGTGTAGTTACTACCCAAGGATACCCAGCACAGGGACATGCATGATATGGCAACCAGCCAAACAGCTGATAAGAAATGAAGTTAATTGGAAGAGTCTGAGCCTTCTCTAGTGGGAGGCCTTGAGAAGACTTCACAAATCCACCTTCCAGTACTCCAGTGAGAGGGGAAATGCAACTGAGGGTGCTGAGGAGGTGCTGAGAATCAAAGCCTAAATGATCTAAATTGTGATAAGATTTCAGGCAATGAGCTTATCCTGGGGAAGGCATAATGTTCTTGGAGTCAAAACTAATCCTCTCCGGGTCATTTTAGAGAGCCACAGAAATTATATGCTGAAGGAAAGATGCTAGAACTCCCAAGAGCCAATATGATTAAGTCAGCTTATTTTGTCAGGAATGTGTTCCAACGTGGATCCCCACACCAACATTCACTTTACAAAATAACTCTGGCTAGTCTAGCAATACCGTTCGCTTACCACCTCTAAAGCCTACCTACCTTCAAGTAATTATGGGTAATTAATATCCTCCAACTTCAATGAGCTAACACCTGTGTCCTGCTCCCTTTATGCCTTTCTTGCATCAGCATTTTGTTTCTTGCATCAGCGTTTAATGTTTTCTATCCTTACCTTTGTTGCTGTTGCTCAGTCATTTCAGTCATATCTTACTCTTCATAACTTCATTTGGGGTTTTCTTTGCAAAGAAGTTGGAGTGGTTTGCCATTTCTTTCTCCAGTTAATTTTACTGATGAGGAAACGGATGCAAACAGGGTTAAGTTACTTGCCCAGGGCCACATAGCTAATAAGTATCTGAGGCTAGATTTGAACTTAGGAAGATGAGTCTTCCTGACTCCAGGCCTGGCACTCTAACCACTGTGCCACCATACTACCCTATGTCCTTCTATCTTTCAATACAAAGATTCCTTTAAAATTTTGATGAAGCAAACTGCTATATGAGTTGCTGGAGGAGACAAAAAACTGGTTAAGAAATGTACCTTCAGTGTCATTGAAAACTCTTCACAACCAGGTTTTGACTTATCTTCCCATCCTTATTACCCTCCCTTTTGTGCATTATTCCTATCAGCTGATCTGGCCCTCTTGAAGATTTTCACTCACAATATTCCATATCCCATCTCTTGGCCTATTTCCCATGCCTGGAATGTTCTTCCTTCCCAGTTTGACACCATAGAATCTTTCTTTGTCTTTAAAGTTCAGCTCAAATGACACCAACATAAGCCCTTCCCTGATTCCTGATTTCCAGTGTCTGGTGCCTCCATCCTCAAATTGTCTTGCATTCATCTTGTACATATTTTGTTTATATATTTTGTATATATTTGCTTCGTGTATCTGTGTCTCTTCCTATAGGATACAAGCTTCTAGAGGCCAAGGACTACTTCCTTTTGTCTTTGTAACCCCAGTGCCTAAGAAAATACCTTAAATGCAATAGGTTATTAATAAATGCTTGTTGATTGTTTATTATTCACTTTTTTCAATGCTTTGAACACAAATTCCAGGAAAGAAGACATACCCCAAACCAGGCCTCATGTGAGAAACTTTTAAAATCATTGTAGGGACGGACATGGTGAAGTTTGTCATCTTTATCCACTTATCCCCAGCACTGTGTGTTTCACTGTGCCTTGCACATAGTGGGTTACGTTGGGTTACTTAAGTTAGATTACTTTATTAAATGTACCATTAATAAGGCAACCATTTTGGTAAAAAGGGAACATTTCTGTTTCCAAAGCACAAAATTATTGAGTTCACCCAAAGTTTAACTCTCTGTGTTTTGTCCCTCTGTCTCGGTTTCTGTTTCTCTCCTATAGCTATGTCTATATCTATATGTCTATAGATACATCTATGTGTGTATATATCAGGATCTATATGTATATAGATATAGCTATAGGTACAGAGAGAGAGAGAGAGAGAGTGTGTGTGTGAGAGAGAGAGAGAGAATGGAGGGAGTTGGATTTTTGGTAAACTCTACTTTTGTTCTTTGGAAACAGAAAATGTTCCTTTTGATCCAAATGGTTGCCTGAAAAAAATTTATATATACATATGTGTACATACATACACATATCTATTTCTCTCTAAAGAGATAGATATATGTATATATACATGTATAAACCTATATAACACATACATATATATGTTCATATATATAAAGTTTCAGTATATATATATATATATATATAAATATATAAATTAATAATATCCACCTATATAAAGGCAAATACAATTCAACTTGAAAAAAATCCCACTCATTTACTCCTGAATCATTATATAACTTTTAACATAAGTGGAAAGTTTCAGATAAGGGTTCATACTTTTATGTTTTCTTTCTATGGAAAATAGGGCATAGGAGAAAAGGAAGATTTTTAAAAAAATATCCCCAAGTGCAAATATTTGGAATTATAAGTATCAGGGTATTTAATGTGTATAGCCAATAAGAAAAAAAAACACTTTACAATATTTAAGTACAACATGCCTCCCTAAACCATATCAGAAAAGAAAATTCTCAGGCAGATAAAAAAAATAATCTTTCTGATACCAATTTTCTAAGTGAGGCAATTGGGGGTTAAGTGACTTGCCCAGGGTCACACAGCTAGTAAGTGTTAAGTGTCTGAGGCTGGATATGAACTCAGGTCCTACTGATTCCAGGGCCGGTGCTCTATCCACTGCACCACCTAGCTTCTCTCAGAAAGATTCTAATCCAACTTTCTGTACCCTGGGCCTGAGTATAGAGCCCAACAACTGAAATCTCAGAATGCCCCACACCATAGGTCTCTAGGTTGTACTTTTCTCTGAAGGATTACCTGAGGCTTGAAACATTTAAAGATTATACAGGATCACTAGAAGAATGGATTCCATTGTCCTTGTTATTTCACTCCCCATCCTAGCCATCAACTTTCTCCTTGAAATTCTGGAGATAGTTCTGCAAAATGGTCTCTCATAGGTAGAAAATGAGCCAATGATATCAATTACAAAAAGGGAGACTTTCAGAAAAGAGACATAGGCCCCTGAATACTTCATCAGAAAGTTTAGCTGGTGACTCTTTTGAAGACAAAAGAGTGTTGGCTCTGGATTCAGAAGACCTGGAGTTAGATCCCATCAGGAACTATGTGATGATTTCTGTGTAGGCCCCAGTTTCTTCCTCTGTAAAAATGAAAGGATTAAACTTTGACCTCTAGGGTCCTTTCTGACTCCAAATCAATGGTCCCCTGATAGGTTATCTCACAGGCCTTCATTGTGCACGAGCATCCTGCCCTATCACAAAGATCTGCAATATCATGACCAACCATATGATGAAGGTATCATCTTCTCAGTGACTGTAACCTCCAGGAGTGAATACAAAATCCTCTGTTTGGCACTCAAAGCCCTTTATACTTTAGCTCCCTCCTACACATTTCCAGGTTTATTGTACCTAATTTCCTCCCTGTGCCCTTCAATCCAGTAACACTGGCCTCCTTTGCTCTTTCAGGAGCAAGACACAACACCTCTCAGGGCTCCCAACATTTTCTCTGATTACCTCCTATGCCTGAAATATGCTCTCTTCTCTGCTCCACCTACTGACCTCACTGGCTCCCAATAAAACCCCAATTACAATCTCTTATTTTACTTAGCTCCTTCTCCAACCTTTTTTAATTCTAGTGCCTTTCCTTTCTCTTTTATTTTCTATTAATCTTGGATATATAGCCTGTTTGTACCTGTTTGCTTGTTGTGTCCACCACTATATTGTGAACCCTTTGAGGATAGAGGCTGTGTTTTGTCTCTTTTTATATCTCCTGTGCTTAGCACAGTGCCTGACACATAGCAGGCATTTAATAAATGTTCATTGGCTAATTGAACATTTCTGTTTAGACTTCAAACAGCAGAAAGAGGCAAATTATTCACTAGGTGAGGGTTCTAAATTTTTGTTTAGGTATCCAACCCTTTCTTATTATGAGTCTTATTGTACTCCTTTAATAGTTTAAAATTATACTAAGAGCCACTCTCTGTTTTCATTTGGAGTTTTTGTTTAGTTACTTATTTTTTCCACCCTGATTATAATTCAAGAGAAATAAATGTTTATTTTTTGCCTTCTAAAATGGTTCATTTGAAATCACAAAGTTGAGAAAGAAGTCTTACTATTAGTAATAACATTAAGAAAAACAACTCCCATTTTATACTGCTTTAACATTTACAAAAGGGTTTTCTCATAATAGCCCTATGAGATAACTGGCACAAGTATTATCATCCCCATTTTAACACTTTTGCCTTTGTGTCCCTTTTGCCTAAATCAGTGCCTGGCCCATTGAAGGCACTTAAATTCTTTTTTGATTGATTGGTTGGTTGGTTAAATGTAGATAAAGGTTCATAGATTTTAAAGGGCTTGCTTGAGGTTACACATCTATTATATGAAATGAACCTAGACTGGGGCATCACAGCATTAGAAGAACCAGAGCTAGAAGGACCTATAGAGATGTTATTGTTATTCAGTCATTTTTTCAGTTATGTCTAACTCTTCGTGACCCCATTTGGAATTTTCCTGGCAAAGATACTGGAATAGTTTGCATTTCCTTCTCCAGCTCTTTTTACAGATGAGGAACTGAGGCAAATAGGGTCACACAACTAGAAAGTTTCTGAGGCCAGATTTGAACTCAAGAAGATGAGTCTTCCTGACTTCAAACTAGGCACTGTATTTACTGCACCAATATAGAGACGATCTTTTCCAAACCTCCTCATTTTACAAATAAACTGGAACTCATAGAGTCAGTCAAGAGAGTATTGACTTATTCTTTGTGCGGTAGAAACAGCACTGAGTTTGGAGGTAAAAGACTGGGGTCTGGATCTTTTTTTCTTCCCTAATTTACCACATGTATAACCATAGGAAAGTCATGACCCCTGTTGGATTCAGTGTCCTCATCTGTGAAAAGAAGTAAATGAGTTTCAAAGGTCTCTTCCAATTCTGATAACCTATATCCTTAGAGCAGGTATACCTGCCCTCTTCTGGAAGGCTTGACTGAGAGAAAAAGATCATGGAATTGATAACGAAGGTAGGAAAGTATAGTTAGCTGTACATTTCCCTAGATCTCAGCAATTCCTCATTTTTCCTCTTGAAAAGACTTCTTGCCATGGATTTAGGATGCAAGAAAAAAAAAGACAAAACGGAGAAAAGGGAGAAAGGCAGAGTCATGTGTCTATTGGCCATGCTGGGCAAAGAGAATGAGCACTTATGACCTGGGCCAAAATTTCAGCAGTTTTCATAACTACTTGTTTGTGTTAGGGACCAGATAGGAAATTAAGATCCAGATACTAATAAAAATGCCAGCCACCTATAGGGGAAATTGGAGTCAGTGCTGTGAAGTCTGGAGCAGCAATGGATTCCAGGATACCTAGACTAGCAGCTTATTAGAAGAGAATCAACTACTGAAATCAAGGAAGTACAAATTCCTCTCCTATATTTCTTTGCTCCCTGTTGGTATAGTTCTCTGATCCCTAAGATGGGGGAACCAGACACACAATTCTTTCCTCTAATCTTTTTGCCATCTAGGAAAAGTGAAAAGGGCATCGGAAAGTCATTAGACTAAGAACCACCCCCCACCCCAAGTAGTTCTTTTACAAGCATCTTATTCATTATTATTCTATAATAAAATGTATTTAGCTACAATGAACTGCTCGTATAATAATAAAAATGGAGGGATTGAATGAGAAGGGGAGAGACTAAAAAGAGAAATGAGGGCTGGAAAGGAGAGAGAAAAGATTTTCCTATTTTAACCATTTTGGAATATAGTCTATATCCTAGCTTATTAAAGTATTAAAATTTTCTCAAGTAAAAAGGGGTTGAGAGTGGAAAAAGTTTAAGAATGATATATTTCATACCTTGAATCTTGAGTCTCTTGAATACTCTTGAATTTTGGACAAATGAAGACATTCCTCATAGACAAGTAATTAGTCATAACCATAGTCTCTTTCCTGTAGGGTTGCGGACAACAAGTCAATATGCCCAATACAGGCTACTATGCTTCTGTAGCTCCTCTGGAACACTTGGAAAACCCACCCCACTTTCCCTGTACCCACAACCCTATAGTCAGAATTATCCAAACTGGAGGTTCAACCACAGGTCACCAGATTTAAAACCCAGAGCTCTTTGTACAACCAGTCCTCTGTCTCTACATGAGTGGTCTTTCCATTATATCACACTAATTCACTGTTAAGAAAAAAACAACTCACACTAACTGAAAGTTCGCACTAGAATTCATCTCTGATAGGCCAGAGAACAGGCCAATCTGGTTTCTAATGAGAAGAAGCCTATGAGACAAAGGCATTGTTATTACCAATGAAGCTCTCTTGCTGCTGGTGATGCAGCTGTGAGGAAACTTTATCTGATGGGTTTCATGATTGTTTCAAATAGCTTCACCTGCCTGCCTCACAGGGCCATTGTGATACTTAGGGAAGGAAGGAAGGAAGGAAGGAAGGAAGGAAGGAAGGAAGGAAGGAAGGAAGGAAGGAAGGAAGGAAGGAAGGAAGGAAGGAAGGAAGGAAGGAAGGAAGGAAGGAAGGAAGGAAGGAAGGAAGGAAGGAAGGAAGGAAGGAAGGAAGGAAGGAAGGAAGGGGTTGCCCCTTTTATTGAAATATACTAGACCAGGAATTCTTATGGATAACTATTCAGAGTGAATTGTCAGAGAAGGAAGGAGCCTCCAACAATAACATTGTCAAATGTGTCATTCAAATACATTGAGTTTCATTTTGCTGTAAATTCATTAAAAAAAAGCACATTCATTCAGTGCAATCAACCAATGTCCTCATAAGTCCTCTTGTAATCAGTTTGGCATATTATCTCCTTTCACTCCTTGGAGAGGAAATAGAATGTACTCTACCAGCAGATGGTTACACAATAAAGTCTGCTTTTTTAAAAAGGCAGGGTTGGGGGTGGGGGACACTTGTGTACTAGAAGAAAACTGAGGGCTCAACATATCTTTGAAACTCAATGAGATTAAACAAAGCAAAAAAATTATCATGGTTGTTATTTTCACCATTGCACTTGATAGCAGCCAGAAAGATAGCTTATTTGTATCCTACTGAGGAGAATTGAGGTAACAGAGAAATTGTTGATTTTTTAAAAATTTAAATGAATGCAGGAGTAAAATACCACTCACTCAAGAACTAATGATTTTCGACCATGCTCATATTCTTTTAGTCTGAGATTGAAGCACCAGTACAATCGACCAAATAAAATCTATTTGTAATAAATACATCACTTTCCTTCACCCTTTTTAGATTCCTCTCCCAAGCTAACTTCTCGTTGAGTACCTACTTGGGACAATTCTAGCTCCTTGGGAGTTAAGATGTCACTCTCTTCACCATCATCACCAATAATTCACTGCTGATTGATAGCTGACCTGATGATAAACCTCTCCCAATTTACTAGGTTAGACCTCGTAGGACATCCAATCCATACTTCACACCTTTCCAGCTTAGTAGAATATGTCAGAACTTGCACTCCATTGATGAGGTTTTTGATCACCCAGAGACCCACAACATAATAAAGCATCAGAGTAAGAATTATCTTACAAGTTAAAATGGCATTCAATGCCCAGAAGAGATCAAGGCAGAGAGACATGAAGCTGCTGAAGGGCATGAGGTACATCCTCCCTTTTAGCTGAGAAGAAGCAGAGAATTTTTGTAGAAGAAGTGGTGTCTGAGCTGGACCTCGATGCAAGAAAAGACTTTTCAAAAAGTGAAGATTCCTTCCTGGGGCAGGCGATAATATATACAAATACATAGATAGGGGGCAGCTAGGTGACATAGTGGATAAAGCACCAGCCCTGGATTCAGGAAGACCTGAATTCAAATCCAGCCTCAGACACTTGATACTTACTAGCTGTGTGACCCTGGGCAAGTCATTTAACCCTCATTGTCCCACAAAAAACCCACAAAACAAAACAAAAAACCCAAATACATAGATAAAGTGAGAGCAAGCAAAGATCCATCCCTTTGAGTTAGTGCTAGAATGGACCTCAGAAATCATCTCACTTAAGAACCTCCTTTTATAGCAAAAGAAATCAAGGAAACTCTAGAGAGATAGAATAATAATCCCAAGGCCAGATGGAGCCAGAATTAAACCAACATTCCTCTCTTTCCAAATACAGAACATTTTCTACTACACTTATCATACTACATGACCTTCACCATGGGTTATGGAGGGAAGTAATAGAAAGGCTGGTAAAGGTGGTTGGAACTAAATTGTCAAGGCCTTGAATAATAAGTTAATGAGTATGTATTGTATTTAATAGGTAATAGTGAGCCGCAGCAGGTATTTAAGGGGGGGGAAATGATGTGATCTTACCTATACATTAGGGAGACTAATTGGTAGTAGTGTGAAGGATGGCTTATTAAGGAGGGGAAAAGGGAGGCTGGGAGGTCAATATAAAGTTTTTACAATAGATCAAATAAAATGACTCAGGACTGATCTAGAAAAAAGCATGTTCAATTGTTTTCCAGTTGTGTCCAACTCTTTGTGACTCCACTTGGGGTTTTCTTGGCAAAGATACTGAAGTGGTTTGCCATTTCCTTCTCCAGATTATTTTAATGATGAGGAAACTGAGGCAAACAGTGTTAAGTGATTTGCCTGGGGTCATACAGCTGGTGTCTAAAGCTGGATTTCAACTAAGGTCTCCATTACTGTACCACCTAGTTGCCCCCCTAGAAAGAGGAGAATCAAGAAAATGATAGTCTAGGAAAGAGGTAATTAATTCCTGAACTAGGGAAGTTGTCATGGGATTAGAAAGAGAGTGCCGCAGTAGATTGTACAGGACTTTAACAGGCTATAGATCAACTGAGGGACAGAGAAGAGACAAAAGTGATTTGAAGTATTGATTAGGAGAATGATGGTACTTTCAAAATAAGCAGTGAAGTAAGGAGGAAGGGAGTGTTTTGGAAAGAAGACGTGTTGGGTTTAAGATATTGATGAGTTTATCTAGGAGCAGACCACTGATAGGCAGCTAGGTGGCAGGGTGTTAGACTTGGAGTCAAGAAGACCTGACTTCAAATCCTGTTTCAAACACTTAGCTACAAGACCCTAGGCAAGTCTAAACCTCTATCAGCCATTTCCTCATAAGTAAAATATGGAGAATAATAGTCCCAAACATAGGTTGTTTTGAGGATGAAATGAATTAACATATATGAAACACTTTGCAACCTCAAAGCACTACATAAATCCTATGTAGGGAGAGAAGGAGGAGGAGCAAGTAGTGGTGATGATCATACAATATTGGAAATTAGGAATTGTTGATGGGGATATAGTAAGAAAAAATCACAGTCATTTGGTTAGCAATGATGTTTGAAGACATAGAAATGGAAAAGATTTCTAAAAGTTCAGAGAGTAGGAGAGAATTGAGGACAGAGCTATGGGGGGTCAACCTCACCAAGAGGGCAGATATTCCCATATTTACAGATATGGGAATGATAAATAAAAGCATAATTTATGGGGTGTCATAAGTCCCTTCCTACTTTCCACCACCCTGAATGTCCTACCCTTAATTACTCACAAGATTTGATGATCCTTGCTAATATGCCCACATTACCTCGGAGTAGGAATAAGATCAGGTGTTAGCCTTCTCCCATTAATTCATCAATATATCTGTTTATAAAAAATCAATTAGTGGGTGTAATAAAGGGAAAGAAGAGAAAGGCACTCAAGAAATCTAAGGCTTTGCTTAGAGGAGTTTAGTCCTTGTATGTTTGGGGGAAGGGGGATGTTGGGAGGTTCCCAACAGCTAGGGAGAGAAGCGTTCAATATGGAGATACCACAGTTTCTTGACAGTATGTATGCTTGATTTGCCCATTTGCCTTTGGCTAACCTTGAACACTGTAAAGACAAAAGCCCTTTTAGTGCTACAAAGCTGTAGTCTCAGAGAGAGGAATTCCAAAGTTAATTTTGCCCTAGAAATCAATACCGAAAAATAAATAACCCCCATTGTTTAATAGACCAGGCTAGAGGCATCCCTGAGATGGACTTGGAGAGTTAAAGGGTGAGGAGGAGGGCAGATATAGGATGATTGGCAGTATAGGTTCCACACCTTGCCAAAATCTAATTGTTCCATAAAGAGTAAAATTTTAATCAGGGCTTTGTTTAGATAATTAAAGCAACCACGTTTGCTACACAATTAGAAAACATATAGCTCAAGAACAAACATAGTTTGGGTGTTTCGCCTTCAATTAATTTAAACTATTAATTCAACTCCTTGAAACAACGAAGAATTTTAGGACCAATGGACTAAAATTAAAAGCATAATAAGGAAAATAAGTTTGGGTAAAATGCAAGCACTCTAAGGGCAAGTATCATTTTGTTTTTGTTTTGTATGCCCCCAGACTTTACCAGTGTAGGTACTTCATGAAGAGTTAATGAATTGAATTGAAAGATCTGGGCATTCCCAGTTCCCTTGCTTGTACTACTCTGCATAAAATAGAACACACTGTCCCCTCAAAAGGCATGGTAATGGTCAAGCCTTAACAAACCAGAATTCTCTCCAGAAAATAATTACAGTCAACCAGAGGGATTGGGCAAAGAAGTCATGCTGCATCCTAGTGGATGTTTACAGCCCAATTAGTTAAGAATGAGTGAGGTCCCAAGGTGGTCAGGTCTCAGCAGCTCATTTTGAATAGCTCTATCTGAAACTGGAAACAAATTTGCTGCTGAAATACAAATTGGAGGAAATTACTTTTGTGGGAAAACATTTCCTCTCCTCAGTGGGTTTCTCTTTTGTGTTTTGCCTCTTCTGATACTGTGAATTTTAGAGGCAACTGTGATCTCCTGATAGGGAACCTGGATTCTGTTCCAAGCTCTACCGCTGTGGCCTTATGCAAGACAATCTCTCCCTCTCTCCCTCTCTCCCTCTCTCCCTCTCTCTCCCTCTCTCCCTCTCTCCCTCTCTCCCTCTCTCTCCCTCTCTCCCTCTCCCCCTCTCTCCCTCTCTCCCTCTCTCCCTCTCTCTCCCTCTCTCCCTCTCCCTCTCCCCTGTCTCTTTTGCTATTTTTCTCTTTTCCCCCTTCCCCCTCCCTCCTTTCCTCCTCTTTCTTTATCTCCCTTCCCTTCCTCCTCCTCCTCCCCCTTCCCCTTCTCTTCCTACTCTCTCCTCACCATTCCTCCCTTTACCCCTCCACATTACCCATGGAAAAGCAGGTGGGATTAGGAAACCCAGATTGTTATCCCATCTTGCTGCTTCATTAAATTGAGTTCCCGCCCAAGCCAAAGGTGGGAGAGTCAAATAGGTTCACAAAGAAGTCATTTTTTTTTTTTGCAGGGCAATGAGGGTTACATGACTTGCCCAGGGTCACATAGCTAGTAAGTGTCATGTGTCTGAGGTTGGATTTGAATTCAGGTCCTCCTGAATCCAGGGCCAGTTCTCTATCCACTGTGCCACCTAGCTGCACCCCAGAAGAAGTCATTTTTGAAATCTATTGGGGAAAAAACCCCACAACACTTTAGTGTTGCAGTCCTTCTCTCTGTTGAGTTAGATATAGGCCCTACAGTGAAGACAAAGACAGATAATGAATAGTTCTTTGCATCAAGCAGCTTAAAATCTAGCAGAAGAATTAAAGCAGAAGTACATGAAAAGTTAACAGTAAAGATAATGAGACAACAGGGTTGTGCTAGTTGAAGAAAAGCCACATAAGTGGTTTGGATACCACATGCTATTATCCCAGTTCCAGGAGGAAATACCATTTCCAGAAGAGTCCATCAAAAAAGAGCCAAGATGATAAATCAATTAAAGAAGAATGTTCACTTTTTCACAATTATTGAGGCCTTCAAAGGAGAGGTGGATGTTTGGCCCAATTTGTTTTATCAAAACTCCCCATTTTCAATATTTCAACAGAGGTGAAAATAATAGAAATAATTCCATTAAATTAAGTATGAATTGGGGCAGCTAGGTGGCACAATGGCTAGAGCACCAGCCCTAGAGTCAAGAGGACCTGAGTTTAAATCCGGCCTCAGACACTTAACCCTCACTAGCTGTGTGACCCTGGGCAAGTCACTTAACCCCAATTGCCTCACCAAAAAATTTTTTTAAAAATTTAAGTATGAATTTATTAAAATCTACTAAGTAGAGGGCTTAACCCTAAGGCCCTGGGTTACAAAGGCTAAATAAACAAATGCATACAAATCAATAGGTGAGGAATAAATAAATGAATAAGTAAGCAAATAAAAATGAATGGACAAATAGATAGATGGATAGATAGATAATATCAATAGACATATAGTTCCTGCATCCCAAGATCTGTTATTTTAATTGACATCTTCTCTCCAAAAAGATTCTTTAACTCAAAATTTTTCTAGTAATATAACTAACTAAATGCCCCCCCTTTTTTTTTATTCTCCCCAGTTACCCAATTAAGAGAACCTGGAACAGCCCTCCACACCCCCTCCCCCATACTCCAGAGCTCCCTGATCACCTCTCTAAACTCTGTACTGTTACTTGGCTCCTTAATCACAAATTGTTCAGACATTCCTTGCTAACACGGTGGAAGGACATGCATAGCATCCTTAATTTATTCTCTACGTAAGCACTCATTTATTTTACGAATGATCTACTCCATTTCAGAGAAAGTACAGTGACTCCTCATTTGTCCTGCATCATTGGGGTATGAAGTATTCCACTTAAGTGAATTTTTTTCCAGATAATTGAAGTTTATTACTTAAATTTCAAACATTTCAAAGAAAAATTAATCTTGAATAGAAAGAGATTTGAATTGTATCACACAATTTGATAATTGAAAATATAATTTAACTTTTTTTTGGTGACTCAAGTTTATAAACTTATTTGTTTTTAAACTGACTTTGTATCTTGGTATAGGAATTCCTGATGAAGAAACTAACTCTACTAATGTAGACTAGAATGTGCTCTGTAATTTATTCTTTTTTTTGTAATTTATTCTTACATAATTTCCTAGAGGTACTAAGAGTGCAAAATTATTTGTCCAGGGTCACACAGGGAATATGTGACAGAGGCATATAAGTCTTGAGCTTTTGTTGTTGTCATTCAGTCACATCTGACTCTTAGTGATCTCATGGACCATACTGTCTATGGAGCTTTCTTAGCAAAGATACTGGAGTGCTTTTTCATTTCCTTCTCCAATGGATTAAGGCAAAAAGAGGTTAAAAGACTTGCCCAGAGTCACACAGCTAGTGAGTGTTTGAGGCCAGATTTGTTTTGTGTAGTTATTTTTTTGTTTGTTTGTTGGTGAGGCAATTGGGGTTAAGTGACTTGCCCAGGGTGGCACAGCTAGTAAGTGTCAAGTGTCTGAGGTCGGATTTGAACTCAGGTCCTCCTGACTCCAGGGCTAGTGCTCTATCCACTGCATCACCTAGCTGCCCCTGAGGCCAGATTTGAACTCAGGTCTTGCTGAATCCAGGCCAAGTGCTCTATCTACTGAAGTACCTAGCTGCTTCCTTTCTTGAACCTAGGTCTTCTTGATTCCCAGGCATATTGACTCTCTGGTTTCTACATCATTGGTCTCCAAATAATGGACTAGAGACCCAGGAGAGGCAGGGTCATGATCCCAAACCATTTGTGATCAACCACTCAGTGAGTGGAAAGATGGATTAAATCCCACCATCCCTTCAATAGCCACTCATGAGGCATGTCCCTAATGTACCCTTTCACCCATGATTCCTCAACACTAGGCCCATACTGTCCCTCTGGTTATTGTGGATACCATTAAGCTCTCCCCTCATGCCACAATCATCAAGGTAGTTATAACCCAACTGCTATCCATGGCAGGTGCTGCTTAGGTGCCATTGGAAAATTCCCCCCTCTCCTCACATACCTATCAGATCCATCAGATCACCCAATAGCTAGGATAGAGTCACCTGGGACAGCAGGATCTGTACTCTGGGGACAGTATGCAGTATGTGCTCCCCTTTTTGTTTCGTGTTGGATAGAGTAAATGAATTAACAGCATTTGCATATAATTTATAAAAAAAACATTGGGGAGACATGCTCAAGGTATTTTTTATTTTTATTTGATTTTTATTTATTTTGGGGGGTGGGGCAATGAGGGTTAAGTGACTTGCTCAGGGTCACACAGCTAGTAAGTGTCAAGTGTCTGAGGTTGGATTTGAACTCAGGCCCTCTGAATCCAGGGCCTGTGCTTTATCCACTGCACCACCTAGCGGCCCCTCAAGGTATTTTAATGTCAGTTTTCAATCAAAAATTCTAGGCATCACTGCCCTACAACATTCTGATTCTCTGACCAGACACACTGCACTACAGTGAAATATCTGCATTTATTTAATATTTTTTCTATGTGAATGTCCGTCATTCACTTTATTTGTTCTCTTGCTTCCATTGTCTTCCTGAAACCCCTTCAAGGTTGCTACTTTTTACTACCAGTGAGTTAGGAAATCAGACAACTGAGTTTGCTAAACTCTATACTTTAATAAAGGTTACTGGGTGCTGGATTGGATTGATCCATGGACCTGGAGTTAGGAAGACATGAGTGCAAATCCAGCCTCAGACACTTACTTGCTATGTTACCCTGGACAAGTCACTTAACCCTGTTTGCCTCAGTTTCCTCAACTGTAAAATGACCCAGGGGAGGAAATGACAAACCATTCCAGTATCTTTGCCAAAAAACTCCAAATGGGGTCATGAAAATTCAGACATGAGTGAAATAGTAACAAATAATTTCAGAGTCAGTCAGTAATACTCTAAGTTATTGGTGCAGTTGCTTTGTGGCAGACATTATCAATGCTCAAAGGCTGTTTGCCTTTGATTTCTAGGTTTCAGGCAATGACCTGGAAGGGCTAGAGTACTGGAAGACTGATCTTTGGATAAGTGGACTACATAGATGAGACAATCTGGTCTGATTCAGTGATATACTCAGCACTCCCTTGAAAAGATCTCTTTGGGCTTTGGAGTACATATAAAAAGTGTCCTTTCAGTGTTTATTATTCAATTTCAATCTTTTTTCCATTTCATTATACAAGTAATAGTTCATTTTCATTCCTTCCTTGTCAAAGAATCTTATGTTCTTAGTTTCCTACACCACCTTTTGGCTATCTATATATTTAGCTTTACATTTTATTTTATTTTATTTTTTGTTTCCCACACCAAGACACAATAGCTGTACCTGAAAATCTATGCATTCACTTTGGCAGATTTCCAGAGGTTTCCAGATTACATTTTGGGAAACATTCTTCTGTTAGAAAAAGGTATGTTGTTCTACATTAATTCTCAATTTATATAAAAGCAAATAAAAATTATAGCCTCTGGATATATTTATTTGTGATACTTCCATATTTTAAAGAACTTTAAAGATCTATCTACTAGCCTCCAAAGGCCAGAGTAGAAAAATATGTGTCTGATAGTCAAGGCAATACGGTTTGATCAACTAAGAAAGAAAGAATGAATTTCAATGCAAAAAAGTATTTCATCATTTTCTTGGAATTCTAAGCAAGACATCTGTGGCAGAAGAACTCCACTTAATTTTATTGTTAAAGATTCCAGAAAAAATGATGGGGATGGGGTGGAGAGAGATTGGGAGCATGAACAGGTAAGAAGGAAAAAGAGGGAAGGAGTAGAGAGGAGAGAAGAGAGCAAAGGAGAAACTGAGAACATGTATCAGCATATACCTATAAAGTATTCAGATGCCCAACCATAAAGCATTTCAAAGATGCTGTGAAGCATGCCCCAAAGTGAATAGAAACCTGATGTAATTTATGGAATTATATTTGATCAACAATGATAATAACAGTGTTTTCTATGATGCTTTACATGTTTCAAAGTGCTTTCACAAAGACTTAGCTAAAATAATTGACACTGAACCAAGACAATTCCAAAGGATCCATGATGAAAAACTCTATCCAGATCCAGAGAGAGAACTAATAAACTCTGAGTGCAAACTGAAGCATCCCTTTTTCCATTTTCTTTATAGTTATTGGGTTTTGTGCGTTCCTTTTGTAACATGAATAATATGGAAATATGATTTACATGACTTCACATGATGTCATATTACTTGTCTTCTCAAGGGGGAGGGGAAGGACAGAAGAGAGGGTGAGAATTTAGAACTCAATTTTCTGAAAAATAATCAATGTTAAAATTTGAAAAAAATATAATTGGGCATATTTAATGAAATAAATAAAAATACATTTAAAAAAAGCAAAGTGTCTTTAGATACACGGTTTACCAGAAATGGTATTATTTTCCCTACTTTTTATACAAGAAATTGAGACTCAGTAAAGTCAGTGACTTGATCAAGGTTACACATCTAGAGATGAAATCAGAATCAACATCTTTTGACTCCTTTTCAGTTAAATTTCCACTATTATAGTGGTCATTCACAATGTAATTAAGGAGAGGCACAAGGCTCCTTTGATATAACTTTGTAGAAGAGCATGGGGGTGGGGGGTGCAGCTAGGTGGCACAGTGGATAAAGCACCGGCCCTGGAGTCAGGAGTACCTGAGTTCAAATCCAACCTCAGACACTTAACACTTACTAGCTGTGTGACCCTGGGCAAGGCACTTAACCCCCATTGACTCTCAAAAAAAAAAAAAAAGAAGAAGAAGAAGAAGAGCATGGGAAAACTGTTTTCAGGGGATTAATGATGAAGTATAATGGAAGTACCTGGGGAGAACCTAGAGTATGTGTGGAAATTCTACACCTGGTTTTAGTCTGCAAACTATGTAGCTAGAAATCTTTCTAATTCATTTCATAGCCAAAACTATGGGTGCTATCAAAAGGCATTAGCTGTCCAGAGCTTTGGCCATTTTCTTTGATTGTTCTCTCTTGGTAGACGTCCATTCTTCTATTGACTCATTTGGATGTGAACGTAATGAGATCAAAGGCAGCATAGAAATGATGCTGTCTGAATTCACTTTTCCCAGACACTGAGGTAGTATATGGGAGAAAATGTACCTAAGGTGTTGGGGGAGAGAGGGCTATCCCTACTTTTCTTCTCACTGAAACTTCCAAATAAATATCCATTTGTAAAGTCAGTAACTGTTGACTGACAGTTGGTGAACACAACTTGTTAAGTTTGTATTACTATGAGAAGAACGATGCTCTATTCCTTGGTGATACATCTAGAACCCTGAAGACATGATAGAGCAAACTCTGGGAGATTGAGTCCAAAGCTATTCTCACTACAACTAAGTCTTTCTCAACTGAAGAACAACCATGGTCTCCCACAACATTCTCATGAAAGATATCCATGAGAAATGCATATTGATGAAGCACCCACTACATACTCAGCATGGGGTTAGGTGCTCTGAGGCTATATAGGACACATTCTGTATTCTTAAGCAATATTAATATATAATTGGGAGAAAAGATAACAATAATAACCATCATGATTACTGACATTTGAATGCCTCTTTAAAGTTTTCAATGTACTAATTTACAAGAGCTAACTCACCACAACTGTGAGGAATTCCTACAAGTAGTTTTCAACTCTGTAAAGAAGTTCTACAAGTAGTTTAACCCACACTCAACAAATGAGGAAATCATATCTTAGAATGTTTAAGGGACTTACTCATGGCCACACAACTCTTAAGAATCAAGGGGGGGGTGGCAGCTAGGTGGCGCAGTGGATAAAGCACTGGTCCTGGATTCAGTAGTACCTGAGTTCAAATCCAGTCTCAGACACTTGACACTTACTAGCTGTGTGATCCTGGGCAAGTTACTTAACCCCCATTGCCCCACAAAAAAAAAAGAAAAGAATCAAGGGTGCAACTGGAACCTAGTTGATTCCAAAATGAATATTGTGCCCAATTACAATGCAGGTACATTGAAAGATACACCAATAATGGCTGTTATATGATAAATATCTAATGCAGGGTAAGGGGCATCGAGGTGGCACAGTGGATAAAGCACTGGCCCTGGATTCAGGAGGACCTGAGTTCAAATCTGGCCTTAGACACTTGAAACACTTACTAGCTGTGTGACCCTGGTCAAGTCACTTAACCCTCATTGCCCTGCAAAAAACCAAACCAAAACAAAACAAAAATTCTAATGCAGGGGCTCTTAACTTTTTCTGTTTCATGGACCCCTTTGGTGGCCAATTAAAGTCTATCCCTTTGCAGAATGATGTTTTTAAAAGTACAAATAAAACAATTTAATTAATTATATAATAAATAAAATGAATAATGTTATAACATAATATCAATTCAATATATAGGATTATAAAGGAAACTAAATATATTAAATATATTATGTATAGACATTTATATCTATATATAAGTATTTTAATACCTTTGGTTATATATATATATATATGAATGACCATTTAACTTTGGATATTGATGTTTCTATATATAAAAATGTATGTATATATGTTTACACATGTATGTGTTCATATATGTATGTGTGTGTGCATGCATACATGTATGTATCTAGAATCAGAAAGACTTGAGTTCAAACCTGTGTGGCCTTGAGTAAGTTATGTAACCTCTGCCTGCCTCAGTTTCCTGAATTGTAAAATGGGCATCAGAATTGTACCTATCTCAAAAGGTTGTTGTGAAGATTGAATAAAATATCTGTAAAGCAGTTAGCACTGTGCCTGGCACATACTAGGTGTTTTATAAATGCTCCTCTCCCTCCTTCCCCCTGCTAAGTTATAGGTTTTCTTTTTATTGTCCCTTTTGTTTTTCAGAGAAGTAAGAGATTCCTATGAACTAAACTTTTCAAGGAAATCTTCCTAGGTAAGGGTAGACTTGTGCACAGCTTTGAGGGACCAAGAAAAACTTCAAACAACATTTATCTAGTGCCTACTGTTTGCAGAGCACTGTCCTAGACACTAGAAGGGTTGGAGAGGGGCCCAGGGTAAGTTTACACAAGACAGAATGCCTCCCTTTAATCTGGTAAAAGAATAAGAGATACTACTTCAGATATCTTACATTAGTTCATTTTATTCTTCAAATAACCTTGTGATTTGGGCAGGATAGGCATTGTTAACTCCATTTTACAGACAAGGACATTATATCAAAGAGAAGGTAAGTAATGTGCCCAAAGTTGAATAGTTAGTTACAAGTCTATAGTAGAACCCAAGTGGCCTATTTTAATAATAATACCATCTCCAAGTCCTCTATAACTTGGAAATTTATTTTTACACAATCACCTTGTAAAGTAGATAGTAGAAATATTATCAAATTTGCTTTATAGCTGAGGAAACTGAGTCTCTGAAGCTTTAAGTGAATTATCCATGATAACACAGGTTTGTGCTTTCCTAAATGAATCTAGTTAAAGAGGCTATCAGTGGCTGAACAGTTGTCTTATAAACTTGGAATGTGGCCACACTCTTAGGGGTGGAAAGTGGTAAAGTGAATGAGATTTTTACTGTGATCTTAGTAACTTACTCAGCACACAAACATGAGTGTGCTTTGGAAAAAAAGGATTCTCTACCACTCACAGGCACACCTTTTGGCAACAGTTGAGATACAGTAATGGGCCCAGGTGACAGGCTCTTCCTTTGCAGTTCATCATGGTGCAGAAAAATTGTAGTCACCCATAAAATCACCCCCCACCAAAATGATATTCATATGTCTAGATGCCAGCTGCTATTTTTCCTCCTTCTGATTTCTTTTTTTTGGTATGGAGTCAGAGACAAGCTTTTAGATTCCAAGCTTACTGCAAATGTTTGTTTTTGTGGACTTCAGGATTCATTTTTTGGTCCTTATCCAAACTTTCAAGGTAGACTCAGTGGCTCCAAAGTTATAGTACTGATATAAGTGATTCAGAAAGGTGCCCCCTCCCTCTCCTTACCCCAAGGTAATTTTAACTGAAGATTTTTTTTTTTGGCTTGGTTATGCCACCAAGCTGAAAATCCTCTTATAATCAGTTAAGACACTATTTTTCATGGATTAATTTGTGCTGGCAGATAAGAAAGCAGATTAAAGTATAATCTATGAAAGGCAGATTTTAAGTGACTTTGAACCCCAAATCCACTAAGTTTGATAAGGTTATTTTTTAACATTTAAAAGAAATCAGTTGTGGAGATGGCAAGAGATGAGTTCTGAGCAAAATCAGCTCCTATAGTCAGCAAAATTAAATTTAGAATGTTATCACAGCTAGTCATATTTTATATGCAAATATTCCAATTAGAGTAGGTTATCTTTAATAAATAACCTTCATGGTGGAGAAACTATGAGCATACCATAGATTCCAACTTTCTAGTAACTGTTTTATGCCTTAAATTGTTCCAGGACCTACCCTGTCTAATATTTGTGAGCGGCACTTCCTATAATTGGCATTATTTTTTACTGGTTGTTTAGCCAGTAGTGAGAGAACCAAAGCTCTCCACTTTTCTGTGGAATTGAACAATATAGAATGATTAGTTTTCACCCAATCATAACTTACCAAGGCCCAATTTTTTTTTTAATTTAATTTTATTTATTTATTTTTTTTAGTTCTCAACTTTTGTTTATACATGCTTTACAATTTCAGATTTTTCTCCCTCCCACCCCTCCCTCCCCCCTCCCCTAGACAGCAGGTAATCTGATATAGGTTATATCTATATATCTCTATACATATACATATAGATATATATATATATACACACACACACATATATATACACATAATAACATTAATCCTATTTCTGCATTAATCTTGTTACAAGAGAAAGAATCAGAGCAGTGATGCAAAACCTCAAAATAGAAAGAAAAAAAAAAAACCAACAGCACCCAACACAAAAGAAATAATATGGTTCAATCAGCATCTATACTCCACAGTTCTTTCTTTCTTTTTTTTTTTTCTTGGATTTGGAGATCCTCTTCTATCATGAGTTCCCTGGAACTCTTCTGTACCATTGCATTGGTGAGAAGAATATAGTCCATCACAGTAGGTCAACACTCAATGTTGATGATACTGTGTACAATGTTCTTCTGGTTCTGCTCATCTCACTCATCATCAGCTCACGTAAGACCCTCCAGGTTTCTCTGAACTCTTCCTGCTCATCATTTCTTACAGCACAATAGTATTCCATTGTATTCATATACCACAACTTGTCCAGCCATTCCCCAATTGATGGGCACCCCCTCAACTTCCAATTCCTTGCTACCACGTAAAGAGCAGCTATAAATATTTTTGTACATGTGGGTCCCTTTCCCCCTTCCATGATTTCTTTGGGCAAAAGACCTAAAAGTGGGATTGCTGGGTCAAGGGTATGCACAGCTTTATCGCCCTTTGGGCATAATTCCAAATTGCTCTCCAGAATGGTTGGATCAGCTCACAGCTCCACCAACAATGCATTAGTGTTCCAATTTTCCCACAGCCTCTCCAACATTTATTATCTTCCTTTTTTTGTCATTTTAGTCAATCTGATAGGTGTCAGGTGGTACCTCAGAGTTGTTTTAATTTGCATCTCTCTAATCATTAGAGATTTAGAGCATTTTTTCATATGGGAATAGATAGCTTTGGTTTCTTCATCAGAAAACTGCCTGTTCATATCCTTTGACCATTTCTCAATTGGGGAATGACTTGGATTCTTATAAATTTGATTTAATTTCCTATATATTTTAGAGATGAGGCCTTTATCAGAAGCACTGGTCTCAAAAATTGTTTCCCAGCTTTCTGCCTCCCTTCCAATTTTGGATGCATTGCTTCTGTTTGTACAAAAATTTTTTAATTTAATATAATCAAAATCATCCATTTTGCATTTTATAATATACTCTATCTCTTGTTTGGTCAAAAACTGTTTTCCTTTCCAAAGATCTGAGAGGTACACTATTCCTTTCTCTCCTAATTTACCTATGGTATCACCTCTTATGTCTAAATCATGTATCCATTTTGACCTTATTTTAGTATAAGGTGTAAGATGTTGGTCTATGCCTAATTTCTGCCATACTATCTTCCAGTTTTCCCAGCAGTTTTTGTCAAATACTGAGTTCCTATTCCAGAAGCTGGAGTCTTTGGGTTTATCAAACACTACATTACTAGTGTCATTTACTACTGCATTTCCTGAGCCTAGCCTATTCCATTGATCTACCACTCTATTTTTTAGCCAGTACCAGATAGTTTTGATGACTGCCGCTTTATAGTAAAGCTCCAGGTTTGGTACAGCTAACCCACCTTCCTGTGAATTTTTTTTCATTATTTCCCTGGATATTCTTGATTTTTTGTTTTTCCAGATGAATTTTGTTATTATTTTTTCTAGCTGTATAAAATAATTTTTAGGTAGTCTGATTGGTATGGCACTGAATAAGTAAATTAATTTAGGCAGTATTGTCATTTTTACTATATTAGCTCTGCCTATCCATGAGCAATTGATATCTTTCCAATTATTTAGATCTGATTTGATTTGTGTGAAGAGTGTTTGGTAGTTGTGTTCACAGAGTTCCTGGGTTTGTCTTGGCAAGTAGACTCCCAAGTATTTTATATTATCTACCGTTACTTTAAATGGAATTTCTCTTTCTATCTCTTGCTGCTGGACTTTGTTGGTCATGTATAGAAATGCTGATGATTTATGTGGATTTATTTTATATCCTGCTACTTTGCTAAAGTTGTTAATTGTTTCAAGTGATTTTTGAGTTGATTCTCTAGGATTCCTTAAGTATACCATCATATCATCTGCAAAGAGTGATAGTTTTGTTTCCTCCTTGCCTATTCTAATTCCTTTAATTCCCTTCTCTTCTCTGATTGCTAAAGCTAACATTTCTAGAACAATATTAAATAATAGGGGTGATAATGGACATCCCTGTTTCACCCCTGATCTTATTGGGAAGGCCTCTAATTTATCTCCATTGCATATAATACTTGCTGATGGCTTTAGGTAGATACTGTTTATTATTCTAAGGAAAGCTCCCCCTATTCCTAAACTCTCTAGTGTTTTTATTAGGAATGGGTGCTGTACTTTGTCAAAAGCTTTCTCTGCATCTACTGAGATAATCATATGATTTTGGTTGGTTTTCTTATTGATGTGGTTGATTATGTTAATAGTTTTCCTAATGTTGAACCAGCCCTGCATTCCTGGTATAAATCCCACCTGGTCATAGAGTATTATCCTGGTGATCACTTGCTGTAATCTCCTTGCTAATATCTTATTTAAGATTTTAGCATCAATATTCATTAGGGAGATTGGTCTATAATTTTCTTTCTCTGTTTTTGCTTTGCCTGGTTTTGGTATCACCACCATATTTGTGTCATAAAACGAATTTGGTAGAACTCCTTCTTCACCTATTTTTCCAAATAATTTGTATAATATTGGAATTAATTGTTCTTTAAATGTTTGGTAAAATTCACCCGTAAACCCATCTGGCCCTGGGGATTTTTTCTTAGGGAGTTCATTAATAGCTTGTTCAATTTCTTTTTCTAATATGGGTTTATTTAAGGATTTTATTTCCTCTTCAGTTAACCTGGGCAGTTTGTATCTTTGTAAATATTCATCCATTTCATTTAGATTGTCAAATTTATTGGCATACAGTTGGGCAAAATATTTCCTAATTATTGCTTTAATTTCCACTTCATTGGTGGTAACATCACCCTTTTCATTTTTGATACTGGTAATTTGGTTTTCTTCTTTCTTTTTTTTAATCAAATTAACCAATATTTTATCTATTTTATTGGTTTTTTCATAAAACCAGCTCTTAGTTTTATTGATTAATTCTATAGTTTTTTTGCTTTCAATCTTATTAATTTCTCCTTTAATTTTCAGGATCTCTAATTTAGTGTCTAATTGGGGATTTCTAATTTGTTCTTTTTCTAACTTTTTAAGTTGCATGCCCAATTCATTAATCTCCTCTTTCTCTTTTTTATTCATGTAAGCATTTAGAGCTATAAATTTTCCCCTAAGCACTGCTTTGGCTGCATCCCATAGATTTTGGTATGTTGTCTCATTATTGTCATTCTCTTGGATAAAGTTATTGATTGTTTCTATGATTTCTTGTTTGGCCCATTCATTCTTTAGAATGAAATTATTTAGTTTCCAATTGATTTTCATTCTACTTTTCCCTGGCTCTTTCTTACATGTAATTTTTATTGCATCATGATCTGAGAAGGATGCATTTACTATTTCTGCCTTTTTACATTTGACTATGATGTTTTTGTGCCCTAATACATGGTCAATTTTTGAAAATGTGCCATGTACTGCTGAGAAAAAGGTATATTCCTTTCTATCCCCATTCAATTTTCTCCAGACATCTATCATGTCTAACTTTTCTAGTAATCTATTCACCTCTTTCACTTCTTTCTTATTTATTTTGTGGCTAGATTTATCTAATTCTGAGAGGGGGAGATTCAGATCCCCCACTAGTATAGTATTACTATCTAATTCCTCTTGTAACTCATTTAACTTCTCCTCTAAGAACTTGGATGCTATACCACTTGGCGCATACATATTTAATATTGATATTACTTCATTATCTATAGTACCTTTAAGTAAGATGTAATTTCCTTCCTTATCTCTTTTAATGACATTGGGAACTTTCAATCTTTCCTGGTGAAAAGACCAGAACTGAATAGAAAATTTGATCTCAACATACAAGACTCAAGAGAAGTTTAAAAAGGTAAACAGAGGGGAAAAAAAAGTTACCCTATTAGGTTAAACTGTTTATATCTCTACACAGGAAGATAATACTCATAACTCTTAAGAACTGTAAATGTATTTGGGCAGAGAAAAGGACTTTATATAGAGGGTATAAATATAAATTGTCTTTGATGTGATGATACAAAAGAATTAAGGGGATAAAAAGGGAGTCTATGGGGAGGAGAGGAAAGGGGAGGTGGAATGGGATGAATTATATCATATGAAGAGGTGGAAAAAAACCTATTACAATAGAGGGAAAGAAAGGAGGGGGGAACATGGTTTCAACCCTATTCTCATTAGATTTGACTCAAAGAGGGAATAACATATACGTTCATTGGGATAAAGAAACTTAACTCATTCTTTAGGGAAACAAAAGGGGAAGGGAAAGGGGGGGACTGATAGAAGGGAGGACAAAAGCAAGGGAGAAAAGGGTAAAGAAAAGCGAGGGGGGTGATAAAAAGGGAGGGCAGATCGGGGGAGGCAGGGGTAAGAAGTAAAACGTCGGTGAGGAGGAATAGGGTGAAAGAAGGGGGGAAAAGAACAAAGGGGGTAAATAGAATGGAGGGGAATAGACAGTCAGTAATAATAACTGTGAATGTGAATGGGATGAACTCTGCTATAAAACGGAAGTGAATTGCAGAGTGGATTAAAAACTAGAACCCTACAATATGCTGTTTACAAGAAACACATTTGAAGCAGAGAGATACACACAGAGTAAAGGTAAAAGGCTGGAGCAGAATATATTATGCCTCAGCTAAAGTAAAAAAGGCAGGGGTAGCAATCCTTATACCAAGGCCCAATCTTAATTGCCACCATCATCTACCTCCATCATCTACACACAAGCTGATGAAAACAGCTGAAAGGAAGGCATGAAACTCTGCTCACTGATACACTTCAAATTAATCTCATCTAATCTCATCTGGGTCCTCATGCAGCAACAATATCCATTTTTTAGCATCTCTATACATTATTAACATAAACTAGGAAGAAAAGATGGAGAAATTCCTTTTTAAAAAAACTACAAAATGCATAAAGTATCTGAGAGTTAGCCTATCAACCAAGACACACTCAGGACTTGTAAAAATACAATGGCAATGGGTGGAGCCAAGATGGCAGAAGAAAGGCTGTGACTCTCCCAGCTCTGGAAAACCTATCCACATACCTCAAAAAATAATGCTATAAGACAATTCTTGAAGCAGCATAACCCACGTAAGAACAGAGTGAGACCTTTTTCCATCACAAAATGGCTTAATTAGGTGACTGGGATCACCTGCTCTTTGGGCCAAGAGAGGAGCACAGTATGCAGAGAAGGACCAGCCTCAAGCTTCAGAATCTTCAGCTACTTCTTCTGAAGTTTGGCTCACGGAACAGTAAGGGGGTCCAGAGGTTGGGGGGAATAGCTGTGGTCTCTGCTGGAACTGGAGTGGGGCACCCATGTTCTGAACCAGCAAGCAAAGTTGAGGACAGCCACCAAATGGGGGAGGGGCTCAGGCATGCCAAGCTTCTGACCATAAAGAATCAGATTTCAATCAGACTTCTGTTTCTAAGTCAAAGAGAAAGCCGGCTGTGGTTACTCACAGGCCAGGCAGGCTGAGAAAAAGCCCAATCACCCCCTGGGCCAACCTGTATCTCAGAACAGTGTGTCCTGGAAGCAATGCTACACTTTAAGAAGGAGTTAAAAGCCAAGAAATAGGGGATCAAGATGAGTAAGTAGAAAAAACAACAGACCATTGAAAGCTGCTTTGGGGCCAAGCTAGATTAGAATATTCCCTTAGAAGAAGATAATAAAATTAAAGCTCCTGCATCCAAAGATTCCAAAAAATAAATGAATTGGTCTCTGGCCTTGGGAACACTCAAAAGGGATTTTGAAGAGAAAGTAGGAGAGATAGAAGGAAGATTTAGAGAGGTAGAGGAAAGAATGGAAAGAGAAATGAGAGTGATGCAGTAAAGTCATGAGAAAAAATTTAATAGCTTGAAAAGCCAAATGTAAAAGGAGATTAAAAAGCTCTCTGAAGAAAATAATTGCCTAAGAATTAGGAAGCTAGTGACTTTATGAGAAACAAAGACACAATAAAGCAAATCCAAATGAATGAAAAATAGGAGGCAATATAAAATATCTCCTTGGAAAAACAGCTCACCTGGAAAAAAGATCCAGGAGAAATAATTTGAAAATCATTGGACTACCTGAAAACCATGACAAAAATAAGAGCTTAGAGATGATCTTCCAAGAGATTGTCAGGGAAAATTGCTTTGATATTCTAGAAGCAAAAGGTAAAATAGGAATTGAAAGAATCCACCAATCACTTCCTGAAAGAGATCCGAAAAGGAAAATTTCCAGGAATATTATAGCCAAATTCCAGAGATCCCAAGTGAAGGAGAAAATATTACAAGCAGCTAGAAGGAAAGAATTTAAGTACTGTGGTGCTACAGTCAGGATAACACAAGATCTAGCAGCTTCCATGTTAAAGGACTGGAGGGCATGAAAAATGATATTCCATAGGGCAAAGGAACTGGGACTACAACCTAAAATCACTTACCCAGCAAAACTGAGTATAATCTTTCAGGGGGAAAAATTGGACTTCAATGAAAAAGAGGAATTTCACGCATTTGTGGTGAAAAGACCTGAACAAAATAGAAAATTTGAATTTCAAATACAAGATCCTGGAAAAGCATAAAAAGGTAAAAAGGAAAAAGAAATCATGAAGGACATTAAAAAGTTAAACTCTTTACATTCTTACATGAGAAGATAATACTTCCAACTCATAAGAACTTTCTCAGTATTAGGGGAGCTGAAAGGAATATACTTAGACAGAGGGCACAGGTGTGAATTGAATATGAAGGGATGATATCTGTAAAGCATTTATCCTTGTTTTTTTGTAGGGCAGGCACTGTGGGGCTGGATTTGGGCTCAGGACTGCCTGGGTCCAGGGCTGGTGAATTGTCCACTGTGTCACCTAGCTGATGCATGATGACATCTTCAAAATAAAGTTAAAAGGTAAGAGGAATGCAATGGAAGAAAGGGAAAGGGAGAGGTGGAAGGATATAAAGTAATTCAAATAAAAGAAACAAGAAAAAGCTTAGGGGGCAGCTAGGTGGTGCAGTGGATAGAGCACCGGCCCTGGAGTCAGGAGGACCTGAGTTCAAATCCGGCCTCAGACACTTAACACTTACTAGCTGTGTGACCCTGGGCAAGTCACTTAACCCCCATTGCCTCACTAAAAAAAAAAAAAGAAAAAGCTTATAGAGTGGAGGGAAAAATGAGAGAGGAGCAGGGAAGTGAGAGAGCCTTACTTTCATCAGAATTGGTTCAAAGAGGGAATAACATAAACACTCAAGTGGGTATAGTAATATATTTTGCTCTGAAGGAAAATGGGAGGGGAAGGGGAAAAGGGGGAGGGAGAGTTGAAGGAACAGAGGGCAGATTGGGGGAGGGGCACTAAAAAGCAAAACACTTTTAAGGAGGGATAGGGATAAAGAAGATAGAAGATAGAGTAAATATCAAGGGGAGGGAATAGGATGAAGGGTAATACAGTTAGCAATAGTAACTGTGAAAGAAATGATGAGCAAGATGCTCATATGAAAAATGCAAACCATCAACAGATGGTATTTGAAAATAGATTGAAGTATAATTTTGTTAGTTCCTCTTGCTAAAGTTATTCTGCCTATTTTCTTTCACAACTTGAGTAATGTGAAGATGCTTGACATAATTGTACATGAATGACATATTGAATTGCTTGATTCCATAGGGAGGGTTGAGGAGGGAGGGAGGAAGAAAATTTAGAACACAAAATTTCAAAAAAAATCAATGTGGGGCAGCTAGGTGGCACAGTGGATAAAGCACCAGCCCTGGATTCAGGACTCCCTGAGTTCAAATCCAGCCTCAGACACGTGACACTTAACTAGCTGTGTGACCCTGAGCGAGTCACTTAACCCTCATTGCCCTGGAAAAATGAAAAAAAATCAATGTGAAGAAATGACGAACAGGTGGATCTCAGAGAAACCTGAAAGGACTTAAATGAATTGATGCTGAGTAAGATGAGCAGAACCAGGAGAACATCGTACACAGTATCAGCAACATTGTGTATTGATCAACTGTGATAGATTTCACTCTTCTCAGCAACACAATGGTCCAAGATAGTTTCAAAGGACTCATGATGGAAAATTCTTTCCAAATCCAGAAAAAAAAACCTGTGGAATCTAGATGCAGATTGTACCATACTATCTCTATTTTTTTTTGTTTTCCGTTTATGAGTTTTTTCCCTTTTGGTCTGATTCTTCTTTCACAACATGGCTAATGCAGAAATATTTTTAATGTGATTGCACTTATATAACCTATATGAGATTGCTTGCTGTCTTGGGGAGGGAGAATGGAGGGGAGTGAGTGAGAAAGATTTGAAACTAGAAATCTTATAGAAACAAATGTCGAATACTATCTCTACATGTAACTAGAAAATAATAAAATGCTATATTAAATTTTTTAAAAAGACAACAGCAAATTACTACAAAAATAAAAATAAATAATTGTAAAGGGATTGTTTATAATCCAAAAAACAAACAAAAAAAAGAAATCCATATTTTCAATTGATTCTATCAGACTTTATAAACTGATCCCAACCTTCTGTTCCCTCTTCAAGTCTCCTATTCCAATTCTTTCCCCCATACATAACTCCCACAAACACTTGCCCACTCTTTCAGAGCCAAAAACTAGTAGAAGTCATTTCCCATGAGCTGCTTCTTCTCCATTTCTCTATGTCTCATATCATATCCACACCCATTCCCCCTTTTATCCCAGTCACTGATTAAGAGGTAAACTATTCTTTTGACAGGTTAACTACTCTACTTGAGAATATACTATAAGAATGCTTATTTTCCCTCAAGATTCAGGCACCTTTTTTATGGAGCCTTTTATCTATTGCTATTTCTTTCTACCCAATACTGTCTTGTATTCATTGTGTATATACATATACCTATATATTATGTCTTCCCCAGCTCAATTGTCAACTTTTCGAGGGCTTTGATTTTGTTGTTTTGAATACATAGCACCTAACACCGTGCCTGGGATACACTAGTTTTTTAATAAATAGTTATTGATTGACTGAAGTAAGGAGAGAATAGAGGTTTGTACAGAGGCAAAAAAGCCTATCTGGTTTGAGCACACCATGAGTGTTTGAGAGAAATGGAAGATAAGGCCAGGTAGGTGGGATAGGGTTAGATAAGAAATGTCTTTAAAATCAGACAGAGGACTTTTGTTTTGATTTTTAATTGTTTTTTTCAATTTACTTTTTCAGTTCCAAATTCTCTTCCTCCCCCATCCTTTGAGAAGGCAAGAAATATAATGATGATTATACATATGAAGTTATGCAAAACATTTCCACATTAACCATGTTGCAAGAAAGAATTTTAAAATAAAGTGAAAAAATATGTTTAAATCTTCATTCAGAGTTCATCAGTTCTCTCTCTAGAAGTGAATATCATTTTTAATCACGAGTTCTTTGGAATTGTCATAAATTATTGAATTGATCAGAGTAGCTACTTCTTTCATAGGTGATTATCATTAAAATGTTGCTGTTACAATATCATGTTCTCCCAGTTCAACTCACTTCCATTTGTATCAGATCATATAAGTCTTCCCAGGTTTTTCTGAAGCTATCTCCTTCATCATTTCTTATAGCAAAATAGTTTTCCATCAAAATCATAGATTACAACTTATTCTTCAATTCCCTCAGTTTCCAAATTTTTGACACCACAAAAAGAGCTGCTATACATACATTATACATAGGGATTTTCCTTTTTCTTTGATCTCTTTGGGATCCAAACCTAATAGCAGTATTGCTAGGTCACAAGGTATGCACATCTTTAAAGTCCTTTGGGCACAATTCCAAATTCTTCTCCAGAATGGTTGGACCAGTTCACAACTCCACCAACAGTGTATTAGTGTACTTATTTTTCTACATCCCTTAAAGTTCTTTAACTATTTTTGTCTTCTGTCCTGTTAGGCAACCTAATGGATATAAAGTGGTGCCTCAATGTTGTTTTAATTTGCACTTTCCAATGAATGATTTAGAGAATTTTAAATGACTATTGACAGCTTTTGTTTCCTCTGATAACTTTCTGTTCATATCCTTTGACCATTTATCAATTGGGGAATGACTCATTTTTATAGATTTGGCTCAATTCCCTATATATCTGACAAATGAGACCTTTATCAAAGAAACTCGCTATAAACTTTTTCCTCCAGTTTCCTGCTTTCCTTTTAATTTTGGCTGCATTGGCTTTGTGCAAAATCTTTTTTAATTTAATGTAACCAAACTTATACATTTTGCCTCCTGTGATCTTCTCTATATCTTGTTTGGCTATGCACCCTTCTGTTATCCATAAATATGAAAGATATTTTTTCCGAACCTCCCTAATTTGCTTATATCACCCTTTAGGTTTAAATCATATACCCATTTTGAGCTTATCTTGGTATATGGTGTGAGATATTGGTACATGTTTAGTTTCTCAAACAGAGGCTTTTTAAACTCAATTTATTAATGTGGGAGTGACATGATATTTTTAAACAATATATATTAAACAACATATATTTAAACAACATTAGCCTGGTACTGGCATGCAGGATAAATTATAGGGAGCAGAGATTGGAAGTAGAGACTCTAATTAGGTAATCCAGTTATACATTGATGATGACATAGCTAGGATGTTGACTTGAAGAGGAAATTGTTGAACTTGACTTGGAGAGATACTGTAAAGCAAGACAAAGCCCAGAACTAGAACCTGGTTTGACAATATAGGAGATAAAAGATAAGGAAGGTGTTTTTTTCCCCCTGGGAAATTGTAAGAATAGTATCACTGACAGAAGTGGATTGGGGAAGGGATTTGGTTTTAAGGGTGTAGAAACAAGCTCTTGAGCTTGGTTTTGAATATCTTGAGATGAATTTGAGATGACAATTGGATGTCCAAATGGAGATAGGTCAGAGAAAAATTCTGCACTCTGAGATACATAGCTGTAACCCTTTATATTTCCCCCTTTTCTAAATATACATACTTTTTGGAGAATTGCCTAGGTATGGAATTGGTAACATGTGACAAGTTGGGAAGGAGGCAATTAAACACTGTATGTAAATTAGCAACAGTAAAGCATATCTAAGCTATTGTCTTAGGTAATGACTACATGGGGTAGCTGAAGCAGTGGATAGAGTGCCACTGAGTTTAAATCTGACCTCAGATGTTGTTTTCCAATTACATGTAAAGAAAAAATATGACATTCATTTTTTAAAAATTTTGTATTCCAAATTTTCTCCTTCCCTCCGTCCCTCTCTTCCCACCCTCCCCTCCCTGAGATGGTAAACAATTTGATATGGGTTATACATTTGCAAAGAAGAACACCTAGTTAGTATAGTAGATAAAGTGTCGGGCCTGGAGTTCAAATGTTTCCTTGGACACTTACTAGCTGTGTGACTTTGGGAAAGTCGCTTATCCCTGTTTGCCTCAGTTTCCACAGCCATAAAATGAGCTGGAGAAGGAAATGGCAAACTACTCCAGTATCTTTGCCAACAATACCCCAAATGGGGTCATGAATAGTCAGACACAAGTGAAAAATGACTGAACAATAACAAAAATGATTATCAGTTCTCCTTAACCTAGATCATAAACAATGTTTCAGTGTGATACACTGAATTAAAAAGCCATCTTTTATCTAAATGTAAAGCATGAAATTAGGTTATCAGAGACTTAAGAAAGAAGGAAATCTAGGGGAATGTCATGTAGTATGTTTCTGTGGTAGTGGAAAGCAGGACAGGAAATGGAGGAGAGGGGTGGTACATGCTGGTTAGTTATCAAAAGTGGGACAGTTAAAATGAGTGTGTGTTGAGTTGTGGGATAATTCATTTAGGTGAATAATGTCTTGGACTCCTTTTCAGCAACACAATTAATAGGTTTAAGAATAACATCAATCATATAATTAGATAGAGATAAAAACTGGAACACGGGTTTTATTTGTATGATACTTTCCAGTCAGGAAACTTCCTTTACCAATGAAGGTTGTCATATTCTCTGCAATGTTTGGGCTTAGAGACTTGCCTTAAGATCCTAAGAGGTTTCCTAGTGTTATATGGCCAATACATGTTGGAGATAGGTCTTCAATCCAGGTTTTCCTGCCTTCAACGCTGAATATCTAGCCATTATAAACACTGCCTCATCTTCCAACATAGTTACCAGATGAATATTTTATAACATTTTTCTTTTCTTTTTTTGTGGGGCAATGAGGTTAAGTGACTTGCCCAGAGCCACACAGCTACTAAGTGTCAAGTGTCTGAATCCAGATTTGAACTCAGGTCTTCCTGAATTCAGGGTTGGTGCTTTATCCACTGCACCACCTAGCTGCCCCCACATTATTTTTCTTAACTTATATGTCAGTACCTCAGATGGTACATGATTTCATCAATGTGGACACCCTCCAGTGCTACAAAACACAAAACAGAATCCATCCAGGACTTTTCATCCTGAGCAATTTCTGTCCATGTCATTTTATATAAATTATCCTTGTAGGATCTACCCAACATTCTATAAGCCTTCCTTAAGGCCTTCTACTAATTTGAATGGGTACTTGGGCTGTCTTTGACCCCTTAATTTCTTTTTTTTTGCAGGGCAATGAGGGTTAAGTGACTTGCCCAGGGTCACACAGCTAGTAAGTGTCAAGTGTCTAAGGCCGTATTTGAACTCAGGTACTCCTGAATCCAGGGCTGGTGCTTTACCACTGCGCCATTTTGCTACCCTGACCCCTTAATTTTTAAAATGCAGCTTGCCAATCTCATTTTTCAATAACATAGGTTATGTTAATTTTTTATCCTACTTTATAGGTGTGAGTGCTCTTTGGCAATATGTTGCAACCTATTGGTACCCACTATAAATAACTCTCTCCATTGAACTTTGGGCAAACTGTGATTTTGATTATTCAAAAATTCTTATCTTATATGATTTATAGCCATATAGGATAATCAGAAGATTATCAGTTTTAGAAGTGTGGGTTTTTATATTTGGGAACATGTTGGGATCATAAATCTAGAGTCTGAAGAGAGTTGAGAAACCTTGAAGTTTAACCTTCTCACCTTACACAAGAGGAAATTAAGGTTGTGAGAGTTTGTGACTGCCCTTAGTCAGCTAGGTGGTACAGTGGATAGATTATTGGATTTACACTCAGAAGGATCCGAGTCTGAATCTTTCTTTAGACACTTACTAGCTGTCTGACCTTGGGCAAGTATCTTGAACTTCAGCTTGTAGATTGGGTTAATAATAGCACCTACCTTATGAGTTATTGTGAGAAGCAGATGAAATGGAATATAGAAAATGTTTGAATATTTCTGAAGGTTATAAAGGCAGGAAACATCAAAAAGTTTTGAATCAAGATCCTCTGACTCGGGTGAGTGTTTTCTCTGGTGTTTGAAAGCACTTTGCAAGTTCCCCAATGTAGACCAGTTGATTTTCTTCATCCTTTTGAATTCTGGGCCCGATCATCAACCACCTGTTGTGCTTGACCAAAACAGATGTATTAATGTACTAGTGCAATGGGTCGCCCATCCAAATGAAGAGTGTAGGCCATGTAACAAGTAGTCTTCATCTCTATGCTTTCATACAAACCTTTAGGAAAATGGTTTCTCTAAAAGATATTGTGATTTATCAAGTCCTTGCAGTATCTGAAGAAGCTAAATAAAAGTCTATTTCTTTGAATGATTTAGTCATATAACATAAGTAATTTAAAATTTTAGGTTAGCCTGGATTTTCTGAAAATGTTGCTCTAAATAATAAAAGGTATCCAAATTGAATAAAGAGTAGAAGCTTTTTAAATTTGAAGTGTAGAATTCGGCTTCAAGTTCTTTTATCATCACAGCTTTAGAAAGAGATCTGGGAGTGAAGCCTTTTTACTCTCCCTTCTTCCTCTTAATTAACTCTTCTACTTCACTGCTGAGGCATCAGGAAGTTGCCTCAAAACATTAAGGTCCTAAAAATTATAACCACACACAGAAACAGCACCCAACTTCACAAATGCTGGGATTTTGAGATTCATTTAGAAGAAATTTCTCTTTCTTTCTTTCTTTCTTTCTTTCTTTCTTTCTTTCTTTCTTTCTTTCTCTCTCTCTCTCTCTCTCTCTCTCTCTCTCTCTCTCTCTCTCTCTCTCTCTCTTTCTGTGAGTGTGTGTGTATGGTCAAGTCACTTAAACTTGTTTGACTTAGTTTCCTCATCTGTAAAATAGCTGGAGAAGGAAATGGCAAACCACTTTGGCATCTTTGCCAAGAAAACCCCAAATGGGATCACAAAAAGTCACACGGGATTAAAAAATTACCAAACAACAACAAATAATAATAATAATAATAACAAATGAAATATAGAGGGTCATCCCCAGAGGCAATTGATGGGAAGTGTTATTCTTCCACAAGTGAAGTAGTGGCCCTTTTAGTATGACTGGATATTTTATGTTTTTGCTGTTGTTGTTTAGGCATTTTCATTTGTGTCTGACTCTGTGACCCCATTTAGGGTTTTCTTGGCAAAGATACTGAAGAAGATTGCCATTTCTTTCTCCAGATCATTTTACAAATGAGGAAACTGAGGCAAACAGAGTTAAGTGACTTGTTCAAGGTCACACAGTTAGGAAGTATCTGAAGCCAGATTTCAACACGTGAATATGAATCTTCCTGACTCCAGACCCGGAGATAGATGTCCTTGATGTTCATGTTTAGGCTTTGCCATTTGTGTTGTTATTCTGATGGTCAAACTAGGGAAATAGAATCAAGGCAGAGGATGGTAGAATGAGGGAGTTAAATAGAGCCTTGAATCTGAAACTTGGTCAATTTGCTCCATAGTTGACTTTAGGTGAGGCAGAGGTAAAATATGTGACCCTTCCAGGTATCTCAGTTTCATCAGTTGTTATATGGGGCTCATCACAATCACCTTTGGCAGCAGGGGGTGTTCCTCCCAATTGAATGTAGATTGAATGGAAGAAGAGAATAATTGAAGTACATGTGGATGTGGTTTTGTAGCAGGATAACTCTGTTCTGTACTGTTATGGTCTAACATAGACTGCAAGCTCAGAAGAGGTGCTGCCCCCAGAGAAACATCACTTTTAATTGATTCATAGAGCTAAAGCTAGAAAGGATCTCAGAGATCATCCTATTCATTTTACAGTTGAGGAAACTAAGGCCCCGGGAAATTATGCAGCTTGTTTAAGATTAAACATATATTGGGGCAGCTAGGTGGTACAGTGGATAAATCACCAGTCCTGGATTCAGGAGGAACTGAGTTCAAATCTGGCCTCAGACACTTGACTCTTACTAGCTGTGTGACCCTGGGCACATCACTTAACCCTCACTGGATTTGAGCCTGGATATGAACCCATGTTTTCTACCTCTAGAGCTTCAAATGTGTGTTCTCTAAATCTAGAGATATCTACTTTAAAATGCTTTAGAGTCCCAATTTCCATGTCTAGTAATAAATATCACTAAGCAAAAGAGGCATTAAGATTGTTCCAGGACAACCATATATTCCCATAGCAGAAATAGTACTTTATTATCCTATTTGTATGGTGGCTGCCTATGTTTTTTTAAACTATATTTCTTTCTGTGTGCAACAAGGTTTGAACAATCCCAACCAAATCAATTTTCAGACATTTGTGGGATTATGAAATGTAGCTGATTTTCCACTTGATGTTGTCATGGTTATGCTTAGAGACACACTTCAGTCCATTGATAGTCTTATTCTTCACATATCTAGAGGAGTTTTGCTTTGTTTTGTTTTCCTAATTTATAATAACGATTTCCAGTGCCTCAGCATCCTGCCAGAGCACAATTTGTAACAGCAACTTTATTTAAACTCATGTAATGAAGATAAGTTTCAAGGAAGTGTTAGCCACATGGATAGTCTTGTCTGAGCATAGAGAAATGATGCCCCAGCACCTCCATTGACTTTTCAGAGCAGTGATTTATGGTAAGGGGGAGAGACACATTAAAGCTAATATAGATATGGAAATGTTATTTCCCTCATCCTCCAAATTTTGGCTATCATTGGGTAAACATTTCCTTCCGCTTAAGCTTTCACTCTTCATTATTTAACATTTGTCTGCCAACAGTGTGGTATGCACAGTATAGAAGGATATAGAATTTCCCAGCCATTTGCTAGTTATCCAACCTGCCCAGCCCAAAGTGCCCGGCCTCTACTCTAAGCACCCTCAGAAAAAAAGACATCGTCTCCTCCGATGTCGGTCATCCCCAAATAGCTCTCCTTTCTTTAACAACAAAAATAAGAACACAACCTCTAGACAACTCCAAATCTCTCCCAAATGAAAATATTTTACAGGGAAAAAGATCTCAGAAGTCAATTTCAAAAGGTGACAGCTCTTTGTTTCACAGTTAGACATCAGAAGCACACTAAATCGCCTAGATTTGTGGCTAAATTTGACTGTTCATATCCAGGTTGTGGCTTCGAGCTCATGTTATTCAAAGGTCCAGCCTATGGAGTCATATACTCTTGGTATGGTACCTTCTTTTATATACAACAGTGGCACATGTTGGATTATCACAGAAAACAATACCATACCAGATAAGTGTAAAATTGGGGCAATAGTACTTAACTACCTGTAATGTTGGAGTACAAGATTAGCTATTAGCTGGGTTGGGGAGATGATGTGCATTTCTTGTTATTCTATGGGGAGAAAAGTAAAGAAGAGGGAAAGAGAGGAAGGAGAGAGAAAGGGGGAGAGAGAGAGACAAAGAAAGACAGAGACAGACAGGCAGAGAGACAGATAGATATAGATATAGATATAGATATAGATATAGATATAGATATAGATATAGATATAGATATAGATATAGATATAGATATAGATATAGATATAGATATAGATATAGATATAGATATAGATATAGATATAGATATAGATATATACACATGCATATATATATATATACACATAGAGGGAGAGACAGAGACAGAGAAACAGAGAGAGACAGAGACAGGGACAGAGAGAAAAAGAATGAAGAAGAGGGGGAGAATGAACAAGAAAGAGAGTAAAAGCTAGAGCAAGAGTGAGAGCTTGATGTCACAGAAGATTTTCCCTATTCCTTTAACATCTTGGGATCAAAGGAACTGAGTTCTATAAATGGATACACACAGTGCATTCCTATGCATCCCCCCTAAGACTTACCTGTAGACTCTTTCTCCTCCAATTATACACACCTGAGCCAAGTTTCTCTTGGGAACAAAACAGATATTTTCACAGAAAGAGTTGGCCCAAGAGTAAGTTAATTCAGTCTCATGTTTAGAAGTAATCATTCTGATGCTGAAACCACACATTTTTCCTGGGCTTAATACTTTCACAAATATGTACAAATGTATTAAATCATCAGGCACAGGCACTGGATAACAATCTGTAGGACTGATTATGGAAGCAACTGCTCTAGGAAATGTAACACTAGCCAAAGGGTCTAGACCTTTGCTTCTCAAGACAAGCATTTGTTATTTCTCACATCCATTGAGGTTGTGCCATACATTTATTAGGAATGATGGACATCAACAGGGAAGACTGATTGCAGTTCCAGATCAATATAATCTCTGTATTCCGAGGGGATGCTTGTTGGTAATGAGAGCCAAATCTGTTAGCAGTATCTCATTGGTGTGGAAGCCAGTAAATTTGACTGCTGTTCTTGGATGCATTTGCTGGTGAAATGTAACAAAAGCCACTTTTCCAGTCTAAATATGAAGGGCCACAGACTTGTATTCTAGTGCCTGAGTCCATAAGATTTTCACTGAATTCAAATTTCCTAAAGGTTTGCATTGACTTTTTTTCTTGGTTGTGTATATGTGTGTTGGAGTGGGCCAGGAAGAGAGTGGATAAAATATTCTTTGGTTCATTTTTAGAGTTTTTTCCTTTGTTCTTTCCCCCAAATCATTGAACCCTATAGCTGTACTTACACCCAAAAAGCTTTACAACACCTAGAAAACGTCCAGTGTATTGGGAAGAACAAGGATAGAAGATTTTTGGAAAGACTTTCATAGGATTGAATTCCTTCCCCTCCCTCAATAACCATTGAAGGCTGTGAGCATTAAAAATTAGTGCATTTGTCATTGTCTTGTTTTTATTTATTTACTTGTTTGTTTTTTATTTGTAATAAACATTTTTACTTATAGTTTGGGGTTTGAATTTTCATCCCTCTTTTTTCTCCCTCTGCTACCCCTCCCTGAGGTGGCAAACAATTAGATATGGGTTATACATGTATGATTATTTAAAACATTACCACATTTGTCATTTCGTACAAGAAAACTTAATTAAAAGAAAAAAATGAAAGTGAAAATTAGCACACTTCAGTGTGTTCTATAAATATCAGTTCTTTTTTTGGGGGTGTATAGTATGTTTCATCAATAGTCTTTTGGGATTGTCTTGGATCATTGTTTCATTGAGAATAGTCAAGTCATTCACCGTTCTTCATCAAACAACTTTGCTGTCTCTGTGTACAATGTTCTCTTAGTTCTGTTCACTTCATTTTGTACATATCTTTCCAGGCCTTTCTGAAGTCATCCTGCTTGTCATTTCTTATAGCACACTTATATTTCATCACCATCATATACCACAGCTTGTTTAGCCATTCCCTAATTGATAGTCATTCCTTTGACTTCCAATTCTTAGCCATGACAAAAAAGAGCTGCTATAAATATTTTTGTACAAATAGGTCTTTTTCTCTTTTTTGGGGATGTCTTTGGGATATAAAACTAGCAGTGGTATTGCTGGATCAAAGGGTATGCACAGTTCTATAGCTCTTTGGGCACAGTTCTAAATGGCTCTCCAAAATGGTTGGATCTTTTCACAATTCCATCAGCAGTGGATTAGCGTCCCAGCTTTCCTACATCTCCTTCGATACCAAATATTTTCTGTTTTTATTATATTTGCCACTCTGATAGGTGTGAGGTGATACCTCAGAGTTGTTTTAATCTGTGTTTCTCTGATCAATAGTGATTTAGAGCATTTTTTCATATGATTATAGATAGTTTTGATTTCTTTGCCTGAAAATTGCCTGCTAATATCCTATGACTATTTATCAATTGGGGAATGACTTGTATTTTTATAAATTCGACATGGTTCTCTATATATTTGAGAAATGAGGCCTTTATCAGAGATATTTGTTTCAAAAATTATTTCCCAATTTTCTACTTCTCTTGTAATCTTTTTTAGATTAGTTTTGTTCATAAAAAAGCTTTTTAATTTTATGTTACCAAAATGATCTATTTTACATTTTATTTTAATCTCTATATCTTCTTTGGTCCTAAATTCTTCCTCTGCCCATAAATCTGACAAATAAATGGTTCCATACTCTCTTAATTTGCTTATGGTATTATTCTTTATGTGTAAATCATGTACCCATTTTGACCTTATTTTAGTATACGGTGTGAGATGTTGGTCTACATCTAGTTTTTGTCATACTGTTTTCCAGTTTTCACAGCAGTTTTTGTCAAATAGAGTTTTTATTCCAAAAGCTTGGATCTTTGAGTTTATCATATACTAGATTACTATAGTCATTTACTATAGAGTAATTTCTATCTATTCTATTCCACCGATCTACCTCTCTATTTCTTAGCCAGTACCAGATTGTTTTAATAATTACCTATTTATAATACATTTTGAGATCTGGTACTGCTAGACCACCTTCTTTCATATTTTTTCATTGATTTCCATGATGTCCTTGAACTTTTGTTTTTCCAGATGAATTTCATTATGATTTTTCTAGCTCTATAAAATATTTTGATAGTTTGATTGGTATAGCACTAAATAAATTAATTTATGTAGGATTGTAATTTTTATTATATTTGCTCTGCCTACCCATGAGCAATTAATATTTTTCCAATTGTTTAGATCTGATTTTATTTCTGTGAAAAGTGTTTTGTAGTTCTAGTCATATAGTTTCTGTGTTTGTCTTGGAAACCTTCCCAATACAATCAGGGGTGAAGCAAGGATGCCTATTATCACCTCTATTATTTAATATAATAAGAGAAGAAAAAATTAAAAGGATTAGAAAGGGTAATGAGGAAACAAAATTATCACTCTTTGCAAATGATATGATGTTATACTTTGAAAATCCTAGAGAATCAACTAAAAAGCTACTTGAAATTTTTAACAACTTTAACAAAGTTGCAGGATACAATATAAACCCACATAAATCATCAACATTTTTATATATTTCCAATAAAGTCCAGCAACAACAGATAGAAAGAGAAATTCCATTTAAAATAACTGTGGTCTTGTTTTTTTTTAAAGCACTAAAAAGCACTAAAATGAGTATTTTATTTTAGATGAACATATTTTCATGTGTTTCTGTACCATGGAGGTGTTTAGTAAATGTCTGACTGTCTGCCATAGTTTAATGTAGGCTTACCTAGGTAGTTGTAGACTAGCTAATCTCTTTGGGATAAAACTGACTTAAGAGTAGCTTAACCAGAGGTCAGCAAGCACCTGTATTTACTAAAGGGTCAGGGACCATGGACATTTCTAGGGTGTGCACCCCTGGGCCTGCCTACGCTCTGGGCAAGCATTTCTATTGGCCTTTGTCCTGAGGAAAAAAGGAAGGGCAGATAATAAATATTGTCTCAGGTAGCACTGACACACCCAGTCTATACCTTCTGTAGCTCCACTTCCAGGACCTTTGGATAGGGGTGTTGATGTAATTGTAGAAATAAAAGGAGACAATGGGTCTCTAATACTTGGGCGGAAGGAATCCTAGTGAAATAATTAACTCCTTGTTGGTACCTTGCTTGCTCTGATTCTATAGATTCATCAAGTAACCTTCTGCCCTTAATTTAGCTTGCCAAATGAGGTGTTGTTATTTTGTTGTTGTTGTTGCTTTCAAATACAACATTATCAAAGTGTTGTCCAGAATCTTTTGGGGTTTTTTTTGGGTGGGGCAATGGGGGTTAAGTGACTTGCCCAGGGTCACATAGCTAGTAAGTGTCAAGTGTCTGAGGCTGGATTTGAACTCAGGTCCTCCTGAATCCAAGGCCAGTGCTTTATCCATGTGGTCCAGAATCTTATGTAGCTCTTCTAAATACTTTCAGGGGATCCATGGGGTCAAAAACCATTTTAATAGTTTGAGAGGGGCAGCTAGGTAGTGAAAAGGATAGTACACTGGTTCTGGAGTCAGGAAGACCAATTCAAATTCAGCCTTAGACACTTAATAGCTGTGTGACATTGAACAGGTCCCCTAACCTCTGTTAGCCTCAGTTTCCTCAACTGTAAAATGGGGATAATAATAATAATAACTACCTCTTGGGGTCACTGTAAAGATGAAATGAGATAACAATTGTAAAAATCTTAGCACAGTGCCTGTCACATAGTAAGCACTATGTAAGTGTTTATTAGCTGTTAATATTAATAATGTAGTTTAATATCAAAGACAGTAAATATAGATAGCTATAACCTGCATAAACCAAAGCTCTCTGGGAGACTCAACAATTTTTAAGAGTGCAAAGGGATCAATGTTTGAGAACCACTGCTGCAGCAGAAAAAGATTTTACATTGCAAATTATTCTAAATATCACCTTTAATTTTGTAATATTAATACAAGTAATCCAGAGCTATTAATGAATTTAAATAATTAATTAAACAAACAAATGAACTCTAAGTCTGTCCCTTTACTTGGTGGTGAAAGTTAATCACATTTAAATAAGTTTAATTTAAAGAGCACTTTTCTCATCTGTGAGATAATGTATTAATGTTACTGTTTTACAGATGAGAGAACTAAGGTACAGAGAGTCGAAATGATTTGTCCAAAGTAACATAGCTAGTAAGTGTCAGAGCCAAAACTTGAATTCACATCTTCTAAGTTTAAGACCAGTGATCTTTTCACTATATCACTGCCTCATAAAATTAGGAAATCTATACCAAGGGCAGGACAACTGGGGCTTTGTTCCAGAGAGGTGAAATTTATAGGACACTGACAGTACTTGTGCTCTTCAAGAAAGAGAAACTGAGTTTAGAAAGGACAGCTAAATTAGGAAGCTACCAGATGGGTACCCCCCCCCCCCAGTGAACTCCTCCCCAGCTGGCTGTGCCTAGTTTTCCTCATCCCACCACCAGAGGCACATTTTCAATTGCTTGCAGCAAAAAAAAAAAAAAAAAAAAAAAAAAAAAAACCTAGGTTAAGCTCTGATAATTAGTATGTGACAGACAAAAATTAATATAAAATCCTATTGCAAAGCGAAACATTGTCTGAGAGACAAAAAGTCCCCATATCTGGTCACAACCAACACACACACACACACACACACACACACACACAAAATATATGGCTGAATATGTACAATTTCTTTCAATACCTATTTCCTTTCTATTCAGATGGATATGTCTAGAAAAATCCATTGGGCATTGACTGGAATTGCCAGGTAAAAAGTCCTTCTAGTCATAGAAAAAACATGCAGACTATTTGCCCGAAGCGCTCTTTTCTTTTTTTTTTTTTCCAGAATGTCAACTACCTGAAAATAGGGGCTTAGAATAAATGTCTCCTCCACCCAAACTATAGCATTGCTAGTACAATTCATAATATCACATGAGGTGACTTAACATGTCAAAAAAAAATGCAGAGTTGTCTTTCTGAAAGCATTGTGTTAACACTAGCCCCCACATGCCATAGAATTACTACCCCCTTCATCCTAATGAAGGGAAGAGCATCTATGTATTTTGGTCAAAAGAACAGAAAGTTTTGTCCCATTTTTCTTCATCTCTGGATCCACAAATTCAGAATCATTCCCTAAAGGTCTTATTAAAATCTACATTTGAAGGGGCAGCTAGGTGGTACAGTGGATTCAGGAGGACCTGATATCAAATCCGGCCTCAGATATTTGACACTTAATAGCTGTGTGACCCTGGGCAAGTCACTTAACCCTCATTACCCCCCCCCCACCCTAGAAAAAAAAGCTACATTTGGAACAGCAGGGCCACAGGAGGCATTTTTCATTTGAAAAGAAACAGCATGTGAAAAAAGGTACGCGTGTGTAATAGTTTGTAAAAGTGGCTCCTGGCTGCTGTTCTCTCTTGCCTGGCTCCAGGCTCTAAGATACTTGCTTCACCGTGGAGTAGACAAGAGAACAATTATATTTGGAGTCAAATGGCCTGGGTTTGATTCCCCACTCTGCCACTTAAGAATTCTGGCAGTCTTGGGGAGTCACTTCCCCTCTTCGGATCTCCCCTAGACAATGAAGGGGTTGGAGTAGATGCAAGGGACCTTAGAGATCTATGAGCCAAATGCCAAGGTACATTTCTAATATGGTAAAAATCCCTGCTGCTTTTTAAGACAGCTGCATGTCAAAGATAGTGATTGGGCTACTCCCTAAGGAATACTACAAGAACAAAATGCACTTCCAGAAAAACATATTTTTAAAAAAATTCTAGTAAGATTCCTGTGCTCATTATTTTTTGTGGCGGGGAGGAAAGGATTAGAGGATACAGGAGATTCTCCTTAACACAAACCTATGATTCCATATCTAAGCAGTTAGGGGCACATGTCTTCTATGGCTGAGAGAATTTGACAAATAGTGATTATAGGGCAAAATTTCATGTTCTTTCTAGTAAACAGGTTTACTTCTGACAGTAACTTGGAATTATCTTGCCACCGTGTCATTGCAAATAAGTATGCCCAGAGATCCCTGTTTGGATCTAACATGAAAGCTGCCATAACAGCCAGAGGCAAATTATAGGTTTAAGACAGAATTTCTACTGAGGAATCTCTATGGATCTGCTTAGGACTGGAACAGGTAGCTCACTTTTGATTGTTTAGCTGAATATAAATGCCTATTTAGAGATAGCCATCAAATCATGTACCATGAAGGGAGTGAGCTGTGGGGCATGAAAAATGAAATTTTGAAACTGGCATAGTTTGGGTGAATTGTTGATCCACAGTGGAAGAAGTCCCCTCTAGTCAAATTAGGCTATGATTTAAAAAAACATATGAACAAGCTTCAACATTACATGTTAAGTGATCAGATGATTTATTTAGACATGGATTCCAATTTGGGACTCTGGTGTCTCTGGTTTCTCCTTTGGGTTATCTTGTTTTTTATGCTAAACTGGATTAATCATTCCTACTTAGAAATGAACAAGGGATGAAAACTGGCTGCTCTTTATAAATTTGGGGGGAGGGGAGAAGTTAGGGGGATGGGTTTTTAAAAATATAAAAATCATTTACTTGTCATGGATTTTGTTTTACTTTTATTTTATTATTGTTATTAATTATTTTTTGTGGGGCAATGAGGGTTAAGTGACTTGCCCAGGGTCATACAGCTAGTAAGTGTCAAGTGCCTGAGGTCAAATTTGAACTCAGGTCCTCCTGAATCCAGGGCTGGTGCTTCATCCACTGAGCCACCTAGCTGTGCCCCCTGCTTTACTTTTAATTTTTAATTCAAGGTATAGGAGGCAACATGGTACAATAGAATGAGCATTGAACTTACATCTTGACCTTGGGTTCTTAAGTTAGAATGCCAGCTCTTTCACTTTCTCCTATGTAGCATTGGTCTATTCACTTAAAGGTTTTAGGTCTAGTTTCCTTAGATATAAATTGAGAGGGTTGGCTTATATGAACCCTGAAGCTCTTGTCAGGACCTGATCCATGATCCCATTTATTCTCCTATAACTTCAAGGAAAGTTCAATTTATACATTTTTGATTTTTTCTTTGCACATTAAAATATTTTCCAGGTGTGTGATATTTAAGAAGTCTTTAATCACTTTAGTCTTTTTTTCTTAATTCTAAATTCGTCACTCTCATATTGTCATATATTAAAAAAATTCCATATGTTCAATAGTAACAAGTTTAAATTCTGGGCCACCTGACATTTTTTGAAGGAAACTTCTTTTTTATGTTTGGAATCTTTATTTTCCAAATTACATGTAAAAACAAATTTTGACATCAATTTTCTAAAACTTCGTGTTCCAAATTCTCTTCCCCCCTCCCTTCCCACTTTTCCCCAAGAACTCAAGCAATTCAATATAAGTTATACATGAGTAGTCATGTAAAACATTTTCACATTAGCCAGATTGTGAAAGAAAACAGACAAAAACAAAACTTGAAGGAAACTTCTTAACAAATAAGAACTCTCCAACAGAAAAGCATCTATTATGTTTGTGAGTTGTACGGGGTCTGTTTAGATGGTATTTATACCTATGAGATTCAACTCTCATAACTTATTAAGTGTAGCTATCAATGAATTGTCTTGAAGTTTAAATGGATTCTTTTCCTGACTTAAAAATTTCCCATCCTTAATTCTGTGGCCTCCAGGAATCTCTTTTGTTTCCTTGTTAAAAACAAAGTTATGAATTTCTTTTTTATGCATACTGAGTTACATTTTTTAAAATCACTTTAAAAATAGGCAGCAGAAGTGAGTATTCAAACACACACAAGAATAAAATGAATATGAACTTGTTTATTCTTGAATAACTTAAGTATTCTCAGTGACACAATGATCCAAGACAATCCCAAAGGACTAATGATGAATCATCTTATTCACCTCCAAAGAAAAAAACTGATATTGACTGAAAATAGAATGAAGCATGCTATTTTTTCATTTTCTTTCATTTTTTGTCTTTTACTCAAATTATTATTTTTTTTTTGCAGAGCAATGGGGGTTAAGTGACTTGACCAGGGTCACACAGCTAGTAAGCGTCAAATGTCTGAGGCCAGATTTGAACTCAGGTACTCCTGAATCCAGGGCCAGTGCTTTATCCACTGAAGCACCTAGCTGTCCCTACTCAAATTTTCTTGAACAAAATGACTAACATGGTAATGGTGTTTTCCATAATTGCTCATGTATAATCTATATCCGCTTACTGTCTCAGGGAGGGGGGAGGAAAGGGAGGGAACAATAAAATTTGGAACTCAAAACTTTAAATAAAAATGTTATTAATTTATTAATTAAAAAATCAAATTACATTAACATAAAAACAAAAAAATAGTGTACTCTTATTTGCAATCATTTCTAAACTATATATTGACTTAAGCAAAATAATAGCACAAAGATGCCTGTTTGCTTCTAGCTCCTTTTCTAAACCCTTCTATGTATTTTCCCAGAGTTTTTATTGCTATTATTATTTATTATCATGCAACAGTAGTTGGATGCACACTTGATGCATATCCCATGTGCTATGTGATCATGCAACATACATCAGCAGTCTGGTCTTCCTTAAAATCCCAAGGAAAGGGTTCACTTTACATTTGTCAGTGAGGAAGTGTAATGCATAATTTTCCCACCAGGTGGTGCTACCATTGTCTTGGTCCCATTAAGTTCTCTGCGATAAAGAACAGTGCATAGGACATGCAAGAGGCAAGGTTTCTCAAGGCTGGGGAAGAGAGATATCCTTGCTGTGAGTTCCAGGTTTAGGGCAGATAGAAAAGGTTCTTTGGTACTGACAAAGAAGGGGGGGAAATATCTATGTCTCCAACATTATTGCTGCCCTGGAAAATTTCCTAGCTTGGTCTTGGCCCTCTATATTAATATTAGATAGGCAGTCAATGTTCTATAGTGCAATCAATGGTTTATTAAACATAATAGAATTTCAAACAAAACCAATTAGCTCTCCCCTCACGGAGCACTTTGCATAGCTATATCCAAATTTACTCCCACTACTTCCTCCTGGTTTTCTTTCTCCTGGTGTGTCAGAGGGATAGTTTCGGAGCACTTCCCCTTTCCATTAATTTCCATTAATTTCAGTCATGAAAAGGATGAGTCAGTCAGTCAGTTGGTCAACAAGAATTTTTAAAGAGCATACTATGGGTCAAGAAATATGCTAAGTGGTATAGATACAAAAAGGCAAACACAGTCCCTTCTTTCAAGAAGATCACATTCTACTGGAGAAACAAGTAAATAATTAGGTGCATAAAAGTGATAACAGATGTTTTATACAGATGTAACAGCCTTCAGATAAGGTTTTAAAGAAATGTATCTACCTTTCAGGGAACCATCAAGAGCCTTATCTGAGGGCTGTTCCACAGTAGGTAGAAGGTAATTTCAGAGGGGAGGACTCTAGAGCTGGGGACACCAGAAAAGGCATTCTGCAGAAGGTGGAATGTGACCTGAGTCTTGAAGGAATCCAGAGGAACTAAGAAGCAGAGGTAAGGAAGAAAAATGTTAACTTGCATATCAAGGCTCACCTAAAGTTGGTTTTGCAAGCAGTGGAGAAACAACAGGAATACAAGGTAAATTATTCTCTACACCTTCTCACTAGTCTGGCAAGAGTTATGCAAAGAGTAGTCTCATCCCACTCTTGTTCTTTTGGTTGCTGTGTCTCTGGCCTTGGGCTCAATCTGATACCCACATTGCAACACTGACATCAGAATAGTTTCTGTCCTAGGTAGAGAGTGTCTCAGGAGTCATGGATGCAATAGAAAATTATTAATCATCTATATACTCTGGAGTGTTTCAATGGTCTCTCTGTTCCTGCTCCTTGCACCCATAGGGAAGACAAGTAGTCTCTCCTGAGCTATGAGCACAGGTGTGTCTGTGGTCTAATAGTCACAAACTCCAAATTCAGTTGTCCCTAGACTACATGGCAATCAATCACCATAGATTCCCCCCAATAACCACCAAGTATCCCAATTCTTCCTCTGGAAATGAAGGAAAAAGTCACACCTCAAGATAAATGGGCAGAAAATAAGATAATTTAATAAAGTGACATAGAGATTGTATCACTGCTCTCTCCTTTTATGAGTCTTCTTGTACTCAGTGAAGTTCAGCCTGCCAGCCCAGATGGTGAAGAAGGAGAAGATCATCATAACGATTCTGAAGTCAGCATGATCTAATGAATAGAGCACTACGCTTGAAGTCAGGAAGACTGAGTTCAAATGCCACCTCAGGAACTTACTTTAGCTATATGATGATGGGCAACTCACTAAACCTCTTTCATTCTGAGTTTTCTTATCTGTAAAATGGGGATAATAACAGCATCTATATCATGGAGATTTTGCAAAGACCAAATAAGATAATACATGTGAAGCACTTTGCAAACCTTATTGTTGTTTATACTTCCTTCTTGAAGAGGACCGTGTTATCAGTGAGATGTCATGACTTGCAGTGAATTGGATTTAAGTGAGGGAGGGCTGTTCAAGGTCGCCAACCTCACTCTCTCCTCCAGAGCCATTTGGGTCCAGTGACAAGATATATATCAGAATGACTAGAGATATCGATAGATGTTTAAGGTAATTGGGGTTAAGTGACTTGCCCAGGGGTCACACAACTTGGAAGTGTCTCAGGTGAGATTTGAACTCAAGTCCTTCCAAGTGTGGAGCCAGTACTCTATCCTCTGTGCCATCTAGTTGCCCTTACAAACCTTAATGTACTATGTAAATGTTAGCTAGTAGTAGTAGCAGTAGCAGCAGCCATAGCAGTAGCAGTAGTAGTAGCAGTATTATTATTATTATTATTAGTAGTAGTAGTAGTAGTAGTAGTAGTAGTAGTAGTAGTAGTAGCAGCAGCAGCAGCAGCAGCAGCAGCAGCAGCAGTAGCAATAGTGGTGGTGGTAGTTGAAGTAGTAGTTGTACTAGTGGTGGTGGTGGTGGTGGTGGTATCTTCCCCAAACAAACATCTCCCCTGCCCCTGGAGCATGTAATATGAGAGAAATGATTAGTAATAACCAATAGAGGGGGAGATCCAGTTTTTTCCCTGACCTATTTCCTTGTTTGAGGCCAAGCCTTTGAAAGAAATTACTGACCTGTACCAAAAATTTACCCCACCTAGACCATCTTATATAGGTGAATTGATGGATTCCAGACCATTGTGTTTTACTCAGACAGGTCTTGGAAAATGTGGATTCTTTCTTCTGTCAGATAGGTGATATGGATACAAATAATTATCTTTGACAAAAACTGACTGATTCCAGTCATATATCCCAGACCCTCATTAGAACAGGTCCACCTGTCATTATAATGCTCATTCTCTCATTAATTGCTAAGCAGTCAGTGTTGATTTCCACACTCAGGGACACCCACTCTTTCAAGGACATATAAGCATTGAGTGGGTTCCATCAGGGCTATTTGGTCTAAGAGAGATGACCAAATAACCATCTTTTTATTAATAATATGCTAGGATAAATAATAATATGCTTAATTATCTAGAAACTATGTCTCTAAAACTTTTTATATGTCACAAGTAATTTTGCAATGGAGGTAACGATAAGAAAATACCAGTTACTCATATTCCTACTACTATTACTATTATTAATATAGTTGTGGTAAGTTTGTGTATTTGCATTATGAGCCTGCTTTCTTACTTTATATCACTTCATAGAAGTCATCATTGTATTCTTTCTATTAATCATTTCTCATGGTAAAGTTATTGTCCATTATATTAATATAGCACAATTTGTTCATTCCTCTTCAAATTGTTAGACAAATAAGTGATTCCAGTGTTTTGCTGTTATGAATGTTGGTAGGAAAGTTTTTTATACATAGAGGTCCAATACCTTTCAAAAACATTGATGAGTTACAATGGGTCAAAGGATTTAAAACATTTTGTGATTCATTATACGTTGCTACATGGCAAAGAGAGATGAACAATTAAAAATGGGTATTATAAAGAAGATAGTATAGGGGCACATGGGAGGTTTGAACAGGATGCCATATATGTATGTGTTTGTGTGTGTGCATGCGTGTACACATGTGTGTGTAATCAGTGAGGAATATTGAAGAAAAACAGGAATAAAATATGTCAAGGAAATGTTTAATGGGTACAGAAGATCTAAATACTGCTCACGTGAAGAGAATGAGGATGGCCAGAGGATTTCACTGGTTATTTTCACAATGTTAAAAGAAAATGAGGAACATCTTCAGTATATACAGTGGACCCCCTATGAAAGGACATGGACAGGAATTTCACAGGGTGGGCAGGCATGGATGGGTTGCAGTCTTTCTCAGAGGGAACTTCCAAATCAATGAGATCATAAATCTGTCTTCATACTTAAGTATATTTTGTGAGATGTGATTTGAATTTTTTGCTTATAAAGTTATCCACTTATCCAATGACACTTCCTGATGTTTTATGATCTTGGGCTTAGTCTATTGTATATGTTTGGTTCTAATTCTGAATTATCTAATGTATTATGTACCAATGACCTATTTTTCATTAATACATTTTTGTTGAAGAAATTTTCTTTGGATTTCATTGCAGCCATACTTGAATTATGTAATATTGAAGAATTAGATATACCATATTTCTTTCTCAAAACTGTTTGGGCTATGGTTTACAAAGGCTTAGTCTGCATAACTCAGCTCAAATCTCACCTTCTTTTTTAGAAAATTTTTTTGATGTTTATATTTAGAATTTTATTTTCCAAATTACATGTAAAATACAAATTTTGACATCAATTTAAAAAAAAAAAACTTTGTATTCCATATTCTCTTCCTCCCTCCCTCCCTGCCCCAAGAACTCAAGCAATTCAATATAAGCAATACATGAGCAGTCATGCAAAACATTTCCACATTAGCCAGGTTGTCAAAGAAAACATACAAAAACAAAACTTCAGATAAAGGAACTAACAAAAACTTTATGCTTCAATCTGCATTCAAATACCATCAGTTCTCTCTCTGTACATGGATTGCATTTTTCAGAATTGTCTTGGATCATTGCATTGCCGAAAATAACTGAGTCATTCACAGGAGATCATCTCACAATATTACTCTTATTTTGTATACAGTATATTTTTCTTTGTATCAGTTCCTTTCAGGTCTTTCTGATAGCATCCTGCTCATCATTTCTTATAGTAAACTACATTCATATAGAACTTTAAGTGGAGATTTCCTTACAATAAACTCATGAGGTTGATTATTGCAACAGTAATAGATAACATTTATATAGTGCCTTATACTTGACAAAGAATTTTCTTCACAATAGCCCAGCAAAGTAAGTACCATATGTTTTGCGATCATCATCTTCAATCATTATCCATCCTCCTCTTCATCCTCAGTCAATGCACATCATCGTCAATCAATTCTCATCTTCTTCATTCAACCAAATCTCACCTTCTTCAAGATTCTTAGTCCTCCCCAGTAGTTATTGCCTTAATGCCCTAAGTTTCTATTATCACAAAAGAAGCCATTATTCAAGTCAATTCCATTCAACAAATCCTTATCAAGACTGTACTATGCAAAACATTGCTTTTGTCATTGTCATAAAAATAAATGCCTACCCTTAAAGGGCTTAAATTCTACTATGGGGAGATAGGAAACTGTATATAAATAAGTAAATGCAAGAAATAAAGGAATCTATGAAGAAATCATGCCAAGTGTCCTTGCAATAGCTGAGGAGAGAAAAAGAGTATACTCACAGCTGAGAAGTGCTTGGGAAATTAAGTGGCAGAGGACAAAGCATTCCAGGTGAATTTGGGCAAATCACCCAGCTTCTTAGTGTATCATTTTTCTCATTTGTAAAATGAGGGGGTGGGGCCATGTGACTTCCAATCACTTTTGAAGATCTAAATACATTAGCCTATGATTTCCCGAAGGAAGACAAGAATTCTGAGAGATGAAAATGAGGGAAAGAATCCAACTCAGACATGTGGTATGGCTTGTCCAAAGGCAAAGAATTTGGAGGTAGACCAGGTTTGGGGAATAGCTAGCCATTCAATTTTGGTTGAATGTAGAGTCCTAGAAGAGGAATAGCATGGAATAAATTTGTAATGTAATTTGTAGACAAATTGTGATGGGTATTAAATACCAGGCTGAGGGATTTTCTCCTAATGGCAACAGGCAACCAATGAAGATTTTTTAAGTATTAGCCAATCAACTAATGTTAATTAAGAGCCTACTATGTGCCAAGCACTATGCTAAATAGCAGGGCAGCATGGTCAACATACATATATACATGTATACATACATATATATATACATACATATATAGATATATATATATGATTATTTTGGTGGCAGTGTGGAGAGTAGATTAGAAAGTGAAGAGTCTGGAACTGGAAACAGGGAGACAAATTAAGAGGCTATTACAGTAGTCTAATTACTGAGGGTATGAACTGGAAACCATGGGAAGTGAATGGAAGTTATGTAGGAAGGAAGAATCACAAGCTAGCAACTGATTGGATTTGGATGGGAGTGGGGCAAAGAAAAGAAGAATTAAGGATGACTTCAAAATTATGAACCTGGGTGATTGTTAGAGTCATAGTGACCTCACTAGAAATAGAGAGATTTTAAAAAGGGTCTCTTTAAGAGTGAAAAGTAGCTGAATAATAACAGCAGAAGGGACTGGAAGTAGCAGGGGAAGACAAAGAATTAAATAAATGCTCATCTTGGTCCACTGTGTAGCATGAAAGGAAAAAAAAAAAGAACCAACAATGGAGGGGTATGGGCCAGGGCTGAAATGTTTTTGAGACAGTGTGTAATTCCTATAAGTGTAAGAAGGTAGGAAGGGATTGAGAAAACAACAACAACAACAACAACAATGGAAGACGAGTTATCAGTAATGATGATTTTTCAGAAGGAGCAGTGGAGGAGAGGAGAGAGAAAGAGAGAAGGGGTAGGAATGATTTAGCTTTTAAAGAGAACTTGACAAGTGGTAACAAGTTAAAGGGTTTTGCTTGGCAGATGGTGCCCCTACATCACAGGGATTATTGGAACAGGAGTTAAGAATTTGACAGTCATCTATAAGTGAAGCATCAGTTGAGAAGGGTCCCATCCTTCTGAGCTCTATGATGATGGAGAATGGAGTTAGGAATTCATGGATTTTTAAAATGACTGCCTAGAATGGGCAATGCTTAACTTAAAGGAATGTAGAAGTTCAGGTGTCAATGGCGGAGATGTGAGGCAACTTCCTAATGCTACTGAAATCATATCACAGAGATGATTTGCCCATGAACACAATAAACTCCTAAATATTAAAATTAAGTTTCAATTCCAGTTTATGATAATTTATTGAATATATTTAATTATAATTAGGATTAAAATACAGGTTTAGCACTGTTTCCATATCTTCACAAAATATCTTGTCACCTTCCTAACCCTATGCCTCATTGTGGCATGGAGATGACCCTGGATTCTCAAAGGGATGAGCTACAGGTGGTTCCACCATGCTGGAATAAACTTTGAGTACAGCCATAATGACAAAGTCAGTTTTCTGAGGATCAAACTCACAAACGACAATGGTGCTTATTACCAATAGGCTGGATTCTTCACAATGTTGTTTTCTAAAACCATAGAAATCTTTTATGATCTCCATATAACATTAAAATAGAAAGGGAAAAATCGATTTGGTGATATTTTAATTTCCATTCAATTCATTTGATGTTAATATTCCAGGTGATGCGACAGGTATATTGTATAGAGTAATTGCCTTTGATCCAGGAATCCCAGATTCAAAGTCAGCCTCTGATATGTATGTATGACTATGTGACCTTAGGCAAGTCACTTAACTCTCTCAGGACTTTAGACAATTCTCTAAGAATATAAAAGCTTCATAAAAGCTGCTGATCAGCATTCATAGAGGGAATTTCCTCAATGGAAGCCCCTTTCAGAAATTAAGTGGTCAAGGCCAGAACAACAACAAAAATGCCTAGTGTGTTTCAGAATATGAACATAATTCTAAGCTTATATAATCCAATATAGTTATATAGTGCTTGATTAAGAAATTATAGACATAATGAACATTTTCCAACCCTAATAGAGAATATGGAGCTTGTTTTAAAAATTTCCAGATTGAGGTACCACCTGACACCTATCAGATTGGCTAATATGACAAAAAAGGAAAATAATAAATGTTTGAGAAGCTGTGGAAAAATCGGAACACTAATGCATTGTTGGTGGAGCTGTGAAGTGGTCCAACCATTCTGGTGAGCAGGTTGGAACTATGCCCAAAGGGCTACAGAGCTGTGCATGCCCTTTGACCCAGCAATACAACTATTAGGTCTTTTTCCCAAAGAGATTATAAAAAAGAGAAAAGGACCCACATATACAAAAATATTTATAGCTGCTCTTTTTGTGGTGGCAAGGAATTAGAAATTGAGGGGTTGCCCATCAATTGGGGAATGGCTGAACAAGTTGTGGTATATGAATGTAATGGAATACTATTCTGCTGTAAGAAATGATGAAAAGGTGGATTTCAGAGAAACCTGGAAGGACCTGAATGAACTGATGATGAGTGAGATGAGCAGAACCAGGAGAACATTGTACACAGTATCAACAACATTATGTGTTGATCAACTGTGATAGACTTGATTCTTCTCAGCAATACAATGGTCCAAGAAAGTTCCAAAGGACTCATGATGGAAAATGCTCTCCAAATCCAGAAAAAAAAGAACTGTGGAATCTAGATGCAGATCAAACCATACTATTTTTATTGGGGTTTTTTTGTTGTTGTTTTTCTTTTTTGAGGTTTTTCCTTTTTTTACTCTGATTCTTCTCTCATGGCATGACTAATGCAGAAATATGTTTAATGTGATTATACATATATAACCTATATCAGATTACTTGCTGTCTTGGGGAGATGGGAGGGAGGGAAAAAATTGAAAGTAGAAATTTTATTTTTAAAAATGTTGAAAACTATCTCTAAAATAACTAGAAAATAATAAAATAGTTATATGGGGAATAAAAGAAAAAAATTTGAATAAAAATTACCAGGTCTCCAAGCCACACATTTTAAATGAATATAAAAATAATACATCCAGTAATTTCTCTGTCTCAGCTTCAGACATGGGGACTTAAGCCTTAAGAACTTCTATTGCTATGGCTCGACATTCAAAGACAAAATATCTGGGGGCTCTTTCAAAGATCGGGATACAGTCTTGGTCCCCGGTATTGACAGATATGTTATGCTGAATTCAGACTTCAAATACATATTTCAATAGAAAGACTGGGTGGGTTCTAGATCACAATTAATTTAGCACTCTGTAGGATTTTTGAATGTAGTGGGAGTCTCAGGAAAGAGCCAGAGAGTGGCAAAATTGAATCCTCGCATGGTATCTATGGGGCCCTTAACAGTGGAACATTCATTTTTACTCATGCCTGATGCCCCTGTAAATTTATTAGGTCGTGATCTCCTTTGCAAGCTTAGAGCAACCATATCTTGTGCTCCAGATGGGGCTGTCTCCTTACAATTGCCAGAGGATACTGTTCATTTATTACCAATTTTACTTACAGAAGCTCAAGGAACAGCAGGGGAGGTATCCAAAATCCCCTCTGACATTCCTGAGTCTTTATGGGCCTCATCCCCTAATGAGGTGGGGCTCCTTAAGTCTGCCATGCCTGTTACCTTTAAAGTTAAGGGGGGACCACCCCCCTCCATTCCACAGTATCCATTGTCTAGGGAAGCAATAGAAGGGATCACCCCTATAATTGAGGCTTTGAAAAGCCAGGGTATTATTATTCCATGTCATCACTCTCCATGCAATACTCCCATTTTGCCAGTTAAAAAACCCAAGCCTGGGCCAGATGGTAAACCTGTTTATCGCTTTGTGCAAGATCTTAGAGCGATTAATAATTATGTTATTCCTAGACATTCTATAGTCGCAAATCCGGCTATGATAATTTCCTCAATTCCCTATGAATCTACATGTTTCACAGTGGTAGACCTTTGCTCTGCCTTTTTCTCCATACCAGTACATGAGGACTTCCAATATTTATTTGCTTTTACCTGGAAAAATAGACAGTGGACCTGGACTAGACTCCCACAGGGATTTGTAGACAGTCCCACATTATTTTCCCAAATTTTACAGCAGGATCTGGCCTCTATTACCTTTAAGGGCTCCACACTAGTACAATATGTAGATGACTTACTTTTGGCCTCTCCTAATGCTGAAATTTGTCAGGAAGATAGCCGTCACTTACTGCTGGAGCTGCACAAGAGAGGACACAAGGTTTCCAAGACAAAGGTACAATGGTGTTTGCCCCAGGTAGAATATTTAGGATTTATTTTGGCTGCTGGAACTCGCTCTGTCTCTTCTAAGAGAGTCCAGGCCATTCAACAACTCTCTGCCCCCACTACTAAGAGGCAGTTGAGAGCCATTCTGGGAGCAGCTGGGTACTGTAGACAATGGATACCCTCTTTTGGTGAAATTACTAAACCCCTCATAGCTCTTACAAAAAGTTCTGTTCCAGACAGTTTACAGTTGGATCCCCAGCATCTCTCAGCCATAAAAGAATTAAAACGGGCCTTGTTATCAGCACCTGCCCTAGGACTGCCAGATTATAGTAAGCCTTTCACTCTCTTTGTGCATGAACAAAGGGGGGTGGCTTCTGGAGTCCTGACTCAGTCACTGGGGCCTAACCAACGTCCTATAGCCTACTATTCAATTCAGCTGGACCCTGTAGCGGCTGGAGCGCCACCTTGCCTTAGAGCAGTGGCGGCCACAGCGCTTTTGGTAGAAAAAGCCTCTGATTTGGTCCTAGGTAACCCTCTAACTGTGCAATGCCCTCACGAAGTGGAGGCTCTCTTACTACGTCACAGGACACAAGCCTTTTCAGATCAAAGGCTGGCTAAGTATGAAATAACCCTGTTAGGTAATGAGAATATCACTTTAAAACGCTGCACAGTTCTTAATCCAGCAACACTACTCCCTAACTTACCATTCTCGGGGGAACCGTTGCATGACTGTGCTTCTTTAGTTGATATGGCTGAAAAACCCCGTGATGATCTTTTTGATACACCTTTAGAAAATCCTGATCTTGTCCTCTATACAGATGGTTCCTCATTTATGAGAGAGGGAACCCGTTTTACTGGAGCTGCTGTAGTTTCTGATTATGACACCCTCTGGGCAGCTTCTCTGCCTTCCCATTTTAGTGCACAGGCTGCTGAACTTGTGGCTCTTACACAGGCCTGTAATATAGCTAAAGATAAGAGTGCCACCATTTTTACTGACTCGAAATATGGCTTTGGCATATGCCACTTTATTGGTATGATTTGGCGTCAACGAGGCTTTCTAACATCCTCGGGCAAGGCTATTGCCAATGGGGACCTTATCAAGGACCTCTTAGATGCCCTAAAACTGCCTTCTTCCCTAGCCGTTGTACATTGCCCTGCCCACACAGGGAATAGTGATCCTGTTTCAAAGGGAAATGCACGAGCCGATTCTGCAGCCAAGCTTGCTGCATTAGAAGCTCCTGAACATGTATTTAACCTTTCACCTTCTGAGGATATTCCTTCCAACCTAACCTATGACGATTCTGAAGTAGAAAAGTGGAAAAAGAAATTTAAGGCGAAACAGATCAATGGCATCTGGGTGTCTCCGGAAGGTAAGCCATTTCTTCCCCGGAAATTCTACCACCAGGTATGCCTCTCTGTTCACAGAAAAGGCCATTTTGGTACACAAGGCATTGTAGACTCTATTAAGAGAACCTGGATAGCACCAGGTGTGACTAATACAGCATCTCGAATCTGCTCGGGCTGCTCCACATGTCAGTCTTATAATCAGTATGCTTTTAAGGTCAAAGCTTATGGAGGGCGTCCTCTAGCATATACACCTTTTGAGCACTTACAAATTGATTATATTACTATGCCAAAAGCAGGACATTATAAATTTTGCCTTGTTATAGTTGATCAGCTCACTCGGTGGGTGGAGGCCTTTCCCAGCCCCCGAGCCACAGCTGCCTTTGTTGCCAAAATTCTTCTTAAAGAGATAGTACCTCGTTTTGGCCCACCAGCCCGCATCGATTCTGACAAAGGCACACATTTCACTGATTCGATTTTATCCCAAATCTACTCTTTCTTGGGAGTGACTCCAAAATTCCACACGCCCTACCATCCACAAAGTTCAGGCCAAGTCGAACGTATGAATAAAGAGCTTAAGAGTATGATTGGCAAATTATGTACTGAAACCCATTTGAAATGGCCTGATGTTCTACCATTGGCATTATTCTATCTACGAAGTAGACCAAGAGGAGAACTTCATATATCTCCTTATGAAATGCTTTTTGGTCACCCTCCTATCCAAGCTAAAACTTTTTCCCCAGTTTATACATCACTGGTGGGAGGTGATACTTCTGTTGCTTCCTATATACAGGAATTACAGACCAGGCTACGTGAACTCCATGAGGCAGGAGCTGTGGTCCAGGCAGGACCATTAGACTTTTCATTGCATAACTTCAACCCAGGAGATAAAATATATGTAAAGAATTTTCAGAGAACCAGTGGAACTCAACCTGCCTGGGAAGGACCTTTTCAGGTATTATTGACAACTCCTACCGCCATTAAAATTGGTGAAAAAGACTCATGGATTCATTGCTCTCATATAAAGCCTGCACCATTCATAGGTGAAGAGATTTCAGATAGACCTGAGGTAGACGCTAAAGAGGTAAAAACCCTAACGATAGCAACTGTTAAAGAGCAAAGAAAGTTCAGAGGAAACAGGAAGTTCCCATTTAAGAATCCCACTGATCAGTTAAATGCTTTGGGACTCAGTCTTCGTAAAGTATCAGGAGACGGAAATTGCCTTTTTAGGGCTTTAGCAGACCAGCTAGAAGGTCACTGTAGAAATCATCTCAGACACAGACAAGAAGCTGCTTCTTATATGATTAACCATAGACAAGAGTTTGAGTCTTTTATAGTAAATGACTCCCCTTTTGAAGAATATGTTGATGAATTAAAGAAATTTGGAAAGTGGGGAGGAAATGATACAATTGTAGCATTTGCTAAGCAGCATCAGCTGAATGTTGTGGTTCATCAATTAAATCAGCCTTTATTGAAAATCAGTGGCACAGACAAAACTGATGCTACAGAACTCCACATTTTCTACCATAAAGAACATTATGACAGCATTAGAAAGATCAATGACAATTCAGAAACCCCTGCCACTTTGGCATGCAGAGAATTGGGGAACCAGTTAAAACAATGTGGCATACCCCAAACTCTAGCAGCTTAAATACCTTATAATTTAACAAGCATTTCCTTCTACAGGCAAAAGCACTGAAGTACATGGCCTAGTTTTCTGGCCTACCTCAACTATTTTTTTTTTTATTAATTTTTGGGTTTTTTTGTTTTTGTTTTGACTTTTGAAAGGCACTGAAAAGACCTGGAATTGACTGCACCTTTAAGTTCTTTAAGAGCACAAAAGGGTGCTTAGCGAATCTTTTGCTTTTTATTTTTTATTTTTGGTTTTGCTTTGGTTTTTTTTTTTACTTTTGTTTCTTTTGCTTTTCTTTAAAACTAAATTTTGTAAACTAAGTGATTATTCAAAGACATTTTAAGTATATGCTGTGGGTGAGGCTATCGGGCCTCAGAAGCTACCAGAATTCTTCTTTTTTTTTATTTACTCTTTCTTTTTGAGAGAACCATGAGTTCTAATGAGTTTTGTTTTATTTATTTATTTTTCTCCTTTCTCTTGTATGTTGTTCTGTTTAACTAAAAAGTACCAGAAATTGCTTGATACCTCACTGAAAACATTGAATATTGAATCTTGCTAATTGAAGTCTTATTTCTTTTTGATGAATTAATCACCACTTTAAGTATCTGCTACTGTTATACCAGAGAATTCATGTATAAGATGATGTGGTCTACTTGCTAAAAGAAGATTATGTAATAATGTCTAAAAGAAGATTATGTAACAATGTCTAATATAATCAGCTATTTACATTCGTTTATTATTTATATGTCATTATACTCTGGGTATGGTTTGGAATTATTGTATATATCACTAATATATTCTCAGTTATGCAGCATAGCACACATTTTTACCATCATATTGTCTTTGGTGAAATTAATGAGATTTCAGAAATATGGAAACTTATCATTTCAGAGACTAACTTGCTGTGAACTCTGACGCAGGCCCTGGAGAGAATATATGTGCAACAAAAGGAGAGACAGGTATACGTAAGTCCATGGTTTGCTTATGATGGTGACTATGTAGAGCACAATTACTAGGCACAGTCCAGTATTCATCCTCTCTCCCTCCTAATTTAACCTAATTTAACTGAACTTATTTATCTTTTTATCTCACTCAGTTGAATTCACCTGTGGCCTAGCACAATCACTGGCTGTCTCAGAACCATGAGATATGGTATGATAACCTTTCCATAACATTTTCAGGTGTCATGAACACATACTAAATTTGGCTTTGATCCAGACACATGGTGGTAAAAAGTGTTACACATTGCATAACTACCTCAACCCTCTATTACAAGTCTAACCATATAAAGGAGGGAATGTAATGGAATTTATTAATTTGATCATTGACAATGCTATGCTAAGGTTTTAAAAATACAGCAATTCAAACAGTTAAAGAAGATAATCCAGCTTTCCAGACCAGAGTCCAGAATCCAGTTTTCCAGACCAGAATCCAGTTTCCTCCTGATGACATCTTACCACTTCAAGAAGACAAGAGAACTCAGAGACTTTATATGAACTGTTTTGCTTTATTAGCTTTTACTATCTCCTTTCTGTTATATACTATCTGTAACATGTACTCTCTGCAGAGGCTCTCCCTTTGCAAGACTAATGTCAAAGCGTCGGTTCATGAGGAAAAAAAAAAATCGCCCCTCTGGACAAAACTTTCCTCTCTTCCTTTTCTGTATTGTTGTTCGCATATTATTAGTCAGCAAAAGTTATTATATTCTTTTTACTGTTCCATCAAGGAAACATTCCGTTTCTTGAGGAAGCAAAGGGGGGAAATGTGGTAAAATATGAAAGTTTTTAACAGTCGGTTAGGATAAGTGAAAGACGCCAGTTTTTCAAGGACCACCCTTTTGGGGAGGAGATGAACAGTCTGCCTGCTGCGCATGTCAGACTGCCTGCCAGGTACAGTCCGCCTGCTGCGCATGTCAGACTGCCTGCCAGGTACAGTGCGCCTGCTGCGCATGTCAGACTGCCTGCCGGGTTTTTTTGACTTCCGGGGTGGAGAGAACGGGAGTAGCCTTTTTTTGCCGGCTGGGCGGGACTCCGGGCGGCGCGGCACAGACGGTCTGACTCACTCCAAAGGTGGCCTAAATCGGTTTGGTGAGTTTTTATAAGGAATATAGACAGCCTAGATTTAAGACGATTTGTACTGTATTTCTGTTTTCCTATCCTTCTAATCAACAACACCTTATATACAATAAAGGCTCTATCTAGAAAACCAGAAGCTTCTTCCATTTACTAGTCTGGGAGATGAATTAAGGGAAGGGTTAAGTAGGGGAGATTTATGATCTAATATCCAATTTTAAATCTCACAGCACTATTGTTCAACCAAAGTATGCACTATAGGGGATTTTGTGAGAAAATTATAGCTAGCTTTTTTATGCTTGAGGGAATTTCATGCAAGTTTTTTGGGGAAGGTAGTCAAGAGCAATCCCACCACATAGTTGTAATTTTTCAAGAAAGGAGCAGGCTACAGCCTCCTACTATTAATAATAATGGTAATAGCTAGCTAGTATTTATATAGGACATTAAGGTTTGCAAAACACTGTACACATATTATCTCACTTTATCCTCACAATGACCCTTTAAGGCAGTTGCTATTATTTTTACCTCTATTTTGTAGATGATGAAAGAGACTGAAACTCAAAGATGTTAAGTTGAGGTCACATTGTGGCCATAAATTTGGTGCTTCTTTGCTCTATCCCATAACCCCTCCCCACAAAGCCTAGCCGTGTTGTGCCCAGCCAAAGCATGTCACATGAATTAAGACAATCACATGGCAGTTGCCAATGGGGAAGAAACAGACTGATCTTAATATCTGGTGTCCTGGGGAAAAAGTCCTATTTATGCTAAGCCAGTTACAGCTCTGTTTATGGTTTAACTTGGTTACCAAATCATAATATTATAGGGAAATGTCAACTAGGATCTCAACAATTTTAAATCAGGGACTCCTTATACACTTATTTCAACAATATTTCATTCAAATACTTTTGGAACCACTGTTTGGTAATTATTTTTAGACAATGTGTCTTTTACTTTGGGATGTCTTCAATGGTAGACAAATCTTCGTCACTAGAACATGGAATTGCTTTTTGGAAATAATCTAAATGGATTTGGACTAAAACTGAGGTAAATTAAGTGGGTGATTCTGAATGATAAGCCCGATTTTCTTATAATGTACATTAATAGGATATAAGATGCATTTACAATGTCCCCCAAAATGATGAGTTCCCAAAATTGGAAGACATGAGACAAATGAAAATATCTTTGCATTAATATATTACCAGTTCTGATGACTATTTTGAAGTAAAACACTGATTCGGAAGTTCTTTGGGCTACTCAGGGATGATTTAGAGAAGTTTGTTCTTCAGGAATAAATTAGAACAGATATCCCCTGAAGAATTCCATCTCTGGAATTTTTCTAGTTTGTTATTTAGTAACAATAATTTAGAATGACATATCACTTTCCAGTTGACAAATCAATGAGATCCACAAAAGAATCAGGAGCTAGGTAGTATAAATATTGTTACCTCCATTTTACACATGAGGGACTGAGACTGAATGATTAAGCAATTGACCTATATACATATATGTATATATTCATATGTATAAATAAATTATTATAATAAATATAATATATATTATATCATAAATAAGTAAATATTAATAATATTCAGAACTTGCCTTCAAACCTATATCCAATATATCACAGAACTTCCAATTACTTTATATTCATGGATTACACAATTTCAATGAAAAGGAACTTTGGCAGAGAGGATAGAGGGATGGCCTTGGAATTTGGCAGGCCTGGGTTCAAGACCTGCCTCTGACACATATTGACTGTGTGACCACAGAGATTTCATTTAACCTCTCAGTGCCCCCATCAAATAGCTAAACAAACAATTACAGGAGAGTTGCTAGTATAAATCAATAGTATTCCCTACACAGATGAATTCACAGGTCCAGATGAACTATGATAATTATCACATATACACATAAATCAAATAATTGCAAATATACGATGTATACAATTTCTAAACAATGTTGCATAAATAATAAAAAACAACTATTTTGAGATAGCAAACTACCCAAAAAATGGTTTTCAGTAGGCCTTCGGCTTTCTCACTTTAATGATTAGCTCTTTTCTAAAGACTTTATATGCAATCAGTGTTAATCCCACACTCTAGTTATTAAATAGTTTCAAGGACACTTTTAACCCAGCACAAAAGTATGTGCTAATATATCTCAGAAAAAATTTTAAACAATTTATGGCATCAATAGTATGTCAGTAAATAAGGAAGCCCAAAGTTAACTGTCCTTTTGAATTATGCTGCCCTAGAAACTCAAAACTCAGGCATTAAGAGTACATTCAATCAAAAAAAGTTCATTCACAGACACATTTTTGTCAGGGTATATGTATAGGTCGTCGAAAGTATCTTTGAGTTTGAGATATCTTTGAGGGACCCCCGATTTTCTAGTTTCTTGTTTCAATGCTATTGAAGGGGATTTTTAAAAAATATAATAAAGCATGCACACACCTAATCAGATAATATTTGCCATTATAAATGACGTGAAAACTTCTAGGAAGTTCCTTGTAATGGGCCCTTTGGATATTATAAAGTATGCAACAAGTAAGCACAAGACTTATAAAATATGTGGTAAGCAAATAATTCCTGGAATATACTGCATCAACAGCCTTCCGGCAATTTTGATGGAAGTTCCTATTTAGTCAACCAGGTACACATTTCAGGAGCATATACAGATGCAAGCTAGGTGGCATGGTAGATAGAATGCTGGGCCTGGAGTTAGGAAGACTCATCTTAATGAGTTCAAATCTAACCCCAGACACTTGCTAGCTATATGACCCTGGGCAAGTCACTTAACTATGTCTTCCTTAGTTTCCTCATCTGTAAAATGAGCTAGAGAAAGAAATGGCAAACCATTAAAGTGGCTTTGCTCCCCCCGCCAAAAAAAATCCCCCCAAACCCCAACTCTGTCTGGTGTCAACAAAAAGTCAGACACGATTGAAACAACTGAACAACAAAAATATAGGTGTGTAATTATGGGCTTTGGGGCTATCTGGAATAATAACAGCTGTTTATTGGTTAATTATATTTCTGTGTTTGAAGACCTGTTTTGCATCAGCAACATAGAATGAGGGCCTATATTGCTTATGCACTATTCTAGGATCCCCAGGAAGAAGGAACAATCAATCAGCATTCATCAATATCTCTACTTCCATCTTTTGTTACCAGAAAAGAGGAAAAATGCGAAGAAAAGTAGATCAGAAAGGACGTTTTCTCATCCCCAGCCTGTTGTAAAACATCTGTTGGATGCTGAGTACATAACCAGTATTATTATGACAGTAGCCTTCCAAAGAAACATTCCTTACCATCCATTTACCAGAATTACTTCTTCTGAGCCTAGGTCAGAACCTCAGCAGTCATTTAATGTCAGAGTCCCATACAGAATTTCTCTAACAGCTTAATAAGTGCTCACTGACTAGAACTCTCCTGGGACCAAAAGACTCCACCAAGCAGCCAAGGTTGAAATGGATACAGAGTTAACATCAATCACCCTTCCAACCTGTCATTACTTCCCATTTTCTAGAGCAATGACAAATGTATATGGCTCTCCCTACTAGAAATAGAAGCTATGCTGTCAGCCAACCATCTATGACCATGAATTGGAGAACAACTGATATTCCTTAAAAAGTATTTGCAGTATGCCTTCAGAAATAATCTCCCATTCATTTCTTATCTGGCAAACTACAGAAATAGGACTTTTGTTTCCTGTTATTGCAGTGTTAGTGGGGATGGTGAAATGCTTTTTATTTCCTTTCCTAAGGTTTTCTTTCTGAAACAATCAGGGTTGTAGTAAACACTGACCCAAAAAGAGGGTTCATTTCACAGGTTTCCAGTAATGCCAGGGCCACAAGTGTTGTTTTTGTCTTAACAGATATGAAAGTTTAATTGTAAATGTCATAGAGATATTTAGTTTATTTCAATTGGAGATATTTTCACTGAATATTTCCCAAACCTAGAAATGGCTTTATTCCAACATATCCCTTTGCAATCAGAACGAACACACACACACACACACACACACACACACACAAAACATTGTCTTTTTCAGAGGGGGAAAATTAAGTATACATAAAATAGGGTGTGGAAGGAATAAGAGAGAATGATGGTTTTAGTAAACCATCTTGAGTAACGTTCTACCAAAGCTGATAGATTTGGAAATTACAGCTAAATGCATCAAACCTGCCACCAAAGCATCCTGTGATTTCCTTCTCAGATTATGTGGTAGGGGAAAAGGCTAGGAAGGAAAGATAGAAGGTGTGATGAAACAGGGTACCACTCAGAGAAGTTTCCCCAATCAAAAGATTAATCTTACGTGTGTTACTACTGATACTTTCTTTGCTTAACTTTACACAATGACTTTCATCAGTACTTCTCTAAACACCAGGGATACAAAATGTAAAAAATGAATTAGTCCAAGTTGCTGCAACTAAAAGATTGATCACCTGATAATCAATCTGATGTTAGGTATCATGGTAGAGTGGAAGCTAAGTGGTGCGATGGATTGAGTGCCAGGCCTAGAGTGTCAGGAAGATTCAACTTCTTGAGTTCAAATCTGGCCTCAGATGCTTGCTAACCATGTGACCCTAGCTAAATCACTTAATCCTGTTTGTCTCAGTTTCCTCATCTGTAAAATTAGCTGGAGAAGGAAATGTCAAGCCGCTCTGGTATTCTTGCCAAATGGGGTCATGAAGAGTCAGACATGACTGAAATGACTGAAATGACTGAACAAAAACAACCTTGTGGTATAGAAGGAGAGTATTGGCTCTGACCATTTATGAGAGCTTGGGAAAGTCACTTAAATTCCTTGCATGTCATTTTACTCCTCATTTGTGAAAGGAGAAGTTTGGTTGAGATAGATGGCTTTTGGGGTCATATTCAGTTCTAAGTGTTAAGCAGATGTACAAATGACAGGAGAACTTTCCTGGTCCCCCGCAACTGCTAATGCCTTTCTCTCCAAGATTACCTTTTGTCTACACTGCATATAGCCGGCAGGTACCTAGTAATTTTCATGTTCTCTCCCCCATTAGAAGGTGAGCTCTTTGAGAGCATTTTGTCTCAGTACTCAGTACTTAGCATAATTCTTAGTGCAGAGTGTTTAACAAAGGCTTATTCACTGACTGACTGACTGATTGATCAACTATTATCAGGTCTGAACTCAAAATCTGCCCAGTTTGGAGAATGCAAAGGTACTTCTATGCCATGATGAGGTCAAAGAGAAGGAACTTAGTAGAGGATGTTCTCATTACTGGGACAAGATGGATGGATGATTGGGGAAGAAGGGAGTTTCTTCAATTGCAGTATCCTTAGGATGCAACATGTCTCTGTTCTTTCTCCTTTTCCAGAGGCATACATTCCTTAATCTTATCTGCTCTCCTTGGGAGTATACACTCTACGAAAGTGAGGTAAATCACATTCACAGCCTTACATGACTCTCTTGACTTGGCTGAAGTTTTAGACACTTCACAGTGGTACAGTGGAAGGATTAGGAGTCAGAGACCTGGTTAAGATCCTAAACCCACTCCTTCTGCCCTATTACTTTTGCCAGAGTGACTTCAGGCAAATGATATCACCTCTGTAGGCCTCAGATTTCTTATTTATAAGATGAGAGGTCGGACTAAATGTTTTTTACTTCCCAGAAATAGTCAGAAATACTCTGTTCTGGTCAGACCATATCTTGCGTATTGTGTTCAGATCTAAGTACCATATTTTACTTTGTTAAAATGATTTATTGATCTTTCATCATTGTCTTTACAGAAGAGTAATTTTGTTTTTTTTTTAATTTTTATTCCTTTTCCACTTAGTGACAATTCATTTTCTCTTCCTCCTATTCCCTCTAATTGAAAAAGAACAAAAGAAAAAGAAAAATAGAAGTCTCATAACAAATATGCATTTTGTTGCTGTTCTATTTTATCAGTTGTGTCTGACTTTGCGTGACTCAATTTAGAGTTTTCTTGGCAAAGTTACTGGAGTGGTCTGCCATCTCCTTCTCCAGCTCATTTGATGTATGAAGAAACTGAGGCAAACAGGGTCACACAACTAGTAAATGTCTGGGGCCAAATTTGAACTCAGAAAGAGGAGTCTTCCTGATTCCTGGTCCAGCACTCTATTCACTGTGCCACCTAGCTGCCCTGACAAATATGCATACGTGGAAAACAAAACAAAACAAAGAAGGAAATAAAAAATAAAAGAGAAATAGAAATATAATAGAAAAGAAATAAAAGAAAAACAGAAACCACATAACAAATATCCCTAGTCAGCAAAAAATAACATATTTGCCATGTCTCCAAATGTGTATCTCATTCTAAATAAATTAATCACCCAACATTGATCAAGTGCCTACTAAATGCTAGGCAATAGGCTAAATGCTGGAATATGTTATTCTCCCCATTAAGTTCATTATCTCTACAGTAGGAGGTGGATAGCATGTTTCATTCAGTCCTCTGGTTGGCCGTTTCATTGCTCAGAATTCTAAAGTCTTCCAAACTTTAAAATATTTAATGTTGTCAGAGTATAAATCATTTTCCTAGTTCTGTTCACTTCACTCTAAATCAGGTCATAATGGTCTACCGAGTTTCCTCTGAAACTATCCCTTTTATTATTTGCTATGACACAATAATATTACATTCATTTGTTGTTATTCTAACATAGGTGAGCTCTCCATTTATCCATTTTTTTTGCTACTGCTAAAAGAGCTATAAATATTTTTGTACATATGGGTCCCTTCCCCATTCTTTGATCTCTTTGAAGCATGTGTCTGGTAATGGTATCCCTGGCATGGTATCAAAAGGCATGAACAGTCTAGTGACTTTGGCTGCATAGCTCCACATTTCTACCACAGTCTTTTCTAACCCTGCCCCCACACTATGATCCCAAGTCTTCTCAACTTAACAAGCATTTATTAATCACCTATTACATACCAGGCACTATGTTAAACAGTGCTACGCTCCTGACTTTTCAGACTTTGCCCTCATGACTCAGCAGCCTTCTCACCCCTGCTGCCCTGTCAGCCCCCTTCTCTCATTGTGAGTTCCTTCCAGGGACTCCATTGCTGTCTTGACTGTGTTTCTGACTCTCTGGACTTTACTACCATGGCTCAGAGGAGATTTTGGCCAAATCTTTCATCTCCCCTTTATGTGTTGCCTTTCCCTATTAGAATGTGAGCTCCTTGAGGGCAGGAACTGTCTCTTTGTTCAGTGGTGTTTGTATCTCCGCTATCCCTACTATATGCTTAGCGCATAGTAGTACTTAATAAATGTTTGCTGTCTGCCTGATTGCCTAAACTCTGTACTAATAAACATTCCCGAATGAGGAAGAAAAAGACAAAAAACCCAACCCAACCCAAACTAACTGACAAAGTGACATCATTTGACTATTTTTATAATATTGTACACAAGTAGACTCTGCTGCTATGCCATGAGGTAAAGATATATATTCCACTATTGTGTTTTAAGAAATGATGAGCAGGATGCTATCAGAAAAACCTGGAAAGACTTACATGAGCTGATTCAAAGTGAAATGTACTATATACAAAATAACAGAAATATTGTAAGATTATCTACTGTAAAGAACTTAGTTATTTTCAGCAATACAATGATCCAAGACAACTCTGAACGACCTATGAAAAATGCAATCCATCTCCAGAGAAAGAACTGATGGTGTCTGACTACAGATTGAAGCATATTTTTTTAGTTCCTTTTGCTAAAGTTTTTTTGTCTGTTTTCTTTCACAGCCTGACTAATATGGAAATGTCTTACATGATTACACATATATAACTTATATTGAATTGCTTGAGCTCTTAAGGGGGGGTGGGGAAGGAGAGAAAAAGAGAATTTGGAACACAAAGTTTTAAAAATTGATGCTAAAATTTGTTTTTACATGTAATTTGGGAAAAAATAAAATCCTAAATTAAAAAAAAAAGATATATGTTCCATTATTTTGAGCACCACAATTTAGAACAAATTGATAAACTGGACAGCCAGAGGAGAGCTACCAGTGTAGTGAAGGACCTTGAATCTATGCCAGTTGGAGTACCAGGGATGCTTAGCCCAGAGAATTTATGCCTCACAGGGGACACGAAAGCTGCTTTCAAGTATTTTTAAATGTTCATTTAAAAAGAGCTTAGACTTAGTCTGGTACCAGAAGGTAGAACTAGGATCAGTGTGTGAAAGTTGTGAAGAAACAAATTTAGATCTGACCCAAGAAAAACCTTCCTAACAATTAGAAATGATCCAAAATGGAATGAGCTGCCTTGGGAGGCAGAGCGCTCTTCATCACTGGAAGTTTTCAAGAAGTTAGATACATTGAACTGGGGTTTCTCCTTAAACGCAATGGATACTATCACATGGATAGCAAGGTTCATGCCCACTAACATGTTTTAATCTTTGAGGTCCCTCCTGTAGCTAATTCTTTTAGCCTATGATGCCTTCTAAGTGCTTCCTCTTGTCATTCCCCTTCATAGCCTATGGGAACCGCTTTCTTGTTCTTTGTGGTGGTCCTCCCTTCTGTCACCAGGACCCAGTGTGAGTTCTCTCTCTCTCTCTCTCTCTCTCTCTCTCTCTCTCTCTCTCTCTCTCTCTCTGCAGGGCAATGGGGGTTAAGTGACTTGCCCAGGGTCACACAGCTAGTAAGTGTCAAGTGACTGAGGCCGGATTTGAACTCAGGTCCTCCTGAATCCAGGGCTGGGGGTGCACTATCCATTGCACCACCTAGCCGCCCCATGAGCTCTCTCTCAATTCCCTGATTCCCTGAAGAGTAGGAGTCTTTTTTTTCTTTCTAGATCTCAGGTATCCTATTTGGGATTCAGGTTCAAACAGCTAGGGTGATGATGTATGTGGAGAATTATGGGATGCTGCTTAGCTAGATCCTTCAAAATTTCTAAGTAGACTTTTTCTCAGTCTCTTCATTTGAGTGACTCCGTTTCCCTCAGCTGTATTCTTTCTATTTCATTCTCTCTCACCCTGCCTTTCTCTTAAAGCTTTCTTAACTCATTGCTCTTTTGAAATAGCTCACCTGTTGTTTCCTTGAGCCTTTCTTCATAAGACTTGAGTTTCACCAAAAAGTTTAGTTCCACACAGTGGAACTCTGACACTCTCAAAGTCTTAGTACACATCTTCATCACCTCATTCTTGCACACTTGGGTTCTTGTAGCAGCTTGCCAGGGGGTCTGCCTGCCACAAGCCTCTTCCTACTCCAAACCACCCTCTATTCAGGCACTAAAGTGATTTTTCTAAAACTCAAGTTTATCATGTCACTTCCCTAGTCAATAAACTCTGGTGGCTCCCTATCACCTCCAGGATGAGATACAAAATGCTCTTTTTGGAATTCAAAGCCCTCCATGACATAGCTTCCTTCTACCTTTCCATTCTTCTCGTATATTACTTTTGGGGCAGCTAGATGGTGCAGTGCCTAGAGCCCTGGCCCTGAAGTTGGGAGGACCTGAGTCTAAATTTGACCTCTGACACTTAGTAGCTGTGTGATCCCCCATTGTGTTAAACATCCAGAGTCATATCCAGTCATCTTGATCTATATCTTGCCACTGAATCCAGATGGTTCTGGAGGAGAGAGTGAGGCTGGTGACGTTGCACAGCCCTCCCTCACTTAAATTCAATTCACTGCAAGTCATAACATCACCCTGATGCCATGGTCTTCTTCCAGAAAAAAAGGACAAACACTTTACTTTACAACACATAATCTTCAGGCCAGTGCCATTAGCCTCCTGGATGTTCACAAAAAAGACATTTCCATCTCTTGGCTCTGGGCATTCTCTCTCCCCTCAGACTACTGACCTCCCTGACTTCCTTTAAGTCCAAATAAAATCCCTTCTTCTTGTGGAGACCAATTTTTAATTGGGGAGTGTTAGCTAAGCGGCTCGCCGTAATATTGGGGCAAGGAAGGAGACCAGCAACCTCCCTCAAAACAGAACAGGATTTATTTTAACAAGAACAAACTAAAAAAAAAAAAAAAAGGATCAGTAGGATCAAGGGAAAGGAAATAAAATGGGGAAAGGGAAATTATACAACCTCAAAAGATACCACCGCCCAGGAATCAGCTGAGAATACGCAGCAGAACTCCTGTCTTTCCAGCGTCCAGCTAGAATGCCCAATTCTCCTCCCACAATCCCAGAAAAAACCCACACCAGCCCCAGCCAATGGGATGGCCGCTCTGACAGTCACATGACTGCCCTCACTAGGCTTCCAATCATTACAATTTTGCCAGGCCCATGTAGGCATTGGCGAGTGGTGATGACATGAGGTGCCAGCGCCATGGCAACAGCTACAACCAGTGGGTGGAGCACTGTGCAGTTTGCAGAGCCCCAGGCCAGTGCCCACTGAGGCATAAAAACCTCAAATAACAATTAATTCTTAACATTCTGCAGAAAGCTTTTCCAACCCCTTTTAATTCTAGTGGTTTCCCTCTCTTAATTATTTCACAATTGTACCATATGTAATTTTTTTGTACCTATTTGTTTGCTTGTAGTGTCATCCATTAGACTGTGACCTCCTTGAGGGCAGGGAATGTCTTTTGCCTCTTTTTGTATCGTGAGCACTTAGCTTGATGCCTAGCACAGAGTAGGCATTTAATAAATGTTTATTGATTGATTGATTGGACTTAGAGCAAAAAAGATGGGTTCAAGCTCTACCTCTGACACTTACTATGTGACCATGAGTGTGACACAACCTTTATGGGCCTCAGATGACCCCGAGGCTCTAATTTATAGACATTTTGTGGTCAACATCAGCAGGCAAGCCTACACATCCAGGATAGGCATAGAATTATTTATTATGATACAAAAAGTCAGAGCCATATTTATTGTAAATAATTTGGCCCTTACAATCCTCTGAGGTAGGTGCAATTATCATTCCCATTTTTCAGATGAGGAAACAGGAACTGAAAGTCACTTAGTAAAGTGACTTATCCATGCACCCCAAGAAGGTTTTGCCCGAGGCCTTTGAGTATATCTCATGATTGAAGGAGTGAGCCTCCTTTCCCTTTCTGTCCTTCACAGGCCTACCTATTCCCTTATTCTATCAAGAGGTGGGCAACTAGGTGGTTCAGTACATAGAGCACTGGCCCTGGAGTCAGAAGGACCTGAGTTCAAATCTGGCCCCAGATATTTGATGCTACTACTTGTACGATCCACTTAACCCAGATTACCTCAAATATCTGGAACAATCTCCTGTAATCCTGATGTTTAATTTGCCACTGGAACCAGATGGCTCTGGAGGAGAGTGAGGTTGGTGACCTTGCACAGTCCTCCCTCACTGAAATCAAATTCACTGCAAGTCATGACATCATCTCCTAAAGTCATGGTCCTCTTCGAGAACAAAGAACTAACAACAACAACAACAACAACAAGCAGGAGGTGGACTATGGGTCAGAATGAAAGAAGGCAGAAGGACACTCCTGGCAGTGTCCAGAGGTACTAGTATTTATTTTAACTTCAGAACACTCCCTGAGGGGGCCTTTATACCTCATGGAGTTTGTTAGAAATCTGGCAATGTGCAAACACATGACAAAGATCTGGAGTGGGACTAGGTGTTTTTTTTTTTTCCATTTCCAGAATTATTTATTATTTGTTAAACACTGACAGGGGACTTCTCTCCTCACTCTGAAACAAATGTGCCCAAGCCAAATTCAAGCTTGGAATGTGCCTGGACAGCTCATTTTAGATCTCCCTTAGAAGGCTGAGAAGCCTTCATCATGTGAGAGAGAGCCCTGTTCCAATGGAATTGAATGTTGGAACAACCCAAGACAAGTTCTTTCTTCACTGGGAATTGTCTCCTTTCAGTAAACAGGGAGGAGATCTCCAGAGTCCCATGTGTGGATGACAGAGCGAGGGAGGAGTTGGCGGGGGGTATGAGCAGAGGGCTGGAAAACATATTGTTTGTGTCTGAGTGAAGGCTCTGTTAATGAACCTTTCTTGGCCTTTTCTGCCTCAGAAAGAATAGTCTCCATTGCAGAGGAATTTATCCCCACCCGAGTTAACTCCTCAAATATTGCCGGTACTTCGGATCATTTATAGAAGAGAAAAGCAGAGGGTACCCAGAAGAAAGAGGCCCGTTGCCATCCTTTTCAGACTTGCAAAGATGAAAAGATAGATAGATAGATAGATAGATAGATAGATAGATAGATAGATAGATAGATAGATAGATAGATAGATAGATAGATTGAAGGATCAATCAACAAGCATTTATTAATCACCTATTAAGTGCCAGACACTGTGCTAAACACTAGGGATATAATGACAATGAATAAAACACACCATGCTCACAAGGTGTATACATTATAAATAAAAAATAAAATAAAAAATACTGATAAACATAATTATATAAAATAACAATCCATAAATAAATGATAAAACATCTACAAACTGAAAATCTAACCCTGCCATCATTCACATTTAGTCAAAGACTCCCCCCCCAAAAGGAAGAAGAAAGATCATAGAGGGGAATATAGATAAATAACAGATGGATGAAGAATAAAAGAAAATAGCTTTCAGGTCTGCTATATAGAAGTGATTACTAGGGTAAAGAGTTGGCTCTTTTCCTCTAGGCTAATCACTCTACCCTTGAGCCTATCTTCCCCTATCTCCTCTGCCAGAATTTTCCCACAATACTCATTCCACCCTCATCTTCAATTTTTACCTATCTACTGGCTCATTCCCTGCTCCTATAAACACACCCAGAATTTTTTCATTAAAAAAAAAAAACAACTCATAATTTCTTGCTATCCTTCAAACTATCCTTCTATATCTCTTCTTTCTTTCACTGCCAAACTCCTAGGGGGAAAAACTGCCTACAATTATTTCTTCCACTTTCTCTCTTTTAAATCCCCTAACATTGGTTTTTTTACTTCAATATTCAGCTAAAGTTGTTGTCTTCCCCCTCCTACCTTCCCTATTACTATAGAGAGTAACACCATTCTAGTCCCTCAGGTTGGAGACCTAGAAATCATCCTGGATTCCTCACTATCTCACATCCAATGGGCAGTTAGATGGCGCAGTGGACAGAGCACTGGCCCTGAAGTTGGGAGGACCTGAGTTCAAATCTGACTGCAGACACTTAACTAGCTGTGTGACCCTGGGTGAGTCATTTAACCCCAATTGCTTAAACATCCGGATCCATTTCCAGTCATCCCAATAATATATTTTGACAGTGCATGACTCCAGAGGAGAGAGTGAGGCTGGTGACTTTGCACAACCCCTTCTCACTTAAATTCAATTTATTGCAAGTCATGACATCCATCATGGTCTTCTTCGAGAATGAAGGACAGACAACAACAATATCAAATCTGTTGCCAGGCATGTTGATTTCATCGTTGTAACATCTTTCAGATACACCACCTTCTCTCCTCTGGCACTGTTGTCACTTTGGTGCCCATTCTCATTACTTCATGCTTAAACTATTATTGCTGTTATAACCTGTTTGTGGGTCTGTCTGCTTTAAGTCCCTCCTTGCTTCAGTCCATTCTCCATTTCATCACTAAAGTGATTTTCCTAAAGCATAGAACCGACCATGCTGCCCTGCTACTCAATTACCTCCAGTGGCTTCCTATTGCCTCCAGGATCAAATATGAAATGCCCTGTTTGGCATCTTACAACTTACTCCCTGACCTACTCTTAGTCACAATAGCTCCCTGGACATTTCATGGAAAAACAAAAGCAAAAACAAAGCATTCTATCTTTTTGTTGTCCCCCGTGCCTGGAATACTCTCTCTCAACCTCTCTGACTACTGACCTCCCTGGCTTCCTTTAGGTCCCTTCTAAAATCACACCTTGTACAGGAAGCCTTTCCCAACTCCTCAATTCCAGTGCTTTCCTTCTGTGAATTACTACCCTATTTATCCTGTATATAGCTTGTTTTACATATATTTGTTTGCATACTGTCTCTCCCATCAAATTATAAACTTCTTGGGGACAGGGATTATCTTTTGCCTCTTTTTGTATCCCTTGTGCTTAGCACATGCTTGCCACATAGTAATACTTAATAAATGTTTATTGATTGGTTGATTGACAAACTCATTAATTCTAATGGGTTACATTATCTTTTTTAAGCTGTTGACTCCCATATCTATACATATGGCTTTCTCTTTATCTGTAAGCCTTCATCACAAATTGCTTACTGGATATCTTGGACTAGATTTATGATAAGTATCTCAAGCATACATTTCCAAAATATAACTCATCTTTCTGGAAACTCACCTTGCTTCCAAACTTCCCCATTTCTCTAGAAGGACCTCCCCATTTCTCTGAGGTTTGCATAGTCATCCTTAACTTCTCATTCCTCCTCACTCTTCCATAATCAACTGCATAAGCTATTTTTTCATTCTACATCAACAACTTCTATGCCTCCATTTCTTTTTTCCACTCACAGAACTACCATCCTAGTTTAAACTCTTATCACCTATCACCTACTTTTTAAATAACCTCTTCATTGCCATCCTTGCTTCAGTTCCTTACTGTATACTCTCTGTTTGTCAAATATTTATTCCTAGAACACAGTTATGAGCATATCACTCCCCTGTTCAATAAAACTCATGGGTCCCCATTCCCTCTAGAATCTCTGTTTAGAATTTAAAGCATTTGATGACCTGCTCTCAACTGACCTTTCTATTCCAATTTGTCAGCCAGTCAATAGGCTTCTACCATGTACTGGATATTAGAAGGAAAAAAAGGCAAAAGAAAGTACTCAACCTCAGGAATAAATTATTCTCTTTCAAAAACTTTTCTTTCTAGACAAATTGTCCTTCTGTTTCTAACGTCTCCCATTTCTAAGTCTTTGCACAAGTTTGTCTCCCATGCCTGGAATGTACCTCTTCACCTCTATTTCTTAGATTTGCTACTTTGCTTAGAAGCTCAGCTTCAGTGGACTTGGAGAGACATGTAGTCTCTCTCCTGATCCCCACAACTGCTAGTATTTCCCTCCACCCCCTTTTTTTATTTTGGAGACACCAAGATGTAGGATTTCATTGGTAGAGGAAACTTAAAATATACAGAATGAACATGAATGCAAATATGTTTCAAAACCAAGAGTGCACTAGAGTCGGTTTGTACCAATGAATGAGAGTTGATTATTAAATTTTCCATATGAACATTTACATGATGAAATCACTAAAGAGGGAAACATCAAGGATTGCTTTGTTTTGTTGATTGTCCAGACTTAAGAAAGTGACGGAGAGAAATATTAATAATGCAGATTAAACTTAAAAAGTGTGTTATGCATACATTGGGTTTTTTTTTTCCTGTAGAGCCTGTTGTTAAATAATTACTAGCAAACAGTTGCTTGCAACATTTGTGAAGGAAGCATTTCTTTCTCTTTCAATGCAGATCTGAACCTCCTCTGCTACTTAGCATCTTAGAAAGTTAGTTGAGGTTAAGTGAATTACCCACATTTACTTAGTCAATATGTCTCAGAGTCAGGGCATGAACTCAGATCTTCTTGAGTCTGAGTTCATGTCTCTTTATCCATTATCAACCTATACTTACTTTGTATGTTGTTACACAAGTACTCGTTGTACCTGATATTTCACCCAAAGAATGTACAGTAGCTGAGGACAGGGGTTTTTGCCTTTGTCATTGTATCGCCAACCTTAGAATAGGCCTGGCACATAAGAGTCATTTAATAAATGCTAATTGATCAATTAAATTAATTGATTGATTGATTAAATTAATTGAATTTTTAGCCATAAGATATGTGGTAATTTCCTTATATGCATATAATTTATAAAATTAACATATTCATTTATATTATTCAAATATTCCTGTTAGATAGTAAAATTATATTAATGGTGCTCTTTATTACACAAAAATTGAAAAGACAGAGTAGAGTATATGATTCCATTTTGCTGAACAAATTTACCATGATATGTAAATTTATGCTGCTTTAAGGAAACTTCATTTCCATTAAGCGATTAGAGCCTCATTTCAAACCAGAGGGATGTAATTGAGTTTGATGGGAAGAAAACTTTGAGTGTCATCACTTGACCTTAATAATAATTGACATGTATATGCCCATTAAGAATCACAAAGCCCTTTAGATGCAGTAACAATATTATCCTCACAACAATCCTGTGGAGGAGAATGTGCAAGTGTTATCACCCATGATTTTAGATGAGGAAACTAAAGTGAAATGCTCAAAATCACACAGCTAAAGAACGGAAGTAGGATTTGAACTCAGGGACTCTGAATCCAGGGATCTTATTAACTGAATAAATGGAGTATGGTTATGAATTTTTCCTGCTACAAAATACATGAATAAATGAATGTTTGCTAACTTGAAAGAATTGGGTTTTCTTTAAATCAATTAGTGGTACAGTTGATAGAGGGCTGGTCCTGGTGTCGAGAAGTTATGGTTGTTGTTGAGTCATTTTCTGTCACGTCTGACTCTTTATGACCCCATTTGGGGTTTTCTTGGCAAAGACACTGAAGTGGTTTGCCATTTCCTTCTCCAACTCATTTGACAGATGAGAAAACTGAGGAAAACAGGATTAAGTGACTTGCCGAGGTTCACATAGCTAGGAAGTATCTAGGGCTAGATTTGAGCTGAGGTAGATGAGTATTCCTGACTCCAGGGCAAGAACTCTACTACACCTAGCTACCAGAAATCAAAAAGACCTGAGTTCAAATCCAACCTTACATAATTAATTAGCTGTGTAACCTTGGACAATTCACTTAACCTCCATATAGCATCCACCTCCCAGGGTTGTTTATGAGGGTAAAAATAAGATATTTGTAAAGCTTTTTGAAAATTTCAAAATACTACAAAAACTTCTATTTCTCCTGCTCCTGTTCCTCCTCATCCTCCTTTTCCTCCTCTTCCTCCTTCTTCTTTCTCAAGATATTTTGTGCATACTCCCAGTGCACAGATATCCAACCACTTTGTAAAGATTTTTAATAGTACAAAAAATGATTATTCTTGATTTTATTTTACTTTTCCTATCTCCTTAAGGGGAAAAAGAACCTCCCTCTTGTTTGATTTTAAAAATAAATAGGTATATCAGTGACTGACCTGCTTTGCTGTGTTTATTTTCCCTTATAGGAATGTGAAGCAATTGCACAATCAGTCACTGGGGGAAATAGACCTAGAAAGCACTGATGGTTAATAAAAGGACAGTATAAAGTACTTTGGGCAGAAACATGCCTTGAACTTTACCTGTGGAAAACCACAAAATCTTTGATTTGGAATGGTTTTCAAGGGAAAGTTTGAAATGTGTATATGCCTAAAGCATATGTGGTCTGTAATCTTTCTTCTAGCAATTAGGCTTATATTCTTGGAAAGCTGAACCATCACCAGCACAAAAACTAGAGCATATCCCAGGACAATATTAATTTTGTCAGGAGAGTATTCCAAACTTCTCATCTTTCCACAATTTTTTTTAATTTAGAAAGGGAAGAAGGAAGTATTTATGAAGAATTAGCTACCGCTTGTATTGCCGTGGCCAAAAATTTAATAAGCGCTTGTTGACTGATTGATGTATTAAGTGTCCATTACGTGTCAGGCACTGTGCTAGGCAAAAGAAAGAAACATGCAAGAACACCACATTTTCTGCTCTTGAGGAGATTACAGTCTGCTGCAGGCATAGAGGACTTCACTTATAAGTAAATTTATAATATAGACAAATGCAATATATTGGGGAAGAGGCACTAACAAGTGGAGGACTCTGGAAAGGCTTCCAGAAGGAGCTGGTATTGGAGCAGAGCCTTAAAGGGATTGGCGGTTCCAAGAAGCAGCAGTGAGGAAGGCAGTCATTCTAGGAATGAGGAATGATGTAACAAGGTATAAAGGCAGATGATGGGATGTTCTATATGAGGAACAAAAAATAGCCAAGTAGAAAACTCAAAGTGGGGGAATATGTAACCAGGCTGGAAGTTGGACAGATCCCTGGGAATACTGGTTCAAAGAGAAGTTTTCCAGAGGCAACTTTCCTCTTTACCTACTCCAAATACACATTGAATAATACAAGAGCCCCCACACTCAAAAGACTCACTAATGACAGGAAGATAAATGTAAGAACCTATCAAAAGTTCATTTTTTTGCAGAAAAAAAAAATTAGTGAAAAGCCAGTTCACCAGCCTCATCATTCTAGGCATTCCCTCCTCTCCAGGACGCATTTCACTTATCCTGCAGCTCATGTGAGCCTTAGTCCAGCAGCTCTACCACAAAGGGTATGCTGGGGCTTAGTTTGAAAAGACCTGAGACCCAATTGTTAAAGTTTCAAAGTGAATATTTATCCTGTGAAAATCTGCAAGTGCTACAAATCAACACTTGGTTTATTGCTTTTGTTATTGTCTAGACCTAAGAAAATGCTGGGGAAAAGGGGAAGTAGGCCTACATGTACAAAAACATTTGTAGCAGCTCTTTTTATGGTGGCAAAGAATTGGAAATTGGGGGAATGCTCATCAATTGGGGAATGGCTGGACAAGTTGTGGTATATGAATGTAATGGAATACTATTGTGCTATAAGAAATGATGAGGAAGCAAATTTCAGAAAAAACCTGGAAAGACTTGCAAGGACTGAAGCTTAGTGAACTGAGCAAAACCAGAAGAACATTGTGTACAGTAGCAGCAACATTGTGTGATGATCTACTATGATAGTCTTCTCAGCAATACAATGATTCAAGACAATTGCAAAGGACTCGTGATGAAAAATGTTCTCCACGTACAGAGAAAGAATGATGGAGTCTGAATGCAGATCAAAGCATAGTATTTTCACTTTTTTCTTTTTTTCTCATGGTTTTTCCCTTTTGTACTGATTCTTCTTTCATAACATGACTAATGTTGAAATATGTTTAACATGATTGTACATGTATAACATTTGAGATTGCTTACAGTCTTGGTGGATGGGAGGAAAGGAGAGAAAAAGAAAAATTTGGAACTCAAAGTCATAAAAATGAACATTGCAAACTATCTTTACATGTAATTAGAAAAAATGAAATATTATTAACAAAAATACATATCAAAAGGACAAAAAAGAAAATAATGGGGGAAATAAAATAGAAATATAATATTTATTACATTTATTTAATAAAAAGAAAACAAAGTTGTGGATTTGGTCAAATAGATATCATTAAATTTCTTGTTCTTTAAAAAAAATGTCCTGAGAATTTTTTTTCTGGAGAGCCAGTTGTTAAACATGTACTAGCATACCTCAGGCTATAGATGTTGGGGTTATTGCAATTTTAGTTATTTGACTTTTGTGCCTTTGTAATTTGGGATGGGAGAGTCCATACTGAAGGCAAGAAGAACCCTATCATCACCAGGTGTTCCCACGGCTTCCAACCTCCTCATCTGCTCCCACAGCCCATGAAATGTCATGGTCAAGCCCATTAAGCTGCCACAATTTTAAGCACTAGGCTTTCGGAGTAAACCCTGTGCCAGCATCCCACGAGAAACACACTATGAGAGGGGAGGGGAGGGAAGGCTCATGAATAATGCCAACCCAGGGCTCAGAGAGGTAAAAAAGGAAAGGCTGTGGGTGAGCACAGATCCTGGAAGCAAGGAAGTACAAAAGAGAGATGAGAAATAAAGCAACGATTGAAAATTATAGATGCAGTATATGAGGAAATAGTTAGCCAGTGTTAGGAGAGAGACAAGTAGGGAATAGACCATCTTAACAGTGTTAAGAGGAACTTTCTCTAGGCCCTTCATGCCCAGAGTAATTAGAACTAGCTTAGGAACTGAAGAAAGTCAATTTCAGAAAGGCTGATGGCACACAGAAGAGTTGAACTAGTATAACTGAAGAAAAGAACCTATTCCAGTGGTGACATGGAGCCTCCTTACATCAATGTCCCAAATGGTCATCCTCATTCTCTGATGGGAAATAGGCCTTATCCGAAGATCTAGATTAGAGAACAGGCATCATGGCTGAGTGGGGGAGGGATATAAAACAGTGCTGGACCTTCCAGAAGAAAAAGAAACTCAAATGGACAATATATAGAAAACATGTGTGTGTGTGTGTGTGTGTGTATTCATAGGGTAAAAATAAGGGGGTGGGAAAAAATAATCTCATGCTCCAGGAGACTCCAAAAATATATGGATGGGGGCAGCTAGGTGGCACAGTGGATAGAGCACCGGCCCTGGATTCAGGAGGACCTGAGTTCAAATCAGGCCTCAGACACTTAACACTTACTAGCTGTGTGACCCTGGGCAAGTCACTTAACCCCAATTGCCTCACTAAAATATATATATATATATATATATATATATATATATATATATATATATATATATATATGGATGATGACCAAGAAGAATCAATAAGAAAAGTAGGAAGAGGAGGGGGGAACTAGGTGGCACAGTGGATAAAGAACCGGCCCTGGATTTGGGAGGACCTAGGTTCAGATACAGCCTCGGACACTTGACACTTGCTGGCTGTGTGACCCTGGGCAGGTCACTTGAGCCCCATTGCCCTGCAAAAAATCAAAAACAACAACAACAACAAAAAAGAAAAGTAGGAAGAGAAAAATGAGAGTATTTTTGTGGGAAGTCTGCAATAGAGAGACAATTAGTAACCTTGGAAAGGACATTTCCAGTTAATTACTAGATAAAGAAAAATTTTGTAAAGAGTTAAATGTTAGAAGTTTTAAAAAATGGAAAGCAAAGAGTATAGGCAGCTTTATTTTTCTAGAGACATGGCTGTGAAAAGAAGGAAAGATATATTAAAACAGGTTGAATTTATGGAATTGTAGAGTCAAGGGAAGATATTTTTCAAGTTACAGTTAGGAAGAGTTGTATATATTTATATAAAGCAGAGAGGGAGTCAGTGAATAAAGTAAGATTGAAAACTAGGGAAACAGGAGGACTTATCACAGGACTTAATCAATTTCCTGGAAAGATAGGAGATGGGAACAAGAGTACAAGTAGAGGAGTTGTTCATAGCAAGTATAAGGGCTACTTCAACTTCTGAGAATACAAGCAAGTAGGAGAAAATGGTGGTTGATTTTGAGGGAATTTGAGGTAGATCATTAGGAAAAGAGGGAGTTTGTGAATCACAGGCTCAATACTTTTAGTGAAGAATGAATCAAGACTCTTTGCTGAGAAGATTAGGGGACAGAATGTTATAGGTGGCTCCTGGAGAAAAGATTTAAAGGAGTTACCAAGAAAAAGGGGACAGAGTCAATCAGGGAAAAATAAAAGGATTGGCACAAAGCAGTGAGAACCTAGTACAGAGAGGGAAAGACCAATGGAAAGACAAATGGTGACTGTAGGTATGTTACCGACATTGGTAATTACTAGAGAAATGATAGAACATATTATTAAGGGCATGCATGACCAGAAAGAGGGCAGTTAGGTGGCACAGTGGATAGAATACCAGTCCTAGAGTCAGAAAGACTCATCTGGCCTCAAACTAGCTATGGAACCCTGGCAAAAGTCATTTAACCCTGTTTGCCTCAATTTCTTCATCTGTCAAATAAGCTGGAGAAGGAAATGGCAAATCACTCCAGTTTCTTTGCCAAGAAAACCCCAAATGGGGTAACAAAGAGTCAGACGTAGCTAAAAGGACTTAGCAACAACAACTAATGACTGGAGAAGGAACTGTGCAAATAGCAAGAATGTTCAGTTGGTTAGCTCAACCCCACCCCTCACTGGTATTAAAAGAACAAAATGAAGGCCTTCAATGTATTGACTAGATCTTCTATAGAGGATTTATGAAGAAATATAGACAAGAACTGCATGGAATAAAGATCTGAAAGACTTCTGACATAGGTTGGTAGAGTGATCACTCAAACCAATGGACATCACAGATCCACCAGAGAAATTAGTAACAACCTTCAATATTGAAAGGTTTTAAAGGGGAAAATAGTTCTATTAATTCAGTTGCATATGTAACCCTAACAACAACCGCCAAAAGGATTTTTAATGTGATTTGTTCCACATAGAACTAATTCAGGAATAAAATTTAAAGGCACTAATTCTCCAAGCTTATTGAAGACAAAACAAGAAAACTTTTTGGCTTGTTCTAGACTAGGAGGATTGAGCATATTTCTATTAACATGCTATTAGCTGTCTTAGATGGCTGAGACCAAGTAAGGAATAACATTTATAAAGAAGTGTTATCCACTCAGTGGTGGATAGGTGACTCACCTGAGACAGAAGTTAATTACTATCATTAGTCGTAATAATTATTCCACCATCTTTATTTTGAGGAGCTGGCAGTGCTTTAAAATGTTCACAATAGTCACCTGACAGAGGTAGTTAGGGAAAAACTTTTTCCCCAGGCACAGATTATTTCACTTGCCCAAAGGTTACAAAGTCACTTAGGGGGAGTGCACAACTTCTCTTCAAGAAGTGGTATTAGCTTGGAATGTCAAAGTCAGTACATTGTTGGTGGTGGTAGTCCTTCATTTTTGAAGAGGATAAATGATATCACAGGGGATGCCTTGACTTACATGTAAATTGAATTTAAGTGAGACTGAGCTGCACGGTCATCAGCCTCACTCTCTAGTCGAGTCGTCAAAGTCCAATGGCAAGACAAAAGCTAGGATGACTGGTGATAGCCCAAGTTTCAGTGGATGGCTTGGTATCTGACCAAGCTATAAGCACTCTCCATAGCACATGCGTGCCTCAGCCACCTTCATGACAGTTGGAACAAATTATTCTCATCTGCCCATTCCATGAGGATAAAGTCTTCACATACCGACATCCCCCTGACTCACCAACAGGTTTAAGGCCTACTGGTTACCTTCAATGAGGTTTGGTCTATCCGACAAGACTGTTTGCTGGGGTGTGGCCACTGCATGTGATTTAGCTTCTTGGAGCCACAGGTAAATAGAGAGAAGTGCTAGTCTTCCTGAACACCTGAAAACCAGAGGAAGGATATGGCTTAAATGTACCAGACCTATCCATAAGATAGGTTTCCATCCCAAGAACAGAAGTACTTACTAGGGTATTTATCTGAAATAAGGGTTCTTCTCCATAGCTGACATTTGGCATGATGAATGGACAGATAGGTTGAACCATTTTAGTTAGAAGTAGAAATGCAGAGATCTGTCTGCTACCATTCAAAACCCTCAGGCTTCACCCCAATTTGAGTAGGAGTTGATTTCCAGTCTATAAAAGACCTTGGCCTGAATTAAAGTGTTACCAGCCAGTTCTGTCAGTACTTAACATTGTTAGTCATTAGGCAGTTGTGTGAGCTGAATGATGTCTGCAGTTGTTCCAAATTCTAGAGCACTTACCCCACTTACTGCCATCCAACAGCCTTCACATCTGATGCTCTGCTGTGCCATACAAGTAAGCAATCTTATCTGGCGGTATGCCATTCATTGATTCATTCAATCCTGGCCTTAGATCTCACAGGCCTAACTATCAGCAAAATGAGAGTTTCATTTCCCGAGTCTAAAATCCCAGCAGACGTTGTCCCTGGCTAACTTCACAAGTTTATCTTCCTTCTCATCATGCCATAGGTCAGTCACTTGGACCAAGGACTTGGACTTTGGCCAGATCAGACTTGGTTTGCTAAGGCCGGCTGCTTCTTCTATTCCACCTTATATAGATTTCTTTGTAAAGGTTAATGACAAATCAGTCATCCCTTTGACATCTTTCCTCAGCATTTCTTTAGGGGAAGACATATGTGTTCAATGTCATTGAGGTAAGCCAAGCCAAGTATTTTCAGAAGAGTTTATTTTAGGGATCTGGGGCTGGGAAGAGAAAGAGGAGGGAGTTTTCATGACAAATATCCAGATATACAATCATAGGTTCCTAGAATATAAAATCAGAAGGGACCTTGTAGCTCATCTAGTGAAACATCATTTTGCAATGGAGAACACTGAAAACCACAGGCGTGAACTATTCTAAAAATAGTAGGGAACATAGGCAGCATCTGTCCAGGGACTTTTCCAATTCTATCACAACATTACATGTTTTGTTCAAGGATTCTTCCCTGGGGTGCACGATAATAATAGTAGCACAAAGACGTCTTAAACTCAACATGTCCAAAACAGAACTTATCATCTTTCCTCCTAAACCACCCTCCTCCACCTTTTCTATTACTTTTCTCACAGTATAGGAATAATTTTGGATTCCTCACTCTTTCACCCTCCATATCTAAACTGTTGCCAAGACTTGTTGATCTCACCTTTTCAAAAGCTCCCTTCTCTCCTCTAATACTGCCACCACTCTGGTGCAAGCCCTATTGTAATAGCCTTTTGGTGGGTCTGCCTCGCTCTCCCCACTCTAATCCACCCTCCATTCAGCCAATAAAGGGATTCTTTTAAAGTGTAGGTCCAATTATGTCACTTCCCTACTCAATAGACTTCAGTGGCCCCCTATTGCTTCCAGGATCAAATACAAAATTCTCTGTTTAGTATTCAGAATGCTTTGTAACCTAAGCCCCTCCTACCTCTCCAGTCTTCTTACTTCTACTTCTTCTTCTTCTTCTTCTTTCTTTTTTTTTTTTTTGGTGAGGCAACTGGGGTTAAGTAACTTGCCCAGGTTCACACAGCTAGTAAGTGTCTGAGGCTAGACTTGAACTCAGGTCCTCCTGAATCCAGGGCTGGTGCTTTATCCATTGTACCACCTAGCTGCCCCTGCAGTCTTCTTACTTCTTACTCTCTGAATGCATTCTTAGATCTAGTGGTACTGGCCTCCTACCTGTTCCATGAACAAGACACACCTTATCTTGGCTCTAGACATTTTCTCTACCTATCTCTGACTACTGACTTCCCTAGCTTCCTTCAAGTCTTAACTAAGATCCCACCTCGTATAGGAAGTGTTCCCCACTAATTCTTATTTCTAGAGCCTTTTCTCTGTTTATTATTTCCTATTTATCCTGTGTATAGCTTGCTTTGTATATATTTGTTTGCATGTTGTCTCTTTCATTAGATTGTAAGCTCAATGAGAGCAAGAATTGTCTTTTGAGTCTTTTTGTATCCCCAGTGCTTAGCACAGTGCTTGACATATAGTAGGCACTTAATGTGTATTTAGTTGACATTTCTTTAGTACTGAAATTTTTTTATTTTTTTTTATTATAAAAGTATTTTATTATTTTCCAGTTACATGTAGATATAGTTTTCAACATTTCTTTATAAGATTTCTAGTTTCAATTTTTTCTCCCTCCCTTCCCTCCCTCCCTCCTCCCCAAGACAACAAGTAACCCGATATAGGTTATATATGTACAATCACATTAAACATATTTCTGCATTAGTCTTGCTGTGAAAGAAGAATCAGAGCAAAAAAGGAAAAACCTCAAAAAAGAAAAACATCACCAAAAACAAAAGAAATAGTATGGTTCAATCTGCATCCATATTCCAGAGTGCTTTTTTTTTTCTTCTGGATTTTGAGAGCCTTTTCCATCATGAGTCCTTTGGAACTATCTTGGACCATTGTATTGCTGAAAAGAATCAAGTCTATCACAGTTGATCAACACAATGTTGTTGATACTGTAGTACCGAAAGTTTTACAAAGCATTTGCCCTAATTATCCTAAAATACAATTTTAGAGAGAATTATTCTTTAGACATACCATTATGCCTTTGATCCTCTTGCTATATCCTTGAGTTTTTTGTTGGATTATTTTGTAGGATCATAAATCATAAATTTAGAGTTGAAAGGGACCCTAGAAGCCATCTAATCCAATTCCATCATTTGACAGTCAAGGAGATCGAGATTTAGGGAAATTACGTGATTTCCCCAAGATCATGATTGCTAATAAGGATCCAGAGTGACCACTAAGAGGTTCATTTTCTCTACTTTTTACCCACCCACTGGAAAAGTGCTAATAGGCATTGTGTCTGTTGGCTCCCTCTGAGTAGACTATATCCAACGTTGCTTTAAGTCTAACACTCAAACATAACTCCTAAAAATTCTTCCAGAACCTTTTTTTGCGATCCCGAGAAGGACATAATGTGAACATAGCTTCTCCCATGGTATAGTATAGGATCCATCTGCATTGTGGATTGAACAGCTAAGATGTATATCACTCTATCCTGTGATTCTTCTTCATGCTTTAGTCAGGCAGCATGATATGGTGGCATGCTATGTTGCTTCCAAATACTACCTGAGTCCAAATACCACCTCTAGCCCCTACTAGCTATGACACTTAAACTATCTAAGCCTCCATCTCCTTACTTGAAAATGGAGGATAACTATAGTAGCTAGCTCTTGGGGCTGTTGTTTGAACCAAGTGAGATAAAGTATCTAAGGTTTGGGGGGGATTTTTTTGCAAAACTTAAAACACAAAGTAAATGCTGGCTCTTATCACTATCATCAATGATCTTTGGTTAACATCAATAATGCTATCCTAAAAACATTTATAAAGCATTTACTATAAAGGACTCCCTGCCCTGAGGGACGACACCCTCTAGAAAGATGGGGATCTATAAAACTGGCATCTAATTAAGTAGAAGACAAGATAATTTAAGAAGGAACTAGCACCTGGGTGTGGGTCAGAGAGAACTTCACAGGGAAGGAGTTATTTTAACCTTAGTTCCCTAAAGGAAGACAAGGATATTCTAAGAGGGTAAGATGAGGAAAGTAAACATCAGGAATGACTTGTGGAATGTCACAGAGGAGGAAGACGTAAAGGTGAATTTGGGGAACAGCTAGTAGTCCAATTTACCTTCAATTCATAGTGCAAGAAGGAAAACAAAATAAATAATGGTTAAAGAGGCAGGTATGTTTCTAGATAGATTGCAGAGGCCTTTAAATGACAGGGTGATCATTTTGTATTCTATCCCAAGGGCAATAGGAAACCATTGAAGGTTTTTTGTTTGTTTGTTTATTAAGGGAAGAACATGGTCCTCAGGGTCTTGTGCATCAGAGAGAGAATTTTGTCAACTTTGTGGAGGATGAATTGGAGAAGGGAAAGACTGGAAGGTTAGGCAATTACTGTAGTCTAGGCAAGAGGTGATGAGGTCTTTATAGTGTAAGGCCATGTGAGTGCTAGAGGATGTGTGTGAAAGATTCTATAGCAGTAAAATCAATCAAACAGGGATAGTGGTTCAACATGGTAGGGAGTTAAGGAGAAAAAAAGAGTTAAGGATGATTCCAGGATTATACTGACCTGATTTACTAGGAGAGATGACAATGCCAAAAAGGAGAGAATTTTCCAGGAAGCATGTATGGGGAGGAAGAAGGGGAGGACTATCAGTTCTGCTTTAGACAAGTTAAATTTCAGATATTGACACATTATCCAAGAAGAGATGGAAAATTAGCTTCTTCCTTTTCTAGTGAAAATAGCAATAGATTTTGCCATCCAAGATATAAAGGAAACTAATTTAATTAAATAAGATCAAACCCATTCTCTAATGGATATGAAGTGAAAGGTTATGAACAAAAAGTTTTCAAAAGAAGATTTGGAGGCTCTTAAAAACCATCTGAAAGTATTCTCCAAAGCACTAAACAAATACAGATCAAAACAATTCTGGGGTTTCATCTTAAACCTCACAGCAAACTGGCAAAGATTAAAAAAGATGGGAATTGCTAATACGTGAAGAATTGAAGAAACATGGGAACTATGGGACTTTGAATTGGTCCAAAGATTGTGGAAAGCAATTTGGAATTCTGCTAAGAAAGTCATTAAAATGTTCACTCCCTTTGACCCAGAGATATCATTGCTGGGAATATTCCTCAAGAAGGTCAAAGATAAAAAGGTCCCATATACAGCAAAATATTTATAGCAGCATTTTATAGTAGAAAAGAACTGGATACATAGAAGAAACTCATCAATTGGGAAAGAAGTAAACAAAGTGTCCCACAGGAATAAAATAGAATATTACCTCACCATTCCTGGCTCCAAAGAAAAGATATGAGAATGCATCTCTGTCTCCTCTTTGCAGAGGTAAGGAGCTATCAGAGTAGAACACAACAAAATGTCAGCTTGCTTTTTCTTCATTTTTTCCTTTTTCTTTTGTTATTTGTTATAAAAGATGTAGCTCTGACTGGGGGAGCGCTCTTTTGCTCTCTCCATACATAAACATATAGATATATGTCTGTGTGTATGTATATATAAATATAAATATGTGTGTATATATATGTATGCAATAAATGAGAGATGGATATACACATATACAGAGAGAGAAATAAGGGTGAGATAATAAAAGCAAAAGATAACAAATATTTAAATTTTAAAAGTTAAAAAAGAAGGTAACAGCAAATTATGAATTAGATAAGTTTCTATTGATCACATCTACTGTGTAGGTATCCCCTTTCAATTTTTTCCTTCTTTCTCTTTTAGGTGGCACAGTGGATAGATGGATCACTGGCCCTGAAGTTGGATTTGAGTTCAAATGTGATCTCAGACACTTAGTAGCTGTGTGACCTTAGACAAGTCACTTAACCCCAACTGCCATAAAGGTTTGGGGCTATCTCCAGTTATCCTGAGATATACATGTATGTATTATATATGTATGCATATACAGATATACTTGCATACACATATACACATGTGTATATGTATGTTTATGTATATATGTGTGTGTGTGTATATGATGCCATGATCCTCTTCAAAAATGAAGGACAAACAACAATAACAACAACGATACTCCTGGGATTATATTACATGACCAAATTCTAACAGAGTCCATTCCAATGGAACCAAATTTCTCTTTGCCTTTCTACATGTTCCAGACCTTTGAGGGGCCTCAGTAATAATTATTGTTTGGTTACCTCAGATTCTACTCAATCGATTATTTAATTAAAGTGTTCAAAAACCAATAATTAATGGGAATTCAAAACCAAAAACAGTTCACAGATTGTCATTTATATCCAAATGCATTCTAACATATCCATACCCTGGTGCCTTGTACTCTGGATCTGCATGACTTCTGCTTCTTAGAAAACATATGAGAGATAGGAATTGAGCATGTATTAAGTATTTTCTATGTACCAAATACCACACACATACAGAGTACTAGGCATAGCAGAAATGTCAGGAAGCATTTGGGTATAAACAATTATCAGTAAACTCTGTGTGTGTATGTGTGTATGTGGGAATTTTGAAGTCATTATATTTATTTTAAATTTAAATTTTGAATTTATAAATATAATACAATTATATAGTTATGTAAATATGTTGTACATGTAAATTAAGCGTACATATACATAGTATATTGTATATATATTGATATGTGTCTGTATATATGTACATGGGGCATCTAGGTGGCACAATGGATAGAGTATCAAGCCTATAGTCAAGGCTAGAGTGTCAAGCCTACAGTCAAGAAGACTCATTTCCATGATTTGGAATCCAGCCTCAGACACTTATTAGCTGTGTCAACCTAGGCAAGTCACTTAACACTGTTTGCCTCAGTTTCCTCATCTTTAAATGAGCTGAAGAAGGAAATGGCAAACAATTTCAGTAGCTTTGCCAAGAAAACCCCAGATTGGATCACAAAGAGTTGAACATGACTGAAACAACTAAACAACATCAAAATATGTAAATGCATGTGTATATATACACACATATGTATACATATAATGTGTGTTTACATACATACACAGAGTTAAGAATATGTTCTTTCCAGAGATGGAGTATGATGATGGAGTACAGATTCATGTGCTTGAATTCATATGCTCTTCACGAAATCATAAGATCATAAGTTTGGAGCTAGAAATAACCTTCATGATTATCCAGTGCTATTTCAAACCATTTATTTTCCAGAAGAGGAACCTGAAATTAAAAGAAGTTGACTGAATCAACCTGGGTTACACGGGTTCTAAACAGCAGTCCTTGGATTCAAAACAGGATTCTTTGACTCCAAATCTCACCCTGTCATGGAACATTTTAATTTATATTTTTGATCACATAAAATTTCAAAGTACGCTATATGCCCAAGCAACAGTCTGTACCCCATCCACATATTCTCTTAACTTGGGAGAATTTTTTACTTTGTTAACTCAGAAATGTTCAACCCCTTTGTAAACAGAAGGAAAGAATCCATTAAGAGGGCAAAGGACATTTTGATAGGCAGAAATAAAATGGCAAATAAATGCCTGTTAATTAATTGATATATAGATCAAATTGAATCAGATGGAAGTTGGAGAGTAGATTTACATAGACTCCTCTAAAGGGAATCTTTGTGGTCTCCTCTTTGTACTTATTCCATATTATAACTTACAAATTTTGGTTAATGTGAGAACCAGAAAAGGAAAAATGCAATGTAACTGAACACATTTATTAAGTGACTTCTACCTTCCAGACACCCTATTAAATGTTGGGGGGTCAAAGATAGATTCTTCAAAATTGGATCCTTTTTCCAAGGAGCTTCCATTTTGTGTCAGAAGGTCAGGGTTAAGAAGCTGACCACAGGCATTTGCCAAATAAATATCTTCACATTCCTTAGCTCTCTGGCCTAAACCTCTTTTTAACCCAGAAGAAAAAGGAAAGAGTAGAAATTAATTCTGAAATGATTTGGGAAAAAAAGTAGATCACTTGGATACTATTCTGAACCAAAGATACCAATAATTGCAGGAGAACCTATTTCAACTGGTTAACTAAGTATGTGGAAGAGCTATGGAACATACATCTAGAACCAACAAAAACCTGCTAAACAAAATACCTGATTCTTCAAAGAGATAAATACTAGATCTCTAAATAGTATATGGGCAGCTTTTAAAAGGTTCAAATTCAAAAGGCTATGTACTTTTTTTTTTTTTTTTACAACAAATGAATAGAAAGGCATTGAGTTAGAGCCAGGAGATTCTTTAATATTCATATTTTCCAATCCCCTGATTGGACCCCTGAGACAACTGAGGTCCAGAGACTAAGTGACTTGCCTAAGGTCACACAAGTAGAAAGTGACAGAAACCCCAAACCAATTTTCTTTCCACAGAATCTTAGAGCCTGCATCTCTTTCCCCCCCACCCTCAATATTTTAGCCTCCAAACCTGCACTAAATTATAAATCATTCAAAATATTGGTACTTCTGCTCTCTGAATAACTACTTACATCCTAAGATCTATAAGATTTGAGGGCTTAAATGGGGAGCAAGAATGAAGAATAGAGTGGGGTAGAACCCCAAAATCCAAGTGTGGCTCTCCATTGTCAGGGCTGTTTAGCCATTTATGAAAGAACCTCTCATTCATTCCTATTTATCCAAAGAATGAATATACACATACGTGTGTATGTAATAATATATACATATATAATGTGTGTGTGTGTGTGTGATTGGGTATAAAAATAAAGTTGCGCCTTCCACATGATAGGGGTTTACAGGCATATCAGCCCCATGATCTGGAAAATCTGTTTAAATTGTTTGACCCTCCCTTCATACAGGGAAAAAGTCTGAATTATTATGGTATTAAAAGATAAAGTATGTTTATATTATACAATACTATACATACATTTTATTCATTTTTGAGTGTCTAAACTTTTTTCTGTGTCATCTGCTGGCTTTCGTGTGTCATCTGTGGCTTCTGCAACACTCCCAAAAGATCCCCATTTAATTTCTTATGCTAACTGGCAATATATTGAAACTCTAATGAGGAAAATTGTGGAGTAGAAGGGATAACTTTATTTTGTGTGTGTATGTATGCATGTATGCATGTATGAATGTATATGTGGAGAGAGAGAGAGAGTGCTATACCTTAGTTCATTTGAGTGAGAAACTTCTAGGAAGGCCAGCTGGAAATTGAAGACATATCAAGGGGTCATCTTTTTCTCACATGTCTGCCTTCCAAAGTGACCTGTCTCTCCACAGGTTTCTTCCTGAAAAGAGTCTGAAATCAGACGTGTCCACTCTCAAAAATAAATGAAAAAGCATGTCTCTCCTCTCTAAAGTTCACTTGACAATTCTGCCCATCATGTAGGCAAACAATTTTGAGTCATCAGCTTCTCCACCAGGGAGTAAAGTTTTATCAAATTTTTCTAGGCTTACACCACAGGTTACATTCAAATTGTACCACATCTTCCACAAATGCCCTTCTACAATACTTCATCACATGACCTTGTAATACTTGAATCTTGACAGTTATGCCCATGTAACACTAACTCTTATAAGCCTAAGCAAGAAAGAAAAGTTTTCATCACACTTGATAAATTGCACTTGTTTTTTGAGTTCAAACCCATTGCTTGAATCCCACTGTCCTCTAACTACAAAGTTATGAATTATTTGACCACAGTGAACCATGAAAAAATAGATGAAAATATGAAACAGACTCATTCCAACTCTATAGTAAATGTAGAAGAGTTACAATGAAGGGAGTAGAGAGTTATAACACAGTTTTAGAATATATATATATATATATATATATTCACTTAAATGTCTTCATGTAGAAAGTAAGCACCTTGAGGGTAGGGACCTGCTTCTCTTTTGTCTTTGTATCCCCAGTATTTAGTTCAGTACCTGGCACATAGTAGGTGTATTCTAAATACTTATTGATCAGTTGATGGATGGTGTACAGTAGAAATTCTTTTGCCTAATAATCAAGGGTTGATAAGCTACTGGAAGAATGAATAACTTCCATATTGATTAGTTTTACTACTACCAAGAAAGGGTGCTATAAAAATTATTACTTTGAATAATTTGGTGTACATAGGATTTTTTTTTACTTTGACTTCTTTAATGTTAGATAAATAGATAAAAGCATTTCCTAAGCATATGTATGCAAAGCTGTCTAATGGGTATATACCTAGTAGTGGTATCTCTCAAAGAATATGAATATGGGGGGGGGCAGGGTGCAGGGCAATGAGGGTTAAGTGACTTGCCCAGAGTCATACAGCTAGTAAGTGTCAACGGTCTGAGGCCAGATTTGAACTCGGGTCCTCCTGAATCCAAGGCCTATGCTTTATCCACTGTGCCACCTAGCTGCCCAGAATACGACCATTTTAGTCACTTTCTTTGCATAATTCCAAATTGTTCTCTAAGTGTTGGACCAATTCACATTTCTACAAACAGTGCATTAACGGGTCTCCACAACTCCTCCAACACTCCAGCATTGACTGTTCACATTACTCTACAGATGATTATTTTCTAGACTGGGCTATATCTTCACACCCATAGTTAGCTGAGAATTTTAGAGAATATAAGATTGCATTCTTTGTCACTGTTGATTATTAAAAGCATTTTTCTCAGCAGAGAAAAAAATAAAGCCTTAAAAGTTATCCTCTTCACTTATTAGCTGTGTGACGGTGGGCAAGTCACTTAACCCCATTTGCCTCACCAAAAAAAAAAAATAGTTATCCTCTAATAAGGTGTTTTTCATATATTTGCTTTTAATTTTTCAAATATATGTGTATGTGGAGAATGAAAGAAAGAGAGGGAGGGAAGGAAAGAGAGGCAGAGAGATTTTTTTTTTAAATTAAAGATAGTACAAAGTTACTTGATAGATGTAACTTCAGAAATAACTGTTCAATATTCCTTTAATTATTTCTCAAATGAGACCATAAATAGGAAGATTTATGCTCAACAAATGTGCCCCAGTGTCATAAAGAATCTACTGTGCAAAGTCCAAATAGAAGAAAGATTCCTTTAAAATGACAAGGTTCTATAGATGTTTCTGGTTGTGGATGACATTGTGCTGATTGAATCACATGTGGTGTAAGTAGATTAAAATGTAATTGGTTAAATATTTAAACATTTTGCCTCTTTTTGTGTCTCCAACATTTAGCTCAATTTCTGGTAAATATTAAGTGCTTAATAAGTGTTTATTGATTGATAGAAGCCATGATCATTATGCCATCCTGGGGTTGAGCCACAGAGATCATAGAAATGAACAAATTCAGTTGGGCCACTGCCATGAAATGGAAATCGGAATGGTGGCAAGCGTTCAACATGAGGCCCTTGAATATGCCGGGACAAGAATATTAAAAAGTGCTGGCAAACAGGGGTCATGTGCTAGCTATTCTACTCCTTTGTCAGCTTCTAAGTGCCTCTGGGTCAGGAATTTGCTATTGAATTCACATCCCCAGATATTCTAGAATAACATAGGGGAGCAAAAGGAACAATGTTTTTTTACTCTTTTTTAATTAACCACATGTGGATCCCACTTCATTAACATAGGTAACTTTTTAAAAAATACTGATTTTTGAATTTCATTTTTTAAATCTATTTTACCCAATGACCTTTAAAACCAACCCTGTTGGAATTAAATGGCCCATGGGGAGTAATTTGGTTCTCTAATCAGTCAGTAACTTTTTTAATAACCATAACTGAAATTAAAATTTTCATGTAAAGAAAATTTTTCTTTTACAGTTATCATTATCATTATAATAAATGTTATTTTTAATATTACATGGGGATTCAATTCTACTAACATCTTCTAGTCAAAGAACAATTTAGCCTCAGAGTGTAATTTATAAACCATGGGAAATTCTATTATGTGTTCTTTACAGAACTTGTTCTGACATTACTAAGTACCCCCAGGATTTTCTTCTTTTTAATAGATGGGAGGTATGCATAAGAAAGCTATTTAAAATGAATGAAAATTCTTCAGAAGGCATCAGAGATTTCCCCCCCCTCTGATTCAATTCAATAGGCTTATTAATCTCTTGCTATATGTAAAAAAAAATCAGCAAATATGAGCGATAAGAAGATACCTACAATATAGACATTGCCCAGGCTTAAAATCTAATGGGGAAGATAGATGTACTAACTGCCTGATGTAAATGAAATGTAATGAGACCAAAGGAGAAGGGCAAGAAATTTGAGGACTTATAGATCACAGCCAAGAATGCAGAGAGGAAGGTAGGTGGGGGGAAGGCTTCCTAGATAGCTATAGCAGGTCTTGTATCCAGTATGTAATTCTGTCAAAGCTTCAAGCTTTACATTCAAGCTATCTCTTAAAACAAAACCAGTCCTTGAGGATGAGAGGGGAAAGAGAGGAACAAAACAATTATTTAAAGTTCCAGCCTAAATGTGGATTATAATCCTAAAATTATTTAATAGACTGAGTACTTTGGTGGTTGAATACAACTACAGATATTTTCTAGCTTTTAGTAGTAACCAGGATAAATAGAAGAGGATATCAGTCCATCCTCCTGCAGCTCACTTATGATAAATAGAATTTGGATCGTGTCATATGATAAAAGAACAAAATGAAAGTGTGGATTACCAAGACATTTAAAAAAAATTTTATTCTGAGCTTAAGAAATTTTTTAAAAATCACTAAAATATAGTAGAATTTAAAAAAAGACGATTGCACGTGAAACTGCAAATCTATTATGTACAACTTGCTGTTCTTTTAAAATATAGATTAAAAAGTTATCATGTAACTTTTCCCCCACCAGACTTATTTCAACAGGTGAAGTCTTTCTTCACTTACAGATCTTTTCATTATGAAGCACATGCTTCTGCAACACAGCTGTTTATAATTGAGTGACATGTATTGATTGATTTTTTTATTTCCTAACCTATCATTACAGCTGGTTGATCAGTTAAGCTTTGCCATTTTAAACCAACTGTGAAAGGTGACAAAGAACCTGGAGAAATGTTTGTACCTTTATGCATTGCTCTAACCCTGCCTCTCTCCCAGCATCTAATATAATTTTTCTATGAAAATAATTTTATTTCTGTGACCCTGGGCAAGTCACTTAACCCTCAATACCCTAATAATAATAATTATTATTATTATTTTGTTTCTATGAAAATCACTTGTCCAGTACTAAGAGCTGAGTATAATGCTGCCTTTTACCCCTTGTACTGTTCAGCTAACTTTATTGAATCACCTTAATACATTTATCAGGGGCCCAGTGACTGAAAGCTTTTAAATAAACATTGTTGTTTGTCCTTCATTCTCAAAGAAGGCTGATGACATCAAGAGGGTGATGTTTTGACTTGCAAAAGAGTTGGATTTAAGTGAGACAGAGCTGTGCAATGTTAATAGCCCCAGAGTTATCTGAGTCTAGTGGCAAAACATAGATCAGGAGGACTGGAGATGGCCTCAGATGCAGTGGGAGACCTTGGTCTTTTTGTTGTTGTTGGGTTTTTTGTTTTTGTTTTTTTGTGAGGCAATGGGGGTTAAGTGACTTGCCCAAGGTCACACAGCTAGTAAGTGTCAAGTGTCTGAGGCCAAGTTTGAACCCAGGTCCTCCTGACTCCAGGGCCAGTGCTCTTTCCACAGTGCCACCTAGTTGCCCCAGACCTTGGTCTTTTTAAACTAAGGTCTTTCCCAGGTCTCAGTTTGTCTGAGGCAACACCCATTCAAAAATTAAAGGCTAGGGACCCTGGGCAAGTCACTTAACCCTCATTGTCCCACAATAACAACAACAACAACTAAACATTTAAAAAATAAAGGCTAGGTAAGAACTGAGACAAAAGATGGCCTTGTCTGCCTAATCAACATGAGAGGGGAATATTATTATTTTTTAGAGAAAGCATAGATGGTCAGAGGAGAAGGGACCCTAGGGATCATCTAATCCAGGCTTCTTAATGTTGCTTCCATGTATTTGTTTTCTTTAAATTTTGATTACTGTACTTCATTATAATTGGTTTATTTTGTAACTGTGTATTTTATCTTACCCATTTAAAGAATTATTATGCAAGGGAGTCTTTAGACTTAAAGCGGACTTCAAAAGGGTCCAAAACAGAAAGAGATTAAGAACCCCTGGCCTAGTCCAACCTCCCTATTGTATGGATAAGAAAGCTAAAACCCAGAGATAAAGATTCTATCTCTCAGAATGTTTATCTTCCTTCAAGATGTAGCTCACTTTCTCTCTGAAACCTTCTCCCATCCTTATAGTTTTTGGAATTTTCTCCTTAAAAAAGAAAGAAAAGGAAAAATAATTTTCTCCCTTTTTTGAACTGCCTTGTATTGAAGCCCTGTATCTTTGTCCATTTTTATCCTGTACTTACCGGTAGAATGCATGCTGCTTGAGGCAGGGACATTTGTGTCTTTGTATAAGCATCTTACAGTGGCTTGTACATCATTTCTTTGTTGTTGTTGTTCAGTCTTATTGGTCATGTCTGACTCTTTATGACTCCATTTGGGATTTTCTTGGCAGAGATACTGGAGTGGTTTACCATTTCCTTCTCCAGCTCATTTTACAGATGAAGAAACTGAGGCAAACAGGGTGAAGTGACTTGCCCAGGGTCACACAGCTAGTAAATGTCCGAGGTCATATAATTCCTTAATAATTACTAATTTAATTAAACTAAAGTTATTTGCCCAACATCATACAGCCAGTAAATGACAGAAATGGAACTCAACCTAGTAATTTGATAACGAATCCAGTTTTGGGTGCTCTATTATGTTACCTTTCTTTCTGAGATAGAAATTGTGAAATTAAATTTATGGTCAGTCAACCCCAGTTATCCATAGAGTACCAGAATGATTCTCTCTCTCTCTCTCTCTCTCTCTCTCTCTCTCTCTCTCTCTCTCTCTCTCTCTCACACACACACACACACACACACACACACACACACACACACACACACACACACTCACTCACTTTTGTTCTCTCACATTGTTTCTCTTACTCTTCTCTCTCACTCACAGTTATATCCTGAAGTTAGGGATAACTAGGTAGCACAGTGTATAGAGGACTAGCCTTCAAGTTGGGAGGACCTGAGTTCAAATCTTACCTCAGACGCTGACTAGCTCTGTTACCCTGGGCAAGTCACTTAACCCCGATTGCCTTAAAGCATCCAGGGCCATCTCCAGTGGTTCTGATGTATATCTTGCCACTGGACCCAGATGGCACTGGAGGAGAAAATGAGGTTGATGGCTTTCCACAGCTCTCCCTCACTTAAATCCAATTCACTGCAAGTCATGACATCATCCTGATATCATGGTCCTCTTTGAGAAAGAAGGACAAACAACAACAATCCTGGAGCTAACTCTCACTAATTGGTTTTTATGGGGCCACTCTTCCCACCACTGAGATTGAATAAATTCCACAGAACACTCAGATATTCTGGGTCTGCAAGCTATTGGGTGAGTTTTAAGATGCTGATTTTTGGAAGTTTCTAGATGGTAGGTCACTACTACTGCTTTATGTCTCCTGAAAATGAAAAAAAAGAAAGTACAAGCTACTCAAAAGTGCACAGGACAGATCTTTGATTTTCCTGGGGGTTGGAGGCTGAGGCTGGGGTGGGGTCAAATCCCTCAGTTCTTTTGTAGTCTATAACTATAGAAGATCTTCAATCTTCTATAATTAGAATGGGAACTCTTTGAGGGCAAAGGCCTGGTTTCACATTTCCATGGTACCCTCTACAATACCTTTCACAGTAGTAGGTTCTATAAATCTTTGTCGATTGATCATCTTTAATGACGATCTCTTCCTCTGGTGGGGATAATCAGGAAATTTGCCCCTTCTTAAGGAAGTAGAGAAGCTCCACTCCTCAGAATCCCTACTCACCTTCCTGACTCAGCTCAATCTCTCCATGAGGAGGCCTTTCCAGAGCCCCCGAGCTTCCAGTGCCCCATTCAACCCAAATCATCTTCTATCTCTCACATAAACTTCTATTTGAACACATATTCTCTCCAGATAAAATGGAAAGCATAGGCTTATCTCACTTTGGTCTTTGAACCCCCAGAACCAAGTACATTGTAGCCATTTAGTGAGGCAGCTGGGTGGCACAGTGGATAGAGCACTGGCCCTAAAGTTAGGAGGACTTGAGTTTAAATCTCACCTAGGATACTCACTAGCTGTGTGATGCTGGGTAAGTCACATACCCCCAATTGCCTCAAACACCCAGGGGCATCTCCAGTCGCCTTGATTTAAATCTTGCCGCTGGACCCAGATGGCCATGGAGGAGAGAGTGAGGTTGGTGACCTTGCATGACCCTCCCTCACTTAATTCTAATTCAGAGCAAGTCATGACATCACCCCGATGTCATAGTCTTCTTCAAGAACAAAGGAGAAACAAAAACAAAACAACAGCCATTTAGTAAATTCTGTTGACTACCTTAAACATCTGAATTTGAAAGTTGAAAGTGAGTCCAGTAGTAACCGTATCCAACCTATAAACAAATAGAATCTCTACAAGAAATTACCAGCATGGGGTCATTCAGCCTCTACTGGATGACTCCCTTTGAGGAGAACCTGGCACCTCCCTCAGACAGCACATGCAACTTTTGGATTGCTCTAATTGTCAGGATGTTTTCCCTGACATCAAGCCTAAATTGCCATCTTTGCAACCTCCACCCAGAACTCTGCACTGTGCCCACTCAAATCAAAGCAAAACAAGTGTAATCCCACCTGCACATGACAGCTATTCAAATACCTGAAAACTATCAGTTCTGTCCACAGATCAACACACATATGAATGATTATTGAAAAAGAACTTCTTAAGATGGTTTTGTTGTCATTCTGACTAATGTTTTCAACACTGGAACTGCTCTTCAAGTATATTCTTCAAAAATAAAGGCATCTGCATTAAGCATGCTCCTACAGAACAGAATAGCAGATAAAAACATTGGGCCTGGATTGGCATCTTGACTCACACCTAGGGCAAGACTCTTTTTTTGTGTGTGGGGCAGTAGGGGTTAAGTGACTTGCCCAGGTTCACATAGCTAGTAAGTGTCAAGTATCTGAGACTGGATTTGAACTCAGGTCCTCATGAATCCAGGGCCAGTCCTCTATCTACTGCGCCACCTAATTGCTCTCTAGGGCAAGACTCTTAACACCTCCCAGCCTCAGTTTCTTCATCTATGAAATAAATATTTTTAAAATCTACAATACCTATCCCACATAAGTATCAAATGAGATAAGGTAGGCAATATGAGGCAAACCTCAATAATTTATATTAATGTGAGCTGAGCAAGGAAACTCCCTTCTTCCCAATGCAGATCACTACCTTCTATGTAATTTATAGTCTTAGAAAGTTGTCTAGAGCACTGAAAGGTTAAACAATTTACTTGGGCCACATATCCAATATGTGTTAGTGATGGGATTTGATTTAATTTAATTTTATACACAAACAGTGTGTGTGTGTGTATAAATATATACATATATGCATACATATGTACCTACACATTTGAATATATTATATATATATGTCTTTATATATGCTCATGTATATGTAGATATACATATCTGATCAAGTATGTGTATGTGTGTATGTATACATATATATTTGTATCCATCTACTCCTATATCTCTATCTTCATGGCCCATTAAGCACCAATCAAAAAAGGTGGCATTATGATGGACTTCATATCTACTCTAACTATTTAAGGAATAATTCTAGTGCGGCTTAGTCAGTAGGTCAGGGAATTGCCAAAGAAACAGCAGAAAGAACTTTCTAATGTCTCAGCTCTGTCTCAAGTCTTACTGTGTGCTTGGGAAGACATTCAGTAAAAGAAGCAAGTCACTTCAATGTGTGATAGGTAAAGTTTCATTGACCACATGGAATGACAGAAATCTCACAGATTAGTTCAAGGAATGATTCTCTTAATAGGAAATGTAAAATGAATCTTATTAGTTCTTCACTAACTCATGTTTGTAGGAGGGCAGAACTAAGACTTATGGGAAGATATTGCAAAGAAGCAAATTTAGATTCACTATCAGGGGGAAAAACAACAACTAAACTTATTAACAGTTCTAGAGATAGTGAGTTTCCCTTCATTGGAAGTCTTCAAAATCTTGATAAACAATCAATCAAAAAATAGTATCCATTACCTACTATATATCTATTATGCATTTAGTAGACTTTAATAAACTACATTGAGAGCTATACCTCATCCGCATGACTTGCAGCTGAGAAAACAGAAGTAACTATATATAAATTCACAGCATTCATTAAGGGGTTACTTTTTAAGATCCTTTATTTCCCCCCTTCCCATTTAATTCTGCTTCCACCAGAAGACAAGGATAGGAAGATTAACCTGTTTCCTCCTGCAGACTTTATATATTATAAAATGTCATACCACAAGGCCAAATTCTCCTAAAATGGAGATTCTGGTACAGGACTTCATATACCACATCATATAATTCAAGAATACTTTGGAGGAATCTATTTTGCCTAGGTCAAGGCAACTAGCAATCCTGGGGATGGGAAGAAAAAAAATCCCCCTTCTACTCTCAATTTCTCTTTCTTTCATACTCCTTAATTTCTTTCTACTATTTTAGCCTAAGGACTCATAGAATGCCAGACGTGGAAAGGACCTCAAAAATATCAAGCCTGACACCCTCACTTTTAAGAGGAGGAAGCAGAGAATCAGAAATATTGTGAATTGTCCAACATCATACATAACTCATCAAAGTCAAAGCTGGGACTAGCACCTAGCTCTGACTCTCTCCAAGTCTAGCACTATGCTGACTAGAACACGCTATGGATCTCATAATGAGACTTGAGAATGATATATAGGCTTTTTTTAGAATAGATACCAATGTTTAATTTGGGACAGGAATATATTTAGGGAAAACCATGACAAAATATCTGATGCCATCTACTGTACTGCCTAGGATGAGGACACAGGGGAAAAGTGTATTGAACAATTAAAATATCAAGAGGGAATCTTTGAAAAAGTAATTTCTGGACAGTTGTAGGGTTGGAAACTAGATTTTAGGGGGCTAAGGAATGAATGTTTGGGAAAGAGTTAGAGACAATAAGTGTGAATTATTCTTTCTAGGAAGTTAGAGGAGAGCACCAGAATGATAATTTGAGGTAAAGGCAAGACCAAGGGAAAGGTATTTAACAGTAGGAGAGACCTCAATGTGTTTTCAGATAGTGGGCAAGGATTCAATAGATTGGGAGACTGAAGTTGAGAGAAAGGGAAGGACGCATGAGACATCAACATCTTATCTGGGCATACAACATATAAATATGTAAGGATGTCATCTGTGATAATTTGAGGAAGGAGAAATAGCACTCTTGTCATCACTTTGAATGTTTGTAGATACCAGGGTATCCCTAAAGGAGACCTGAAATGTTACCTACCGCTCAACAATTTCCTTCAAAGAGTCATGGTTCATGCTTTTCTGATTCAAATGAGATCTATCTTGTACCCATCTTTTACTCCAAGCTTGACTCTTCTACTTTGTTTTTGTTTTTAACTCTCAGATACCTCCCTAATTAGTGGCTCCAGAGTCTCAGATTCCAGCTGGAACCTATTTCACAATACTCTACCTCAAGCCTCTGGATAGTGTAATTGCTCACAGACTGTCCCATCAGGTCAAGACTCTGACCTTTATCTCATACTAATGATCCTATAGCAACTATCCAGGATTGAACACCTCATTCTCACTGCATAATCTCTTATAAAGGACTCAGAATCAATGATTCTCTATGAGTGTCAGTAATAAGTCTTTGCGTGGAAATATACACTCAATAAAGGCTTGCTGAATCAATGAGAAAGATCTCTGTTGAGCAAACAAGAAGATAACATCAGTTACCTACGACTTATGAAGAAAATGTTTATTAAAGGCTTAACTAAATCTGATGTTATACCTAGGTTGAAAAACACAAGTTATTAACATTTGATATCTTATCAGCATTGAGAGGAGAGAAGAGAAAGAATACAGAAGTAGCTAAAAGTTAGATTTCTGCTGAAGACAGTCCCACAGATAACAGCTGAGAGTTATTATTGTTTGCATGGGGCATTAGCAGGGATCCACTAATTACAGATGTGGGTAAATAGTACCAGAATAAGAGAGAAAAATAGAAGAAATCCTGGGGCTGGTGGGGGTGGGGCAAGCAATAGGTGCTATAAAAAGACTGATTTAGGAATCCTCAGGAAGAGAGCCAATATGCAATGTCAAATAGCAGTAAAAGTTAGCAGCAGAGTGACAAAGATTTGAGGATCTCAGTTCTAGAGAACAAGAAAGACAAGTAAAACATTCAAGTAGCTTACAAAAAATGCATTATGTCTGTATTTCTTCCAGCTACAAACAACCACTTGTTCACAAAATGCAAGTTATGCTTGTTAGAGGACAAAGAGAAAGGGCTGAAGTTACACCGCTCTATTGTTTGACCTACCAGAATAAATGAGGTGTACATGTAAAGAAAGCAAGAAGTGCTCCCAGGGGAAAACAAGCAGGATGGACAATTCAGAGGCAGAGAGGAATCCACACCTTTGTAAAGAGGTTGGAAGAAATAAGAATGTGACTGAAAGGAAAAAGGGAAGTAGAAGACGCACATAATTGGTTCTAGGTTGTTTCCTTCAGAGAGGACTGAAAGCCTTTGAGAAGAACCATAATTCTAAATTCCATGAAAGGATGGGGAGGGTACACTGAGGCCAGAATTCTCAGAATCTAGTACCAGTCAGCAAGAATATGCTTAATGCTTACTATGTGCGATGCACTATGCTAAGTATTAAGTGTAATGAAGAAAAACAAAAACAATCCCTGTCCTCAAGAAGTTTACATTCTTTTAGGGCAGACAAGATGTAAATAAATAAGTGTGTACAAGATACATTCAGAGTAGATAAAAAGTCATCTTAGAAAGCAATACACTAGCAGGTGGAGACTGGAAAAGACCTCCTGCATGATATGGTATTTGAGCAGAGTTTTGCTTCTTAAAAAGAATCAAGGAAGGAGGGCTAGGTGGCGCAGTGGATAAAGCACCGGCCCTGGATTCAGGAGGACCTGAGTTCAAATCCGACCTCAGACACTTAACACTTACTAGCCATGTGACCCTGGGCAAGTCACTTAACCCTCATTTCCCCGCAAAAACAACAACAAAACCAACAAGAATCCAGGGGAAGTGTGGAGAGATTTCCAGACATGAGGGAGAGTGAGTGAAATGGCACAGAGAAGGGAGATGGAGGATCATGTACTAGGAATAGACAGAGGGCCATTATGTTTGGATTGTAAAGAACACAGAGAGAAGAAAAGTATAAGGAGAGAAGAATAAAGAAAAAAGTCAGAAGGGTCCAGACTGTGAAGAGCTTTAGATGCCAAACATTTGACTTTGAATTTTATCTTGAAGGTAAAATGGAGTCATTGGAATTTATTCAGTGGGGGGGGGGGGTACCATGGGCAAACTTGAGCTTTAAGAAAATTATCTTGGCATCTGTGGAGAATGAATTTGAGTGAGCACAGTCAATAAGAAGCCTAATGTAATAACCCAAGAGAAGAAAAGGATTTGTACTAGGGCAGTGGTTGTGTGAACCAGCAGAGTTGTGTGACTCCCTCCAGTTCCATTCCTCAGTATGTGAATAGGAGCACAGGCCACCAATTGTGGAAATAAACCGGAATAGAGATTTGGCCAGGTATGACAAGGGATTAAAGGATTCAAGTGTAGAGTTGAACAGTTCAAAAATAGGTCCATTGGAAAGGGAGGGGAATGTAGCCAAAGCAGTGCTGATTTCCTGAGGAAATTTGAGCGGTGGAAGGTTTGGAGGTTACAGTGAAGAAGAACAGGACTAGTGGTAGTAAGTAAGGTATAGAGAAAGATAGAATGATAAAAAATTATGATCAGATAAAGGAAATATAGTACTTTGGGGGTAATATCAATATTAAGGATATGGTCATCTCTGTGAGTAGTAAAGCTGGCATGGAGGAGTAGATTACGAAAACTGAATAGGTTAAAGAACTGGGATTTTAGAGTACTTTAGGGAACATCAATATGTATGTGAAGTCCCTTAGTGTAAGGGCAGGAATTGTTTGGGGGAGACAGAAAGACTGCAAGCCAGGCACTGGATTCATTGCAGAAGAAAGGGGAATGACCTAGTAGTCACAAGAAAGAAGTGATAAATGAAAGAATGAAAAATGAATTGATCAGACACTTATTATGTGCCAGATACAATGCTAAAAGCTGTAATCCTTGCTTTCAGCAAGTTCATGTTTTAATAGGGAAGACAAAACAAAGAATTGGTAAAGGTAGGATGTGGTAAGCACATTGTCCTGGTTTGGAAACTTATGGTGGTTGGTACCTCTGCTGAGGGGTTTTGGAATAGTCATGTCTTCAGAGATATAAACAATTGGGAGGTAAACTATTTTCCTGGAAAATTCATCAAGGACCTGATGGAGGACCTCCCACACTATTCAAACCTTGTGACCAATACTCTAGAATTTTGTGAAGCCAAATGATACCTCCAGAAGGAACCTAGATTTTGAAGTCCAAAGCAAGAAACTGAAGACTTTAGGGGCACAGATGTTGTTTTCATACTGTAGTGTACTGAAAGTTTCAAAATAGAAAAGAAGCTATATGGAGTGAAACATATGGTTAAGATGACTTCATAGGACTTAGTTTTCTTGACCTTAAATAAAGACATGTAAATGACAAGAACTTGCCCAGAGATTGTGTAATCTAACAAGGGCTAGGAAGAAGATATATTTGCCTGGAAATTGACCAAGAATACTTTAAACTGATAATGGAATGGAAGAGAGAAAGACCCTTCCTCAATCACAAAACTAGATGCCATAGAGTAACAGGTATGGGATAGAAAGAAGTATACCAGTAAGGAGGCCTACTCAATCACAGGAGTCAGTACTCAGAAAGAAAGTTAATAATAATAATAATAATGATGATGATGATGATGATGATGTTGCATTACAGGAATAGAACTGACATCTGTTCTGAATGGTCTTTTATCCCAGGGCTTGGTGCAGTGATGGTTTGGTGGCAGATAGAAAGACAATGGAAGTATTGTGATAACTGTCATATTTTGTTTTTTCCCTCCCTCTTTCCCAAGGCCTTTGAGAAAGCAAAAGAAGACCCTAGAAATGCATTAATTTTGTTTGTGCAGGAACTTTACAATTTCATTTAATGAAAAAAAGCCATTTTTTATGACTGACTCTGTCCTTTGTTTGGTTAAGAATTCATCTCTTACTCATAGCTGGGAAAGCTATAAATTTCTGGTCTAATTGTTTTATGTTATAATCTTCCATATTTGGGTCCTGTATCCCTTTTGAATTTATTGTGGAATATGTTGGTCTGAAGTAAGGTATTGCTCTAAGCTTAATTTGTGCTCAACTGCTTTCCAGTTTTCCCAGCAGTTCCTATCAAATAGAAAGTTCTGTCCTATATAATATAATTATATTTTGGACTGTACTGACCAGTCAGTTCCATTATTTCTGATTTTCCCTTTGTCCAGTTTGCTCCTTTGACCTTCAACTGATACATTCTTGGTTAGTTTTAATGGTGGGAACATTTGCAAATGAATTATTGATTTGTTTAGAGACAGATATTCTAGGTGGTACAGTTAATGGAGAGCTAGGCCTGGATTCAGGAAGACCTGAGTTCAAATGTGACCTCAAACACTTACCAGTTGTGTGACCCTTGGCATATCATTTAACCTCCGTTTGTCTCAGTTTCCTCACCTCTAAAATGGGGATGATTATAGCACTATCTCCCAGGATTTTTGGTGAGGATCAAATGAGTTCATATTTGTAAAACACTTAGTATGCCAGAGAGTAGGCATTATAAAAATGTTAACTATTATCATTATTGTTATAGTCATCATCATCATCATTTAATTATTCAAAAGGAGAAGGAAGCCATCAGTGGAACTGCTGTTCTGCATCTAATTCTAACTAATAAGAAAAAAGTCTGATGCCAAATTAGAAACAGTTAGAAACTTGATTTCATAGCATCCTAGATTTAGAGCTGGAAGAGAACTTAGAATCCAACACATTTAATACTCTCATTTTACAGGTGAGAAAAATATGTCCCAGAGAGGTTAAGGACCTTTGTCCAGGCAGCATTAGAACCCAAGTCTTTGTGATTCCAAGTGTAGTCCTTTATCTAGTATATAGTGCTGACTATTAAACATCTAAAATGGATAACAAAGATTTGAAACCCAAAATAACTGAAAAGAGGAAGTCAGTCAACCCAGCTCCCCTCAAGGGGATCAGGTTACCCAGTCCTAGAAGAATTTGTGATACATAAGTAATATGGTGCCTTGTTAAAACCTAGAGGAGGGCGGGGCAGCTAGGTGGTGTAGTGGATAGAGCACCCGCCCTGGAGTCAGGAGGACCTGAGTTCAAATCTAGCCTCGGACACTTGACACTTCCTAGCTGTGTGCCCCTGGGCAAGTCACTTAACCCCAATTGTCTCACCCCCCCCCAAAAAAAAAAAAAAACCCTAGAGGAGTTCAGTTGTCCCATGTACACCTGAGTCAACTCTAAAAAATGAACCAGAATGATCAGGGATATAGAAAACCAAAGAGAAATAGCTATAAATCCCTTCATCCAACCCTCCATCCAGTATACAAAAGGAGTTTCATAATTCTGCCCAAGTTCTGAAAAGAGATGATTTAGTACAGGTAGAAGGCAAAGCACACAAGCAGAGTGGAGCCCAGAATAGAGAAGCTTCTGGGAGCTCATAGGAAACCTTCCACCAGGACAAACAGCAGCATATGATTAGGGCCTGTCACTTTCACAATAAGGAATGGAATCACCTCTAGGTTCTAGACTATGTAAAAACCGAGGCAGGGGAGAGGAAAAGGTACAAACTTAAGTTGTGCCACCAGGAGACTACAACTAAACCTAGGGTCTTCTCTAAGGTAAGGTGCAGTCTTAGCCACTGCATCTAGGACCAAGAAGGGCCTTCCCACACCATCCAAGAGTATAGTAAGAAATAAAGTAAGCACAATGCTCTAATCCAAAATAAAAATATAAGTAAATAGAAGAAAATGTTCAATGCAATAGAGAAGCCCAAAAGATAAATCCAGAAATGATTTTTAAAAAAAGATAAACCCAGAAAATGATTTTTTAAAAAGGGAAACTCTTTAGGATCAGCTAAGTGGCAAAGTAGATAAAGCACCCACCCTGGATTCAGGAGGACCTGAGTTCAAATGTGGCCTCAGACACTTGACACTTACTAGCTGTGTGACTCTGGGCAAGTCACTTAACCCTCATTGTCCTGGAAAAAAAAAGGAAACTCCATCAATCCAAGTAGAGCCTCAGAAAAATGAATGTCCTGGCAATAAGAACTATAAAAGTATCTGAAAGGAATGAAATAGGGATACAAAATAAAATGGTAAGTAAAATGCTAGCTGAGGAGGAAAGAATGGCAAGGAGAGTAAATAGATAAGAATAGGTGGCAACAAACTTTTGAGATCATCCCAACCTAATAGATACTCATACTCTCTGTCTGAATAGACTCCTTCTAAATACCGTTATGACAATAAAGTTGTTAGAGGTTACATTTATCATCTTCCCATTTGGGAATGTAAACAGTTTAACCTTATTAAGTTCCTCATGATTTCTCACCTTTCCATCTTTCTTTTGAATCTTGTGTTTGAATGTCAAATTTTCTATTCATCTCTGATCTTTTCATTAGGAATACTTGGAAATCCTATATTTCACCAAATGACCAATTTCCCTCGGTAGGATTATGTCCAGTTTTTCCCGGTAGGTTACTCTTGGTTGTAATCCTAGCTCTTTTACCTAACAGCAGATCATCTTCCATATCATCTGATTCTTTATTGTGATAACTGCTTGATCTTCTAAAAAAATCAGCTGAGGAACAGAGCAGCTCAAATCTCTTATACTGATCAGCAGTGGGATTGGGTCTTTGGGTGACCACTTCTGACCTGGATGAGATAGAGAGATGATGTCTAGGGAAAAGAAGAGAAAGGAAGGAAAGTGAAAGAAAAAATCCAAAGAAAAGAAAGGAAAGGAAAAAGAGATGAAAAGACAAGAATCAAAAGAAAAGAGATAAAAAATATAGGCAATGAGGAAAAACCTAGAAAGGGAAAGATCCTGAAACGGAAAGAAGAGATGATCCTTTAACACAAATCAAAAAGAGGTAAAGAAAAAAAAAGAAAATTATAGAATGATGCCACTGATATATAATTTAAGCAATTCAGTCTCAGAAACAGAAATCCATAAGGCATAAATGAATGTCCAAAGAGAAGTCCACTTAGACTTGCAAGTGAATTAAAGAGTGATTAACTTCAATGATACATAAATTATAATGACCTTTTCAATAATTCTGTAAGATTTTCATTGTCACTGCTATTATTTTATGTAGTTCTAAGAATGCAAAGTATAGCAATAGAACAAAAAGAAAGAAATTGAAGGAAAAAGCAGATGAAAATAGGAGATAAATTGTCTTTCTCTGTAGATGACATGAATTACTTAAAAAACCACAGATTCGATTAATATATACATGCAAATTGACTTAAAAAAAAAAACAATGGGGGCAGCTAGGTAGCACAGTGGATAGAGCACTGGCCCTGGATTCAGGAAGGCCTGAGTTCAAATCTAGCCTCAGACATTTAACACTTACTAGCTGTGTGACCCTGGGCAAGTTACTTAACCCCAATTGCCTTACCAAAAAAAAAAAAAAAAGATAGATAGAAAAGAAAAAGAAAGAAAAAACAATGAACAACTTCTATAAAGTGACAAGATATAAGATAAAATGAAAAATATGCTTTCTCAGTATTTCTAACAAAACCCAGCAGGAAAGACAACATCTAGATGCAATTAAAAATAGTTGTCCAGTGTTTGATAAAGCCACAAGCACAAAATACTGGACTAAGAACCTCTACTTCAATAAAAACTGCTAGGAAAAAAAGGAAAGCATTTTGAAGGATGAATTAAGAGAAAATTGGGAAAATGTAACAACTAATATGGAATGAAGTAAGTACAAGCAAGAGAATAATTTACACAAGTATCACAATAATGTCAAGCAAAACAGCATTAAAGGCATCATAATTCTGATCAATATAGTGACTAATTTTGACCTTGTAGAACTCACAGTGAAACCAGATTTTCATCTCTTATGTAAAAAAATAATTATTAGCTAGAAAAAATTATATAATTGGACTTATGAAAAATTATAACTATATGAAAAATCATAAGTTTAGAAAAATTATAATTTTGCCATTAAGTCCTGCTGTGGTTGCCAATCAAATGTAGAAATGTTTTGACTTACTGGCCTAATTTGGGGGGACTGATCTGACTGGAGGACTAATGTGGGGACTTTTGACTAATTGTGCTGGCTATCTGACTGCTATTAATTTAATATGGACCTTTTATAAAGTTCTACCACACTGCTCCACTCCCAAAATTGATAAGCAAAAGATTAAGAAGCCTCTTAACTAAATCAAAGCAGAGTTTATTTATAAAAATAAATGTAAGAGATAAGGGTTGGGGCAGCTAGGTGGCACAGTGGATAGAGCACTGGCCCTGGAGTCAGGAGTACCTAAGTTCAAATAGGGCCTCAGACACTTAACCCTTACTAGCTGTGTGACCCTGGGCAAGTCACTTAACCCCAATTGCCTCACTAAAAAAAAAAAGAGAGAGAGAGAGAGATAAGGGTTAAGAAATGCAAATTATACAACCTGTCTGTTTTAATACAATAAAGGCTGTTGCTGCCTCTTGCCTTAGGGTATGTTCCACTTTCACTGCTCAGCTCCTTTCTTCTAACTCCAAGCCCCTTTCACTTTGTGGATCCCTCTCCATCTAACTTTCCTTTCAGTACTGCCACAGCTGAACCCCTGTGTTTCTCTCTCACCAACCTCTCCTTCCACTCTCCTAGTGCTCCAGTGTCCTTCTGTTCTCTTAATCTTCTAGCCTCCTTTCAGTGTCTCTAGTCTCTAGAGTCCCTCTTAATCTTGTCAGCCCCACTTCCTGTCTAACTCCCAGGTCTATATATATCTTCCTTCTCTCCACTCAAATTTCGGGGCTTCCTGTGCCCCCCATACACACACCAAGCTAATCTGCCAGCCACCCCAGGGCTGGGACTGGGGTGGGGGGTGGCACTCGAACAACCCATGCGTGCCACACCCAGGGCTCCAGGGGCCATGCCCCTGCTGTGCGCCCAGGGACCTCTGTACAGGCTACGCCAGAGACCAGCCTGGATGAGCCCAGGATCTCTCAGATAGATGCTCTCAGGGTGGAGAGAGCTGGGGCTTTTCCCCATAGCTGTCTGACCTGGCATCTCGTACAGCCCACAGGGCTTTTTTTTGCTCAGCTGAAGCAGAGGAGGAGGGGTACCAGCCCTTCACACAGTAAAAACCTTGAGGGCCTAAGGCTTTCTAATCTCAGCCCAAAAGGTAGGGTCCCCAAATCAAAATAAATTTCCACACTTAGCAGACAATAAATATGGAATAAGGGATATTTTGTTTTAAATGGTTAATGTGTTTGTTTTATTTAATTATACTTCATTTTAAGGAAAGGTTCTATAATGGGATATAATAAAAAACATCAAAAAGAATTTTTAAAAGCAAAAATCACATTATGAGGAGATAGCCCCAGTGTTACGTGATTTGAGGGGTTACAGTTGAACAAGATGTCTCCCTCATAAAATTCTCTAAGCTCTTCAAGATCTCAGAAACATTTTCATTTTCAAAAGTTCTTCATTGAAAAGTAAACATTGAGGGAGGGACAGCAGCCTAAGTAAAATTCAGTTAACAGCTTAGGAAGCTTAGTTGATAGCAAGGGAAGAAAAAGATTGACCTTGAGTAGAGAGATCAGGACAGGTGCCAGGTATGATAAAAAGGATGGAGTGAGAAAAGGAGAATGATAAAAGGGAAAGGGTACCAAAAAAAAAACTTGCCCTACCTAATGTTTTTGCCTCAGACTGGGTCTACTTTAACATTTGTACATGTTTTTAGTGAAATATGGGGATTCAGTGAAATGTTGATGTATAATTTTAGTGACCGTGACCAATTAATAGGTAGTAAAATTTGTGGCCTGTGCTAATGAATTGAACCGTTTCTATTACCTTGCATAATCAGAATTTATCACTAAGCCCAGGGTCTTCAAGGATAATCCTTTTGTAATTTCTAGTGTGGTGACCTAATACTGAATACGTCCCCCTTTCCATAAACAAATCTGCATGATTCAGTGCTTCTTGTTCAACATATTGCTGGGTGAGTTCATAGTAGATGTTACCCAGGGAGATCTTTTTTATTTCAATCTCGGATCTTAGCTGTTTCATAGGCTCCATCTAGGGGTAAAGCATTCTTGGTTACGTTTTATAAATCTAATGGCAAATAACTTTTGTGAGACTTTACTGTTGCTGGGTGAAATGATGTCTGGTTCCACCAAAAATCATTTTTAGGTTTTTAATCACTTTATCATGTGCTCTAAGAATGTCTATCAATTCTCTTCCCTGCTTTGACAAAAAATATCAATCTTTCTATACCTGCTCTAGAATTTTGCACCCTATGTTTCATTAAGATAATTTGGGTTTTGGTAGGAAAATTTTCAAATCTGTTAACATTCATTTTAGAATTCCAAAAATGTACATTAGGACTGATAGAATGGAATTGTCGACTCTTTAAAATGTGTCGCTCAATTGTGCATTTATTAAACACCTACTAGTTCTAGACACTATGATTAGTAATAAAGATCTGAAGACAAAAATGAAATAGTCCCTTCCCTTAAGGAGCTTAAACTCTATGTATATAAATGATTATATACAAAACACATATAAAGGGGAGAGAAGATAACATAGAGGTCAAGGCATGAGTGTCTGGAGAGATGAGCAAAATTCTTATATATAAGGAAATACTTGAGTCTTGAAGGAAACCAGAAATTCCAAGAGGCTGAGGTGAAGAAGGAGGAATCCAAGCATGGGAGACAGTCAATGCAAAGGAATAGAGATGGAATGTCATATCTGAACAATAAGTTGGCAAATATGGTTGAAGCCAAGTTCATTGACAGTCAAGACATCAATTCATGCAAAGGATTTTGTTGAATTCATAAGTGAACTTGGTGTGGAAATTGTTCATAGCAACTACTTTAATTTTGAACTGTTCATCACCCTCTTTGAACAGTATAAAAGGAAGTAATGAGTAAGAAGACTAGGGAGATAAATTAAGGCCACATTGTAAAAAGTTTAAACACAACAGGCTTTTTACTTGATCCTTGATCCGTTTTGTTTTGTTTTGTTTTTGTGTAAAGAAATAACAAGTTCAGAAGTATTTTAGGAAAGATCAGGTTAGAGATAGTAGATATTTGGAGCAGGGTGATAAATTGAAAAGGCTATTGGAATACTCTGGGAGAGAGATGATAAGGTCTTGAACTAAAGTAGTAGCTGTGAGAGAAAAGAAATGAGGAGTATGTGAGAGATGTTGTAGATAGAAATCTGAGATTTGGCAACTGATTGGATATATGGAGTGGGTGAGAGTGAGGAATTAAATAGGACAGTGAGGGTGCAAAATTGGATGATTGGAATAATGGTGATTCCCTCAACAGTAATAGAGAACTCAAGGTCTCTCTGAAGAGGTTTGGAATTGATTGCATGACATGGAAGACACTAGCACAAGACCACCCAGCATAGCATGCCTACATCAACGAAGGTGCTGCACTCTATGAGCAAAGAAATACTGCAGTAGCTTGAAATAAATGTGTGAGAAAAAAAAGGCAACAACCAATAGATAACATGTTTTGCTAGTTAAGCTTTGATTTCAGAATGTTAGAAAATCTCTTAACTGTTTTATATCAAACAGAGGTGTATCATCTGAAGGAGACCAAGGTCTGTTTTTATTGTTATTAACAAACACCAATAAACTACTATTTCCATATACAAAAAACAGAAAGAGCATTATATATGGAACTGTAAATCTTGTAAAGCTTTATTTTTTAAGTAAAAAACATTTTTATTTTGTTTTGAGTTCCAATTTTTATCCTTCTTTCTTTCCCTTCCTTCCCCACCCCAAGGCTATAAGCAGATATGGTTTATACATATATGATTATGTAAAACTAACATACTAGTCATTTTGTACAAGAAAACTTGAATAAAAGAAAAAAATGAAAGAAAGTGAAAAATAGCATTCTTCAGTCTGTGTTCAATAAATATCTGTTCTTTCTTTGGAGGTGGATAGTATGTTTAATCAAGAGTCCTTTGGGATTATCTTGTACCATTATATTGCTTTTTGCTTGTTTGTTTGGTTGGTTTTGGTGGGGCAATGAGGGTGAAGTGATTTGCTCAAGGTCCCATAGCTAGTAAGTGTTAAGTGTCTGAGGTCACATTTGAACTCAGGTCCTCCTATATCCAGTGCTGGTGCTTTATCCACTGTACCACCTAGCTGCCCCCATGGATCATTGTATTGTTGAGAATACTTGTCATTCACACGTTTTCATCAAACAATATTGCTGTCTCTGTGCACAGCATTCTCTTGGTTCTGCTCACTTCACCACATATCAGTTCATGTAAGTCTTTCCAGAACTTTCAGAAATCATCCTGCTTGTCACTTCTTATAGCACAATAATATTCCATACCATCATATATGCCACAGCTCTTTTAGCCATTCCCCAACTGATGGGCATTCCTTTGATTTCCACCTGTTACCACCACAAAAAGAGCTGCTAGAAATATTTTGGTACAAATAGGTCTTTTTCTCTTTTTGGAGATATCTTTGGGATATAAACCTAGCTGGATCAAAGGGTATCAGCAGTTCTATAACCCTTTGAGTATAGCTTCAAATTGCTTTCCAGAATGGTTGGATCTTTTCACAACTCCACCAACAGTGGATTAACAGCCCAGTAAAGCTAGATTTTTAAAAGTGCACATGTAATTTAACCCAGTAGTTCCAACATGCATCTACTCATCTGTTTTTGTCTAATCTTTCTGCTCTCTTCGCTATATTTTAAAAACATTTCATTCAAATTTTATTTTCTTCTTTTTTTGTCATCACTGTCACTACTACCTTACCCCTCCCTTAATTTCCAGTAAGTCAATAAATATTTATTAAGTACTACTATATTCCAAGTACTGTGCTAAATGAAAGGGATACAAAGAAAGGCCAAATACAGTTTCTGCTCTCAGGAACCCCACAGTCTAATGGAGGAGAAAACACATAAACATCTGTGTACCCAAAAAGAGCTTTATATATAACAAGTTGAGGATAATCAACAAAGGGAAGGCACCAGAATTAAGGGGAATTGGGAAGATTTCTTGTAAAAGGTGGGACTTTAAGGAAGCAAGGGTAACAAGGAGGCCGAGATGAGGAAGAAGAGCATTGTAGGTATGGGAGACAGCCAAAGTAAATGCCCAGAGCGCTATATAAATACTAGCTTTTATTATCATTGATATAATAGGAGGGAATGCCTTACAGTCTCCTTGAAAATGTTATGAATCTTTATGTGAATTGTTGATAAGTACTAAATTGATAGTAATTTTTTCATAGCACTGGGAAATATATTTTGTAGGGTTTTTTGTATTTTTTTTTTTTTGGTGAGGCAATTGGGGTTGTGACTTGCCCAAGGTCAGACATCTAGTAAGTGTCAAGTGTCTGAGGCCAGATTTGAACTCAGGTCCTCCTGAATCCAGGTCCGGTGCTCTATCCATTGCACCACCTCTCTGCTCCTATATTTTGTTTTATTGATTTTTTTTTTTTTTGGTGACACAAGTTTTGGGTGTTTTGTATGAAGTTCATTAGCATGAAACTGGCCAACACTAGTAGCCATTTGATATCTTTTGTATAAAAAGGGGAGATCAAGCTTAGATCTGAAGGAAATCTAGTAAAGTATCTTGCTAGTTTTTCCTGCCTGACTTGTGTTAGAGTAAGAGAAACCTGCTAAATTAGAGACACTTCTAAATTGGGAGAGATCTCAGACCCTTCCCATTTAGGCCAATGTGTGAATATGATTTTCTGCTCTTTTACTCTCATAGTCATTGTTTTTTCCTGTTTTTAAGTGGAGTTTTGGAGATGGCTACCATCTTATGAACTTTGAAAAGCAAGGGCGGAGACAGGCAGAAGTTAAGTGACTTGCTCAAGGTCACATAACAGTAAATGTCCGAAACTAGATTTGAACTTAGGTCTTTCTGACTCCAGACCCAGTACTCTCTGTCCATTGTTCTATGCAGCTGCTTCCAAGGAAATAGCAAGAATGCCTGCTTGGGGCAAGATAAGGAGAAAGCTTACCAATCAGAACTCAGTATCTCAGGGAAGAGGCCAAAGACCTGGATTCAAATTTGTACTCTGCCACTTGTTATCTTCATGACCTACACATGTCATTTAGGGCTTCATTTCCTTCATCTATAGCAAAATGAATAGGAGGGCGTAAGCAAGATGATTTTTGGAAAATACCTTCCAGCTAGAAATTCTATTAATTAATAATCTATGATCCAGTTCAAAATAAAGGATAAGTTCCAGCCCAACTGGAATCTACCGGGAGATGATACAACAAGAAATTCCACTACAAAAGGAAGACACTTTCCCTTACAAGATCTTCTGTGTGAACATTACACTTTTAGAGGAAGGTCAATTTTTTTTTCTTAATTTTTAACCAATTCTGGGATATCTTGGTCATTTTTAGTAGAAGCTAAAATTAAAAGAAATGAATTGGAGTTTTTCTTTGATACCATTCTCCTGGACAACAAGTTGACTTTGGCAAAGAGGTGCTTTTGGAGTGTAACCAGGGGACAAATGGAAAGGAAAGTTTTCTAGTAATTTAACTCCTTAGTGCCCATGATAATAACTGGCGAGGACACACATGATTTTGCCCAAGGATTCCTTGGGAAACTTTTGAAACTTTGAATCTGAAATATGGAAATCACATTGTTTATTTGGGATCATTAACAACTTATTAAGTCCTGTGATGAAAGTATAACACACAACCACCCAGAATAAGTCATCATCTTTTGGCCTAAAAGTAAAGAAGAATGGGGCCAAGCAATTGTCTTACTGAAAAAGATTCAAAGCTATCCCCATGAGTCATAAAGTTTGGAACAGTCACCTGGAAAAACTGAGAAGACCATGAGGCTGCAATTGCTTAGTGGCCACTTTTCACAAAGTCCAAAGGGAATAGTCCAAATTCAAGGCCAAAGCTGGAAGAAGTCATGGACAGGAGGTTCTAGCCTGAGCATCAACATAGTTGGAAACAGACTGCTGATCCCCAAAGCTCAGAAAGCTCATTTAGTGAGCAGGGGGAAGAAATTATCCAACTGTTCCAGGTGACTGGATCAAAGTAATCAAACAAAAGATGTGCTTCATAGAGAATCTACACAGTTCACGGCTGGAGGACCATTTATTCCCACCTTGCCATTATTTGTTTGTTTCTAGTTCAGGCTTGCTGACTTTTAACTCCAATAAAGACTTTTAAAAAGTACTCTGGAGGCAGCTAGGTGGTGCAGTGGATAGAACACCGGCTCTGGAGTCAGAAGGACCTGAGTTCAAATCCAGCCTCAGACACTTAACACTTACAAGCTGTGTGACCCTAGGCAAGTCACTTAACCCTAATTGCAAGAAGGAAAGAAAAGAAAGGAAGGAAAGGAAGGAAAGGAGGGAGAGAGGGAGAGAGAAAGAGAGAAAGAGAGAAAGAAAGAAAAGTACTCTGGGGCAGCTAGATAGCATAGTGGATAGAGCACTGGCCCTGGATTCAGGAGGACCTGAGTTTCAAATCCAACCTCAGACACTTGACACTTACTAGCTGTGTGACCCCGGGCAAGTCACTTAACCCTCATTGCCCCACAAAAAAAAAAAAAAGAAAGAAAGAAAAGAAAAAGAAAAAAAAAGTACTCTGGAACAATTCCCAATGTTGGGGATTGCACTAAAATTCACTGACATAATTTTTTCACAGGTTGTAGATTAGCAATTTTAAATTGAATGCAGAATTTTAAAATGGTCATTGATTTACTTTCATAAGTATATTTTAATTATATAATAATTATAATATCAAGATGCTGGCTAAATTGCTTGGCAAAGATACTGTAGCCAGTTTATTATGCTATCAGTCCATTTTACACATAATCATCTAATGAGAAATGAATGTCTGACCCATAGACCCAAGTTCTGCAATGAGAATAACTGTGACTTCTGTTTTCTATTTCCCCCAGGCAAGCTCCTAAGCTATGTAGGAGGTTTTTGTTACTTTGTCATTTTTTCTAAGTATTTCCTTCAATTTGGGCTTAATATTGTATAGCCCCAAATAAGAAAAATATTCAAATCTGCCTGTGATAAAGGTTTTTTGCATACATTAGCCTCACAGTAGGCCTTGTTATATTTTGCTACTATCATAGGTAAATGAGATGCTGGCCTGTAGCTGATGCCTGAGTATTAGGGTTCCAGAAGTTCTTTTCTGTGTCACCTAACTTCTACCTATCACCTACATGAAGCAAACTTGACGTCATTTTAGTATCCCATTATCGCTGACACAGAAAGGTGAAATCAGTAGATCTTCAGTTCTTTTCTACCTCCCCTTTCAGTGACCTCTCCTGTCTTGGCATACCCTCTCCAGGGAACCCAAGGTCTGACTTTCAGCCCCTGGACTCCTCAGAGCTCTACATTGCAATATCTCATCTAGTTTTTGCCTCTCTCGCCTATGGGTTTCTCAATGGTCCTGTCTTAAAACTTACCTGTTGTGTGTTCCTTTTTCCTTTATAGCTAGTTATTCTACTGAGGAACAACAGTGTTAAATTGACCTCTGCTAAAGTATTAATGATTTATGCAAGATTTCAATGTCCTTTCATTGGGAATATTTGAATTTTGATAGGGAACTCCCAGAGAAGTTAATGCTTGGAATAAAGGGAATGCCACTCTGGTGTGTATGGGGGGGGAGGGTGGTGGTGAGGGGCGGGTGTCACAAATATTGGTGCCATATGTTGGGTTAGGAAATCAAGAATAACCCTCTCCATTATGTGTTTTCCTCCTTGCTTTCCAGGGGCCTTGGAGTGAGATGGCATCCATGACCCTCTGATGCAGAATATCTGTCCTTGCCCAGTGGATTTTCTAAACAATAATAAAGAAAACTCAATTTGAAAATTCTATTTTGTGGGCAGCTAGGTGGCGCAATGGATAGAGCACCTGCCCTGGAGTCAGGAGGACCTGAGTTCAAATTTGACCTCAGGCACTTGACACTTACTAGCTGTGTGACCCTGGGCAAGTCACTTAACCCTCATTGCCCTGAAAAAAAAAATACTATTTCAATTAATGCAGATGTTTCACCATGGACAAGAGATTTTTTTTTTTAATTAAGATCTCAAAAAAGCAAATCATTCTCATTTCATTATCCTGTCAGTTACTTTACTGACTTTTTTTTCCTTAAAATTCAAACATTTCTTTTATTCTGTTCATTGACAATAGATAGCTTTGATCTAGGTAATGAAAATGCAGCACACATTTCTAGATATAGTCACAGCACCAGCAGAAATGCATTAAATTATTGTGGACTTGTATTTATTATCCAACAAATGTAGTCAACTTCCATTTCCTCTATCTTTTGAACTTTTCCAATAAACACAGGGTGTAGCTTGGAAATTTAAATTTTTTTCCATAAATTCATTTACTGCTAAGATAACAAGCAGGCCCCTTCCAGGTCTGGTATTCAATGATTATAAACTAGGTTGTTCCTTCTGTTAAAACTATTGACATGGTTCTTACCCAACTCAAATGACCAATGACAATATTTGAAAGGGATATTGTACCTTTCCATTAAATTGACATTAATGAATTTAATGTCGCAAATCAGCTTTGTTTGTTTCACTTTAACTTGAACCCAGTAGCTGAGTCCTAAGTAGGCCAACAAACATTAATGACATGGAGCCCACTTTGAAAAGTTGTGCCCTGATATTACATTTTTATTTCCTATTACATTGTGTTTAATATATGGACCCCAGGGGAACAAAGAGAAGAAATGCAAGGTTAAATCAAGTGAAACAATAGCAGTAGCACATTTATTTAACTCTAAGATGTTTAAAGCATTTTCCTCATAATAATATTGCAAGGGGGCAGCTAGGTAGCACAGTGGATAAAGCACTGCCCCTGGATTCAGGAGGACCCGAGTTCAAATCTGACCATAGACACTTGACACTTACTAGCTGTGTGACCCTGGGCAAGTCACTTAACCTTCATTGCCCTGCAAAAAAAAAATAATAATAACCTTGCAAGGTATGTATCTTTGTTTCAAAGATGAGAAAATCGAGGGTCAGAGAGGTTAAGCGATATTTACCAAGATAAATTAATGCCAAAGCTGGGATTTGAAACCAAATTATCTGACTCCATATCCAATACTCTTTTCATTTAAAAAAATGGTGATGGGAGAGTCATAATGACAAAACAAGAAAATACTTTGACTCCCATTTCATGGAATGAAATGATAAACACCTGTAGTTTACTCAGGCTTGGTAAGAAATCTACACATCCATTTCCTCCATCAGGCTTCTTCTAAACAGACAAACTTCCAGTAGAGCTTAACATCCTTGTTTTATGTTACTGAATCCAGATTCATCAAGGATCTAAATTCTTCTCTATTCCCATTTCAGAAACCTCTGGAAGCCATGCCAATTCTTTCTGTCTTGTAGGTGCTTTTCAAGAGCAGTTACTTCAACAATTCAGGATTGCCTATTAGAATTATGCTTTAAAAATGGCTAAATTATCCATGTCATTTGACCCAGAAATCCTCCTGTTAGGCATAGATTCCAAGGAAATCAACAACAGAAAGAAAGGTCCCATATATTCCAAAAAATTAAAGCAACACTTTTTTTTTCATAATAAAGAAGTGAAAAGTAATTACCGAGTAATTAAAGAAGGGCAACTCAAATGTAGGACATGAATGTAATGGATTATTAGTGTGCTGTAAGAAACAGAGAATGCAAAAGAATTTGGAAAAATATGAACTGATAGAAAGTTTAGTAAGAAAAAACAGGGAAACTCTACACAATGACTACAACAATTTAAATGGAAAGAACAATAAAACAAAGCACTGTGTAATTATAATGATGGAGCTTGGCCCAGGGGAAGAGTTGAGAAAAATGTGTTTCTTTCCTTTCACTGAAGAGCTGGGAGACCATAGTTATAGAATATATAGATATATAGATATACAGATAAAATCAGACATGGCTGATGTATTGGTTGGTTTTGCAAAGTTTTTTTTTTTCCTTTTTAAATGTTCAGTAGAAGAAAGTTATAATTACTCAAACTAGTTTGGTCTATCTATCCACACAGGAAAGAACAAATGGATAAATAATATCTATTATCAAGATTTTAACATGTATATGAATGGAAGTATATTAGGGACAAATGATACAGATGGAACATGAACTAAGCCTGGAGTTTAAATAATGGAGGAGAATGAGATAGACTACTTTGGGGAAATTTTAAAGCACTTTTACAAACCCCATACTTCCTATAATAATTGTACAAGCACATCTTTTCAATATAACATTATACTAATGTTTCTGTATGGCAGTGAGACTTCTAATACCACTGCTTCTTACGAAAAAAAAGATGAAAACCCCACTGAAGGAATGGAACAGCACATGGAAGGTATGAGCAGATTACGATATATAAACAATGAGCAACTTAAAAGAACATGAGAGGGGGCAGCTAGGTGGTGCAGTGGATGGAGCACCGGCCCTGGATGCAGGAGGATCTGAGTTCAAATCCAGCATCAGACATTTAACACTAACTAGCTGTGTGACCCTGGGCAAGTCATTTAACCCCAATTGCCTTACAAAAAGAAAAGAAAAGAAAAGAACATGAGAGAGCACCAAATCCTAAGCACTAGACCACAACCATCAACTGGGGAATGGATGAACAACTTGTGGTATATGATTGTGATGGAATATTACTGTGCTATAAGAAATGATAAACTCTATTGATTAGAAGGATGCAAGTCAAAACAATTCTGGGTACTACCTCATACCTACTGGATTGGATAATAGAACTGCAGAGGAAAATGACAAATGTTGTAAAATGCTAAGCTCAATGATGTTAAAAAAAAAAACAACAACATGGAAACACTTGCATGAAATAATAGAGAGTGAAATAAGCAGAACCAAGAGAACACTGTACACAGTAACAGCAATTCTGTTTTAAGAATGGCATTGAGGGGCAGCTAGGTGGCACAGTGGATAGAGCACTGGCCCTGGATTCAGGAGGACCTGAGTTCAAATCCAGCCTGAGACACTTAACAATTTACTAGCTGTGTGATCCTGAGAAAGTCATTTAACCCCAATTGCCTCACCAAAAAAACAAAAAAATAAAAGAATGCCATTGAATAAATAAGTCACTTTGACTACTATAAATATCCAAATTAACTATAAAGGACATCTGAAGAAAGATGCTTTCTGTACCCAGAGAAAGAACTGATAAATAGAAGTTTGTATAGAATAATTTAGCATATATGTATACATACATATATATGTGTGTGCATACATGCATTTATATGTATATATAAGTATTTATGTAAATATATGTATATACACATATTATTTATTCACATTTATTTGTGTCTAATGATAGCCATCTTTGGGGAAGAGGGCAGGAAAGAAAAAGAGAAATATACACGACAACTTTATTATATATTTAAAAGAAATAGCACGTTTTATATGTTTGTTTCATTTAATCATATTTTGTTATACTATATTATGGAAATGCTTGTTTATTCCACAAATTAAAAATAAAATAAACATGAAAAAGAACATAATAAAAAGATATTATCAAAAAATTGTGTAATAGAAAGCGAACCTATCATAAGAGCAAGGTATAATAAGTGGATGGCCAGAGTGTTCCAAAGACCCACTTACAATGTCAAGAGAAAGTAAAAAAAGGCTTCCAACATGTTGGGCAAACCAACTGTGGTGAATTTTAGGGTGGGCATAGAGAAGTACAGTATAGACAGGATCATATGATAGAATCTGAATCATTGGAGAGAATTCCCATATCAATGAGATTACACATCCATTTGTATATTTGAGTAATTTTTTTTACAACCTTTACTGAACATGGAGAGGAAAGCTGTATTCAAAAATGAATGTGATGTAAAAATACAAGGCATATTTTTTAAGATTTAAAATTAACCTAATGAGTTAAAATATCAGAAAGATATAAAATGATTAACAAAAGGCTATATAGATTTCAAATAGGTCAGGCACAAATATTTGCCATGTTCTCATACTACAATCTAGACTGGGAATTCTTAACCTGAAGCCAAGTAAACAATGAGCATTTACTAAGTGCCTGCTATATGTCATGCATGTGCTAAGTCCTGAGAACACAAAAGCAGGCAAAAGACAGTTTCCTGCCTTCAAGGAGTTTACAATTTAATGTTGGAAATAAGATGCAAACAAATATCTGCAAAGGAAGCTATATACAGAATTAAAAGGAAATAATAAACAAAGGCACTAAAATTAAAAAATTAAAAAATTAAAAAATTTAATTGGAACTTAAAGGAAACTAGGGAGTGCTCAGAGCAGAGGTGGGAGAGCATTTCAGGAATGGGAAACATGCAGAGAAAATACCTAGAGTCAAGAGATAGAGGGTCTTGGTCCTGGTAGAGCCAGGAGGCCAGTGTCATTGGATGGAAGAATGCATGTCAGGGTCAACTAGATAACCAAGAAAGATTTCAGAAGGGTCTATGAACATGGATAGGAAAAATTACATCTTTATTTCAATACAATTGATTTCTTTTTACAATCCTCTTAATATATTTTAGTTTTGACATTTAAAAACATAATTCTATGGTATCCATAGGCTTCAGTATATTGTTAAAGCAGTCCACAACAGAAAAAAAAGGTAAGAACCCCTGATGTAAACAGATACATGTGCATGGAAAACAATATATTTCCAACCTCTAATTATATCTTCTCTTCCTGACCTGTCTTCTCTGTAAACATAGACATAGCCACAACCTAGTTAATAAAAAGGGCATTTAATAGAAGGCATATGTTTTTTTTTCCCAAGCATCACAGAGGACATTTGAAGAATTCCGGATTCTTTGTCCTCATTGTACCCTGGTGACATCTCTACTCATTAATGTTTACTTGATAAGTATAATTGTTGTTGTTCAGTTCTCTCAGTCATGTCTAACTCTTCGTGACCTTATTTGGGTCTTATTTTGTCTTTTTTTTTGGCAAATATACTGGAGTAGTTTTCCATTTTCTTCTCCAGCTCATTTAACAGATGAGGAAATTGAGGCAAATAGGTTCAAGTGATTTGCTCAGGGTCACACAGCTATGTGCCTGAGGCTAGATTTGAACTCAGGACTTCCTGTCTCCAGGCCCAGAGCTCTATCCACTGTGTCACCTAGCTGTCCTTGATAAATATGATAGAAGTTCTAATTTGTACTATTTGGGATGGAAACCAGGATAAAATATTCAATAAGCTTAAAGAAATAACTTTATATTTTTTCACATATAGCAAGTAGCTTAAATTCAAGCTGCTAAAAAAATGTTTCCAAGCAGAGATCCTCTCGTATCTGCTTTAATAAGTACAGGACTCCATCAGAATAAGCAGCATTTATCTGCAAATGATTTAGTTCATGTAACTTTAAAGCTAGAAAGAAGTTCAAATCTGACCTCAGACACTTACTAGCTATGTGACCCTCAGCAAGTCACTTAACTTCTGTTTGCCTCACTTTCTTCAACTGTAAAATGGTGGTTATGGTGGTAGTGGTAGTGGTGGTGGTGGTGGTAGTGGTAGTAGTGGTAGTAGTAGTAGTAGTAGTAGTAGTAGTAGTAGTAGTAGTAGTAGTAGTAATAGCAGCAGCAGCAGAAGCAGCACCTACCTTCCAGGGTTTCTATGAGGATCAAATAAGATGTTTGCTACATGCTTCATACAGTGCCTTGCACATAGTAGGTGCCTAATAAATGCTATTTTTTTCTTTCCTTCTAAGATGATAACACTCATGTATATTGGAGGCAAGATTTAAACCCAATCTTCCTGACTCAAAGGCTGGAGTCATACTTTGCATGGCCTCTTCTCCAACTCAGTTCTTATAGCTGTGAAATGAGAGATTTGGACTCGGTAATGTCTAAGGTCTCTTTCACCTCTAAATCTATGATCCATGAGTTTTAAATATTGGTTTCCTTAGCAAACTCTACTCTCATAGACTGTGTGAAGGCACAGCCTTCAGCTCAGCCAAATCCTCACAAATTTGTGGAACCTGAAAGAATGGGGTCTGATGACCAGTACAGGCCAAGCCTCATAACAGAGCATGGGGGCACTGAGGTGCAGACTTTGAAACAAGCTAAAAGACTGTGGAGCAGGAAAATCCTTGTGAGGTACAATGTGCTAGAGGTGACAACCTGCATGACAAAACTGTGCTATGTATCAAAACAACTCCAAACAAAATAAACAAGCACCCCTCATTGGGCTCATTGAGCACATTCAACTCCTTGCTGGAGGCAGAAAAAGTTGTATAGAAAGAGAGATTATACGTAGTGTATTAAGAAGCCTAAACCATCTTTCTTTGTGCCTAAACTGAAATAACAGGAGAATACATAATTTATATACAAATGACATAATGTCCTAATCTCCAGGGCACAAGCAATCACCTCCACCAAATAGCAGCATTGACAGATGGTCTGCATTTTCCTGACATGTCATTTTCAATAAACTGCTAACAGGGAGAGGAAACAATCAGATGTTCATGATCCTGGGCCCTTCCAGAGAATCTGACAGAAAACTTAAAAGAGATTGAAGATGAACTGTAAATGGAATGAAAGCAAAGGTACCTGGGAATGTTAAGTGCATGGCAACAACAACAAAAAAAAAAACAAACAAATAAAAAAAACCAAAAACAACAAAAACAAAACAAACAAACAAGCAAAAAAACCCCACAGAGATGCAGCAGTGCTCATAGGATTGTCTCTATCATGGTGGCAAGCCAGGCTCTGCCTATGTGGAAGCCTCTGTTTACCAGGAAATTGTAATTTGGGGCATGCAAATCGTTGTACAGTAGACAAATATTGTCACTAAAAGACAAGACACAGATTTTTTTTTTTTTTTGGTGAGGCAATTGGGGTTAAGTGACTTGCCCAGGGTCACACAGCTAGTAAGTGTCAAGTGTCTGAGACTGGATTTGAACTCAGGTTCTCCTGAATCCAGGGCCAGTGCTTTATCCACTGCACCACCTAGCTGCCCCAAGACACAAATTCTTTCTCCCCCTTCACAAAATTCCTGCAGTTAACATGTATGGTAGTGGTATTAGATATAAATGTGGTCTTACGGGCAGTTTGGGTAAAACATTACAATGTGGTAGAATGGGTATATCTACAAACTGGAGTTAATTTCTTGATTAGATTTAAATAATTGATTAGTTGAAGGAAGGAAGGAAGATGGAAAAACTAGAGAAGAATCAGATTTCTATGGTGCTTTTGGAGATAGGTGGCTCAGTGGATATAGCACTAAGCCTATTGTTAGGAAAACCTGAGTTCAAATCTACTCTCAAACACTTACTATGTGAGTGGTCTTTGAATCTTTACCTGCCTCAGTTATCTCAACTGTAAAATGGGGCTAATAATAACACCTGCCTTCTAGGGTTGTTGTGAAAATCAAACAAGATAATGTGCACAATGCACTTAGTACAATGCCTGCCACAGAATAGACAATTTTTCATGATAGCTATTGTTATTAATACATACCTGTGAGTCAGGTAGCATGAATATAATTAACAAAGAGCAAACAGTTTCAACGGGGTTATGATTTCACAAAGTTACATAGCTAATAAATGTCAGAGCCAGGACTTTAACCCAGGTGCCTATAAACTTTGTCTTAATAAGACCATAAGATTTAGATCTGGGAGGGACCCTAGATATCATTTAGTCCAACCCCCCATTCTACCAGTAAAGCAACTGTGATTTGTAGAAATGAAGGGTTAGATTCCAAATGACACAGGTCAAGCACTGGCCCTGGACTCAGGAGGACCTGAGTCCAAATCTGGCCTCAGACACTTGACACTTATTAGCTGTGTGACCCTGGGCAAGTCACTTAACCCCAATTGCCTCCCTAAAAAAGAAAAAACAAAGTTTACAAAATGACACAGGTCATAATTAATAGAGCCTGGTTTCGAACTCCCTCTGATTCTAAATCCTGTGTCGTTTTCATTACTACTAAAACTGTCCTAATAAGACTGACATTTCTATAGGGCTTTAAAGTTCAAAAACTACTTACCCCCAAAAACACATGCAAGGTAGATTGTATAAAGATTACTATGTTTATTTTACATATCAGTAATTAAGTTCACACAGCTAGTCAGTCAATATCAGACAATCAGGGTTTGAATCCCAAGTATGCTCATTCAAGATCCAATGTTCATTCCAATGTAATTCACACATCTCCTTCCCTGTGCTACCTACTACAGTGCTTTACCTTCAATTGGTTTGGTATACATGTTATTTTTTCCACTACTATTACTAATAATAATATAACTGATATTTCACCTTCTTTAACTGACAACCAACAGTTGTTTAGAATTAAATTAAAACTTTATTTTGAAAAAGGTTTTTTTTTTTTTTTGGTACATAGACAAAGACAAGGAAGGATCACTTTAGCTTTCAAGTCTAAGGATTTACTACATACTAGCAAGCTATGTGAAGTGACCAGTTAGCTTCAAAGGCAGTAATGTCAAATTCAAATAGAGGTGAAGACACTTTAGAGCAATGTGTAATTATGCCCAAAGACTATAAAATAATGTATACTCTTTGACCCAGCAATACCACTGCTAGGTCTCTCTCCCAAAGGGATCAAAGAAAAAGCAAAAAGGATCTATAGGTATAATAATATTTACATCAGCTCTTTCTCTGCTGGCAAAGAACTGAAAATTGGGGGAATGTCCGTCAATTGGGGAATGGTTGAACAAGTTGTGGTCTATAATTATGATGGAATAGTATTATGTTATAAGAAATGACAAGTAAGATGTTTTCAGAAAAACCTGGAAAAACTTACATGAAGTGATATAAGGTGAAGTGAGGACAATATTATGCACAGTAACAGTGAAATTGTATGATGATCAATTGTGAATGACTTAGCTATACTCAGCAATATAGTGGTCCAAGACAATTCCAAAAGACTTATGATGAAAAATGCTAACCAACTCCAGAGAAAGGACTGATGAAGTGTTGCAGGTCGAAGCATACTCTTCCTTTTTCTTTCTTCTTCTTTTTTTTTTGGCCTATGTTTCCCTTCACAACATGCCTAATATGGAAATATGTTTTGCATGACTGCACATGTATAACCTATCTATCAAATTGCTTGCCTTTTCAATGAGAGGGAAGGAAAGAGAGGGAAGGAGAGAATTTGGAACTCATTTTTTAAAAAAAGTAATGTTAAAAACTGTGTTTGCTTGTAATTTTGGGAAATAAAAAATTAAAAAAATAAATAGGGTCACTAATCAATACATAAGGATCCTTGCAGGCTGCCGATTAGTTTAAAGTTTTAAACACTTTAATAGGTAGCCTGCAAGGCTTAGAATATAATGTTTTGTTATATTTTGTTTATTTTTATTAAATATGTCCCAATTACATTACAAAATGTGAGAAGTCCTCAAAAAGATGAGGGTACTGGATCATTTTACTTTTCTCCTGAGGAACCTGTATGCTGGGCAAGAAGCAACAGTTAGAAATGAACATACAACAACTAATTGGTCTGAGACTGGAAAAGGAGGATGACAAAGCTGTGTATTATCACCTTATTTATTTAACTTATATGTAAAGTACATCATTGAAATGGCAGGGTGGATGAATCAAAAGCTGGAATTAATATTAATAATCTTAGAGGTGCAGATGATATCACTCTCATGGCAGAAAGTAAAGAGGAATTAAAAAATCCCCTTGATGAGGGTGAAAGAGGAGCGTCAAAGTTGGCATCCAAAAAAACTAAGATCTTGGCAACTGGTCCTATCTCTTCATGGCAAATAGAGGAAGGAGAACTGGAAGCAGTGTCAGATTTTATATTCTTGGGCTCAAAGATCACTGCAGATGGCAATTCCAGGCACAAAATTAAAAGATGCCTGCTCCTTGGAAAGAAAGCTAAGACAGCATACTAAAAAGCATGGTTATCACCTTGCCAACAAAGGCAAAGTTAGGTGGTGTTTTTTGTTTTTTTTCAATAGCAATGTATGACTGTAAGAGTTGGACCCTAAGGAAAGTTGAGTGCTGCAGATTGATGCTTTCAAAATGTGATGTTGGAGGGGCAGCTAGGTGGCGCAGTGGATAGAGCACTGGCCCTGGATTCAGGAGGATCTGAGTTCAAATCCAGCCTCAGACATGACACTTACTAGCTGTTTGACCCTGGGCAAGTCACTTAACCCGAATTGCCTCACCAAAAAAATAAATACATTTTTTTTTAAAAATGTGGTGCTGAAGAAGACTTTTGTGAATCCCTTGAACAATAAGGGGGTGAAATCAGTCCATACTTCAATAAATTAATTCAGGCTGTTCACTAGAAGGTCAAATAGTGAAAGGTGAAGCTCAAATACTTTGGTCACATAACAAGAAGATGGGACTCATTGGAAAAGTCCCTAATGTTGGCAAAGATGGAAGACAAAAGGAAAAGGGGATGCAAAGGATGAGATGGAAGTGTCATGGAAATAACCAACATGAGCTTGGACAGATTTTGGGAGATAGTAGAGGTTAGAAGGGTCTGTCATTATATGATCAATGGGGTCACCAAGAATCAGACAGATCAGAATGACTGAATAACAACAACAATTATATTTTAATCTGGTTTGGATTTCACTTGGGAGTGTTGCAGTACACAGTGGCCTCAGGCCAATTGTTTGACACCTCTGGTCTAAGGTTCCTTCTGACTCTCAGCTTCTGTGATAACTATTTGCACAATCTCCAGAGCTTCAATTTCTTTCCTGAGGGCAGAGTAGAGTACATAAGGTGGGGAGAAGGAAAGGGAGAGATATCAGAAATTTCTAAAGAAATACTATACGAGAGAATAGAAGTCCAATTAAAGGCAAGTCTAAGGTATTAAACTAAGCAATCACATCTATGGATAGCAATGATACCTGAAGACAACAGAAATGTGTGGCATAAACATCAAATAGGAGTCACCTTCATGGGTCAGTCAATGCATTATCCATGTTAATTTACAATTTAAATTCACACTAAAAACACTGTATTGTGGTTTGGGGTTTTTTGTTTGTTTGTTTTGCGTAGTTCAGTTCAGAGATTTTTCAGTTGTGTCTGACTCTTCATGACCCCATTTGGAGTTTTCTTGGCAAAGAAACTGGAGTGGTTTGCCATTTCCTTCATTTTACAGATGAGGAAACTGAGGTAAATAGGGTTAAGTGACTTGGCCAGGGTCCAACAGCAAGATTTAAACTCAGATCTGGGACTTTACCCACCATGTCACCTACCTCCCATTATACCTTGTAATAATTTAATAAATGCTTATAGTATTGAATTGAATCCCACGGACCTCCATTTGCTTTCCCCTAACTAGATGATCTCCTTGTTTATGAAATGATTTGTCTCCAGCAGGGTAACAGGACCAAGCACATTTTTTCACCCCTAACCTTCCTCTCTGGAATTCACAGAGACAATTATTCACATCTAGTCATGCAACTCTATTAAGTAGGGAGAAGAGACCCAGAGCACGGACAGCAAGTGATGGAAGAGATAATAGAAAGGTAGACCAGAAAGACAGCTTTGGGTAGGGTAGGAGTTGTAGCATTTTCCAAATCTGTCAGGCTCACAATACTGTATTTCAATAAGGGCTGAGTCATGATTCTATACCAATTAATTCACACAAAAGAAATAAAATTGTACGTGACAGTAAACCATGAATCTGTTCTTGGGCAGAATTAGCACAGAAAGAAGGAAGGCAAATTGAGTAACTTGCTAAGGGACAGTACTGTTTGAAAGCCGTGTGTGTGAGTGTGTGTGTGTGTGTGTGTGTGTACACCTGCATGTGCGTGCATGTATCTGTTATTGCATATGCATGCTATATATTTGCATGTGACAGACCCAACCAGAGAGAGGCATAGTGATAGGGACACACACAGAGACTCGGGTAAACAGGGCCAGAGATAGAGATAGTCGGAAAGAGACCTGAATATGAGATCAAATGAAATATTAACCTCCTTCACAGCATTTTACAAACCTTAAAGTGCTAAATGTTAGTTATTGTCATTATCAGTATTGTTGTTACTTATTAATGAGGGCCCCCTATTTATTAATTAATGACTTCATGGATAAAGTTGGCTTCAGCAATAAAAAGAATTGGATGCTAGATTCAGCACATGCTATTATGACCTGATCGAGTCACTTAACAGTGTGATCATTGAAATCACAAACCCTGTCCTCATCTCTAGTAAATGTTATTGAATAGGAGATGCAGCAATGTTATTCAGCAGTGAATATCAAGCATCTTCATGGGGGTGGTTTAACAGTAATCTCCAGCATTCTGCTAATCATAGGGGCAAGGAAACTTTAAGAGGCCATGGGTTGGTCTTAAAGGAATGTGTTTCTCAGCCATATGAGCCATGAAATCAACAGTCTAAGTCTGAAGACCTGAATGAAATGGTAAAGGAATAATGTAATTTCCTGGTGATTGCGGTGGGGGTGGGGGTGGGGAGAGTAGGTATTTTATAAACCTCAGAAGTAAATGAAAGCCACCCCAGGATTCAAGGAAAATTCTAGCCAGATTTGCCCCCTTCCTGTTTGTAAACGTACATTCCTTATGGATAGAATTCCCTAGAGGCTTCCCTCCCTATTCTTCCTTGGAGCTAAATTTATTCTGGCCTTAGGACTTATAAGGGGATTTCTCCCTCTAGATTCTCAGTGATTCAGAACCATCTCTGTGACTTGAGCAAAGAAATGATACTGTGAACCCTTAAGTAACTTGGAGATGATTATAAGATGTTGAAGGCAAAATTGTCCATTGGACCAGTATGACAATTGTACAATACACTCTTAAATAACAAAGGGATTTTTTTTCTTTGTTTAAGCAACCTACTTTCTAAGTGAAAGTCTGGAGAAGAAGGAAAACGTGCATTCAGGCAGACACCCTTGCGTGATAGACAGAGGCCTTCTCTCATCTCTCAATTTTTTTTTTTCATTACCAAACCTCTTTGTGATTGAATGTTGACCAAACCAGTTCAGTGACTCACACAGAGACAATGCATTTTCAGTTTTCCTGGAAAATAAGAAGCAATAGAATACTTTATAAAACATTTGAAAGAAAGCATTATGTCTTCTCACATATTCCCTGAGTGTATGACAATACTATAAATATATCAAATATGTAATGTTGCTACAGAAGAAGACTGGGATAAAGTTAATCTATTAACTACCTCCCCCTCACTAACATATTAAGCCCCATTACATATGAACCATATAGAGTTATATAAATGTTAGTTAACATAATCATTATTATGAGTGACAATGATGGAGTTGATGATGATGATGCATACCTACTTTATTGAGAAGACTGAGCCCATCAGTCATGAACTCTTTTCATTCATTTCTTTAAAAATCTGTTACTCAATCACTGGACAAGCACTAATTAAGTGTTTACTATGTGTCTATCCCTAAACAAAGAGCTGAGGATACAAAGAAAGGCAAAAATTGTCCCTGGACTCAAGAAGCTTGCAATCTAAAAAAAAAAAACCCACTGCAGGTAAAAAAAAACATGTAAACTCAAAATACATGCAAAGTAGATGGATGGTAACTTTAGAGGGGAAAGCTGCTGGGGTGGTGGGAAAGGTCTGCCAGAGGTGGCATTTGGCCCTAATCCTTGAAAAAAAGCCAGAGATTCTAAGAGGCAAAGGCAAGGAGGAGCATCGTACATACATGGGACAGCCTACACAAAGACATGTAATGTCCTCTGTTGGGAACACTTTTAAGTAAGAAATTATAATTAAATAATAGAATTTGTGGATAGGAATGAAGGATAAAAAAGACTTGGAAGGGTAGGAAGGGACCAGTTTGTGAAGAGCTTTAAATACCAAACAAAATACTATTTAGTTGCTCCTAGAGATGATAGGGAGACACTGGAGTTTACTGAATAGGGGTGGTAGATTTTTAGGATAATCACTTTAGCAGCTGGGCAGAGGATGAAGTTTGGAGAGATCAGAGGTAGAGAAATTAGGAGTCATTTAATAGTATAGGGGAAAAGTGGGAAGAGCCCAAACTACAGTGGTGATTGTGAATATAGATAAGGGATATATACCAGAAAAAATGTGAAGGAAGCAAAAACAAAGTTTAGCAATCGATTGGATATATGAAGCAAGGGTTTGTTTGGCTTTGTTTTGTTTTGTTTTTGGTTAGGAGTAGAAAATAATAACAAGATTGTGAACCTGGGTACTGGGGAACTGGGTGCCCTTGACAATAATAAGGAAACTCAGAAGAAAGGAGGGTTTGGGGGGATATATACCGAGGTCAGCTTTAGATGTCTTGAATTTGAGATGCCTATGGGACCTGGTGATTAGAGATTGTACCTCAGGGGAGAGAGACAGAGAGACAGAGAGAGAGGCAGAGATGATAGAGATATATGATTGAGAGAGAAAGATAAAGATAGAGATATGTCTATATATACAAACAAATACATATTTATATATGTATGTAATTATGTACACACATATACACATGCACATACATGTGCATATACACACATGCATATGTGTGCATTGTGTTTAATGTATGTAAATATACATGTATATTTATATACACACACAATATCTATCTGTCTGTCAATGAATCATCTCCTTATAGATGGATTCAAGCCTCCTCTTTTCTTTTCCTCAAGTCTTTGAGAAAGAGGTGGGTGCTTTTCCTATGCCCTATATCTTCTACTCTCATATTTTCTATCACCTTGCTCGTCAGTTATCCACATTCATTCATCTTCAAACTCTCCTGGTTCCATTTCCTCAACCTATAAGCATACCCAGCTTTCCCTCATCCTAAAAATAAAAACAAACAAGAATCCTTCCCCTTTTTCCCACTACTTCCGAAGCTACCATCCATATCATTCTCCTTTTATTAATAAATATTATACTGGCCCTGTCTTAACCTTCCTACCTATCTATTAATTTCTCTTGCCCACTAGGTTTCATCCCCATAAATCTGATACTGATCTCCCCACTATTTCTGCCCTCACTATCTCCTCAGACATCCAGTCCTATGTTTGCAATTTTTCACTGGATATTGCCATTCATTTTCTATGTATGTATTTGTGTGTATACCTATATGGACATATATGTATATGCATTTTATATGTACATATGTATGTGTTTAAATAATATTATATGTATATGTGTATATTGTCCAGTCACTTCAGTCATGTCTGACTCTTTGTGACCCCAGCTGGGGTTTTCTTGGCATTTCTGGAGAAGTTGTATACTATGGACATGTCTTTGAAAAGTCCCCCCTTAGGGTGAGAAACATTGGCATCTGGCTGCACCACAATTCCAGGAGTGGGATCCATAATATGTACTGGGAGTACAAGGACCTCACCACTGCTAGTGTTGTCACTCAGTGCTACCAAGATATGGGGGCCCACTCCATCCAGATCATGAAAGTGGAAGAAATTCCTACCTGTGACAGTCGCTGGCCAGCAGTCAAGCATTTTCACGACTCCAAAATCATGTGTCCTCTGCCCCGCAGAGTCCTGAGTGTTGTGTCACTGGCACAAACCATGCTTTACTACCCAGAGGCCCAACATGTTCTTTTTTATTTTCCCCTCTTGACAATAAGCATTTATTAAATACTTTTAAGTTACTGGCTACTCTGCTGTGTACAAAAAAAAAAAGGTAAAATCAGTCCCTGACCTTAAAGCATACAAATTCTAATTGTGAGATAGCATGTATAAAAAGAAAGGTGCATACTGATTAAATGGAAGGTTATAACAATGATAAATAATAATAAATTACAACTAGAACTTTTATTCTACTTTAAAGTTTGCAAAACATTTTACAAATATCATATCATGTTATTCTCACAACAAACCAGGGAGGTAGGTGCTATTATGAACCCCTTTTTATAGATGAGGAAACCACAAGGTAAAGTGATTTGCCCAGGGTCACACAGCCAGCTAGTGGTTCAGCATGCTCTTCTAAGTGCAGATCCAAGGAGGCATGTGTTTTATTTGATCTGTTTAAATTTCTAAATTGAAAACCTGAAAAAAAGAGTGGTTTGTCATTTCCTTCTCCAGGTCATTTTACAGATAAGAAAAATGAGACAAATAGGTTAAGTGACTTGCCCAGGGTCACACAGCTAGTACGTGCCTGAGGCTAGATCTGAACTCAGGATGATGAATCTTCCTGACTTCAGCCTCAGTGATTTATCCATTGCACTGCTTAGCTGCCCCTTGTATGTGTGTGTGTGTGTGTGATTATATATATATATACATGTGAATATAGGGAATAATATATATGCTATGTGTGGTTGTGTGTATGTGTATATGTGTGTTTATGTGTGTGCATCTATGTGACCCTAGGCAAATCACTTAACTGAGGAAATGGATTTTGCCCCAGTTTCCTCATCTGTGAAATGGGGATAATAATAGCACCTGCCTCCCAGGGTTGTGAGAATCAAATGAGATAATACCTGTAAAGCACTTAGCATAGTGCCTAGCAAATAATAAGCACTACGTAAATGTTACTTGTTATTTTTGTTGTTGTTGTTGTTGTTGTTGTTATTATTATTATAGTCTTCCTTTCTGCCAAGTTTATAGGATATTGGGAGTAAAGATTTTAAGGGAATTTACATTGCCCAGTGGGAATATCTTTCAGATAAAACATTGCTTATTATCATAGTAAATGAATAGGCAGAACAGGAACATTTTATCTGAGTTAGCATCCTTTTTAGCCTTTTTATGCTTATTATCTATCATTTTTATGGTCCACAAGTATCTCATTGCTCTCTGACCCTAAGACTGAATCCCTGGACTTCTCTGAATTAGACCTATCCCAGAATACCTTCTCCCTTACTTTTCCCTGTTAACTGAGGCTCCTAATCCAAGGAACATGTCTCTCTCACCTCATAATCTACTTAGTTGCCATGTCCTATTGATTCCACCTTAGAAAGATCTCTTTGTGTCCTTGACTATCTACACCCACCCTGTTTAGGACCATCATCTCTTCTTGCCTAGACCCTGAGCAAGTCACTTAACCCCAATTGCCTCAACAAAATTAAAAATAAATAAATAAATTTATGAGTTCAAATAACTTTTTTTTTTCAGATACTCCTTAGCTGTGTAACACTGGACAAGTCATTTAACCTCTCTATGGCTTGGTTTCATCATCTACAAAGTGAGGATAATAGTATCCACATTAACATGTATAAAGTACTTTGCAAACCTTATAGTAGTAGTAGTAGTAGTAGGAGGAGGAGGAGGAGGAGGAGGAGGAGTAATAGTAGGAGTAGTAGGAGTAGTAGGAGTAGTAGTAATTAACAACAACAACAACTAACATTTACGTAGCACTTACTATGTGCCAGGCATTGTACTAAGTGCTTTACAATTATTATCTTATTTGCTTCTCACAAGGTAAGTATGAGCTATTACTATTCTCTTATCCTTTTCTATCATTTTATCTCTGTTCATGCCATCTGCTGTGCATGGAATGGACTTTCCCACTGTGGTTATCTATTATGGGTATGCATCTAGGATGTTAACTAGAAGTCCAAAATCCTCCAGACCCATCAAAACTCACAAGGCCCTCTCCAGTCCAAGGAAGTGAGGAGAAGATTGAGCCTGAGGCTTGGCCTGGGGCTGTGGCTATTCTTCTCATACCCAGGCTATTTGTAGTAATTGCCCATTTCTGCAGTGTAAGGGCTCAATCTGAAAACTTAACAATTAGCTCCCTTGAGCCAGTTAGAGCTGGCTCCAAAATAGTTCTGTGCCTGTGGCCTGAGTGAAGTTGAGTCCAGATCAAAACTCTGTTGGTTGGTAAAGGAAGCAGTTTTACTTTATCATATGATGCATCACAATCATATCACATAACTTGTTCAACCATTCCCCTATTGATGGGCATCCTTGCAATTTCGTTTTTCTGTGCTATAAGAAATAATGAGATCAATGATCTTAGAAAAACATGGAATTATTTACACAAAATAATGAAGAGCTAAATGAACAGAACCAAGAGAACATAATTTATAGCAACAGCAATATTGGGTTTTTTCTTATAAATACTCCTTTATAAAAAGTTTTGAGTTCCAACTGTTATCCCTCCTTTCCTGCCTCCCCTCCTTTCCTCCCTCAGGTGGTAAGCAATCAGATATAGGTTATACATGTGCAATTATGTAAAGCATTGCCATATTAGTTATTTTGTACAAGAAAATGAATAAAAGAAAAAATGAAAGAAAGTTTAAAAAATCATGCTTCAGTCTGTGTTCAATCAATATCAGTTCTTTCTTTGGAGATAAATAGTATGTTTCATCATTATTCCTTTGAGATTGTCTTGGATCATTGTATTGCTGAGAATAGATAAGTCATTCACAGTTCTTCATTGAACAATAAACAGTACTATTTTTAGAACAACTTTGAGTGAATAAGCATTTTGACTATTCTAGATATCCAAATGAACTATAAAGGACATAGGAAGAAAGATGTTATTTGCATCCAGAGAAAGAACAGATAAAAAGAAGTATGTATAGAATAATTTCACATATATGTATTTACATTTATATATACATATATGTACACATAAATACATACATCTATATGTGTCTAAGAAAAATGGGAAAAAAGAAATTTACATGATAACTTTGTTGTATATTTAAAAGGAATAGTAAATTGTACAAAGTAGATTTGCACTTTCATGTGCAATCATATTTTTTACTATATTATGTTATGGAAATGTTTGGTTTATAAATTTAAAAAAATTTTTAAACTTCTCATTCAATCTCTCAGGTTTGACAAAAAATGGAATGAACTTAGCGAAGCATTTCTTTCTACACATATTATATATGTGCTTTATAGTTCAAGTAAACCCAGAGTCTATTAGGCACTGGTAAAATGCAGACGATTGTATTATGGCTGTGAGACTTGTATTAGACAAAATCTTCACATTTGGCTTTGTATTGTCCAAAGGTAATTCAAGATCACTAACAAAGAAAAGCTTCTATTGGGATAAGGCCTAGACCTATGATTTCACTGATATAGGGAATTTCTAGGTTTTGATACCCACTCTACCAATGGAGGTTGGCCTCTTTTGCACAACTTATAGCTTTAGCACTTTTTCTCCAAAACTGAGATATTAAGTGACTTAGGGTCACACAGCCAGTTGGCTCCTAATCCAGTTCTCCATCTACCAAGCTGCCTCTCCAAAAACTCTTTGAAGTGACTATTAATCAATCTGCCAGCAGAGAAAGAGCCTGAAACTATCAAAAAGGAAAAGCACTAGATGGCATCTGGATACTATAAAATGTTGTGTCATAAGGTAGGATTGGCAAACATAGGTATATTACACAAAGAAAAATGCTCTCGGGATTCATCAAAATTTGACTTCCATGCAGCAAAATTCAAAATTGGTGGGAAAATTGGGAAAAATGCAGCAGCAATTCAGCTAACTTGGCTCAGTAGATATGGGGTGGATGATTCTAAGCTTATCTGTTGTTATCACATCAAAGGCAAAGGAGTGGTGCAACCATCAAGGACATACACACTAAACAATGAATCTCCATAGTCCAAGGAGGGGCTGGGCCAGGAACATGCTTGGGAACTCCACCCATTATTATACTGGCCAGATGTGGAGGACATATACAATACATAGTCAGAAGAGAAAGAGAAAGGCTTTGGAGAAACGGGTTGAGACAGATAAATGGTCAGATCCCTGAAACTCTTTGCATTATGGATGACTAATCTTGTATAGATGGCAGTTAGGTGATGCGGTGGATACAGTGCCATTTGAAATCTGGCCTCAGACATTTACTACCTATATAACCTGGGCAACTCACTTAACCCTGTTTGCCTCAGCTTCTCATCTGTAAAATGAGCTGGAGAAGGAAATGGCAAAATACTCCAGTATCTTTGCCAAGAAAATCTCAAAATGGGATCATGAAGAGTTGGACATGACTGAAACAACTCAACAACAATCTTGTTTGAACTACTCAGTCATAATATTTGCTCTTCAATCAGTCTTCATAATGATCTCAGCTCCTTGGACCTCAGCAGTTTGCTGATACCCAATTATTATTACCCTACTGCTTGCTAGACCTGATTGGTTTATTTGTTGGGCGATGGGGGGAGTGAAGGTTATGCATGTCATTATCTCAACTCAGACCTTGCTTCTATAGCCTTATGTGGGAATTGTTCTTCCTTCCACATTACCTTTACCTTATGTGGAAGCCAGCTGTTGCCTCAAAACTAATGTAAATTTTACATGTGCATTACATAGTATACAAATGATTACTTTTCATAAATAATTCTAGCTAGACTTGTTTAATCTAGTAGTAATCTCATATGCAAGGCTGCCTTTAAATTACAGAGTACAGCAAAAACCTATGAAAACTTCACAATATCATAGAGAATGTGGGAGTTGTGACAGGACTGGAAAAAAGGCACGTTTCCTGGTTTTCAGAAAAAAATGAAGTGTGTGAAGTCTACAAATAATGACCCAGGAGGCTTAAATTTGATTCCTAGAAAAAAAATAGGAATGATTTATGAAAATATAAAAGAGGAACAAATAATTACAAAAATTCAATATTATTTTACCAAGGAACAATCATGCCAGACTTCATTTCTTTTTTTGACATGAAAATTAAACAGTTAAATTAGAGAAATTTTGTAGATATGATTTATCTAGATTTCAGCAAAGCATTTGCCAAAGTCTCTCATGGTATTCCTTTGGACAAGTTACATAGATCCATATCTATGTAGAAGTTACATAGATCTACAATACTATAATTTGATGGAAGGAACTTTTTGATTGGCTAAACTTAATAATAGTTAATAGTTCAATATCACTTTGCAATGGGATCTCTAGGGTGGAGTCAAAATGGCAAAGCTGAGAAACCAATGAGTTGAGCAACATTACCCTCAAAAAGATTTTAAAATAATGCCTCAAATTAAATTCTGGAGAGGCAGAGAAAACAAAAGGTCAAAATGAGACATTCTTCCCACCCAAGAAAACTTAGGAAGTTGGAAATCAACATCTGTGACATGGGAATAGAGGCTGACCTAAAACCCACATGGATAAAACACCAATTGTGGGACTAGGTGGTGGTCAGTGTCACAAGCAGCAGCTTCAGGAGCTCTCAAGCTAGGGACTGTGAAGGCATCTAGAAACTGATCAAAAAGATTTCATAGGGGACCCCTGTGCTAGCACTAGACATAGGACTAGAGGCTGTTTGGCAAGTCTATGCCTAAATCTAGATAAATCTTACCATAACATACATAAGAAATAAGTAAAGGAGATGAATAAAATCTTAGAAAAGTTAAATATGAGAGAACTCTGGAGAAAACTGAATGGGAATAGAAAGGAATATACTTTTGTCTCAATTGCTCCAATGTGTGGTCAATTCTTGTGAAGGTGTCATATGCAGCTGCAAAATAGCTGTACTTCTTTTTATTCCCATTCAATATTCTCTAGACATTTAGCAAGTTTATATTTTCTAAAATTTTACTCATCTCCTTAACTTCTTTTTTGTTTATTATGTGCTTAGATTTATCTAAGTGAAAGAGGTGTAAATTAAGGTCCCGCATTAGTATAGTTTTACTATTTCCTCCTATACCACAAATTTTCCTTCAAGAATTTTGAATGTTATGCCATTTGGTGCATATGTTTTCAGTACTGATATTAATTCATTGTCTATGATACACTTTAGAAAAAATTGTTTCCCATTTCATTTGGTCTATTTTTCTAAAATCATGATTGTGACACCTGTTTGTGGGGGTGGGGGGGGGGTTATTTGTTAGTTTGTTTTTTCTGCTCCTGGTCCTTATTTTTACTTTGTTTCTGTCTCTGTGATTCAAGTATGTGTCTTGTAAACAATATGTTTTTGGATTCTGCTTTCTAATCTATTCTATTATCCTCTTCTGTTTTATGTGAGTTCATCCATTTATATTCACAGTTATGATTGCTATGTTGGGGGTTTTTTCCATCTTATTTGCTTCTATTTATCCTCCTTTTGCCCCTGTCCCTTCCTTAAAATCTGGTTTGCTTCTGACCACTATCTTCTTTAATTTTCCCTCTCTTTTTATTTCCCCCTCCCTACCTTTCTTTCTCTTATGCCCTTCTCCTCTTGCTTCCCTATTGTGTAAGATAATTTCTATACTCAAAAATTGTATGTACATCTATATATTCTTCCCTCCTTAAACCAATTCAGATGGAAGTGAACTTCAAGTGTTGCCTTCTCCCCTCCCCATTTTCTACTCCATTGTAAAATCTCTTGTGAATCACTTTTTATAATAAATAATTTCCCCTTTCTTTCTCTTCCTTCCCCCCTTTTCCAGTGCATCCTTCTTTCTCACCCTTCCATTTTTCTTCTGAGATCATCCAAATATAATGGACTCACACTCATGCCCTCTGTCTAAATAAAGTCCTTCTAACTGCCCTAATAATGATAAAGATCTTAGGGGTTACATGTATCATCTTCCCATTTGGGAATATAAACAATTTAACTTTATCAAATCTCTTATGATTTCTCCCTCATGTTTGCCTGTGTATGCTGCTCTTGAGTCTTGTGTTTGAAGGTCATATTTTATCTTTAGCTCTGGTCCTTTAATCAGGAATATTTGAAATTCCTCTATTTCATTAAATATCCATCCCCTTGAACCGCCCCCCCCATAATCTCACTCAGTTTTGCTTTGTAGGTTATTCTTGGTTGTAATACCAGTTCTTTTCCCTTCCAGAAAATCAAATACTAAGCCCTATACTCCTTTAAGGTGGTAGTTGCTAAATCCTGTGTGATCCTGACTGTGCCTCCAAAGTATTTTAATTATTTATTTCTAGGTTCTTCCAGTATTTATCCTTGACTTGGAAACTCTGGATTTTGGCTATAATGTTACTGGCAGTTTATATTCTAGTATTTCTTTCAGGAGGTGATTGGAGTATTCTTTCAATTTCTCCTTTGTCCTCTGGTTCTAAGATGTTGAGGCAGTTTTCCTCTATAATTTCTTGAAATATGTTGTGTAGGCAGATCGTGGCTGTCAGTTAATCCAATAATTCTATTTTTTTTTTGTGAGGCAATTGGGGTTAAGTGATTTGCCCAGGGTCACACAGCTAGTAAGTGTTAAGTGTCTGAGGCTGGATTTGAACTCAGGTCCTCCTGAATCCAGGGCCAGTGCTCTATCCACTGCACCACCTAGCTGCCCCTAATGCAATAATTCTTAAATCATCTCTTCTATTTTTTTTTCCCAATCAAGGTTTCCCCCACTATGAGATGTTTCACATTTTCTTCTTTTTTTCTGTCTTTTAAATTTATGTTATTATTTCTTCATGTCTCATGGAGTCATTATCTTCCAATTAGCCAATTTTAATTTTTAAGTTCTTTTCTTCAGTGAGGTGTTGTGACTCATTTACCATTTGACCAATTCTGATTTTTACAGAGTTATTTTTGCCTCTTTTACCAAGCTTTTAATTCTCTTTTGATAATTTTCTTGTATTGTTTTCATTTATTTTCCCATTTATTTCCTCTACCACTCATTTCAAATAATTTTAACTCTTTTAAACTCTTTTTTTTAGTTCTTCTAAGAATTATTGCTGGATTGTGTCTAATCTTCATTTTTCTTTGAGGTTTTGCTTATAGGTATTTTTACAGTGTTGTCGTCTTCTGAATTTCTGTCTTGACCTTCCTTGTCACTACCATAAGTTTTTATTGTCAGGTTCTTTTTATGTTTGTATGTTTGTTTGTTTTCCTCTCATTTTCACAGCCTGATTCTTTTAAAAATAATAATAAATATTTTTAAAGTTTTGAGTTCCAAATTCTATTTCTCTTTCCCTCCCACTTTCCTTCCTTCCCTGGGGGAGTAAGGAATAAGATATAGGTTATACATGTGCAATTATCTAAAAAATTACCATATTAGTCATTTTGTATAAGAAAACTTGAATAAAAAATGAAAGTGCAAAATAGCATGCTTCAGTCTGTCTTCAATCAATATCTGTTCTTTTTTTGGAGGTGGATAGTATGCTTCATCATTAGTCCTTTGGAATATTCTTGTATTGCTGAGAACAGTTAAGTATTCACCATCCTTTATCAAACAATACTTTTGTCACCGTTTAACCTATTTCTTAATTTTGGACTTAATTTTAGAATTGGGTTCTGTGAACCTCTGGGGTGAGGGAGATGTCTGGCCTGAATTTCTTTCTTTTATATCCTTCTGCTGCTTTCATTCTCAAAGGGCATCTATAAGGTTTTAATGCTTTTTATATGGTGTGATACAGGAAGAGGTTTGGCCACTGACTTCCTGTTGGTCTTTATATAGGTAGGGCCCCTGCTCCCTCATGCCCCAGTCCTTTCCACCCTATAACCCCAAACAGGGTAATGGTAACAGAACTGCTATATGGGACCTGTTCGTGCTCCCGGTGCAATTACAGGGGTCTCCTTTTCATCCCTGGGGATTAAGCTGCTCCAGGTGCCATCACAGCCACAGACAATGGCATTTACACAATATTGTGATCCTGGCCAGCACCCATCTCAATGTCTGTAGACCTCTCTATCTTCCTAATCTGTCCTGGGCTGGAAAAACTTCTCACTGTGACTTTCTTGGTTTTACCTCTCAGAGTTTGGTTTAACATGTTTTAGTGTTGTTATAAAGGGGATATGTTGGGAGAACTCAACAAACCATTAACTTTACTATGCTATTTTGACTCCTCCCCATGAAATAAAAAAATTAAAGCATTTTAATAGTCATATGGTAATAATAGCTAGCATTTGTATAGCACTTTAAACTTTGTAAGTGATTTACAAATATTCTCTCATTTTATCCTCATAATAATCCTGGCAATATTTTTATATCCATTTTTCAAATGCAACAACTGAGGCACATAGAGGATAATGGATTGGTCCAGCTTAGGTCTTCCTGACTTCAGGTCCAGTGCTTTATACACTTTTCTACCTTGATTTTTTTTCAGTAAATATTTATTATCAAACAATCAACATTTTTATTCAAGGTATAGCACAGGAAAGGGGGCAACTAGCTGGTACAGAGCATAGAGTGCCAGGCCTAGAATAAGGAAGACTCATCTGCCTGAGTTTAAATCTAGCCTCAGACACTTATTAGCTATGTGACCCTGGGAAAGTCACTTAAATCTGTTTTCCTCAGTTTCCCCATCTGCAAAATGACCTGGAGAAGAAAATGGCAAACCACTTTGCCAAAAATACTAAAAAATAACATAGCACAGGGAAATATTCTCTTTGCTTGATTTTCTTCTTCTGATTTGTGAGATACATTTATCCCCATGTAGCATGTATAAATCCAGTTCACCACCTCCTCTCCTCTTGCCCTGAAACACAGAATCCAGAGAATTTTGCAAATTTCTGGTTTAGGCCAATCTGGCAGCATTGGGTAGAAGAAAGAGTCAGTGAATGTTTCCAATGATTTTTCAGTCAATTTCTGTTTGAAAACTAGTATAAATGGTTTTCCTTCCTTTTTCCAAGAATGTTGTGGACGAAATGTAATTAAAATGTGTCCAAGTTCTCCATAAAAGAACACAATGAGAAGTCCATCTGAAATAGCTGTTTGATTTCCTTAAAAAATTTTAGATCACATTGGCTTTGGGAACTGGAAGCTGGAAAAATACACAAGTTGTCCATGAGTTGGAATGAGACACCATCCCACTCAGCAGCACATTCTTCATTTCTTACAACAGTTACTTGTGGCATCCTCTTTCATATCACATCCAATAAAGGCAGTGATGCAAAAAGTAAATGTTATTCTGTGCTTTATTTGCTCATCACTGATTGATTGAGAATAATAGGAGCATCTTGATCACAAGTGATGTATAGGGAAATGTGTTCTTGCTGGGAAGTAAAACCAGCTTTTCTTCTGACTTGATGATAGATATCATTAAGCTCCCAGAACCTGCAGAGAAGGATATTTCATCCTCACCAAGGTGGCAATATTTGCACTTTTTAATAGTCATGAATTTCTGATGGAGAACAATAATAGCAAGAGCCTACAAATTATATTGGAATGTCCTTGTCGCCTTCTAATTTAACCTGAGTAGTTCGATTTTTGCTTTATTGGAGGGAAAATATATACATATAATGTCTTTCTTCCTCTATAGGAAAATGGTAAATTCAGTTTCTACCTAATCTCTGCTTATGTAATTTTAAGATATGAAAGGAATTCACTAAGTGGTACATTCTGCCCTTAGTCATCTCTCTCCTTGCCCTCTCTGTTCTCTGCCCCCACTCCCCTGCCTTCTTCTCTTCTCCCCTCCCATCTCCTCCTGCCTCCTCTCCTCTCCTTGCCAATACTCTCTTCTGCTTTTCTCTCCTCTGTTCTCCTCTCCTCTAGAGATGATGATGATGGATTACAATTCATTAATTATTTTTAAATGGAAGATTCTGATTTACCACTTGTCAGCAATGTTGTATAGGGATTTTTTGGTCCAATACAGACTGAATTAGATGGCCCCTGAAGCATCGGCTAGCTCCAAATCCAGAATCCTGTGATCTCTACCACTGACTTCCCAAACATATGTCCAAATTAAAGCCATCACTAACAGTCATCATCCCTCCTAAAGCTGACCATCTCTTTAATTTCCCCATCTCTTTTAGGGTATTGCCATTGCCTACCTCCTTCTTCCCATCTAGCCATTTAGACATAAGCTCTTTTTCTACTTTCTCTTCAGTACCCTGATTACTGAAGGGAATGGCTTACCTCTTAGGCACCATAAAGGAATGGTCTTCCTCCGAATTTTGGTCAGGGAGGAAGTATATGTTGACATCCCATATTGCATCCCTCTGCATTGGGGGTGGGGGGACAGTGGAGGGGCTGAGGTAGGAAGAACCTTTTGTCTTTAAAGCCACTCTTCCAACTCTGAGGCAGTGAATGGCCTTGAGGTAAGACTCATAGGAAGGGTTAGAAAGAGATGCTGTACAAAGAAGGAGGAAGAACTTAATAGGAAGAACCCTAATGGTTAATGGGGCCTGAGTCAAGGAAAAGGGAAAACAATGTGCTGTCACACTGTAGCAAAGACAGCTACTACAATGTATGCAACTGGAGCCCATACTCCCAAATGGGAAATGGATCTTGTATTTAGCTTGTTTTATGAATATCAGGATTGTTCTGACTGATTTTTTTAACATAGGAAGCATTTTACCCATTGGGGTAAAACTCTATTTTAAAGGGTCTCTGATAAGAGGTACCTGCTATTCTAATTCAGAATCATACACAATTCCTTCAAAGATGCAACAACAGAAATGACTTTATATGCAGCTAGCTGGAGAAGTGGATAGGACACCAGGCCTGGAGTCCGAAAGACCAGAGCTTAAATCTGGCCTTCGACATTTAATAGCTGTGTGCTACTGGTGACGTCACTTACTCTCTGTTTAACTCAGTTTCCTCATCTACAAAATGAAGTTAATAACAGCACCTGCCTCTCAGAGTTGTTGTGAATGTCAAATGAGATAATATTTGTAAACCACCTAACACGTAATAGGTACTTGAGAATTTCTAGCTATCATCATTATTATTCAATGATGCCCTGAATAATAATATCCACTGAGACATAATAAAGAGAGATCTGTTTTTAACCATCATGGAGAAGTTTAGCATGTTGCAATTGAAGAAGAATTCCCTAGGGGTGGTTGAGGCCTCCATATGCTTCTGTATACAGATGACAATGTGATGAGTACATCAATCCCAAGAGTATTGCAGACTCACCTTAGTGAAATCCATAATCAATGAAGAGAGTTCAACCTAACTATACACACAAACAAGTAAATTTTTTAAAAGTGGACAAAGAATGCTTATTGCCCATAGTGTGATATTCACATTGATAGACAATTTGTAGAGTTAGGCCATTGTTATTTATATCTGTCTATCTTGTATGCACACTCTGGTTAGACAGAGATCTGGGCCCAAAATTGAATTGGAGGAGAAGAGAAGGTTGGATTGCCTTTAGGAGATTGTTTAGTGCAGGCTCCATTTTTTAAGTGCAAATATTTGTCTGGTAATAGTGTATGGCAATAAGCTATAGAATTCCACAGGCTCTGAAGAATGAAAGTTACATTATCACCTAAAGGGTGATGAAGAGGGATGAGCTATTTCACACTCCCAAGGAAGAACTTCAAAAGAGAGTGCTACCAGAGAGACAGATTTGGCTACAGAGTAAGAGGTCATGAAGAGATAGTGATAGTGTAGTAAGAAAGCTTTTGCCTCCTCCTATTATTCTCTCTGTTCTCTGCAAATAGCAATGGCTGAACTGGCTAGAGAAGGCTGAAGGGACAGTGATATTTTTCCAGCTTCTCTCTAACAAGACATCATGGTCTGGTCTTATTCAGATCTCCCCGCAATGGGAAAATGATCAAAATTCAGGTAGAATTTCCACAATGACTCATTGACTGAATCAGAATTCTATTGGTTATCTTACATAACTACAGATACTATCTTCTGCATGTATCTGAAAGGGAAACTACCCAAAAAAGGGTGGAGGGGTTCTACTTCCCTCCAAAGAAGATTTTTTGTTTTCTAGAATTCACTGGGGCTTTATAGGGGGAACCCATAAAATGAGAAATGAATCTTAAGCTATAAATCTATGATAAGTGCCAATTAGAAATATATATACACATATATCCACACATGTGTGCCTACAGACACACATGCACATGTGTATATATGTATAAGTGTTTGCATACATGTATATTTACATATATACATATACTTACATGTACACATACATATATAAAATCTCCCTACTAGTGATAGGTATAGAGATTGATTTTGATTATTGAGTCTAGTGTCCTGATTTTTCTTGAAATGGTTCTTAAGATAAGGTGGGAAGTAGTTTGGCATTCAGTAGAAAAATACCCAAAAGTAAGCTTATTGAAGATTATAGAATCTTCCCCTATAGAAATAGGAGATAATTTTAATTGTGGCCCTCTTCCCTGAAGATAGGAGTTCTATTTCAATTACAAAGAGGCAGTAACGTAGAAAGGACCCTGGTCCTGAACATGGGTTCATATCCAAATTTTCTCCTTACTACCTATGTGCCCTTGGACAAGTCACTTAACCTTTTTAGTCCTCAGTTTCTTTATCTTTAAAATGAGGGAGTTGGGCTAGATGACTTCTGACTTCCCTTCCAATTCTAGAGTTAAACTATTTTTGGGACAGGAGATAATCGTGATGTTCTATGATAAGAGGTTACCCAAACTGTATGCTCTTGACCTACAATGAAATCTGGTCAGGTTAATGGTTAAGTAGGGCTTCCTTCCATGCACATGCAAAGAGCTTGCCAAACCAAATATATTTTTTTAAATTTTCTTATCCCCAAACTAAGCACTCTACTATGACTACACAGAGATTATAAGCATGCTCAGTAGCATCATGTTTGGAAGGCAACACAATATAAAATTTTGCTGTTTCAATTGCAAAGATGTTAATGAGTAAGCAGAGGAAGTTTCAGTGACACAGCACATCAGTACTTGAGCCAGCAACAGAATCAAGGTCTCTTGACCTCTCACATCCTCCCCTGTTTCAATCCACCAAGTCACCTTCCTTGCCTGGAGTTTGTATTCTGGCCAGAAGCACAGGAAGAAGTGGACTTGAAATCAAAGGGTACAAGCAATCTGTAATTACCCCAGCAAGTCACCGAGCTCCAGAGGAAATGGCTGGCTTTTCAGACAGAGCCCTCAGAAGATGAAAAGAAGCCTGACTCAAGCTCCTGTCTATATGCCTCTTTTAATGATTCCCAATGACCAGAAACCTTGGAATGAAGCCTAAAATCTTGCTTTGCGGATTTACAGATGATTTTATGGGGATTTCATGCAGGGAGCAGAGATTGTGTATCAAGCTGTTATCAGCTACTGCTGCAGTCCAAAAGTGACTCCCCTGAAGTCATCTGCATACATACCATGTATTCACCTTGCACCCTCAATAAGATCTCTCCATGGCAAAAAATGAAAATATGTCAAGAAATAGGTACCATATTACTACCCCTGAAAATGTCCCCTCCTGGTACAATGTGCCACATGACAGCACTATCTTCACTGGAGTACATTGTTTTAAATCTGGGTCTTGCTCTTGTGTCTTCTACTATTAGGAAGCTATTCAACAGTTGCCCCTATAGGATGTCCTGATAACATCAGCTAAGAGACCACTGAGCAAATGCTTCATCCTCTCCTGCCTCCCTCACACATATGCACACTGGCACACACACAACCCCAGAGATGGAAAGTTAACAAGCAGGCCTTCCTTTGCTCTCTCATCAATGTTAAAATGGAAGTGCAAGGAGAACAATAGGAAAGACCCACTTCTTGGCAGCTAAATGAATGCATGACAGGAGCAGACAACATAAATCTGTCATTGATGGAGTCAGGAGAAATAGAGTTATGTTCAGTTTCTAACATGTGCAAAGCCTGGTGTATTTGCCCTCCTACCTGCTATCTGACGCTCTCATCATAAGGCTATGTTAGTAGTCAATTCTCAATTGCTCAGGGTAAAAAGAGATTGGCTTTTAAAAGATACTCCTGCAATGCAGTTCAAGTTCCCATCTTGTCAACCCTTAGCCCCATTTAGAAGGTGCCTAATTTGTGCATGACACTGTGTTAGAGAAGCTGACAATAGGTTTATTTGAAACTGGAGAGAGTGATGATGCATCGTGCAGAGTCTAAGAGATAGTAGAATGTAAGCTCCTTGAAGGAAGGAATTGTTTCCCTTTTATCTTTGGCTCCCCAGTGCCTTTTACAGTGACTGAAACATTATTAGCCTTGCATAAACACTTGGTTTTGTTTGTTTGTGTGTGTGTGTGTTTGGGTTTTTTTTGTTGTTTTTTTTCGGGGCAATGAGGGTTAGGTGAGTTGCCCAGGGTCACACAGCTAGTAAGTGTCAAGTGTCTGAGGCTGGATTTGAACTCAGGTCCTCCTGAATCCAGGGCCGGTGCTCTATCCATTGCACCACCTAGCTGCCCCCCCCACCCCGCCACGCATAAACACTTGTTGACTTGAGATGAATGGAGCCAGGTAGAGGAAAGCAAGAAGAGGTTTTTGAATAATTCACAAAGTAGACAATCTATCCTGGAATATTTGAGGGTTGATCATCACATTCCTTTAAATGAGAGATCTAGCTGTTCTGTCCCCTGAACAGAAATGGACTTAGAGCAGCTCAGGCATGACTCGTTGGCTAACCCTTTGATGTTTTTCCCCCTCCTCGTGTCCTATCACATGACAGTTAGGAATGTCATCAAGTGTAACATTTAACCTCATAACTAGGCTATAATTCTAAAATTGAAGAATTCAATCCTGTTAAGAATTCATCCCTGAAACAAATGTAAATAGGACAGAATGTCCAAAGTGTGGGCTCAGTATTCTCCTCTTTAATGAAGCTGAATCAAACACTACCGGGAGCAGTGTTTTGCTCTGAGTCAGTGTCCCAGTGGGCAGGCTATTAGATGAATCCCATTGTATCTCAGATATTGTCCTCTTGCTTTTTATTTTTTCTTAGGTTGACTGAGGACAAGAGGTGGTTGGAAATAATAAATATCTACTTTGGCTGGTGTGTTCAGGAATGTCATGGGAAGGGATACGTAGAGAATAAGTGGATGGTCAAGCATAGTACTATTACCTCTCTATATCCAGTGTATGCTTTTTCAGCTCTATGGGATTGGAAATGCCATGCTCACCTGGACTGAGGATGATCAGAGTGAAAAAAAAAATGCCTCAAGACCCCAATTCACATGAGACTGATTTGTAAAAGAAAACTAATTTAATAATTTAGAAGAATAATTATAACTAAGAAATCAACTAATCTTTAGGTAGCTTGTTGTAATAAGAAAATTGTATATAAAGCATTTAATATATTGCATTTGTTATATATGAGAAAGAGAGAGAGAGAGAGAGAGAGAGAGAGAGAGATTGAGTTAGAACTAGAAGAAGACCTTAGAGTACATCTAGTCCACCCACTTTATTTGTATGTGAGCAGTCCTAAAACCTGAAAACATTAAGTAACTTGTTCCAGGTCACACAGATAGCAGGTAGCAAAGCCAGAATCCACAACTCAGTTCAATTGCTATCTTCTACATGAGGTCTTTCCTGTTCTCTCTAGTTGCTAAGTGTCTTCGCTTCCCCCATCTCATAAATGACTTTGCATTTACTTTGAATACATTTTGTTTATATTTTTATATTATTACTTATTGTTTCATAAAAAAATCTAACCTGCTGAAAAGCAAACTGTCTTTTTTTTTTTTTTTGGTGGTGGTGGTGGTAGTGATATTCTCAGTACCTAGCACAATGTTTTACATGTATTAAGCACTTAAAAAAATCCTCATTTATTGAATCCAGGTTCTCTGACTCTAAGCTCATTGCTTGGGATACATCATTTAGCCTTCTTGCTGCTCCTCACACTGTATACTCCATTCTTCCACTCTGCATAGGCTGTGCCTCTCTGCCTGGAATTCTCTTTCTCCTCATCTCTACATTCTCACTAACCAGGTTTCTCTCAAATCTTAATTAAAGCCCTTTTGTTCAAGAAGCTTCACCCAATTCCCTTTACTAATGTTGTCCCTTTGAGATTATCTCCAATTTTATCAAGGTCAAGTGAAATAATATTTGTAAGCATTTAGTGCAATGCCTAGCACATAGTAGGTGCTTAACAAATGTTTAGTCCTCTCTCCTATTCCTTGTTTATAAATATGCTAGCTACTTATTTGAATATGGTCTTTTATATTAAACCCTGAATTCCAAGAGAGCTGAAATTGTTGTTTGCCTTTCTTTGTATTCCAGCTCTTAGTACAGTGCCTGGCTTATAGTAGTACTTAATAAATGCTTAGTGACTGATATAGTTGGTTAAATTTTAAAATTCCAATAACAAACAACAAATTATGCAAGTGACCAGGAGAAAAACCTTCAAGTATAAAGGAAGAGAATTTGAATAATATGAAATATTCTATACCCTCCAGAAACACAAGAAGGTATAGAATAATATTTCCCAAAAAGAATAAAAACATAAGATCACACATCCAGCAAACATGAGCTTAATCATCAATGAAAAAAGATCAATGTTTAATAAAAAGAAGCATTTGAAGTATTTGGGAGGGGAAAGAGGGGGAAAGAGGGGGAAAGGAGAGATGTGAGCAGCTAGCTTATTCTACTTGCAAACACCCAAAACATAAATACAAGAAAAGTAAATACAACTACCAAGGAAAGAATGATGTAATAATGTATCCTGTCTTTAAAGAATATTGAGAGAGAGAGAGAGAGATCTATTGGGTTAAAGCAATAACAACAGAATTTTTTAAATACATACAAGGTAATAAAGATGAAAGGGAGAAACTAGTTGGCACAGTGGAGAGAACAATGGACTGGGAATCAGGAAAATCTGAGTTTAAATTTGGCCTCAGACACTTACTAGCTATGAGACACCGGACAAGTCACTTAACCCTGTTTGACTCATTTTCTAATCTGTAAAATGAGCTAGGAATTAGCAAACCACTCCAGTATCTTTGCTGAGGAAACCCCTGAAATTATGCCCACAGAGTTACTAAACTGTCTATTCACCCAACAATACAACTACCAGGTCAATTTCTCAAGATGACTAGGGGAAAAGGAAAAGAACCTATATGTTCTAAAATATTTATAGCAGCTCTCTTTGTGGTGGCAAAGAACTGGAAATTTCAGGAATGCCAGTCAATTGAAGAATGGCTGAAGAAGTTGTGGTATATGATTATGATGGAATACTACTGTGCTATAAAAAATGATGAGTTCAGTGATCTTAGAAAAATATATAGATTTACACAAAATAATGAAGAGTGAAATGAGCAGAACCAAGAGAGTGCTGTATACAGTAACAACAATTTTGTTTTAAGAATAACATTGGGGGGTGGAGCCAAGATGGCGGAGGAGAGGCTGTGACTCCCACAAGCTCCAGATAAACCCATCCAATCACTCCCAAATAATGTGGTAAAAAATCAAAACTCAGAACAGCCTAATGCACATAAGAACAGAGTGAGACTATTTCTCCACAAAAGAGGGCAATTCTGATCACCTACTGATCAGGCTGAACAGCTCAGCGCGCGGTCCGGACCCAGCCAGGGACAGTGCTTCCAGCACATGTCAGAATCTTCAGCACCAGTAGCTTCTGAGGCTCTGATCATGGACTGGTGAGGGGGTTCGGCGGTAGGCCGGTGTGAAGTGGAGGCAGTATCTATTGGAGTTGGGCAAAGTGCCCTGGGTCTGAACCAGTGGGTTGAATGGAGTGGTGGTGGCCCAGTGCGGGAGGGGAAAAGCACGCCAAGCTTCCAACCATAGAGAATAAGAGTTCAATCAGATTTCTGTTTCCAGGTCAAAGAGAAAACGGCTGTGATTACTCACAAGCCAGGCAGGCTGAGAAGAAGCCCAATCACCCGCTGGGCCACACTGTAGCACTAACAGTGTTTCCTGGAAGCAGCGCTACACTTTAAGAAGGAGTAAAAAGCCAAGAAATAGTAAACCAGGATGAGTAGGCAGAGAAAGCAGAAAACCATCGAAAACTTCTATGGGGGAAAGGTAGACCACAATACATCCTCAGAAGAAGAAGATAATAACAGGGTCAAAGCTCCAACATTCAAAGTTTCCAAGAAAAATATGAACTGGTCTCAGGCCATGGAAGCTCTCAAAAGGGACTTTGAAGAGAAAGTAGGAGAGATAGAATGAGATATAGAGAAAGGGAGGAAGGAATGGAAAGAGAAAATAGAGCAATGCAGGAGAGTCATGAGAAAAAAGTCAACAGTTTGAAAAGCCAAATGGAAAAGGAAATTAAAAAACTGTCTGCTAAAAATAATGACTAAGAATTAGGATTGAACAAATGGAAGCTAGTGACCTTAAGAGAAAACCAAGACACAGTAAAGCAAATCCAGTTGAATGAAAAATAGAGGACAATGTGAAATATCTCCTTGGAAAAACAGCTGACCTGGAAAATAAATCTAGGAGAGATCATTTGAAAATCATTGGACTGCCTGAAAAACCATGACCAAAACAAGAGCTTAGAGACACCATCATCCAAGAGATTGTGAGGGGAAAATTGCCCTGATATTCTAGAAGCAGAAGCTAAATAGAAATTGAAAGAATACACTGATCACCTCCTGAAAAAGATCCCAAAAGGAAAACCTCCAGGAATATTATAGCCAAATTCCAGAACTCCCAGGTCAAGGAGAAAATATTGCAAGCAGCTAGAAAAAGGAATTTAAATACTGTGGAGCTCCAATAAGGATAAAGCAAGATCTAGCAGCTTCTTTACATTAAAGGAACCGGAGGGCATGGAATATGATATAATAGAGGGCAAAGGAACTGGGACTACAGCCAAAAATCATGTACCCAGCAAAACTAAGTATCATCTTTCAGAGGCAAACATCAAATTTCAATGAGAAAGAAGACTTTCAGGCATTTGTTATGAAAAGACCTGAACTGAATAGAAAATTTGACTTTCAAATACAAGACCCTGGAGAAGCATAAAAAGATAAACAGGAAAAAGACTTCATGAGGAATATTAAAAGATCAGACTCTTTATATTCCTACATGGGAAGATAATACTTTGAACTCAAGAACAGTAAGGAATTAACAGAGGACACAGGTCTGAACTGAATACGAAGGGATGATATCTGTAAAGCATTTATGTTTTGTTCTTTGTGGGGTGTCTTATGTCTGGGGCCGGATTTGGGCTTGGGGCCTCCTAGGTCCAGGGCTGGTGCATTGTCCACTGTACCACCTAACTAACCCATAATTACATCTTTAAAATAGGGTTGAGGTGTAGGAGAAATAGACTGGGGGAGGGGAAAGGGGAGAGATGGTCTGGGGAGAGGTTGTTCACATGAAGGAAACAAGAAAAAAGCTTATGGAGGGGAGGGGAAGAGGGGAAAGGAATTGGGGAGTGAGTGAACCTTAATATCATCAGAATTGACTCAAAGAAGGACTAACATACATACTCAAGTGGGTATAGTAATATATTTTTGCCCTGAGGGAGGGGAGGGAGATAAGAATGGGGGGGGAGGAGGGAAGGGCAGATTGGGGGAGAGAGCAGTAAAAAGCAAAATACTTTTGAGGAAGGTAAAGATATTCTACATAACTGCACAAGTATGACATATTGAATTGCTTGATTTCATAGGGAGGGTTAAGGAGAGAGGGAGGAAGAAAATTTGGATCACAGAATTAGCTCAAAGACCTTAAACTCATCAGAGTTGGCTCATGGAGGGAATAACATTCACACCCAGTTGGGAGGAGTAATCTATTTAACCCTACAGGAAAGTATGAGGGGAAGAGGATAAGGAAGAAAGGGTGAAAAAAAAGGGAGTGCAGAGTAGGGGAGGGGACAGTCAGAAGTAAAACACTTTTGAGGAGGAATAGTTTAAAAGAAGATAGAAAATAGAGTAAATATCATGGGAAGGGAATAGGATGGAGGGAAATAATCATGATGATTGAATATAATGGCAAAATGTATGGTACCTACTTTGCTGGGATAATATGAAGAAAATTCTTTGTCAAGTTTAAGGTACTTTATTTAGGTTATGATGAACAGGATACTATCAGAAAAACCTGGAAAGACCTACATGAACTGAAGCAGAGTGAAATGTACTATATACAAATTAACAGCAATAGCGTAAGATGATATGCTGGGAAGCATGTGGTTATTTTCAGCAAGGCAGTGATCCAATATAACCCTGAAGGACTTATGAAAATGGCAACCCATCTATAGAGAAGGAAGTGATAGTATCTGAAAATAGATGGAAACACATTTTTTTTTCTTTTCTTTTTTGTTTTTTTGGTGAGGCAGTTGGGGGTGAGTGGCTTGCCCAGGGTCACACAGCTGGTGGGTGTCTGAGGCCAGATTTGAGCTCGGGTGCTCCTGGTTCCAGGGCTGGTGCTCTGTCCACTGTACCACCTAGCTGCCCCATGAAACACATTTAAAATTTTTTTTTCCTCTTTGACAATTCCTCAATCTGAAGTTTTTTGGGGTTTTTTGACTGGTTTCTCTCACAGCCTAGCTAATGTAGGAATGTTTTCCATGACTATGTATAACTTATTTTGAAATGCTTGAGTTCTAGTGGGTGGGGGGTGGGAATGGAGGAGGAAGAGAAGTTGGAACACAAATTTTTTTAAAAATTGATGTTAAAATTTGTTTTTCCATATATTTTGGAAAATAAAATTCTATTCAATTAAAAAAAAAGAATAACATTGAGTGACCAAGTAATTTTGACTATTATAATTTTGACTATATACCCGAATTAACTACAAAGGACATATGAAGGAAGATGCTATCTGCATACAGAGAAAGAACTGATGAATAGAAGCATGTATAGAATGGTTTTACATATATACATATTTGTGTCTAATGTAGCTATCTCTAGGGTGGCGGAAAGAGAAGAAAAAAGGACAGAAAGAAAAACAGAATGTTATGTGATAACTATATATATTTAAAAGAAATAGCAAGTATTAAATAGCAAGTTCAAAATAAAAATTTTTTAAACTAAAGCAGAAAACCCCAAATGGGGTGACAAAGAGTTGGACACAACTAAAATGATTGAACAACAATAACAATAAAGATGAAATGAGAGCTCAATACAATAAAAGAAATAAGGGGAGAAATAGGCCTGAAATGTTGTGGACTAAACCCACAAGCCTCTTGTCGCAGGTCAAATGATATATTTTGTGGAACTAAAATGCAGAATGGGAGGGTGCATAAAAGTCAGTAATTCAGTAAATATTTATTAAACATCTATTTTGTTCTGGGCATTATGTTAAGCACTGGGGAGAGAGGAGATACAAAATAGAAGGTTCTCTAATCAAGGAAATAATCCATGAAGGAAATATAATTCCTATAGTCTCACAGTAAGAAGAGCTGCAGGAAAATGGATGAGGTGGTGAAGAGAGTAATTGAAATATGGCTGGGGGAAGGGGGAAGAGAAAATCTCAATAAAATGGAGAAGGGAGTTTCCCCAAAGAGTACTCCCCAGGCAAAAGAGTTATATATTATATAAATATATATAGGGGTCTCACAACAGGTTTAATTTGCAGGGAATTGGTGTACAAGTAGATCACAAGGAGGTATTATACTTCCATGTACAATATCCAGCCTCAGGGGAAGGGTAATCAGAGCTCAAAGAGACAACTGAAATCCAGAAGGGTGGAAGGGCATGGAGCCAAAGTGGAGATTTCATGGCACATTTTTAAGAAAATGATCTAGGGAAGGGTGGAGTTAAAATTGAACCACATGGTTTGGGACACAAGCCAATTTCCACCATGGTGCAATGCTTCTATCCTCATTATCTGACACTTCTAAGTGTGAAGCAGAAAAGAAATAGAGGGGTGGGGAGGCAAGATCTACAAAGGTGATAATGCAGAAATTGGTTAGAAGGAAGAAAACAAACTTAATGTTTCAGAAGTTTTAATTCCATAAAGAATACAAAGAGGCATCAATAAGTACACAGATCATAAACCAAAGAACAAAGTTCAAAATAGAAAGGGGAAGAGAATTTTTGAAGCAAACAAGGTAAAGAAATCCTTCTTAGAAAAAGGGATAGGCAGAGCACATAGAGTCTAGAAAAGTAGGAAGGGGCCAAGTTATAAAGGGCATATAAGAGAGATAGTAGGAAAATAAAAATCAGTACTCAACTGATTGCATATGGTGGTTGACAGAAAGGACTTGAGGATGGTGACATCAGCATTTTGAGCCTGGGTGATTTGTACTCTTGACAGTATAGGGGAATGAGAAAGAGGGGGTGGGGTGGGGCAGGTTGGTGGGAAAGATAATGAGTTCAGTTTTAGAAATGCTGAGTTTAAGATGTCTACAGGACATCCAGGTCAAGATGTCTAAAAATTGTTTGGATTGCAGAGAAGTTAAGTCTAAAGTTGATCTGGCAGTCATTTGATTAGACATGATAATTAAAAAGGAAAAAGAAACAGAAAAAGGGGTAGAAAAAAGGGAGAAAAAAACAAAGAATTGGAGGGGAAGAGAAAAAAAGAATATTGAATTCATAATTTAACTGGAGGAGCAGGGGGTGATATAAATTAAATACCTAAATAAAAAGAAGAAAGAAAAGAGAACAGTAAGTTAAGTAAAATTCAAAACTTGGTTAATGCTTGAAAAAAGGGAAAAGTTGAGGGTTGAGGGTGAAGGGAAGAGACTTTCTGGAAGTATAGTTACTGTAAGCAAATAAATCATAACAGAATTATATCTTTAAAAAATAAGGGGGAGGGGCAGCTAGGTGGTTCAGTGGACAAAGCACCAGCCCTGGATTCAGGAGTACCTGAGTTCAAATCCAGCCTCAAACACTTGACACTTACTAGATGTGTGACCCTGGGCAAGTCACTTAACCCCCATTGCCCCGCAAAAAAAAAAAGTAAGGGGGGGAAATATGTAATTCAAGGGTGGAATCTAATATTAGAACCACTTTAATAACTTTAAATGCGAGTGTATTAAACAATCTGATAAAAATGAAAGAGACTGAAAAGTTAGATTAAGGAAAAAACTCACAATCTTTTGATTACAAGAAACATCTGAAAATCAAAGACATATATAGAACCAAGATGAGAGGCAGACGATTTACTATTCATCAGGAAAACCCTAAAAAGTAATAGTTACAATCATGCTATCAGACAAAGCAAAAATTCAGAATATGAACAAATATATGTAAAGAAATTACATTAGGCCAAATGAAAACATAGGCACGAAACTGATATCAATTTATACATTCCAAATTGCATAGCAACTAAATACATAAAGGAAATAAAATAGCTGAATTGCAAGAAGACATAAATATTAATTCATTAATAGTAGGAGACTTTAATGTTCATCTCTCTGAGCTGGACAAATTTAACAGAAAGAATTAAGAAGGGCAAAATAAAAGATTGAATAAATTGTTGGGGAAATTAGTATTAACTGATTTATGGTACTTTTTTGGTTTGTTTTTGTTTTTGTTTTTTGTTGGGTTTTTTTTGTGGGGGTGGGGCAATGGGGGTTAAATGACTTGCCCAGGGTCACACAGCTAGTAAGTGTCAAGTGTCATAGGCCAGATTCGAATTCAGGTCCTCCTGACTCCAGGGCAGGTGCTGTATCCACTGTGCCACCTAGCTGCCCCTGATTTATGGTACTTTTTGATAGATATATTTAAAAAATAAATCTTAATTAGGGCAGCTAGGTGGTGCAGTGGATAAAGCAAAAGCTCTGAATTCAGGAGCACCAGAGTTCAAAAGCAGCCTCAGACACTTGATATTTACTAGCTGTATGACCCTGAGCAAGTCACTTAATCCGCATTGCCCTGCAAAAAACAAAAACAAAAAACAACTACAAAAAACAACCAAGCAAAAAGAAATGTTAGAAATATAAATGTTTATATGTATATATGTGTACACACATAGAACTATATACATATATAATATAGGTCTAAAATTCTAATAACATAAGAGAAAAATTAAGGAAATATACAAAAGTCAAAATTAAATAAAATTCCTATTTACTAATGACATAATGGTTTACTCAGAAAATCTTGGGGATCAGCAAAGAAACTAGTTGAGACTATCAACAGTTTTAGCACAATTTCAAGCTCCTAAGTAAATTCATTAAAACCAATAGCATTTCTATACAATAGCAACAAAACCTAAGAGGCAAAAATTGAAAGAAAAATTCCATTCAAAATGACTGCAAAATGAATAAAAATATTTGTAACTCAGTTTACTAAAGCATACACAACGTTTACATAGATTCAATTGCAAAATGTTCCATAAAGAGATAAAGACCAAATAATACAGCTGTAGGAATAACCAATGCTAATGCCTGGACCATGCCAATATAATAAGACTATAGATGCTAGTATCAATATTCCCAAAGTAAACTCATAGTTTTAATGCTATAACAAACCAACTAACCAATGAGTTGCTTTTCAGAGCTGAAAAAGTAAGGTTACAAAATTCATTTGGATTAATAAAAGTCCTAGAATATCAAGGGGAAAAATGGGGGGAAAAGATAGGACTGAACAGGGAATGGTATATAAAGACCTCACAGTATAATATGAAACAGTAATCTTTAAAACAATCTGGTATTGGTGTAAAAATAGAAAGGTAGATTGATATCATAGCCTACAAGTGGGAGAATCAGCCTGAAATGTAATGAACCAGTATTCAAAGAACTTGAAAACACAAGGTACTAAGGAACAAACTTCCTATTTGATAAGAATTCTGGGAAAATTGGAAAGGATCCTTTCTGACATTAGGCTTAGACCAAGATCTTACACTGTGTTCTGCAATAAATTCAAAATAGATATACAACCTAAGTATTAATGATCATACTCAAGCAATTAGGAGAGAATAGGATCTTATCTTCCATCACTATGGGTAGGTAATGAATTATTAACCAAAAGATAGATGCAAATACAAATGACAAATTAGATAATTTTGATTGCATGAAATTAAAAAGACTTTGCACAAACATAATTAAAACATAACAAAGTGGTTGGATGAGTAAAAAAATATTTTATATTTTAAGTGGCTAAAATTAGCCTTGGGCACCCTGAATGGGCTGCCCCTCTCCCAGAGCTACTGCTCTCCCCAAAACCACCCCAGGCACATAAGCCTCATGCACCCATGCCCTGCTCAGTGGGGATGTGCACAAAGGGCCTCAGGCATGCACCAGCTCCTTGACCCAGCCCCTGGCTCTGGCCCACAATGGAGTCTCTATGCCCCAAGCTGGCCTTGGGCCTGGCTCTGGGGGCGCCAACTAATTAGCATGGTGTATGTGAGCAGCCCGGCCTGAGGTTTCTGAGACAAAGAAGGGTTATATAACCTGGAGGACTAATAGTGAAAACAGCTGATGGAAAAAGGGGGTGACTGACAGTGAGAGGAAGGAATGAGAAAGGAGATGCAGGAGACACTACAGAGAATGGGGGGTACAAATGGAGAAGGATGATGCGACTCAGGGGTGTATGCGCAGTTGGCTTTGGCAGTGACCAGTCAAACCCACCAGGCAAGAGACATGGGAGGAGATTTCATCAGAGGCAGGAGAGAAAGTTAAAAACGCAGTCAGGTCGTATTATCCTACTTCTTTGGCTATTCTATTTCTAAATTGGTTCTCATAAATAAACCCTTGTGTTGTTTAATTGTTTTGTTTCTGGTTGTTTTTTGTTTGTTTGTTTGTTTTGTTTTGTTTTGTTTTTATGAGGCAACTGGGGTTAGTGACTTGCCCAGGGTCAAACAGCTAGTGTCAAGGGTCTGAGGCCAGACTTGAACTCAGGTCCTGCTGAGTCCAGGGCTAGTGCTCTATCCACTGTGCCACTTAGCTGCCCCCTTTTGTTGTTTAATTGAAAGAGGTTTTTAAATCTTTTTTTCTTATCAGGCTGGGAGAGGCAGTGAGGGAGGGCGAGCCTCCCAATTGGGCTCTTCCCATATTAAATTAAAAGCTTACAGATGGGCTCAGTGGGGAAGACAGGAGTTTACAGATGAGAAGACAGTTATAATTTTTCAGATTAGTAGCAGTTATAACTTCTTTTAGATTGGTGACCGTGGCAGGACTTACCAGCCAGTTATAATTTTTTAGATAGCTATAGTTATAATTTACAGATTAGGAGGCAGAAAATAATATATTTTTTTACAGTATCAAGTTTTCTCATATAAATGTTTGGCATCCAAGATATATAGACAAGTAACAGACATACACATGCTTACATACACATACAAGCAAATAAACATATGTATTAATATATGCATATGTATATATGGATATGGATATGTCTGTACATATAGTATATTATGCTATGCACACATTATAACGCAAAAACAATTGAACATGAATGGTATAAGGTTACAAAGAACAAAACTGGCTCCAAGAGGTTTCAGAAGACACTCTCCAACTTCTTTACAGAAGTGGCGGGTGAAGGATTACAATGGATGGGGGAATGTTCTACACAATCCCAAATTGTTTTTTATTGTTTTGCATTTTGCTAACTCCCCCCGCCTTTCCCCTTTATTTGAAAAAATATTATAAGGAATGACTCTTGGGGTAGGGGAAATAATATTAGCGACATAGAAAAAAGAAGATCAATAAAACCTATTTTTGAAAGACAAACTATGTATAGTTTTAGCAACAAACAGATATGCTCTGCTCTAATAATACCAGTTAGTATAACAATTTGATTCTCCTGAGGGATTGAGTTGTTTTGGATACCTGAGGAGCAAAGGTTTTAAGACTGAAGGGTTAAGGATGGCTGTGTGCTATATAGCTTGCTCCACAAACTACCAGAAAATAAAGGAGACTCATGATACAGGTACACTGGGTTTTATTAACTTTTAAGTGCACAAGGAGAACCCATAAAGACATATTTGGGAATGATATTATGCTTTAGTTTATGTTTTGTAAATTCAGGCATGTTTTAAAGACCAAAAGGTTTTTTTGTTTTGTTTTTCGAAATTTGGAATGAAAACATTTCAAAAATTTATTACATATTTTCTTGCCCATGTAAAGGCTATGATGATTAAAATGTAACTTTCTTTTAATGATTTAGGGTCAATATTATGGATGTAATTGATTTTCCAGTAAATAATGTAATGATACCTTCAGAGACTATTGGAATTCTTATGGATTTTTGTGTAATTATGGTTATATTTTATGGGTTTCCTACTTCACTGTTAGGTTGTCAGCTCTCACCTCTCATTTCTTATAGATGAGCTTGGCTCTTGCATTCCCTCTCCCAACATCTAACTTTGTTCTTCTTTATCTGTTGTGAATTTATAACCAGATAATTGCACATTATTAAAATGTGTTTAAATTAAAAGGAGTTAGGCTCTGATTCGTGCCTTGAGAGGCTTTCCTATTAATTAGCATTTATGACATTAATTTTGTGCCATTTAGTTTCTATTCTAGTTCTCCAATGATTATTTGAACAACCTTGGGCAAGTCACTGAATTTCTCTGGGCCCTTTCCCTTGTAAAATGAGTGGATGCATTTAAATGGTATCTAATGTCTAAGTTCTCTTGAAGCTGAAAATCTGTGATACTATGATCTATTTTGCCTTCACAGAAGTCATTTCCTTAATTATGTCTTGAGTTTCAGCTGTTTCCAAAAGGACAAATCTGTTAGGGAGCTAATTCTGAATAGGTAAGGTGTTAAATGCTTAAAAAGAAAACACACACACACACTCACACACCCACACACACACACACAACCACATCTGAATTTACAAAATGTAGAGTAAGTGGTAATTTCATTCCCAAATGTATCTTTATGGGTTCTCCTTGTACACTTGAAACCTAGTGCACCTCTATTACATATCCACATTGTTTTCTGACAGTTTATGGGATAAACTACAGGACATAAGCTAAAAATTGTGTATTGTTAGAAATCATTTAAAAACAGAATCTATGGAAATGTCCTCTTTGTATTTCTAAGGACTAATACAATTCCCTGGTGTCACAGCCACTTCATGATGTTTGCTAAATTAAATTGACATGACAAGTTTTACTTATAAATACATTTGCCTGTCCTCCAAGTACCAGCCATTGGTCTGGCCTGGGTGGAATTGGAATACTACCAAGTAGCAAGGAACGGACAATATAGTAAGTATATTTCTGTAGCAGTATCATAGATGATTAAGCAAAGACTAGGAGACAGGAAGGTCCATATGGATTCAAAAAATAGCACTGATCTGTCTGGGAACTGCTAAAAGATGGATTTTTGGATTGGAACCTAGCCGTGGAAGGACCTGTCTGACTTGAGTTCAGGAAAAAGTTGTCAAGAGTCCCTCAGTGAATTTAGAAAAACGTGTATCTCTCAGATTCCAATCATAAAAACCAGGAACGTTTCAAATTCAAATCAAGCAACACATAAGAAGTTGAACTTCAACCTTGTCCCAGATAGGTGTTAGTAAAACAGAATTCTGTGGTTCCAACACCAATACTCTATCTATCTATCTATCTATCTATCTATCTATCTATCTATCTATCCATCTATCTATCTATCTGTCTGTCTGTCTATCTATCATCTATCAATCTATCCATCCATCGATCCATCCATTTATTTCTTGCCTTGACTGTTTATTTATTTATTTGCTCAGTCATTCAATTATTTACTTATTATATTTGGAAGCAAGTGAGGGTAAGTGACTTGCCCAGAATCACACTGCTAGTAATTGTCTGAGGCTGGATTTCAACTCTTGACTCCAGGGCTGACTCTATCCACTGTGTCACTTAGCTGCCCACCAACACTAATACTTTAAAAATACTTTCTGAAAAGGCAACTGAGGCTTTTTTGTAATGAAAAGGATGTATAGTGAAAAAGAGGTACTGCTGAGGACTTGCCTCAAAATAATTGTGAAAAAAAAAAAAAAGTAATTTCCACCTTATTTCCACCTCATTCACTTCCATTGAAAAAAAGTGAGAGAAGCTCCATTATCTATTCGTTTTGAAGGACATGAGATTTTTCTCTAACTGATATTTCAATCAGTATTTGCATGGTATGCCCAATGGACAAAGCTGTTTGATACAGGGAACATTTGGATGAAAGAATAGTCTACCATTTCACCTGCTTGTAGAAGATCAGAGGAAAAAAGTATTAGAGGTTACTGATGAGTTGTTTACCATTTTTCAGAGACTGATAAAGTGTGTACTTGCCAGGATACAACACAATAAATCAAGTACAATAGTATTCCATTGTATTCATATACCACAACTTGTCCCAGCCATTCCCCAATTGATGGGCAACCCCCCTCAACTTCCAATTCCTTGCCAACCACATAAAAAGCAGCTATAAATATTTTTGTACATGGTGGGTCCCTTTCCCCCTTCATGATTCTCTTTGGGAAAAGACCCAAAAGTAGTATTGCCTGGGTCAAAGGGTATTGCACAGCTTTATCGCCCTTTGGGCATAATTCCAAATTGCTCTCCAGAATGGTTGGATCAGTTCACAGCTCCCACCAATCAATGGATTAGTGTGCCGATTTTCCCACAGCTTCTCCAACATTTATTATTTTCCTTTTTTGTCATTTTAGCCAATCTGATAGGTGGTCAGGTGTACCTCAGAGTTGTTTTTTATGTGCATCTCTCTAATCATTAGAGATTTAGAGCATTTTTTTCATATGGGAATAGTAGCTTTGGTTTCTTCATCAGGAAACTGCCTGTTCATATCCTTTGACCATTTCTCAATGGGGAATGACTTGGGTTATTATAAATTTGATTTAGTTCCTATATATTTTAGAGATGAGGCCTTTATCAGAAGTACTGGCCTCAAAAATTGTTTCCCAGCTTTCTGCCTCCCTTCTAATTTTGGATGCAATTGCTTCTGTGTTGTACAAAATTTTTTAATTTAATATAATCAAAATCATCCATTTTGCATTTTATAATATACTCTTATCTCTTGTTTGGTCAAAAAACTGTTTTCCTTTCCAAAGATCTGATAGGTACACTATTCCTTTCTCTCCTAATTTACCTATGGTATCACCTCTTATGTCTAAGTTGTGTATCCAATATTTGACCTTATTTTAGTATAAGTGTAAGATGTTGTCTATGCCTAATTTCTGCCATACTATCTTCCAGTTTTCTCCAGCAGTTTTTGTCAAATACTGAGTTCCTATCCCAGAAGCTGGAGTCTTTGGGTTTATCAAACACTACATTACTAGTGTTTTACTACTTTTTACTACTGCATTTCCCTGAGCCTAGCCTATTCCATTTATCTACCACTCTATTGTTTTATCCAGTACCAGATAGTTTTGATGACTGCCGCTTTGTAGTAGAGCTCCAGGTTTGTTACTGCTAACCTACCTTCCTGTGAATTTTTTTTTCATTATTTCCCTGGATATTTTGATTTTTTGTTTTTCCAGATGAATTTTGTTATTATTCTTTCTAGCTATATAAAATAATCTTTAGGTAGTCTGATTGGTATGGCACTGAATAAGTAAATTAATTTAGGCAGTATTGTCATTTTTACTATATTAGCTCTGCCTATCCATGAGTAATCGATATCTTTCCAATTATTTAGATCTGATTTGATTTGTGTGAAGAGTGTTTGGTAGTTGTGTTCGTAGAGTTCCTGGTTTGTCTTGGCAAGTAGACTCCCAAGTATTTTATATCATCTACTGTTACTTTAAATGGAATTTCTCTTTCTATCTCTTGCTGCTGGACTTTGTTGGTCATGTATAGAAATGCTGATGATTTATGTGGATTTATTTTATATCCTGCTACTTTGCTAAAGTTGTTATTGTTTCAAGCAATTTTTGAGTTGATTCTCGAGGATTCTTAAGTATACCATCATATCATCTGCAAAGAATGATAGTTTTGTTTCCCTCCTTGCCTATTCTAATTCCTTTAATTTTTTCTTCTCTGATTGCTAAAGCGAACATTTCTAGTACAATATTAAATAATAGGGGTGATAATGGACATCCCTGTTTCACCCCTGATCTTATTGGGAAGGCCTCTAATTTATCTCCATTGCATATAATACTTGCTGATGGCTTTAGGTAGATACTGTTTATTATTTTAAGGAAAAGCTCCCCCTATTCCTAAACTCTCCATGTGTTTTATTAGGAATGGGTGTTGTATTTTGTCAAAAGCTGTCTCTGCATCTATTGAGATAATCATATGATTTTGGTTGGTTTTCTTATTGATGTGGTTGATTATGTTAATAGTTTTCCTAATGTTGAACCAGCCCTGCATTCCTGGTATAATCCCACCTGGTCATAGTGTATTATCCTGGTGATCACTTGCTGTAATCTCCTTTCTAATATCTTATTTAAGATTTTAGCATCAATATTCATTAGGGAAATTGGTCTATAATTTTCTTTCTCTGTTTTGGCTTTACCTGGTTTTGGGTATCACCACCATATTTGTGTTATAAAACGAGATTTGGTAGAACTCCTTCTTCACCTATTTTTCCAAATAATTTGTATAATATTGGAATTAATTGTTCTTTAAAATGTTTGGTAAAATTCACCTGGTAACCCATCTGGCCCTGGGGATTTTTTCTCTAGGGAGTTCATTAATGGCTTGTTCATTTCTTGTTCTAATATGGGTTTATTAAGGATTTTATTTCTTCTTCAGTTAACCTGGGCAATTTGTATTTTTGTAAATATTCATCCATTTCATTTAGATTTGTCAAATTTATTGGCATACAGTTGGCAAAAATAATTCCTAATTACTGATTTAATTTCCACTTCATTGGTGGTAAATCCCCTTTTTCGTTTTTGATACTGGTAATTTGGTTTTCTTCTTTCTTTTTTTTAATCAAATTAACCAATATTTTATCTATTTTATTGGTTTTTTCATAAAACCAGCTCTTAGTTTTATTGATTAATTCTATAGTTTTTTGCTTTCAATCTTATTAATTTCTCCTTTAATTTTTCAGTATGTCTAATTTAGTGTCTAATTGGGGATTTCTAATTGTTCTTTTTCTAGCTTTTTTAAGTTGCATGCCCAATTCATTATCTCTTCTTTCTCTTCTTGTTTATTCATGTAAGCATTTAGAGCTATAAATTTTTCCCCTAAGCACTGCTTTGGTTGCATCCCATTGATTTTGGTATGTTGTCTCATTATTGTCATTTTCTTGGATATAGTATTGATTGTTTCTATGATTTCTGTTTGGGCCCATTCATTCTTTAGAATGAATTATTTAGTTTCCAATTGATTTTAATTATACTTTTCCCTGGCTCTTTCTTACATGTAATTTTTAATTGCATCATGATCTGAGAAGGATGCATTTACTATTTCTGCCTTCTCTACATTTAACTATGATGTTTTTGTGCCCTAATACATGGTCAATTTTTTGAAAATGTGCCATGTACTGCTGAGAAAAAGGTATATTCCTTTCTATCCCCATTCAATTTCTCCAGACATCTATCATGTCCTAACTTTTCTAGTAATCTATTCACCTCTTTCACTTCTTCTTATTTATTTTTTGGCTAGATTTATCTAATTCTGAGAGGGGGGAGATTCAGATCCCCCCCACTAGTATAGTATTACTGTCTAATTCCTCTTGTAACTCATTGTAACTTCTCCTTTAAGAACTTGGATGCTATCCACTTGGCGCATACATATTTAAGATTGATATTGCTTCATTATCTATAGTACCCTTTAAGGCAAGATGTAATTTCCTTCCTTATCTCTTTTAATGAGATCTATTTTTGCCTGCATTTGTCTGAGATAAGGACTGCTACCCTCTGCTTTTTTTTACTTTAGCTGAAGCATAATATATTCTCCAGAGCCTTTTACCTTTACTCTGTGTGTATCTCTCGCTGCTTCAAAGGTGTTTCTTGTAAACAGCATATTGTAGGGATTCTGGTTTTTAATCTACTCTGCAATTCGCTTCCGTTTTATAGCAAGAGTTCATCCCATTCACATTCACAGTTATTATTACTGACTGTATATTCCCTCCCATTCTATTTACCCCCTTTGTACGTTCCCTCCCTTCTTTCACCCTATTCCTCCTCGCCGACGTTTTACTTCTTACCCCTGCCCTCCCTTTTATCACCCCCCTCTCTTTTCTTTACCCTTTTCTCCCTTGCTTTTGTCCTCCCTTCTATCAGTCCCCCCTTTCCCTTCCCCTTTTGCTTCCCTAAAGAATGAGTTAAGTTTCTTTATCCCAATGAACATATATGTTATTCCCTCTTTGAATCAAATCTAATGAGAATAGGGTTGAAACAATGTTCACCCCTCCTTTCTTTCCCTCTATTGTAATAGGTTTTTTTTCACCTCTTCATATGATATAATTCATCCCCTTCCACCTCCCCTTTCCTTTCCTCCCCATACACTCCCTTTTTAACCCCTTAAAATTTTTTTTGTATCATCACATCAAAGACAATTTAGAAATTATTTATACCCTCTGTGTAAAGTCCTTCTCTCTGCCCAAATACATGTACAGTTCTTAAGAGTTATGAATATTATCTTCCCATGTAGGGATATAAACAGTTTAACCTAATAGGGTAACTTTTTTTTTTCTCCCCCTCTGTTTACCTTTTTAAACTTCTCTTGAGTCTTGTATGTTGAGATCAAATTTTCTATTCAGTTCTGGTCTTTTCACCAAGAAAGATTGAAAGTCCCTAATGATCATTAATGTCCATCTTTTCCCCTGAAAGAAAATGCACATTTTGGCTGGGTAATAGATTCTTGGCTGTTCAATCCAGCTCCTTTGCCTTCCCGGAATATCATATTCCAAGCCTTGCGTCCTTTAATGTCGAAGCTGGCCTGGTCCTGAGCAATCCTGACTGTGGCTCCATGAAATTTAAATTGCTTCTTTCTGGCTGCTTGGAGTATTTTCTCCTTCACCTGATAATTCTGGAATTTGGCTACAATATTCCTTGGAGTTTTCCTTTTGGGGTCTCTTTCAGGAGGTGATCGGTGGATTCTTTCAATGATGATTTTATCCTCTGATTCTATGATTCAGGGCAGTTCTCCTTAATAATTTCCTGGAATATGGTGTCTAGACTCTTTTTCTGATCATGGGCTTTCAGGCAGTACAATGATTTTCAAATTGTCTCTCCTCGATCTGTTTTCTGATCAGTTGTCTTTCCAATGAGGTATTTCACATTTTCTTCTATTTTTTCATTCTTTGATTTTGCTTGACTGATTCCTGGTGTCTCATGGATTCCTCCTATCTTCCAACTATCCAATTTTAATTTTTAGAGCATTGCTTTCTTCAGTAAGATTATGCACCTTTTTTTTCCATTTGGCCAAGTGAATTTTTAAGGCACTGTTTTCTTCAATGAGATTATGCACCCTTTTTTTCCATTTGGCCAGATGAATTTTTTAAGGCAATTGTTTTCTTCAATGAGATTGTGCACCTTTTTTTCCATTTGGCCATCTGAAATTTTTTAAGGCATTGTTTTCTTCCAGTGAATTTGCACTTTTTTTTCCATTTGGCCAGTCAATCTTTGTGCTTCCTTTTCCAAGTTGCTTATTCTTTTTTCATAGTTTTCTTGTTTTGCTTTCATTTCTCTCCCCCATTTTTTCTTCTACCTCTCTCAATTGATTTTTAAAATTCCTTTTTGAGCTCCTCCAGAAGGCTTTTTATTCCTGAGACCAATTTGCCTTCCTTGTGAGGCTTCAAGATGTAAGCCAATTTGAGGCTATTGTCCTCATCTGAGTTTGGTTGGCTTCTTCCCTATTGATACAGAAGCTCTCATGGAGAGGGCTCTTTTTTTGTCTTCTTACTCATTATTGCATCTAATTTATTTATTTTTTAATTTGAGGTCTGCTCTCGGGGCACCAGAGTTCCTGTTTTGGGCTTCTTGTGCAGGGGTATAGGTGCTGTGTGACCAGCTTTTTACTCTGAGGCCTTTATGGTGTGTGGAGATCACCCACCCTGGCACTTCTGTGTGGGTGCGCTGGCCAGCCAGGTACCCCGCTCCTGTTGTCCGTCTCCCGCCTGGCCCGTTAGGCGGCCCTCCCGACAGGTGCAGTTAGGTTTTTCCACTGTCCTTCTTGGCCACCAGATTTTTGAACCAGGTTCCAGGGGCCCTCAGGTGTTTGGCTGTGGCCCGCAGCTCCTGTTGACTGGCCCTGACCCCCTCGGCGCTGGGTTGCTGCCCCTGTGCTGGGCCTCCCTTTTGCCCGAGTTCAGACCGACCTTTTCCTGAAGGTCTTCTAGATTATCTCTGGTTGGAGGACTGTGTCCTCTGTCGCTTTGCAGGTTCTGTAGTTTCAGAGTCTGTCCAGAGGCTTGATTTAATGTTCTTTTTGAGGGAACAGAAGGAGAGCTCAGGCAGTTTGCTGCTTCCTCTCCGCCATCTTGGCTCCGCCCCATTTACAATAGTTTAAAGGAGTTTTCTAAACTCAAGTCCAATAGTTTCCTCCCGATCCTGGAGCTTGTGAGTTGAGTTGGGCACCAGGAGAGAAATAGTCAAAAGCAAAAACTTCATTTTAGCCTGGGGAGTTCTACAAGCTCTTGCTGGTTGCTCTGTTGTTGTTCAGCCATTTCAGTCATATCTAACTCTCTGTGAGCCCCATTGGGGTTTTGTTTTGCTTTTTTGGCAAAGATACAAAAGTGGGTTTGAGGCAAATGGTGACTTCCCAGGGTCACACAACTAGTAAGTGTCAGAGGGCCAGGATTTTAACTCAGGAAGATGCACCGCCTAGTTGTCCCCTTTGCTGAAATTGTCCCCTTGAGTTTATGTTCTGTAAATCCAGGTTTTATTTATAGTGGTGCAGACCTAAAGGATTCCTCAATTCTAAGTGTTTCAAGGGTTCCATAATTTTAAAAATAATAATAATCCTGAATTTACAACGATAATTATTTTTAAAGTTACATTTATAAAGAGGGGCTCTTTATTTTGTTTACTGGTACATAAAACATTTGATTTACAAAATAAAATAACATAAACCCCAACATCCAAAAGCCCCAACAACTTAATGTACATGTTTTGCAAACAAACCATTAATTTTCTAGCAGTCAGTTCCCATGATGGCATGAAATGAAACATGAGCCTTAATGCACACCAATAGAGACATAAACAGACATAAACAAAAGGGTGTTATTAATCACTGAAGCCCTCAGACAGGTCAAGTCTGCCATTAATACCATCGCTCTATCCTTTCTTCTCTACCACAGGGTCCTGAGAAAATAAAACTCCAATCTTGCTTCTGCTGGGGATTGTATTTAGAATCACCCTCAGTCTACAACCATGTTGAACCTGCATCAATATGTCTTGTATCACTGCCAGAATACTATAGACCTTCCGTACACCTAAGAAACCATGTGTTGGATATAGAGGCATGAAATGACTGATAGATATAAGACATGACCTATTGCACTCCCTGTTCACCAAAACCATGTAAAAAATTAAAAAATACAAATACAACACAACAACACTCCATAAATGCTAAGGGGTCCATACATAAGTACCCTACCTAGGGATGAAAGCTTCAGATACTAGATCTCTTGCTTCCAAGATAGTAAGATACTGGTTGTCCTAAGAACCAAGCTATTCTCCTTATGGTCAGATAACTTCTGATTATGTCTTCTTCCAGCATCTTCACAGAATAACAAAATTTCAAGAAATGGAAGTGATCTCAGAAACCATCTAACCAACATGATACCTAATAAAGTGTTCCTTCTCCTGAATTCTAAACAGGTCACCACCATTCTTTGACTTGAAGACTTTCAGTGAAGAGAATATTCTTCATCACATGGTTAGACATTTTACTTTGGGATTGCTTAGCCGGAGAATACTAGTAAATATTAAAAAAAAACAAGCTCTCTCTCTCCATACATATATATGTATGTGTATATGTATGCATGCACATATATACTATATATATATATATACATGAATGTGTGTATATATGTATGTATATATATGAGCAGCTAGGTGATACAGTGTATAGAGCTCTGGTCCTGGAGTCAGGAGGACCTGAGTTCAAATACAGCCTAAAATGCTTACTGGCTGTGGACTCTGGGCAAGTCACTTAACCCCTGTATGCCTCAGTTTCCTCATCTGCTAATTATCTGAAGAAGGAAATGCAAACTAGTTTAGTATCTTTGCCAAGAATACCCCTAATTGGGTCACAAAAAGTTGGACATGACTGAAACAACTGAATAAGAAAATATGTATGTATGTGCTCATGAGATACTTCTAAAGTTTAATCTGTATTACCATTTTTCCCTTATCACTTTCTTATGTCTAGCTATAAAAAACAATAAATCAACCCTGATTTACATTTGACAATTTTTTTTCTTTTTTCTTTTATTTGTGATATATAATTAAATTTACACATATATCAAACAGAGATATAAAATATGCATACACACATATATGACATATATAATGTATAGTTTCTACATTATTTACTTTTAGATATGTCTATATATATTCTAATGCATATAACTTAGTATTTTAAATCCTTCCTCTTCCTTTTTTAATAAACAGTTTTCTTTTTTTGTACAGGCAAACAACTATTTTATAAATATGTATACATGTCAATTTATATAAATAACATATGAAAAATTTGTTTTAAAATAAAATTACTATATAAATAAGACTTAAATAACTCATATGGCAACAACATATATTTAAGGTGTGTTTAGATACATATATATGTCCTGTATCCTTTCCAGCAAACCCCTCCCAACCTTCTTTTTTTTTATATGATGGTAAAGGGATATTACTGTGCTGCAAGAAATGACAAACAGAATGACTTCCAAAAAGCTTGGAAAGACATGTATGAAATGATGTATTGGGAAGTGAGCAGAACCAAGAGAACACTATACACAGAGACAGCAATATCGTCGATGAGAACTGTGAATTACTTGACTTTTCTCAACGATACAATAATTTAAGACAATCCCAAAGAATATAAGAATGTCAATGAAACATACATCCGCCTCCAAAGAAAAGACTGATATTGATGGAACAGACTGAAACATGCTATTTTTCACATTCTTTCATTAAGTTACAAACAAGGCAATGTTTTACATGATCATATACATATACATATACATACATACATATATATACATACATATATATATATATATATATATAGTTTGCTGCCTTAGGAAGGGGGGAAGGGGGAAGGGGAGGCAGAGGAGGTATAGAGATTGGAACAGAAAAATAGAAATAAAAAATGTTTAACCTGCCAATTTTTTGAAATTTTAACAATCATCTTGCATTTGAATTAGTTCCAGAACACCCCTGGCTATAATTATTAGGATTTTTTTCCTCCATCATCTAAATATGTTTCTTTGCATCTTCTACCAATTGCTTCTAATTCGGCCTTCTGGTCAGAAGGTTGGTATTCCATCTTCTGAGTGACAGTTCTTCAAATGCTTGATGATTGTCTTGTCTTCTCTCCACCCCACCTCCCAATCAGGTTTTCTCTTCTCCATGGCAAACATCCATAGTTCTTGTAAGTCAGAGATTCCTAGCCTTTTCTCTGTCATGGACTTCTGGCAGCTTAGTGAAGTCTATGTACCTCTCTCAGAATAATTTTCCTAAGAAACTGAAGGGAATGCTAATTTTCAAGTAGAACTTAATGAAAATACAAATGTAATTTTTGCTATCTAGCTATGCACCTAGGATCCATAGACTTTCTGCTTTAGTCCATTCTCATATGGCATTGCAACTTAATCTTTGTTCTCAGGTACAGCATGTATTGACAATATAAAGAAATAGATGCTCTGAGACCACCTCCAAAAATCACACACAAAGTAATTTTGGAAAAGTAACTTTGCAGCTCTACACCTCAGTTTCTCATCTCTAACATAAGAGAGTTGGACTAGACTGTTTCAATGGGCCCTTCCAGTTCTAACATTCCTATGGGTCTAAGGTCCTGACATAGCTAACAACCTCCCCCATAACCTAGCTACCCTGCCCATCCAAGTAGACTGTTCCAGAAGAGATACTCTAAAAATTCAACAATCTTGTTAAAATCACTGACTGAAATGATCCAACTATGCTAGAGTCTGTTTGGCCATGTGTAGACACACCCTAAATTAGAGTTTTTAAAATCTGATGGTACTACTCCAACATAAAGTGACTAATCCTTCTATTCTGATTAAGAGCATTTTTCATAAATTATGAAATAGCGGACAGCTAGGTGGCACAGGGCAGCTAGGTAGCACACTGGATAAAGCACTGGCCTTGGATTCAGAAGAACCTGAGTTCAAATCCAGCCTCAGCCACTTAACACTAGCTATGTCACCCTGGGAAAGTCACTTAACCCTCACTGCCCTACAAAAAAAATAATAATTATGAGATAGCTTTTCTCACAATACCAAAGACAATCCTGATCTGATATTTGAGTCAACTGATAATTGTCATACTACTTATGAAATTATGGAAAGAAGTCACAAATCACCATAATCCCATTTCAATTCAGTTCAATTCCATTTAATAAATTAGAATTTAATAAAATGTATTAAATAAATAAAGATAAATTTATTAGATTTTCTCTTCCATGCAAGGTATTATGATAGGGACAAGGGATAGATACAAAGATGAAAAAACAGCATTAGGTGTTTATAAATTTATTAGAGAAGAAAAGAGATTCATAAGTAAGGATATAAGGTAAACTAGCAAGGGCAAAAGAAAGATATATACAAAAGGCCCTATGATAGTTCAAGAACTAATAGAGTAGGACTTTTCCGTTTTTAATCTTTGTGTCCCCATACTTAGCACAGTGCCTAGCACACAATAGGCACTTAAGAAATATTTTGTTGATTGATGGATAGATTGAAGGCTTTGTGTAGAGCTTTCATTCTTCTAAATATTTATGAAACATCTTCCCCCAATGTCAGCAATGTCACAGGATCATAAATTATATTGATGTACGGTTAGAACTTTCCTCATTTTATAGATGAGGAAACTAGGCTCAGCAAGGATAAATGACTGGTCCAAGTTCACACAGCTAGTAGTGGTCTTAGGTGGGATTCACACCCATGTCTTCCTGACTCTACTACATCATCTATTACTGCATTGTCTACTGCATAAATCTCCTACCTCTCTTGGGAATGCATTTTCCTCAGTTTATTCTCATTTTAGAGAAGACAGACATAGGATTAGAGAAGCTAAGAGAATGACCAAGGTTCCATACATGTCAGTGGCAAAGTCACTCAGCTATTTATGACTCTAGGAGATTACTTCCTTCAGGGCTTGCGGGAATCATTACGGTCATACTAGCAGTGCATCTGCAGAAGTGAGCAAGGTTTTCTAGATGCCAGTTTAGTCCTGGAGGTTCCAGTAAGGGGCCAAAGGTATTCAGTAACCAGGGGACATAGGAATGCATTTGCCTAGATCCCAATTTATAATCCACAAGCAAGATTAATAACCAGGAATTAGTCTAGTAACTATTGTTTATGATAGAAAGTTGAAATACTTTGTGTCCAAGCTCCTTGGGATATAACCTTGGTTTTTCTGGACAAATTCCCATTCAATACCCTTGGATCTTATAAACCACGGATGAAATTTACTACATAATAGCAGTAGAAGCATGTCAGAAATAATTATGATAGCTAATATTTCTATGGGACTTGAGATTTAGAAAGAACTTTACAAATATGATTACATGTTATCCTCACGAACTCTGGAAGGGTAGGTTTTGTTATCCCCATTTTTCAGATGAGGAAACTGAGGCAGGCAGAGGTAAGTGATTTTCCAAAGTCACATGACTAGTGTCTGAGGCCAAATTTGGACCTTGGGTCTTCTGGATACAGGTCTGGAACTCAATCCGACTGTGTTAGATGGCCCAGTGAGAGCAGATCAGCATGTACAGCAGTATCAGGACCAGTGTCATCTGAAGGATTGTGTTATTCTCTGAGTACAACCACCCAATGGCAAGATCAGATGAGGAAAAGTTTAAAAGTCCATCAAGCCTCCAAACATGATCACTGTGAATATTCAGAAGAGAAGATAGCCCGTGATTCCTCCTGAGCTGGGCATCCTGAAATTTCAAAACAAATGGTGAAATAAGTTAAAGTTCTTTGAAATAGGAAATTTTCACTTTAAGCTAATAAAATCCATATAAATCACAAATTAATCCATATGAGGAAAGAGCAGCCAGTTCTTAGGGATTATACAAATGCTTTATAAATTATCATGGTGGAAACCTATTCTTTTTTTTTTTTTGTATCACAGTTACTGTTTGAGCTCACCTAATGCTTTCCTAAAAAGGGAAACGAAACCATTCATACGGTGCCCATGGCGTCTTCTGTTTGCTTCATGGCTTAGCAACAATCTTGTTCTATAGAATGAGGTTTGAAGTAAATCTTCTAACATTGTTCCATAGAACAAGACTGGTGTTAATCAATAAAGTATTTATGGCATCATAGAATGCTTCTGGTTTTGTAGGAAAGGTCAGCATTATTGTTTCTTATGGGAAAGAAGGAAGTGACATGACAAAAGAAAAAGTAGATAATTTGGTGACAAAGTCAGAGATTCTTTGTAATGCCCATGATCCCATTGCCTCCTGACTCCTCTTGCTTGGAGTTCCTTATCTCTCCTCTCTCTCTCTCTCTCTCTTCCTCTCTCTCTCTCTCTCTCTCTCTCTCTCTCTCGTCTCTCTCGTCTCTGTCTCTGTCTCTCATCTTCAAAAATCTCTTTCTACTAGTCTACTAGTCCTATGCATCTTGCCTGCAAACATACCTAGGTCTTTCCCCAACTTTAAAAAGCTTTACTCAATGATCCTACCATACCACCCCCTATACCATAAAGAAAGTATTTTCTTAGGAGCAGCTAGATTGTGCAGTGCATAAATCATCAGCCCTGGATTCAGGAGGACCTGAGTTCAAATCCAGCCTCAAACACTTAACATGAGCTGTGTGACCCTGGGCAAGTCACTTAACTCTCATTGCCCCAGGGGGAAAAAAAAAGTATTGTCTTATATTTCCTCCCTTGCACTGCCAATCTCCTAAATTCCATTTACTCTCATTGACTATATTTCTGTTTTTTTTTTTTTTTAGTGAGGCAATTGGGGTTAAGCGACTTACCCAGGTCACACAGGCTAGTAAGTGTTAAGTTCCTGAGGCCGGATTTGAACTCAGGTCCTCCTGAATCCAGGGCCGGTGCTCTATCCACTGCACCACTTAGCTGCCCCTGATTATATTTTTTAATCATCAACCCCTTTCAAGCAGATTTATGATTCAATACACTTCAGAAATTGTTCTACTCAAGTTATCTGATCTCTTAAAAGTCAGCATTTTTACTGCTAAATCTTATAGCTTTTTTGAAAAATCAAGTTTCATCTTTTATCCTTTTTTGGCCTTTCTCAGCTTTGATACTCTTGACCTCCCTCTTTCCCTAAATACTCTTCTTAACTTAGTCTCAATTATAATATTTCTTTGATTCACCTCCTAATTATATGCTACTCTTTTTCAGTGTCCCTTAATAAATGCTTGCTCCCTTCCTTTCTCACTGGTGTCTTACAGAGTAAGAACTTAATAAAAGTTTACTGAATTTGGCTTCTAAAGTCTCAGAAAAGCTTGTGACTTGGAAAAAATTAAGCTTCCTTTGTGTCCCTAGTACTAATTACAGCGCCTGACACATAGTATTTCAAATGTTTGTTGACCGCTGATTGACTGATAGAATCAAATCTATTGTAGTTCTTGTAGTCCTTGACTCCACTTACTCCCTCAATTCCTTTGTCCCCCATCATTCATTTGCCATGATGAATACAAGTCCCATAGATGGAATACTTAGAGCTTTAGAACAGAGCTATAACTAGGAAATGTTACAGCACCATAACCTATGCCAAGGGCAAGCAGCCCAAAAGATGTCCTGATTTGGGAGTGAGACAGAGACTCCATGACATTGATAGAGACCTGGAGAAACAGTGGGAAGGCCTTTCCCAGGATGAACCTTGCTATCTTCTTCACTCTCTTTTATTGGTGACCTTTTCAGCTCCTGGTGGGGAGGTGGGGGTGGGTTCAATTACAATTGCCTACATATCCAAGCCTAGTGTCTCTTCTGGTTTTCTGGCTTGCTCCCTGTCAATTGCCTATTGGACATCTCAGACTTGAGGTTCCATGGATATCTCAAATTCAACATGGTGAACGGAAGAAGTTATCTCCCCCTTCCCCAAATCCATGCTCTTACAAAGCACTCAGTTTTGATCAAGAGAAGAAAGGTGATTCGTCCAATGACCCCAGTGGTCACAATACAGGTATCAGGATTGACTTCTCATTTTCACTCACCCCACATTTCCATCAGGTGCTCTGTCCCCAAAACTACTTTGCATTCATTATGTATACAGTCTATATAAGTATATATGTTGTGTTGTCTCCTTTTGGAGAAAATTTCTTTGTGGAAGAGACTGTGTCATAAAAGCGACAAAATGTCTTTAGTCCCTGTGCGAAGCATGTACTCATAGTAAATGATTAATAAATGCTTTTCCATTGTTTGCTGAGAATTGTTTCATCAAACTTGGCACTCCAGGGGCAGCTAGGTGGGCACAGTGGATAAAGCACTGGGCCTTGATTCAGGAGACCTAATTCAAATCCAGCCTCAGACACTGACAATTAACTAGCTGTATGATCCTAGGAAAGTCACTTTAACCCTCATTGCCCGGCAAAAACAAAAACATGGCACTCCAGAAACGAAGATTACTGGGAGAAGGGATGTAGGGAAGTGTTAATACTTATAGGAAATGGATACTTTTTGGGGAGAGGAATGAAAAGGGGGCTTGAAGCTAAACTCTTTTAATTAATTTTGACCTCTGAAAGTAACACTGAAGAACAATAGATCTTGAAGGGTATTTAGGGAGATCATCTAATCCAATTCCTTTGTTTTACAGAGAAAAACAAAAAAAAAACAAAGTCCTGAGTCCATGAAGAAAGAGAAGTACCAAGGTCAGAGTAAGTCCTCATTCATTCAGCTTTTATAAAATCGAGCTTTAGATGATATGGAGTCAAATAGAGCCAAATCTCTAGAGCTGGAGAAAACCTTAGAGACCACCTTTTCTAAAGTCCTTATTTTATGGACAAGTAAACTGAGGCCTAGAGTTAGTATAGAGCAAGAACTAGGACCTCAGTTCCCAAGTAGGCTCTGATTCAGCCAGGTTATTGAAATTTGGCTTTCTGAGATATGGTCAAGGCTTACTCAGAGTCAATAACCCTTCTCTGAGACCTAGACCCTAGTCTCATGTCTCAGGACAAACAGTCTAAGTAGGAAGAGCACTTTAGTCCTTCCCCAGAGCATTCTGGTCCCACACTCACCAAGCACAAGGAAAGAGCCCAGCAGCTTTCTCGGTAGAAAGTAGGGCTTTGAGCTGCCCCAGCCCATGGTGACATCCAAACTTCTCACTCGACCCTCTCACCTTAATCGCTTCACTTAATTGTGCAGATCTTGGTGGTTGCTAAAGAACTGAGATCAATTCCCTAGTGTCGGGAAGCCCCCCCATTAGATTAGATGCCAGCCTTGGGCAGGTCCTACTCATTCATGTCTCTCCCGACGTCAGGAGCCATAGGCCTCTCAGCTCGCACATCAGAGGACTGCTCCCCACTTTCTGCGCTCTCTATCAGGTTTAATGGGTTCTCTCTGGTAGCAGCAACCATTGCCATCTAATTCTTCATAAGAATAATAGTCCTAGGGGACGCTAGGTGGCACAGTGGATACAGTACTGGCCCTGGATTCTGGAGGACCTGAGTTCAAATCCAGCCTCAGACACTTGACACTTACTAGCTGTGTGACCCTGGGCAAGTCACTTAACCCCCATTGCCCCACAAAAAAAAAAGAATAGATTGTCCTGCCACTAACATCTTAGATTTTTCTACCTTAGTAGAAAGCTCTGCTTGCCCCACCCTGGTTGTGGTGGTGGTCAGGGGGGATGAGGGTATGTAGAAGTAAAGGGTTCTCTTTAATCACACTGATTTTTTTGGGAAGCATATAAAAATTCATGCCATGTCCATTAGTAGAACAGATCCTATAACTTAATAATGCTTTAAAAAATAGCAATATGTAAAGAATTCAATGTGGTCCTTGATTTTCCCTTTAATTCTATCTACTCCCAATCTAGTGAGGGGAGGAGCAATAAAAAAGTAAAAATTATACCAGTATTAAAAAGTGGATGCCCAGTCTCTTAACCAGTATAAAACAAGTCCAAGAACACCAACATGCCTTTGATGCTATAAAAATTAAATAAAAAATCATTTTTAAAAAAGAATGTAGGGGCAGCTAGGTGGCACAGTTGATAAAGCACTGGCCTTAGATTCAGGAGGACCTGAGTTCAAATCCAGCCTCAGATACTTGATACTAACTAGCCTGTGTGACCCTGGGCAAGTCACTTAACCCCTCATTGCCCGCAAAAAAAAAAAGAATATAGTGTGCCAAAGGAGGACATTTCAGGCTTTTTTGAGAGACATCTTGACAGTCATAGCAAAGCATAAAGGTATAAGGAGGATATCTTCGATGGGATTGATGCTGGGTAGAAAAATCAAACAGTTTACCACCTTTATTGAACCCACTCACTCCTGATCATGGAAACTTTTCCAAGAAACCAATGCTGATTATCTTTAGGGCTAGTTGGTAGGGGGGTAGATTTCATTTAGTCCCACATATTTAGATAATGAAACCAGACATTTGTATAGAGTTTTGCCATTTACAAAATGCTTTCCAAAAAAATGGTTTCAATCATTCCTCACAATAACCCTATGAAATAAACTTGAAGCAAAGAAGACCTAGATTCCATTCCCATGCCATTTGTGATTGTTGTTGGTCCTTCATTCTCAGAGAGGACCAATGACATCAGGAAGCTGATGTCTTGACTTGCAAATGAATTGGATTTTTGTGAGGCAGGGCTGTGCAAAGTCATCACCCTCACTCTCTCCTCCAGAGTCTTTGGAGTTCAATGGCAAGACATCACTCAGGACAACTGGTGATAGCCCCAGATGCAGTGTGATATCTTGGTCCTTTTAAGCTAAGGTCTTTCCCAGGTCTCAATTAGTCTGAGGCAATGCCCATTCAGTAATTAAAGGTTAGGTAATAAATGAAGCAAAAAGTCTAATCTGCGCTCACAAAAGAATCAGTCTGGGAAGGGAAAGACCCTCAAAGTTTTTGGCCAAAACAGAAACAGGTGCTATTTACACTATCTCTGAGCCGTTAAAAACCCAAACAATGAACAAGTGAGGTTTGGACTGGGAACTATATTGGGCCAATTCAATGAAAGCCAGAGAATCTCACATCTGACACCTATTTTTGACTATGAGTGAATCATTTAACCTCTCTAGCCTCATGTTCTCAGCTGTAAAATGGAAATAATCCTGACACTTCCCTGATGGAGTTGCTATGAACTTCAAATGCAATTGTGTATTCAAAGTGCTTTCTGAACCTTAAGTTCTATGTAATGTAAATTATTATTAGTTATTCCCATTTTCCAAATGAAGAAGGTTCAGAAGTGTTTAAGTCTAAGGTCACTGCTGGGCCAGGACTAGAGCTCTGATCTTTCCTGACAAGGCTTTCTTTCCATTAGACCAGGCCCTCTCTATCCAGAATATAAAGTTATTATGTTTGGTCTGAAGAAAGCCTGATGATAGTTGTTTGAGATCAGGCACCTCCTATGTGCTAGCAGTTCTCAGCCAGGACAGACTGTAACCATATTACATGCCTAATACTACAAGCATATTTTTCAAATAAGTGAACTTGGCAATGTGGCCAACCTTTCTCATGAGATTTCCAGAACTTCTTGGCATCGGTGGGGCTAGGGATTCCTCTGGGGTTGTGGTTACATGCCCTCCTGACCCAAAATGGGTATTTTAAAGGGAGTGAGCAGAGGGACACAAACAGAAATGTAAAGGAGAACAACAGCCTTTAATAGAGTGAAAACACCCAAGTCTAAGAAGGGCTGCTAAGCACTGAAGCCAGGACAGCTCAGACAAGTGTGGGTAATGGTTGAGGAGTAAAGGACAAAGAACGCTGCTTGGGGAAGAGAGGGAGGATGCAATCAGAAAGATATTCCAAGGCCTGCCTTCAAATACAGCTTTAATTTCAACCTATTAGTCATGCCTTCTCTCTCTCTCTCTCTCTCTCTCTCTCTCTCTCTCTCTCTCTCTCTCTCTCTCTCTCTCTCTCTCTCTCTCCTTTTCTCATTAAGTCCCATCTACAAAGAAATAGACCAACAAGAAAATGCTAGGAAATCTAGCAGAGAAATTCTAAGACATCTTTAGGCCTAACACACTGTCCCACATTATTACCATTCTTTTGTTTTGTTTTGTTTTGTTTTGTTTTTTGTTTTTTGGTGGGGCAATGAGGGTTAAGTGACTTGCCCAGGGTCACACAGCTAGTAAGTGTCAAGTGGCTGAGGCTGGATTTGAACTCAGGTACTCCTGAATCCAGGGCCAGTGCTTTATCCACTGTGCCATCTAGCTGCCCCTCATCTTTTTTTTTTTTTTAATAAGAAACATTTTTATTTAACATTTTAAGTCATTCCCATTCTTAACTGACTCACCTGAGGGAAAAAGCTAAAGCCATGCATTAGTCATATTATATGAACTATCTTACCTGCCTATAGCATTTATTTTAAACTCATTCTAATTTCTTTTAGGTCTTTAGTCAGTGAGGATCAATATTCATGTATCCAGTGCTCAGAGACTCAAAAAACATTTCCTTGCCCACATGGGGAGGGGGGGGGGGCAGGAGACTGCCTCATCTTATATACAGTAGAGGAGGAATGGACAGTTCTGAGAAGGGGGTGTCCGAATTTAACACGCTTTATTTTGTGAAGCATATGATTGTTGGTGGCTAGTTCAGGTTCAAATTGGCCTAAAAGTGCAACCCTTTCAACCACTTGCATCTAACATTGGTCTCCCGACTCTTCCTCTCCGCTCCAGACCCAGGCCTTTTATTAGCATGTGGGGTGTTTGCTTTAAAGTTGAGGAATCTCATGTAATTTAGGCCAGGAATAAGCTTCTTGAGGGCATGGGACTGTTGTTCATTTTTTCTTTTTGCACCCCCCCCCACACACTCACACCGAGCATTGTGTCTGATAACGTCACTGATAAACTGTTACTTGGTTTAGATTGAATTGGAAGAAGCAGCAATACATAGTTAATAGGTGCTGGGTTTAGAGTAAAAAAATACAGTGGGTTCTAGTCCATTCTCTTTCACTTACTACCTAGTAACCCTAAACACCATTGCTTTGATCCAAGCTCTCACAGCCCGGATTTTCATTTTGCTATGGCAAATCCCAGATGAGCATACTAAAAAGCAGAGACCACTTTGCTGACCAAAGGTCTGTGTAGCCAAAGGTATGGTTTTCTAGTAGCAATGTATGGCTGGAGAATTAGACTATAAGGAAAAGCTAAACAATACAGAGTCAACACTTTCAAACTGTGTATTGGAGAAGATTTTTGAGATTCCCTTTGGACAGCAAGAAGATCAAATCATATTTAATAGAAACTAATTCAGATTATTCACTGAATGGTCAAATATTGAAGTTAAAGTGTTATATACTTTGACCACATAATGAGAAGACAGGGCTCAATGGGAAAAGATTCTGATGTTGGGAAAGATTGAAGTTAAAAGGAAATGGGGATGGCAGAGGAAGAGATAGAGTAGATAATCATGAAACAATGAACACTCATGATGAAAAGACCTGAGCTGAATAGAAAAATTTGACTTTCAAATACAAATCCTAGAGAAGCATAAAAAGGTAAACAGGGAAAAGATTTCATAAGGGATATTAAAAGATTAAACTTGTTACATTCCTATATGAGAAGATGATACTTGTAACTCATAAGAACTTTCTGCATTATTAGGGCAGGTGGATGGAGTATATTTAGACAGAGGGCATAGGTGTGAGTTGAATATAAAGGAATGATATCTTTAAAAATTAAAATTAAGGGGTGAGAAAGTAATACACTGAAGAAAGGGAAAGGGGAGAAGTGGAATGGAGTAAAGTATCTGACATAAAAGAAGCAAAAAAAAAAAAAAAAGCTTATGGAGTGGAGGGAAAGATGGGTAGTCCAGGGGATGAGTAAGCCTTACTCTCATCAGAATTGGCTCAACGAGGGAATAACATACACACTCAATTGGGTTGAGTAATCTATTTAACCTTGCAGGAAAGTAGGAGGGGGAGGAGATAAGGGGAGAGGAAAGAAGGGAGGGTATTTGCCAGAGGGGGCAGTCAGAAGCATAACACTTTTGAGGAGGGTGGGGTGAAAGAAGATAGAAACTAGAGTAAATATAATGGGGAATAGGATGGAGGGAAACACAGTTAGCAATAGTAACTGTGAAAAAATTTTGAAGTAGAGGCAAGAGCAATGTAAGATGATGATTATGATGGTGATGATTGATGGATGGATGGACGGATGGATTGAAGATAATTGGATGAAGATGAGGATTGATTGATGATGATGATAAAATGTATGGTACTTTGCTGGGCTATCGTTTAGAAAATTATTTGTCAGATATAAGGTACTATGTAAATGATATCTATTACTGTTGTTGCAATAATCAACCTAATGGGTATATTGTAAGGAAATCTCTCTTTAAACTACTATATAAATGTAGTTTAATATTTTTTTTAAATGATGAACAGAAAAACCTGGAAAGACCTACATGAGCTGATACAAAGTGAAATGTACTGTATACAAATAACAGCAATATTGTAAGATGATCTGCTGTGAAAGGACTTGGTTATTTGCAGCAATTCAGTGATCAAAGACAACTCTAAGGACTTATGAAAAATGCAATCCATCTACAGAGAAAAAACTGATAGTATCTGAATACAGATTGAAGCATAAATTTTTTTGTTAGTTCCTTTGTCTGTTTTCCCTGTTTTCCTTCACAACCAGGCTAATGTGGAAATGTTTTGAATGACTACTCATATATTATTTATTTTGAATTGCTTGAGTTCTTGGTGGGAGTTGAGGTGGGGAGGGAGGAAGGAATAGAATTTGGAACACAAAGTTTTAAAAAAAATGATGTCAAAATACTATGAACATGGGGGCAGCTAGATGGTGCAGTGGATAGAACACCGGCCCTGGAGTCAGGAGTACCTGAGTTCAAATCCGGCCTCAGACACTTGACACTTACTAGCTGTGTGACCCTAGGCAAGTCACTTAACCCCAATTGCCTCCCTAAAAAAAAAAAAAAATACTATGAACATGAACTTAAATAGGCTTCAAGAGATAGTGGAGGATAGAAAAGTCTTGCATGCTTGGTCCATGGGGTTACAAAGAATCAGACATGACTGAACAACTGAATAACAACAACAAACAATAGCCAGTCACCTACAGAGAATTGGTAACATGATTCCATGAGTGAAGTCACTCATTCGGCTACTTTCCATCAAATGCTTTTGCCTCACTTCATTCATGAATATAAGAAAAGCGAAAAGAAGACCTAGAGTCAGGTACAACCTCAGTTCAAATTTCATCCAAAATTTAATACCAAGGTGGCCATGAATATGTCACTACTTTTTGTGTATAAGGATTCTGGAGGGAGTAATGGTATGTTGCTATAGTTGGTTTTTTTTTTAAAGCATCAAAATAAAATAAAACAAAAAATGGAAGTAAACATCCCTTAGCCTCAGTTTCCTCATTTGTAAAATGAGACCAATAGTAGATTACAGTATCTTGTTACAATCAAATGAAGTAGTGGAGTTGTGAACTGATCCAACCATTATGAAGAGCAATTTGGAATGATGCCCAAAAGGCTATAAAATTATGCATATCCTTGACCCGGCAAGTGGTGATGGTATATTTCCCAAGAGATAATAAAAAGGGGAAAAGGCCCCACGTGTACAAAAAAATTTATGACAGCTTTTTTGTGTAGCAAAAATTGGAAATTGAGGGTATAACCATCAATTGGGGAATGGATGTAGAAGTTGTAGTATATGAATGTAATGGAATACTATTGTGCTGTAAGAAATGGTGAGCAAGCAGATTTCACGAAAACCTGGAAAGATTTACATAAACTAATGCTGAGTGAAGTGAACAGACAAGGAGAACATTGTACCACAATAATAACAACATTGTAATGATGATCAACTGTGACAGACTTAGCTCTTCTCATCAATACAATGATCCAAAGCAATTCCAAACGATGATAGAAAATGTTCTCCATATCCAGAATGGATTACTATGGAATCTTAATGCAGATCAAAGCATACTATTTTCACTTTTTTGTTTGTTTCTTTCTTCTTTCTTGTGGTTTCCCCCTTTTGTTCTGATTCTCTTTAACAACATGACTAATGTGGAGATATATTTAATGATTTTGTACATATATAACCTATATAAAATTGCTTGCTGTCTTGGGGGGGAGGGCAGGAGTGAGGGAGAAAAATTTGGAACTCAAAATCGTACAAGAATGATGGGTTAAAACTATTTTACATGTAATTGGAACAAAATAAAATAAAATACTATTAAAAATCAAATGGAATGGTGTGTGTGAAATGCTTTCTAATTTTTTTTTAAAGAGGAATCATGGCATAGGAGATAGAGAGCTTCACTTAAATCAGGGAAATCTAGGTTCAGATCCCACTTCTAACATTCACTAACTAGCTGTGTGATCACAGACACTTAAGGTCAGTTAAATGACTTGTCTCAGTTTCCTCATCTGTAAAATAAAAATTGCTATTTTAGTACAGTTATTACCGTAGTCCCTGCCTCATTATAAGGCTTAAATGGAATAAGGCACAAAAAGCTATTTGACATGACTACACATGTATAACCTCTGTCAAATCGCTGCCTTCTCAATGAGGGGAGAGAGAGAAGGGAAGAATTTGAAACTCAAAATTTGAAAAAAAGAATGTTAAAAGTTGTGTTTACATGTAACTGGGAAAAAGATAATATTAAATTACAAATTAGGGGGAAAGCTATTTGCCAGCTTTATAGGGTGTTATAAATGGTTAGGTATCACCATTTCATTCTTTGTAACCCTCCAAAGGGGTCCATCCATCCATTTTATGGAACTAGTCTGCAGACTCACATTATGGTAGTTCTATGTTCATGTTTGCAAACCAGCTTTGAAATCCTTGGATAAGAAGTTCTATACAAGATCAAAATATTATTCTTATTTATTACTAAGCAACACAAACAAAAATGAGTCCAAAGAGTCAGCATGACAGTGATAAAAACACACTAAGAGCCTCCAAAGTTTAAAAAAGCCTATGGATGTTTAAATCCAGCTGTATTCAGGGTTCATTAAGAGTCTTGAGCTTTTTTTAATGTTTGAGTATTTGGAAAAAAAAAAAAAACAGGAAGTCCCATTTTGGCAAGCATTAAGAAATTCAAGCCCTGAACAGTGGTCAAAACTCTGCAGTCTCCAAAACTAAGCAGGGCTCAAAACCTGGCAAAACATGCTATCTCAGTCCCATTTCAAAGGGGGGAAATGCTCTAAAAGTCTGAACAGAAAAAGTTCCTTGGACATTAAATAGCTCTTTTCAAAACAATGAGGTTTGATGAGCTGAGTGTAAAGGAATCAGAAACACATGGATTAAGGTTCCCTTTAAAACAAACATAGGCTTAAATATATAGAGAAAGGCTATTGGCAAAAATCTGTTTAGGGCTTTACTCAACCCCAAATATTTGCAAAAGGGTTTGCAATTTTCCAAATGCCCCGAAGGGTTTTCAAGGCAGGTTTGATAGAAAAACCATGTCAGGAAATACCATTCACCTGGCAATTTTCTTTTCCAAGTGTCCCTTCCCCTCCCCAAATCATTTCTTCCTCCTCTTCCCTGGACTTTGGTGAGTCTCAGAAAGTTCCTCCTCCCTCCCCTCTGCATCCACCAGCAGCCACACAGCTCCTCATTCCTGAGAACCACGTGTTCTATGCCCACAGTGACCAGAAACATTAACAAGTTTGCAGTCTGGGCATCCTTCTCAAAAAGCTGGCCCCCTGATGCCTCTGCTGCCTTCTTAACCACTCAGGCTAATTGGTTTCATGTGCTATTTTACATAGCTGTACCAAAGAGCTGGTTTTCCTCTGGCAACCTGTGACATTTTCCTGGCTTAACAAAGGCATTCCCAAGAGGTTTCTCTTCTTACATGAAGACAAATTTGGCCAGAGGGACCTGATGGAAAAGTCCTGGAGTCTCCACAACTGCCCTCCCCATTAAATATCCCCACTCATCAGCACCACTCTAGGCATAATAGGGTGAAGTAAGAGTCTCCATCATTTCAACCTTGGTGGTTGGTGTTGTAGAGACAATGGAGAATTAATTGCTGTTCTGTTCACTGAACTCTCAGCCCAATGTCAAATGAAGCCAAAGAACTTGTGTTTGGGGTATTTTGATGATGTTATGCCATAAGGGAGAAATTATTTAGGATGAAGCAAGAAAGACTATAACTTGCCAGAGAAAGAGATCTTTTTTGCTCAGTACTAACTTCCTTCAGACAATGTACTTAGATATTTTCAAGTTATTTCCCCCATTAGAATGAAAGTTCTTTGAGGGCAGAGATTGTTTTTGTGCTTAGCACAGTGCCTAGCATGTAATAAGTTCTTAAAAAACAAACTATTACTTTCAAGGGTACTACCATCCTTCCCATGATTCAGGTTTACAACTTCATTCCCCTACTTGACTCTTCTCTCACTCACCCCAAACATCCAATCAGTTACCAAATCTTGTGATTTCTCTTTCCACATCTCTCACATAGGTCACTCCAACTCACATGGCCTGATCATCCTAGTCCCAAATTACCTCTTGCGTAGAATACTGTAATACCTTTTAAGTGGTCTTCTTGCCTCAAATTTCTCTCTATCCCAATCTATCTTCTGCTCAACTGCCATTTTGCTTTTCCTAAAGTATAGTTTCATGTTCTGCCACTGTCTAATAAACTCCAGTGGCTCCCTTTTGTCTATAGGATCAAATATAAAGTCTTTTGCTTGTCGTTTAAAGCTCTTGAAAAACTCATCCTTTCCAACCTTCTTATATTCTCTTCAGCTCTGTGCACTCTACCACCAAACCATACTTTCCTATTTTCTGGTCTCAAATAATATTCCATTGCCTTTCACTGATTGTTCCCTATGCCTGGAATGTTCTTCCTCCCAACCTTTGACTCTTCAGAGGTAGCTAGGTGATATGGCACATAGGGTATTAAAGCTAAAGTCAGGAAGACCTAAGTTTGACTACTGTTTCAGACACATACTAGCTGTGTAACTCTAGGGCAGGGTTACTAACTTCTGTGCCTCCATTTACTCATCTGTAAAATGGGATAACAGTAGCCAAAACTTATCAGAAAAAGCTTATGTAGCTTCACCTCTAGGATACTTACCCAACTTGCAATCACACTCATAAGCGGATCCCAGAAGGTGGGTAGCATTTCCACAAGGTCTAGGAGGTTAACCCTGTGGGTTCTAAAATTATATAGCTTTTAAGGTTATAGCTCATGAACCCCCAGAAGTGTGTTTCCTATTAGCAATCAGCCAGTAGACACAATGTACTCTTAACTAAGGCACTTTCTAATATAGCATGGGTAAAAAAAAAAAATTTAAATAAACAAAAAACAACCAAACAAGAAAAAAGTAGCTATGAAACATTTCCCTCATAAACTTGCAGTATACTCCCTCCACAGTTACATAGAACATCCATGGGAAGAGTGAGTATGACTTAGAGTACAATGGTAGTAAGATGCTCATGTGAGACACATATGTGCCAAAGGCAAAGTGTGAACTCTTGGTACTATAGGGCCTTGAAAGCCTGTCTTTCTTTTGTTTGTTTGTTTTGGTTTTGTTTTTTTTTTTTTGTGGGGCAATGAGGGTTAAGTGATTTGCCCAAGGTCACACAGCTAATATGTGTCAAGTGTCTGAGGTCGCATTTGAACTCAGGACCTCCTGAATCCAGGGCTGGTGCTTTATCCACTGCACCACCTAGCTCCCCTGAAAGCCTATCTTTCTTGGTAGAGTCCTAATACAGCTTCCTTTGGGTGTATCACTTAAGCAGGTTGCTTATCTGGCTTCCCAGATTCTGTTCCTCTCCATAGACAGATTTTTTTTTTCTTTTTCTAGTAGTCTTGTTCCTCAAAGCTGCTCACTTGCTCTAGGGTAGGGGGTCTTAAACGTTTTTACTTGTTACCTGTTCATCAAACCTGTGAAGCCTATGAACGTCTTCTCAGAACAAAATTTTTAATTGCATAAAACAAAATACATAAGATTTGGGTAGGGAATGGAAGGGTATGAAATAGTATGATACAATAGGCCAAAATTCTTCAAGGCAAAATTATTCCAGTTGAGACAGGAAGTTCTTAAGGATGAAATTATAAAGCCACAGGAGAAACAATTTCAATGAGAAGGAAAAGGATTTGTCTTCAGAGATCAATAGGAAAGCATGGCGTATTTGGTCAACAACTATATATATATATATACATACACATACATATATACATATATATGGATGTATATGTGTGTGTATATGTATGTGTATATATATATATATATGTTTTGTGGGGTTTTTTGCGGGGCAATGGGGGTTGTGACTTGTCCAAGGTCACACGGCTAGTAAGTGTCAAGTGTTTGAAGCCAGATTTGGACTCAGGTCCTCCTGAATCCAGGGTCAGTGTTTTATCCACTGTGCCACCTAGCTGCCCCCATAACCTATATATATTTTAAAGATAGGCACAGAAGTCAGAAGCAAGTGATTAAGGATATATACAAAAGCATGACATGTTGTTCTAAGGATAGTGTCAGAAGTACTAAAGCAAAGAATAAACTAATGCTGGAGATGAAAAAAAAAAATGAGCTGGGGACAGCTAGGTGGTGCAGTGGATAAAGCACCAGCCCTGGATTCAGGAAGACCTGAGTTCAAATCCGGCCTCAGACACTTGACACTTACTAGCTGTGTGGCCCTGGGCAAATCACTTAACCCCCATTGCCCCACAAAAAATAAACAAACAAACAAAAATTGAGCTAAATTAAGGGGGAAAGGAAAACCAAAAAAAAAAAAAAAGGAATAGGTGATCTGCATTAATAGTATAAAAGGATTGAGTGATGATTCTGCTTTCTTTGACAAGGAGTGTGACCCTTGAACTAGAAAAGACAGAACAAAAATTGTCAATAGGTAGTCTAAACCTAAGATAAATAATGGAATAATAAGATTGCACCTAGCTGAGCTTCATGAGTTCATATCACCCCACCCAAATGAATTGTATCCCATAATATGGAAGGAACTGGTAGATATGACTACTCAGCCATTGTGGGCATAGGGAGTAGGATCACAGAATCAGTAAAGGGTAATATGTGTTATATCAACTTTCATGAAATGAATGGACACTGTAATGTATAAGCTAGTGGGTTTTACTTAGCTTCCTAGAAAAATTCTAGAATAAATCTTTTTTTTTTTTTTAAAGAGGATCAGTAAACATTTGGAAAAGGAGACAGTGATCACACAGATCCTGCATGCTCTCATTAAGATTAGGGTCATTGAAGGAAAAACATGATAAAGACCTGGAGTTTATGCCTCATGAAAACTGATAAAACAAAATAGATAAGTTTATACTAGATGAGAGGCAGTGGGAGAACATAAGAGATATCTACCAGTATTTCAGGGATTAGATTTGTTCTGTCTGTCTTTTGATAGCAGAATTAAAAGCAACTGGTAGAAGTTAGCTTGAAGTAATAGAAAAAACTTCCAAATAATCAGAGCTATGCAGAAGAAACCCTTCAGAGCAGGTCTTCAAACAAAGATTTCAGAAACTTATTCAGTATGTATTAAAGAGAGATCCTGCTCAGATATATGTTTGACTGAGTGATCTTTGGGATCCCATTCTACTCTGAGACTCTTTTCATTCAACTCTGAGCCATCTTTGGGCAGTGCCTGTCTAAAAGGGGTGTGTGTGTGTGTGTGTGTGTGTGTGTGTGTGTGTGTTTTGTCTTACTTATTAGAATAAAACCTACCTGTTAAGACAATCCCCAATAGGAATTGTCTCAGTCTTTGTACTTATATCCTCAGTAGCAATATTGCATCCCCTGAGATAAGAAGAAGAGGTAAGGTACCACAGGCTGTAATTGATTGGGGGACTTCCTTTTTTAATATTTGGTTTTTTAAAAATTTAAAAATTTGGGGCAGCTAGATGGCACAGTGGATAAGCACTGGCCCTGGATTCAGGAGTACCTGAGTTCAAATCTGGCCTCAGACACTTACTAGCTGTGTGACCCTGGGCAAATCACTTAACCCCAATTGCCTCACCAAAAAGAAAAAAATTAAAAATTAAAAATTATGAAATAAGATTTTATATGCATCATCAAAATTTTAAAAAGGATTGTACATGAAACAAATATGCATAGCTTGACTTTCTTTTTAAGGAATAATGGATTCAAAATAACACTTTTAAAGCTGTTCTCATTCCTTCTGTTTTATTGTATTATTACATCAATTTCCTTCCTTATTATTTTGGGGTGTGGAGGATCAGGGACAGGACAATCCTATTGCTGGACCCTCCCCCTCCACTGCTATCTTCTTTTACCCCAAACTGTAAAAAATCAACCAGCAAAATATTCATAATGAAAGAACATAGTCAAGGAACACAAATTGTCACATTGTCCATTTCCCAAAATGGACTATTTTCAAAAATATTTGATTTTTTTTTTATTTTGAAATTGGGTAACTTCCATTTCCCTCTGTGCAGAGAGCCTTCCATTTCTTGCTGGATCTGCCAGATTGCCAGCCCCTAATGTGAAGAGGACAACTTTACATTTAACTGTAAAGTGAAACTTTACATCTAATTGTGTACCTGTCCCCTGAGGAAAGAGAAAGTTGAGAGGTGAGACTTCCATCTGCCCCAGCTAGCCTTCTATCTCCCTAATCAATTACTAACCAACTCTCTACAACTGCTCTTCCAAAACTTTTCATCCCTCCTCAAACCTTCCTTGGCTCCCCTTCCCCCATCCTTTCAGCTGAGAATAAATTTAGCCTCACTTTTTACAGAAAAAAAAATGAAGCCATTTAATGAGAGCTCCCTCTTCTCCTCCTCTTCATCTCATATCACTCAGATGACTTCAGCCCCTGTCCTCCTTCACCCTTTCCTGACAGCAAAGAACTGGCCCTACTCTTTTCCAGGGCAAACACCTATACCTGCACAAGGGATCTTATTCTATCCCATCTTCTCCAACAGATTGTACCCTCTGTCATTCCTTCTCATCTCCAATCTCTCCCTGTTTACTGGCTCCTTCCCTATTGCCTAAAATCATACCTATGTCACCCTCATCCTCAAAAATCTTAATTTGATCCTTTCATCTTCACTAACTCCCATCATATAATTCTTCCTCCCTTTGTTGCTAAAAAACCTGAGAAGACGGTCTGAAATAGATGCCTCCATTTCCTCTCCTTTTCCTTTTTTAACTCCCTATAATCCGGATTCTAACTTCATCATTCAACCAAGACTACATTCTTCCAAAGTGTTAGTGATCTCCTAACTGCCAGATCCAATGGTCTTTTCTCATTTGCCATGATTCTTGACCTCTTTTCAGCCTTTGACACTGTTAACCACCCTGTTCTCCTTGATATTCTTTTCTTCTAGGTTTTGTTCTCCTTCCTATTTCACCACCCCTTCTCATCTTCTTTTGTTAGATCCTCATCAAAATCATGCCCTCTTACTATGATTGCCATATAGGGTTCTATTCTAGGCTCTCTTCTCTTCTCCCTCTATACTAATTGACTTGGTGACCTCATCTGTTGCATTGGATTCAATTATCATCTCTATGCTGATGATTCTCAAATCTACCTCTCTATCACTAACATCTCTGCTGTGTCTCACATCAACAATTGCTTTTTTGGACATCTCAAAATGGATATTCAGTAGACATCTTAAACTCACCATGTCCAAAACTGAACTCATTATCTTTACCCCTGCATGCTTACCCTTTCTAAATTTTCCTATCATTGTTGAGGATACTCTCATCTTCCCAATGGCCCACTCTCAAAACCTAGGTGTCATCCTCAACTTCTTACTATCTCTCATATATGAGCCCACTCCCCAAATCTAATGTTATAAAAGCCAGGCAATTTCAACTTTACATCTCCCAAATGTATCCTTTCTCTCCTCTGACACTGCCACCACTCTAATACAGACCCTTTTCTCCTCATGCCTGGATTATTGCAATAGCCTGCTGGTGGGCTGGCCTGTTTCAGATCTTTCCCCACCCCAATCCATCTTCCGTCCAGCCACCATTCATAAGTTTTTTTCTAAAACAGGTCCAATCATGTTACCCCACCTCACCCCACCCCTGTTCAGTAGACTTAAGCAGCTTCCTATTGCCAACAGCATCCAAAGCCCTTCCTAACCTGCTCCCCCTATCTTCCCAATCTACTTACACCTCATTCTCTACCACATACTGTTTGATTCAGTAACACTAGCCTCCTGACTGTTCTATGAACAAAACACTCCATCTTTTGGCTCCAAGAAGAAAGGAAAGAAAAAAAGAAGAAAGAAAAAGAAATGTTGATTGAATAAATGCATAAATCAATGAACGAATGGCCATCTTAATGTGACTGGTTGCCGATTACATACAAAGTGAAATGCCAATGAGTGTTATATAGCTTTGTTTTTCAGGATGACTGTGATATATTGTTTACATTTTTATTATTGATGAGTTACTGCTACCCCTTTGCTCCTTGTACCTTCCCATGGTTTTATGCTTAGGGCAAATTTTAGAATGTGCTTAACCTTGGGCATCAAGAAAAGTCTGTTATTTGATGGCCCGCTTTTTCTTCTGTATACTCATACACAATACATGAGTCACAATTCAATCAACAGAAATTTATGAATTTCCTACATTGGACATGTTACTTTGATAAGCTCTGGGAGTACAATTACAAAAATATCCCCTATCTTCAGGGAGCTTACATTCTTACAAGGGAGAAAAAAAATGTTAATATATAAACATAGGAAAATACAAGGTACTTTGGGAGAAGATGGCATTAGACTCTGGGTGGAATCTGAAAAGGTTTTATATTGAAAGTGGTGTTTTAGCTGACAAATGATATGTCATTCTAAGGGGATAGATACTAAGCTTGTTCATCTGATCTGGGTTTGTCAGGTGGCATGCTCCAAAATCCACCTCTAGTGTTTGATAAACCTACTCGATCCTTCCCATGCACAAGACTGGGGAAGGAGGAATAGGAAGCAGGACAGGAGAGAAACTTTGATAACTTGGAGATTTAAAAAATAATATTATGTAAAATTTGTGCAACTAGGTGACACAAGGAACAGAGCTTCTGGGGCTAGAGTCAAAAAGACGCATTCATCTTCCTAAGTTCAGATCCAGCTTCAGACACTTATTAACTGTGTCACCCTGCACAAGTCACTTAACCCTGTTTGCCTCAGTTTCCTTATCTGTAATATGAGTTGGAGAAGAAACTGGAAAACCATTCCATTATCTCTGCCAAAAAAAACCCCAAATGAGGGACATGAAGACTTGGACATGACCAAAAATGACTGAACAAAAAATTTGCACAGAAAAGAAATATTTAATTAAGAAAAATCATAGTACATATACCATATTCAAATATCACCCCCTCTCCCCTCAAAAAAAAAAAATGACGTGACATGGCCTCTGCTTTCAAATATCTTTTAAAATAAAATTTTAAGATCTTTTCTCCTTTTGAAATATGTGAACACTTTTGTTGTTGCTTTTTTGTTATTGTTCTTGTTTATTCTTTCTTGTATTTCCCCCCTTTTTCTGATTAATGTGGAAATGTGTTTAACATGATAGTAATGTATAACCTATATGAAATTGCTTGCTGACCTTGGGAGGGGGGAGGGAAGAGAGGTTGGGAGAAAAATTTGGAATTCAAAAAATATTTTTACATGTAGTTGACTAAAATTTAAAATTTTTAAAAACCTTAAAAATATGTGAACAGATCTATTTTCATTCTGAAGGGTTACTTTCCACTCATGGAATTTCACTTATGGAATTCTTAACAAATTTCGATATCACAAATATTGTCATGTAATCGTTTGTTCCTAATTCCAAATTGCCCATAAAATAAAATTTTATCCTTTATTTTCCCCATTAGTCTACTTCTGGATGAAGTTTAAATTAGTTTAATTTTTATTTCTCTTGGAACCTGGTTCCATTGGCATTTGCTTTTCAAATACCCATATTGAAAACTACAAGAATGGGATATATTTCTGAGTTATACTGACAGAAGAGAAAAGTTGAACCATAGTCAGATATAAAGTACGCAAGGAGGAAGGAGACCCAGGTTTAAGACCCCACTGGGGTACTCACTAGCTGTTCAACCTTAGGCAAATTACTTCCTCTTACTGGGCCAGTTTCCTTATCTTCAGAATAAAGGAGTTTGACTAGTTCTAACATTTTATAACTGTTGAAGATTGGTTTGGCAGATGACTCTTAAAGATTGGCTTTTAAATGAACCTAGAGCCAGAAGGCAGAAACCTACAGAAGTCATATGATTGAGAGAAGATCTCAGATACATAGGTATGTTGCGGTTGGGGTGTGGGGTGGGGAAGGGGTAATCTATTTTTTTAAATCTCATTTGACCTCAGGATGCAATTTTTGTACAAATTTTGAAGATAAAGATATTCCCAGGTACTTAAGATCTGCTTAGTAAAACTCCATGGATACAATTTCCTTACTTGCATAAACAATTCCCCATGTTACCCCACCCAACTTGGAGAGGTTTCCAACTGTTGTTGATGTACACAGATGGTACCACTTCAGAAATCTAGTGTAAAGTATTTTAACTTCACTTGGTAATTGAACTTTCTCCTCATTTTAAAACATTTCTACTCATTCGTGGGTGAAATGGAACCATTTTTTTTTATTCTACCCCCTAATGGAGTTGTTTATTAGGAAAGAAAGTCATGGAGTAGGGTGGGCTCAGAGTCAGAGGACCTGAGTTCGAATCCTGATAGTAAGACTTAGTAGATGCTTAATCATAGGAAAGTCACTTAAGAGGCTTCTGCCAAGATGACTGAACAAGAGGTTTTTCCTAGGCCCAGAAATGTGTCAAATAAAGTAAAGGGGACAAAAAATTAAATGGGAAAAGGAAAGTTATTATAAGGAATTCCACATAGAGAAACTGAAGAAATGAAGAAGCTCCCCAAATATATATATATAAAAAAAACAATCCTGATACAATGAAGAAATACTGTGGAGTAAAAAGAATGAAAACAAAAATCTCAATAATTCTATAATAACTACACTTACATTTCCAGAAAAGAAAATGCAAAGCCCACAAAAAGTACCATAGTAGTCAAAAGGCTGGTAATGGAATTGACTTAATAAAGGAGAAAAAATGAAAGGTCTCAAAGACAAAAATGGAGAATTGATAGTATAGAAGAAAAACTGGAAATATTTAATAAAGCAAAGGAAACTCTGGAAAGAGCATGAGGGAGACAAAAAAAAAATGCAGTGATGAAACAAGAAATATTAAAACCAATTAAAAGACAGCAAAACAGGAAAATTTGTAAAGTTTCTTTGTAAGTCAAGGCAACTAACTTTTTTTTTTTTTTTTAGTGAGGCAGTTAGGGTTAAGTGACTTGCCCAGGGTCACACAGCTAGTAAGTGTTAAGTGTCTGAGGTTGGATTTGAACTCAGGTACTCCTGACTCCAGAGCCAGTGCTCTATCCACTGCTCCACCTAGCTGCCCCCAAGGCAACTAACTTTTAAGATAGCTTGGTGAGACAATCTAAGAATTCCTAACACCTTTCCCTTTCTCCCATCCCCAAACATGAAACAAGTCCTAAATAACCTATTTTAGGAAATCATTCAAAAAAGTTGTCCAGTAGTTTTGGAACTAGAAGGTAAATTCCAGACTGATAGACTAAAAAAAAAAAAATCAGCCAAGAAAACCTCCACATTCAGTTTACTTAGCAATGTAATAATCACTAAATTCAAGAGATTCCAAGTCAATGACAAAATCTCATAATGGACCAAGAAGAAAAGAACTCATGCACTGTCCAACCTATACATAAAAGGAATTCCCACTATAACTTATCAGAGAAGTAGACAAACAGCCTCTGTTGGAAAACCACCAGCAAGGAGATACTCACCATCTTTCTAAGCAGCTCATTCTACCTTTAGACAGCTCAAATTGTTATGTAATTTTTCCTGACAACCAGCCCAAATCTGACTCTTTGCAATTTCCAGTCAATCTTCCTCAATTCTTCCCTCTCCAACCAAATAGAACCAATCTAGTCTTTCTTCCACATGACAGCCCTTCAAATAAATGGGGGGAAAAACTATCCTATCTCCTTCCCCTACTCAAGTCTTCTCTTCTCCAGGCTAAATGTATCTAGGACCTTTAGTTAAGTGTCACAGTGGATAAAGCATGGGGCTTAGAATAAAAGACTCATCTTCATGTGTTCAAATCTGGCCTCAGACACTTAATGTGTGCCCCTGAACAAGTCACTTAACCCTGTTTGCCTCAGTTTCTTCACCTGTAAAATGACCTGGATATGGAAGTGTCAAACCACTCTATTTCTTTACCAAGAAAACCCCAAATGGGGTTTATTTTCACTAGCAATTATGAAATGAAATATTAATGCATTTTAAAAGGTAGAAGACTTATACTTTGAAGTAACTCAAGTTCTGTTTCTGTATCTTTACAATAACTTTTTTGAATCTATTTCAATTCAGGACTATGGGATGTTCAGGAAGGACTAATACATCTGGTGTGAGGGCTTGCTGATCCCTTTTCAAGGTTACTCATCTACCTTTGGTGTCCACCTGTCACCCAACTCTCACCTGTCATTTCAAGAAGTTGTAGCATTGCAGCAGCCACACCCTGGTAAACCCTCTTGGGAAACGGGCTAAACCAGGTTGAGGGTAATACACGGGTCTCAAATGTGTCAGCGAGTTAGGGAGATGTCTACCCCAAACACATAAACATTTCTTCAGGTGAAATTGGCATATTAGAATAATTTGGTTCACTGTCCACGAAGACAGATGAAACAGGTGATGTGGAATGCATAGAGGCTTTGAGCTTGATCATCCACTGCATCTCAGGCCATCCTCAGTCATCTGGACTTTTGTCTTTGCACTGGTTGCTTGTGACTCTGGAAGACAGAGTGAAGCTGATGACTTTGTGTAACTCGGCCTCACTTAAATTGATTTCACACACTAGTCAAGACATCACCCTGTGATATCATTGGTCCTCTTCAAAAACAAAGGACAAACAACAAAATGTTGGAGCCATAAACTGTACCCAATGGTTGCTTGACTGATTCCAAACCTTTATCATCTTATTTTCAAAATGAATGCATGTAGCTGTGTCCTAGAATATTGTGAGCCAACTGCAGTCACACTACAATTATTTAGAACTCAAAAATTTTGTGAGTTTTTTTTTTTTCCAGGGAGGACTCTTTTATCAATAATATTATTTACAATTGCCATTGCCTGGTGATAAAAAAAAATCAGACTGGGTTTTGGTCAGTTTTATTTCCGCTTTTAAATTCTTTTCTATATACCTAGTTGTTCACTATTGTATGTTCCATTAAATTATGAATTTTTGGAGGGCAGAGACTGTTTTCACCTTTTTTTTCTTTGTCTAGTGAAAACCCTAGCATATACCGAATACTTAATAAATATTCAATTAATATTAATTTAATAAATAAATTGTTTGACAAATTAAACTTGTTGACTGACTGTTTATCTAGTCATGTTATTCCTTTACTCAAAATTTTTCAGTAGTTCTTCATTTGCATACCAAGGAAAATTTCAAAGCCCTCCACAATCTGGCACCACACTACTTTTCCAGTTTAACCTCATATTATTTTCTCCAAGCAGTCTCCACTCAATCAACTGTATATACTGTCTCTTTCCCTACCCCCAACTGCCCAGCTTTCTGCCACTATTGTACCTTTTGTCATACTGTTCCCTAGGCTTCACATCTTCCTTCCTCCTCTTCCCCTATTGAATTCTTTTAAAACTTAACATGAATGCTCCTTCTCTCATGAAGTACCTGACCTCATAATTGCTAATGACTTCCCCTCATTCCCCCACTCAGATTTCATGCAGCATTTTGTCTTACAACTTTATATCACAGGATCTGAGGATTAAAAGAGAGCTCAGAGGCCATCTAATTCAACCGGTTTTGAAATTAAATTTCTTTCTCCAATAAGAGAATAAAATTCTATACAAGATGTATGATCATTCAATCTTGGTTTTAAACCATCCAAGTACAGATCTGCCTCTCTCTAGGTGGTTTTGATCTGTCAACCTACCTCAAAAATTCCTTTACAAGGAATACACACACACACACATACACACACATATACATATATACATATACATGTGTACATATACATATACATACACATATGTATACGTATACATATACATACACACATACATATACACATACACATACATATACATATACATATACATATACACATACATATACACATACATATACACATACATATACATACAATGCAAAGGCTTCACTGGAAACAGAATCAGAGAACAGCCCCACCTCTACTACTTATGACCTTATGATCTTAGACTAGTCATTAGCCTCTCTGGGACATAGAATCAAAGAGTTGGAAGGACCTCAAAGTCCTAGTCCTATGTGTTCCTAATCAATATTAATCCCCCATTATCTCTAGTGCCTTCCCTCTGTTGATTGTCTCCTGTCAATTCCGCATGTATCTTGTTTTCACTTAGTTGTTTGTGTGTTGTTTCCCTCATTAGACTGTAAACTTCTTAAGAATTTGGGTGGGAGAGAGAGTGTAAGACTTTGTTTGTTTTTATTTTCTTTCTGCTCTAGTTTCTGGCAGGGTGCCTGGCACATAATGCTTGTTAACTGACTCACTGAGTGACAACAGTTCCCTCTATAACATGCTAGACAAATGGTCCATTATACATCTTGAAAAAGCTCTATTTAGGGGAAGCACATCACCTCTTGAGGCAGTCCATTTCATCTGAGGAGAGTTCTAATTGGTAGGAACTTTTTTCTTTCATCAAACCTAAATTGGTCTTTTGGCAATTTCTACCCTAGTTCTGATCTCCATGGCTAGAACAAATTTAATCCACTCCACAATTCTTCAGCTACGTAAAGACAACTCTCATGTTTCCCTAGGTCATCTCTTCTCCAGGTTATTCATACTCAGCTCCTTCAACGGTATGAACGCAAGATTCCTCACTGTCATAGTTACTATCCAGTTCACAGTGTTCTTCCTAAAATGCAGACCCCAGAACTGAAAGCTATAGCCCAGAGGTGGCCTAACAAGGTTAAGATATAGCGGGACTATCCATTTACTAGGTGATACTGGATATCGTGCTTCTCTTAATTCAATCTAAGGCTATGTTCGTTTTCTTGGCTGATGCATCACATTATTGACTTATTTTGAACTTGATGTCTACTAAAAAAAAAAAACCCTTTTATTTTCCAGATATATTGTTGTCTAGCTATGACTTCTCCAGTCTATTTTAATGAAGTTGCTTTTCTGGAATCCATAGGGAGAATTCTATGTTTATCACTTTTAAATTATATCTTACTCCTCTCATTTTAGGCAGTCAATATTTTCATGTATCTGGGCTCCATTATCTCCATCATCCCATGTTCTTGCTATCCCTCCCTACTTTGTGTGATTTGTGAATTTGATAAGCATGCCACCTAGGCCTTCATCCAAATCACTAATAAAAATATAGAACAGCACAAGGCCAAGGACAAATTCTTTCGGTCATTCCTCTATAGAAAACTCTTCCATTAATGGCAACTCTTTGGATCTGCTCATTCAACCAGTTGAAATTCACCTAACTGTCATCAAGCCCAAGTTTCTCCATCTTATTCACAAGCATTGTATGTGGATTTGACAAATGTTTTGTGGAAATCTAAGTATACTCTCTCTATAGCATTCCTCAGAGATACCAGTCTAGTTACTCTGTCAAAAAAAAGAAAAAGAAATGACATTTATCTGGCATGACCTGTTTGTAATCAAGCTATGATTCACTTTTGAAGTACTCAAAAACCATCCTTAAATAATGTGTTTTAGAAGCATACCTTTAGAATCACTATTTCCCCACCCTATACCTCAACAATTTAACTCTTGCTTATCAATACCCAACTCAGATGGTGCCATCTCCATAAAACCTTTGTTTTACCAGTTTGTTAGGACCTTCCTTTCTTTAAGACTTCACATAGCACTTTCCTTGTGCCTCGTTTATGTTCTTTGAATTATTATTTGCAAATATGTCACATCACCATAATAGATGGTAAGCTCCGGGAAGTTAGTGACCATGTCTAATACAAACTTTACAGTTATCCCTTCCACATCATTAGGGATGCTGCACTCTCATGATCTGGAAAAACTGTGTAAAATTTTTTGGCCCTTCCTCAGTGCCAGAGAAATCTGATTTTTTTCTTTTTCTTTTATGGGGTGTTTATAGTACCTGATTGTAAAACTTGAATTAAGTATTTGGTCATAGGCTCTATGTTGTCTGCTGGCTTTTGTGTGTTGTCTGAGGCTTCTGAAAAACTTCCTAAAAGTTCCCATTTAACTTCCGTAATGGGGAAAGTCACGATATGGATAACTAATACAGTTTACATGATATATACACATACACACCTATGTGTATATATATATATATGTGTGTGTGTGTGTGTGTGTGTGTGTGTATGTGTGTGCATACATATGTACATTTAAATATAGGAGGGAAGGAGAGAGAATATGGAATGATGAGAACATAGCCAAGGTTACATGTCTTAGAACAGAGGTAACTACATATTAGCAATATTTGACATATCTGTTAGGATTATATATATATATATATACATGATATATACACAAATATCATGCACATATGTATATACATACACAGACATGCATGTGTACATGCACATACATACATACAAGGTAGCACAATGGATAGAGTGCCAGGTCTAAAGTCAGGAAAACATCTTCCTGAGTTCACAACCAGCCTCAGGGGCAGCTAGGTGGCAAAGTGGATAAAGAACCAGCTCTGGATTCAGGAGGGGCTGAGTTCAAATCTGGCCTCAGGCTCTTGAATAGCTGTGTGACCCTGGGCAAGTCAGTTAACCCTCATTGCCCCACAAAAAAAACAAAACAAAACAAAATAGCCTCAGATATCCTATTAGCTGTATAATCCTGGGCAAGTCACTTAATCCTGTATACCTCAGTTTCCTTACCTGTAAAATGAGCTAGAGAAAGAAATGGCAAACCACCCTGGTATCTTTGCTAAGAAAACCCCAAATGAGTTCAGAGTCAGACAGGACTGAAAATGACCAAACAACAATGCACATATATATACATATATATTCTATCCTAACAGTCTGCTAAACATATCCACCTGAGATTGAAATGATTTTAGAAAAAAACAAGAGAATATTGGTTGTTTTTTTTGTTTTTTCTGTTGTTGTTGTTGTTGCTGTTGTTGTTGTTGTTTTGGCAGAGCAATGAGGGTTAAGTGACTTGCCCAGGTTCACACAGCTAGTAAGTGTCAAGTGTCTGAGGCCGCATTTGAACTCAGATCCTCCTGAATCCAGGGTTGGTGCTTTATCCATTGTGCCACCTATCTGCCCCCTGAAAATATTGATTGTTAAATGCTGTATGGTTGGACTCAAAACTCAAACATCTTCCTATTGCAGTAAATGTGAAAAAGTGGAATTCTTGGCCCCAACACTTAGTACCCCACTCTTGTTTCTTGAACCCCTGATCGTGACTTCCATTTATCTCTTGAACTTGGTTGTCATCTGGCTTTGACTCAGCTCCCTCTTTGAACACCACTAGCTCCTCTGGTTCTTTCAACCTTGACAATCCTATCTACTGGCCTTGGATGCCATTTCAGATACTGCTAACATCTGGTTATTCCCATCCCTTTTTCACACTATGACTCCACTCCCTCCCCCACCCCTTACAGAATGTCACAGAACATCTTGACTAAAGCCTTTTTCCTGCTTCAGTTAACACCAGCTATGGTCCTTGACAGAACCCAACTTGAGGTTGAATAGGAACTCTTCACCGAAACAAAATACTCTTTGCTCCAGGCATGTCATTCTCCTCATTACCTGGTGCTCACACAGCATTCATTTCTACCCCTGCCTTCTATTCTTTTGTTCTCCTTACCCACAATGCCTTCCCTCTTTCCTTGAATTTTTTTTTCTGAAAATTAGTACAAAAGTTATTACCTCCTTCTTTTCAACTACAACAACAAAAGCAAAAACCTCTTAGAAAACAAAATTGGTCATTAATAAGTGTTTTCTTGGTATGAACCCTACACACCAATTAGCACTTAGCTGTACAGTGTCTTACTTTGCTCACCAATCATTTCGTGTTTGCTAGCACTGTCATCAAGTTGTATTGCCAGCTCCTTAAAAGCAGAGACCACAGCAAAGTTCTGTTTCCCCCATAACACCTCATCAGGACTGGGCTCAGGGTAGGTGACTGACTCATTGATCTTCTGAAGGTTTTGGAAGGAATTGGCTTTTTTTGTGGCTTGGCTATATTTTATTCCCCGAACCATAAAAAACTAAGAAGAAATAAGCTCCTGAAATTGGAATACTTGGAAAGCAAACCTAAAGTGAAAAGGAAGCAATTTGGACCTAACTGGTTACAGTTGATAGACATAAAACACACACGCAAAAAAAAAAACCAAAACAAAACAAAACTTAAACCACACTGCTGTGTCCCATAGAAATGCTCAGGTTATCAGACTTTTTAATTTCATATTATCACCAGCATTTATATGAAAATAGATTCTGGCCAAAATTTCAAATTCTTGGGGCTAAATCATACTTAATTAATTCTTTTAACAGGATCCCAGTTCAGTTACTGAGTCTGGATTCTTTAAGGGTCACTAAAGTTTTATGTTAATATGAAATACAACACATATGGTGCACAGAAGATGGAGGGATTTGATATTTACCAAATGCTAGTTACCAAGCCCAAAAATGTGGGCATTGTCCCCAAAATTCTTCATTAACATTCATATTGTATTCCATAGGACCACAATTCGAATCCCCAACAATTGGAAAACTTTTCACTCATTATCCCTTTGATGATTCTTAGTGTTTCTGAAGTATTCATCTGTCTCCTGCTGCTTCTCCAGTTCAGCCCCCTTTCCCTTCCCCCCGCCCCAACCTTTCCAGTCTGTGATGTTGGCAATGGTTCATCTTAAAATTAGTATATAAGAACCCTGGTGATGAATTTTCAGTGTGTAGAAGTAACAAGAAAATATTATTCCTTAAGAAAATAATTCAATATTGTCATGAAAATGATCTTAGCCCATCCATCTCTTCTCTACCTAACAGAATCATACTCATTCTTCTTATTGCTCCATGAAGAGAGGACTCCATTTCCTATCTCCATGCCTTTGTACAGTCTGTCTCTCATGCCTTGACTTCCCTGCCTCTTCTCAACTGCCCCTGAGAATCTCTAGTCATCCTTGAACACTTGGCTCAAGTACTCCCCTAGATGAAGCCTTTCCTGATTCACTTCCATTTAAAGCCCTTCACCGTCCCCCTCCCATTAGCATATATATGTATATGTATATATATATATATTTGTCTATGTCTATATATGTACATGTTGTTTTTCTTGATATAAAGTCAACTCTTAGGGCACAGATTTTATTTCACTTTTGTCTTTGCACTCTCTATGCCCAGTACAGTTTCTAGTACACAGTAGGTACTTAATAAATGCTTGTTGGTTGAATGCATAGTTCAAATATCACTTCTGAAAACCAATTCAACACATATTTTATAAATGTCTACTTAGTGCAAAGAATTGTATTGGATGCTAGTGGTGCAAATATGAGTAATATCATCAAGGCTCTCCCTCTCTGATAGGACACGTGCACATAACTATAATGAAAATTGAATTATGGTCCAATGGGAAAAAAAGCTGGTACGACAGCTTAGAAGTGGGTTCAAATCCTGCTTCTGCCATTTAATACTGGTGTGACCTTGAGCAAGACATTTAACCTCCCTGGCCTCAGTTTCATTATCTGTAAAACATTGAGATTGGACTGGATGGCCTCTAAGATCCCTTCCAGCTATGGATCTATTATCTTAAGTGAATAAATGATATAAATGAAGCCCAGTGATAGATCCAAGAAGGGAGAGTTCACCACTTACTAGGGAATAGGAGAAGGTTTCATGTAGAAGGTCTGAGCTGAATTTGGAAGGATGGGGGAGAAGGAAGCATATTTTAGATTTAGGAGATGGGATGAACAAAAGCACAGAGTTGGGAAAGGAATAATAAGCAGCTTGAGGAATAGCCAGTACTCATTTTCTTTTTTTCTTTTTTTTTTGGGGGGGGGAGGGTGGCAATTGGGGTTAAGTGACTTGTCCAGTGTCACACAGCTAGTAAGTGTCTAAGGTTGAATTTGAACTCCAGTCCTCCTGACTCCAGGGTTTATGCTTTATATACTGTGCCACCTAGCTTTCCCAGTCACTTTCTTTCTTTTTTTGTTTTTAGGGCAATAAGGGTTAAGTGACTTGCCCAGGGTCACACAGCTAGTAAGTTTAGAGTGTCTGGGACAAGATTTGAACTCAGGTCTTCCTGAATCCAGGGTCGGTGATCTATCCACTGCACCACCTCACTGCACCCCCTCCCCAGTCACTTTCAATATGGGAAGTAGAATAAGGTGAGATAAGGGTAAAAATTTCACTTGAAGTTATATTATAGTATGCCCTAGAATGCAGCCCAAATTTTGATTTTTAGCGGAAGAGTAGCATAATCATCTCTCTGTAATAGGAAAATAAATTTGACTTAAATGTGAAAAATGGATTAAGGAGGAATAATTCAGAAATTATCCAGACTGTTTGGAGGGTGGGGTGCTGTTATATTAGTTTAGGTGAGAAGTAATGAAAGTTGAATTAAGATAGTGGCAGTGGGAACTGAGAGGAAAGGATCCCCATGAAGTCATGGCTCGTCTACCACTCTGTTCCCAGGCTGCAGTAAGATGTCCTAGACTGCTCATGAATTCCTCCCTAGGCATCTGTACAGCATGCACTGCCTTGTATTATATTTTATTGTTGCATTCTTTGTGCTTGCTTCCCCAGCACCTAGCATGGTGCCTGGCGTATAGAAGGTGCTTACTAGATGCTTGTTCATTCATTGATTGAGCTTTTCATGTATGTATGTATGTATGGCTTATATCTACAGCTGGATTCTAAGCAGTCTGAGGCAGGGATGGCATCTTGTTCTTCTGTGGATCTCCCCAGCACCTAAAACATTACCAGGTACTCAATGAATGTACATATACATACATACATACACACACACATATATAAATAACACATATATATATATGTATATATATATATAGAGAGAGAGAGAGAGAGAGAGAATAATGTCAGAAGCAAATAAGCACAGGTTTACCTTGTTTTAAACAAAATATATTCCTGAAAAGTTGAAATTTATTTTTTTGTAAATTTAGCCATATATGAAATTCACTAGTGGAGCTTTCTATTTAAAGAATCTAGTTACAAATCCTTTATAGAACAAAGAATCTCCTTTAATTTTTTTTTTATCTGGATGTTCAGGTTTCTCTAAAGATAGCCCTATTTGAGAATGCTTCTCTGTAGCTACTAGTAGATTTGCTTCTAAAGCCAATAGGTTTCCTCCAAAACATTCCTTGAGAGGTCATTAGTCCTTGAAACTCTTAAAGGTATGTGGTTGCCAACTGTAGTGTGAGAATTTGCCAACTCTAAGACAATGCCTCCATGCAATCTGATAAGTGCCGCCTCTTGAATCCAAGGAGCACAGCCCCTTCTTGGCAAAGAATAACACTCAAGCTCATGGTGCCACAGGTAGAATGCAAATTTGGGAAACTCTCTGGGGCCAGGATACTTCAGCAGGAGAAAAAATTTGCTGGGAGATGCTTATCAGACATCCTTTTATTGTCTTCTTAACAATAGGGAGCAGTTCCATGAGCAATGATTTCTCATGGCATTCTGACCACTACAGAGTCGGCAAAATCATAATAATAAAAATCCAAGAATGCACAACAGGAGGGAACCCAGCAGGATGATTCAGGGGGTTTTGGGAAGGGTGTGGGGTGTGGGGGACACCTCGGCGTCAGGGTTTGGGATGAAACACTGGAGACAAAGATAAAGATGTTATCTGGCATTTCCCCCACCCTACTTCCTAGCATGTCTTTAATAACATTGAAAATAAAATACTTTAAAAAAATATATATTGTATTGAAGACAATATGTCAACCTCTGAGTGACTCTCTCAGCTTCCAGTCAAGAGGCATCCTGACTCCAATTCTATAATTATTATATGTCAGCTTGTCAGTTTAGTGGTTGCAGAGGTGAAAGATGGGACAGAGTGGAGGCTGGAAAGGATAAAGAACCCCCCCCCAAAAAAAGCAGGGGGGTTGGGGAGTTATATGATGCCAGAGCAGCTCAAGGGCTTGGCTTTCCATCGACTGGAGCCTGTTTGTTTTTCTCTCATTAGAGTATTGCCTTCTCCAGTTACTAATTTACATAGCAAACAGTAGTCAGTGCCAAGTCCAGACCTAGAGAGGGTCTTCAGAGAGCTTTGGTCCTTTCAACCTACATTAGCTTCCCTCCTACCAAAGGAAAGTTTCCTGGATCTGGAGTCAGAGGACAAGCCAGACTGCCACTCAAGGGCTGCTTAACCTGGTGGAAGTTGACTTAATTTTTCTGAGACACAGAATATCGGAGCTAGAATGGACCTGAAAAATCATTGATTTCAGCGTGTTCCTAAACAAGAATCCTATGTAGGAAAAGCTGCACAGGGGGATGTTGTGCCTTTACTTGAAGACCTACTATGTTCTGAGGCAGCTTTGAGGATATCACTAATGTAAAGATGTTGTTTCCTCCATCAAGCCTACATAAGTCTTTTTTTTTTTTTTTTGCAATTTTTACCTATTGCTCCTTGTTCTACCCTCTGAGGCCGAGCTGAACAAGCCCCAAACCTCTTTTATAGACTTGAAGATAGCTGTCATTTTCTCCTCCTCCCCCCATTCTTCTCTTCTTCAGGCTAAACGCATCCAATTCCTTCAAATGACCCTCATATGGTATAAATTCGAGGCATCTTACAATCGTAGTTACTCATCTGGACACTTTCTACGTTCTAATATCTTTCCCAAACTGTGGTGCTCAGAACTGAACTCAAGACACCAGATGCGGACTAACCAAAATAGAATGCAACAAGGACCTCCTTACCTTTGAACACTCTGACTCTTCTAATACAGATTAATATTGTATCAGGGATTTTTTTATACTTCAGCAATAGACAACTGAATCACAGTGAGTTTGGAGTCCACTAAAACACCAAGATCTTTTTTTTAGACAAGCAGTTTTATAGCCATGTCTTTGCCAATTTTAAGACTTTTCTCATTACATCTGAGTCCATCAATCTAACCTTCCAAGATCTTTGAAAATCATCCATCTTGTGTGTTAGTTATCTCTTACCTTTATGTTATTTGTGAACTTATTGAGAATGTTATCTATATCTTTAACCAAGTTGCTGATAAAATGTTAATTAGTAAAGAGACAAGGACAGATCCCAAAGGGCCTACAATAGAGAATCCTCCATATTGACATTCAACATATCTATTAAGTACCTGCTTTGTGCAAGGCACTGTGATATAAAGATAAAATGGAACCAAGAATGATTCTTTCCATCCCACTATTAAAAAGTTCCAAATCCACTTAATTATACTGTTATCTAGACCACATACTTCTATTTTTTTCTCACAAGTATATCATGAACTACTTTATCAGATACTTTAGTAAAATCTAGTAACCTGAGTCCTAAACCCCAACTCTGAATCCTATAATGCTTCACACAAAACACTGTGGCTCTTGCCTTCACCCTTGGTTTGACCTAGGATATTTCAGAATTTGACTCATTTTGCCTTCACCCATGATCTCATCTGGGAACATTAGATTGTAATTCACTTTCTATTTTCTACAAATATGGGTTTAAAGAGTCCTCAGTCCCTATAAAAACACTCAAGAAAAAAAATGCTCATCAGACATAGTTCATCCCTTATTTTACCAAACAGAAAGATGCAAAACCCTACAAAGGATTCAAAAGAACCTATAAACAATCAATTTTGTGCTCCTTCCTTCTAATAAATTTCACTCCCCTTGTCTCTAGGAACCTACTACCCAGCATCTGGGTTAGTTAACAGTCAACAAACAAGCATTTATAAAATACTATGTGGATAGTGTCAAGCACCATGAGCACTGGAGAATATAAACAAAGGAGTCTGAGTTTCTCCTTACTAGGATAAAACAGAAACAAAAACACACTTGGGGTTGGCTGCTAGAAAAACACCTTCTCAACCCCTGGTGAATACTATTTCTGTTCCACACAAGGCTAGGACCTAAAGATTTCCTCAAACATACTGCACAGTCCTATGGTTAAGAACTCAGAATGAAAACATACTTGAGGTTGCTAGAAAGTCAACCTCTTTCCAATGGGACCAGCACAATCCACATGTCCCATAGCAGTAATGAAGAGCAAAGTCAGGTTGCTCCTTCATGTCATGATGCTATTTTGTCCTGCTCTTCTAGCAGGTTAAGCCATATGATTTTTTCATCTCTGTGTGAAGAAGATTGGATAAAGAATTTGAATTCCTCCTCTTTACCCTTGGGGAATTAGTCTATTCTAGAATTACTCTTAATACTCAACCACTGCCTCTAATTCATGCCATCTCTATGGGGAAAACAGGATATAGGTTCTCTCCATTTGTGAGGTCATGTGGCTTTCCCTCCAGAAACTCCATTCTCTCATAGTCCCTCCACAACTGCCATTTCTAAGAGCAAGGAGTTTTATCCTACATGGTCCCTTCTATGATCCCTGATGCGAGGAGACCATTTCTCCCTCCTTTTGGAAGTATCTGAAAGGCTATTATGTGGGAGAGGAGTCAGATTTGTTTTGTTTGGTGTCAGAAGGAAGAACTAGGAACAGTGGGTAGAGTAGTGTCTGGCACATAGTAGGTGCTTAATAAATGTTTACTGACTTGACTTGAATGAAAGATTTAGAGAGTCATATTTAAACTTTATGCGAGAAAGGAGTTTTTTGTTTGTTTGTTTTAATAATGGTCCCATTATTGATGGTCCCAAATGGTCCCAACATCCCAAGTCTTCCTTGGTGATCTATTGAACAATTATAGGCAGAATGAAGTGTATTAGAAATTGTCACATAAAAGAGTGCATCAGAGAGTATTGCTGTTTGACCCAGCCTCCCTGGGACTTTCCTTGAGTAGATCAATATTCCTTTCTGGGAGAAAAGAGAAAAATTGTCCTTACTATATACTCCTCCAAAATATCTAGAGTTAACTTGAGCTGAGAACAACAGGACTGAGAATGGTTTTCTTTGACCTTTCACTTTGTCTAGACATCCCCTTTGCTCCCATGCCTCTTGACATCTTCTACTTCTCTATGTCCACATCCCAACCCAGCTCCAAGTATAATATAATACACTAAAGGTCAAGGACCCCTATTATTTTTTTTAATTTCTATATCCCCTGCAACTTTCTATGCTTTATACAGAGTAGGCACTTTTTAAATTGAATTGCAATGACTGCTAAGTATTTAATGCTCCAAATTCTAAGGTGTCAGATTCCCTGATGGTCTAGTGATCAGGACTGGGTATTCTCCCAATCTGGTACGCCTGGTTCTCAGGGTACAAATTTTATCTTGATCATACTTTCCCTGGGGGTAGAAGGGCAAGGTTTTAATGCTTTAAAATTGTATAGTGAGTGTCCACTACATGCCTGCTAGGAATCTAATACCTATGAACTAGTGAACTCTGAACCTGATAACAATAAATCAGTAGATGGGAGGTTTAAGGGAAGAAACAAAAGAAGGGTGTAATGGTGAGATTAGAAGTGTGTGGAAGACTAGGATAAGAAAAAGAAGAAAGCAAAATGAAAAGAGAGAAGAGGGCAGAAGGGAAAATTGAGAGAGACAATAAGAAATGATTTGCATACCCTTTAAGTGGGGTAAAGTCAAAAGAATAAGTACATATTTAAAACTATGTATGAATATCCCAGATTGTATTTCTTAGTCTCCCACATTAATGACTCAGTGGCAGACTATGCAAAAACTTGAAATTCTGTTCCCCTCAACTTCTCCCAATGTAAGTTAGCAAGACATTTACCCAGGGATTTTCATTCTTGATAAAACCTCTGCAGCAGATGAGTGTCTATTCCACTGACATGATTCAAGAACTCAGAGCACTCTATTGTCTCATCAAAAGAACAATACAACCAAGGGAACGATCTGGAGTCAGCCATACTTAACAAGTGATCCCAAGCCTGATTTAGTGCTCCACTTTTTCTTGGATGTACGCCTTTATTCTACTCTAAATCCCACTCAGAGACAATTTGGAGTAAGGGTTTTCCCCATCATAGGGCATAAACAATCTAAGTGTCCTAGTATTTCCCAGACAATCAGAGAGAGAGAGAGAGAGAGAGAGAGAGAGTGTGCTTCTCTGCTTGAAAGGTGCATTTTGCTCTTGCATTCAGAAATAGTCCCTTGAAAATCTCCCACAGTAACTTCTTCTTTCATCACCTGTCCATACCTACTTTTTCTTTTTTTTCTTTTTCATACCTACTTTTTGACTATACTTACCACAGCAGCTTTATGTGGTTGGGTCACAAATATTACATCTTCTTCTAAATGAAGAATTTGAACTCCCACTCTATAGATTACATAGAGTTGACTCTGAATGCATACCATTAGCATAATAATTTGGCATATCATATAGGTAGTCATGTCAACCACACAGTTCGATGCACATGCAGGTACTAAGACAGGTTGCTTTTATTAGGATCGTGTGTAGTTAGAAGCATTGCAGTACATGCAACAAATATTATATATGGAAAAGAATAGCATATATGAAAACAATATCATGTATTAGACAAGGACCCAATTCTCATTCAATAAATACACATAATTTTATAGTCAATTATATGCAGTGAACAAATACATAGGTCACATATAGAAACATAATACATGAACATGTAGCAATAATATATACATGTGCAGTGGATAAAGCACCAACCCTGGATTCAGGAGGACTTGAGTTCAAATGCAGCCTCAAATACTTGACATTTACTAGCTGTGTGACCCTGGACAAGTCACTTAACCCTCATTGCCCAGCAAAAAAAAATTAGTACATACATAGTATTGTATATTGACAGAGTATATAGGAGCATTACAGCAAGAAAAGTATATTGCATAGAATGACATGAGTCATATCTAGCAAATAGTAACATATGCTTTGCTTCTATAAAAAGCATACATTGAATGCACTCTGAAATGGCTTTCACTTAGCTTTGGGCATAGTCACATCTTCTATTTATTAAGGCATCAGAAGCAAGCTTGGTCACTGGCTAAAGAAGCCTACTATTTTACCATGACTTCCTAAGCTTGTGGGTGATCAAGGCTATCATTGAACCCAGGCTCTATGAGTTTCCTCTATTCCCTAGGAATCTCTGAAATAAAAATATTAAGTCAGAAAGGGGCTATATCTGTATTTTGACTTTTTCTATTCTAGTCATCTAACCAGGAATCCTATGGGGTCAGAACAGATTCATTTGATGTCCTTTACTAACAAGTTAATACTCAGTTTCTTCTTCATCTCAATTGTCTTCAGAGGATTTGCATGAATTTAACAATTGGATTATCTTTATTAGGACCATTGGATTATAAATTTAAAGTTGGAAGAGAGCTTAAAGACTATCTAATTCAACCCCTTAATTTTACAGATGAGGAAAAAGAAGCCAGAGAAGTGAAGAGACTTGTCCATGATCAATTTATCTGATTTTCAATTATTATTTTCCTCCTTGTTATCCAACAAGGATGTATGGAGGGAAGGGAATAAGAGAAAGGATAAAGTGATAAAATCGAGGGCAAATGAAAGAAGGCAGTGGTCAGAAGCAAAATAGACTTTAGAGGAGGGACAGGATAAAAAAATAAGAGAGAAAGATAAATAGAAGAAGGATGAAGAGAAATGCATGGTTGCATGGTTATCATAATTATGAATGTGAATGGGATGAACTCACCCATAAAATGGAAGTGGATAACAGAATGGATTAGAAGCCAGAATCACACAATATGCTGTTTAAAAGAAATACACATGAAACAAAGAAACACACACGTAGATAAAATAAGGAGCCAAAGCAGAATCTTCAGATGAAATTTTTTAAAAAAGGCAAGGGAAGCAATTAGGATCTCATACAAAGTGAAAGTAAAAATAGGCCTAATTAAAAGAGATAAACAGGGAAACCATATTTTGTTAAAATGTACCATAGGGGGCAGCTAGGTGGCACAGTGGATAGAGCACCAGTCCTGGATTCAGGAGGCCCTGAGTTCAAATCCGGCCTCAGACAACTTAACTAACTGTGTGACCCTGGGCAAGTCACTTAATCCCAATTGCCTCGCCAAAAAAAAAAAAAAGTACCGTAGACAATGGAGTAATATCAATGCTAAACCAAATCACATAGCACCCAAATTCTTAAAATAAAATATTGAATGAATTATAAGAGGAAATAGACAATAAAAGTACACTAGTAGGTGATCTCAACTTTCCCCTCTCAGAACCAAATAGATCTAAGCATAAAATAAATAAGGAAAGGGGCAGCTAGATGGTGCAGTGGATAGAGCACTGGCCCTGTAGTCAGGAGTACCTGAGTTCAAACCCGGCCTCAGACACTTAACACTTGCTAGCTGTGTGGCCCTTGGCAAGTCACTTAACTCCAATTGCCTCACTAAAATAAATTAAAAAAAAATAATGAAGAAGTTAGAAAGTTGAATAGAATTTTAGTAAAGATAGATATCTTATACCTCTGGAGAAAACTGAATGGAAAGTAAAAGTAGTATACTTTTTTTTTAACTGTATATGACACCTTCATAAAAATTGACCATTAGTGCATAAAAACTTCACAACCAAATGCAGAAAAGCAAAAATATTAAGCATATCTTTTTCAAAGCATAATGCAATGAAAATTATATTCCATAAAGGGCTATGGGAGCATAGAATTAAAAAATTAATTGTAAACTAAATCATCTAATCTTAAAGAATGAGTGGGTCAAAAACCAAATCAACCAATAAATAAATAAATGAAGTAAATCAAAATAATCAATGATTTTATTAAAGAAAATGACAACGATGAGAAAACATTCCAAAATCTATGGGATTCAGCCAAAGCAATACTTATGAGAAATTTTATTTCTCTAAATGCTTACATCAATAAAATGAAGAAAGAGCAAATCAATGAATTGGGCATATAATGTAAAAATAAAACCTTTAAAAATAACAGTTTAAGGGGGCGGCTAGGTGGCGCAGTGGATAGAGCACCGGCCCTGGAGTCAGGAGTACCTGAGTTCAAATCTGGCCTCAGACACTTAACACTTACTAGCTGTGTGACCCTGGGCAAGTCACTTAACCCCAATTGCCTCACTAAAAAAAATAAAATAAAATAACAGTTTAAAAAGATTGAATTAAACACCAAATTGAAAATTCTGAAAATCAAAGCAGAGTTCAACAAAATTGAAAGAAAATTGTATTGCACAAAGGTACTGGATTTAGATCCAACCTTCCTTATACACATTACTGGCTTTCAAGTGCTCATGAAATGAAATAATATTTTATAGTGCTTAGCACAATTCCAGGCACATAGTGAGTACCTAATAAATATTTGTTCTCCTTCTCCACCCCCTTCATCAATCCAGTCAAACTAGCCTATCTGCTATCTCTCACCTAGGACACTCCATCTATTCTCCTGTGTCTTTGTAAAAAGCTATTCCTCATGCCTAGAAGGTCCCCACTTCTACCTCTTAGAATGCCTTATCTTTTTCTAAGACTATCTCAAGTGCCTCTTCCTACATGAAGCCCTCAATAGCATGGTTCCCCAACTTCTAATACCTCTACCCCCAAATTACCTTGTATTTTATATCTTTTCTCTGTTTATAAGTATACATGTTGTTTCTTCTAATAGACTGTAATTTCTGTGGGAGCAGAGACTCTTTTTATCCCCAGTGGCTAGCATATTGTCTGGTACATAGGCGCTTAATCATTCTTTGTATATTGGTTGATTAATTGATCAACTGATGATTGGGCTAACCTCAGGATCCACGACCCTCTAAATAGTTTTCTATGTGATCTGGCCATATAGACCAGAATGTGTCAGTAATACACTTACATTATTCATACCCATTGCCAGGAAATCTGAGTATGATAGGATACTCCATTGAGAATCATATGACTTGGTTCTAATCCAGGCTCTACCATTATCTTTATTAGCTTTTGAAACTGGAAAGAGGCCCTAATGTAGTGCATCTTGTTCAATCCTTTTATTTTACAGGGTCAAAGATTAAGTCCCCAAGAGTTTAACTGACTTATTTGCCCATGGACACAAAGGTAGCGAGTTACAGAGTAAAGAGTCAAAGCCAAGTTTTCTGACTTCAAATATGGTGACCTTTTCATTATACCACACCATTCTCACCTTCTCCAAACTTCAGTATCCCCATTGCAAATTGAGGGAATTGACTAAATGATCTCCTAAGATTTCATATTGTGAAAAAATCCAGGCTTGCCTTATCAAGGTGGTGGTAGGGAGGGGTGGGGATGAGAAGAAGGGAAAAAAATTGGAGTTCAAAATTTGAAAGAAAAATGTTAATTGTTGTTACATGTGATTGGGGGAAATATTAAAATTTTTAAATACTCACAGCTTCAAAAAATTCAGTTATTTTAGACCACATTTCAAATCTCAATTTATCTAACCATATACATGTGCACCTATATATGCACCAATCAATCCATAAGCACATCCTAGGTGGTAGGCACTGTGCAGCACACTGTCTCTTTTTTCAGAGATTACACTCTGTTAGATGTATATGCTTAAGTATGCATGAAATTCATATGAAATAAATATAAAGCAATGCTTTTCTTAGCAGGGTAGGACAGTGGAGGAGAGGCACAACCAGGTTCCTAAGAAATTTCCCTAAATACCTGTTGTATGGAGTGGTTAGCCCATAATAGCCTTCAAGTAGGAGTGAGTTTTAATTTGTGAATTGCTATAGACATGTTGCTCTGATGATCTCATAGTCTCTGAACTTTACTGTCTCTACCTACCTGTTTCCTGAAATCATTCAATATCTGATGCACAAAATTTTACCAACTAGTCTTAAGTGGGTGCTTCCTTGGTCAATTCTCACCCACCCACCTCCAGAAGTCTGTCTCTTTTACTCATTAAAAAAAAATAAAAATATGAGGAAACATGCAGTCCTTCCACAACCAAAGGAGAAATCTTAAACTTGAGATCAAAGATTCCACAGAACTGCCATTCCTTTCTGACGCCAAGGAAAGTGTGCCACCTAATGATCCAATCACACTATTGATTGCACAGCTTTCCCTCTGGATAAACTGGACATAGAAACCACATCAACCTAGATAACATTTTAGAGATTTCTATTTAAATCAATGCCTTCATCTTATCAATATGGACAGTGAGGTAAAATTTATCCAGAGAGGTAAAATTACTTAGTTACGGTAGCCTTCCTTCTAGTTCTAAACTGTACAATCCTATGAAAGACTGTCTGGTCAGAAGCAAAGCTCAGAATGAGTTAGAGTTAAATGAAGCCATTTAGAAGCCATCCCTATGTTTCTTGCTTGTTCACCTCCAATTTCCATTGTCTTAGAATAGAAAGAGCTTGGAATTGGGAGTCAAATGAGCTGGGCTAAAATCACATATCTTATGCTTTCTACTAAATTGGCCTTTGGGAAGTCGCTTAACTTATCTGTGCTTCAGTTTCCTCATATGTAAAATGAGGGGATTTTGAACTAGATGGTCTCTGAGACCCTTTTTAGTTCTGCATTTTGTGATGTCCATAATCTAGAATCTTTCCCCTTTAAAAGGAATGAGGATGTATTCTCATCACTGGGATTACTTATTACTGAGAAGACCAGTGGAATGTCAATTCTAGGATGGCCATGCAAACTCTTCACTGATATCTAACAAAGAGAACAAATGAGATTCCTTGTTAACCTTAGAGAATATATACATGTCCTTCAAATGGAAGGCTCTATAGATTCTTATGTACTGTAGTTTGTATGCAATTTAACTACAGTGGAATATGTTGAAATAAGCCGTAACAATGGTTATTCTGATAACAAGTAACTAGAAATTATGTAAGACCTAAGGTTTGGGGCAGGGGGCGGAGAAGGAGGACAATTATCAGTGAGTTCATTGAGAAACTGATTAAAACTGAAAATACCTCCATAGTGTAACATCTACACAAAATCATATTCCACTGGTCCCTAAGCAAAGACGAGAGTGCTTGCCTCCCTCTCACCCCTATCCTGCCTTAGAAAGGCAAAAGGAATTCCATGTTATCCACGAGCTGATTTATCAGATATGAATGCATTTGTTTTTCTAGAAAAGACTTATCAGCATGACCAGAATTGGCTAGCCCAAGTGTGAATTGTGCCACAAATATACTTTGTGGGCTCCCCAGGGTTCAGGCAGGTTTTTTTTTTTAAATCTCCCAGTTTGTTTCCCCTGTTTGCTTGTATTTTTCTAACCTCTTGCCTATTGAGGTGCATTTCTGGGTCAGTACTCCTGAAAAAAATGAGGAATTAATGCTGCTGAAAGGAACTCCCCACCCAGGCTACCTTGTGCCTTGTTTTCTGGCAAACATTTAAGCTCCTACAGAAAAATACTGGACAGTTGGAAGTGAGATCGATGATCTAGACATGTGTCTCTAGGCCGGCTCTCTACCGATGGCACTTCTTCTTCATGAAACAGTTCTCTCCTTTCTCCATTTGAGCACAATGAAAAATGTCCAACCAGAAAGTTGCAAGGCAAAGGTCTGGCTTCTGAGTTTCACATTCCAAGCCAAGAAACTAGGGGGAAAGGATCCTACTTCCTCCAGATCTAATCCCATTACCTGCCTCACCTCACCTCTGTGGGGACCTTCCCATTCCCACAGTTGGCTGATGCTGTGCAGTTAAGCAAAAGCCATCTTGGCAGCCCTATTTCTCTGTCCCTGTAAGGGGACTTTGATATCCATTCATCTTTCTCTGTGTGTTCAACACAACTCCTTGTTTTTTAAACTATTTGGGCCACAGTCTCCTTAGAGAAACTTTGACATCTATCTTCCTCATAGAGATGTGGTGATAATTAGGCAATGCTTTCAAAATGTTCTTTTAGCTCCCTGAACAAAACAAAGCAAACCCAACATACACACACATGCACACACACAAACAAAACTTTCTAAAGCCTTCCAAAATCTCCCTAACACTAAACCTTTTGGGTATGAAAAGTTGGGGTAGAAGGTGGCTTAGTATCATACCATAAATTTCTTATTAGCCAAAGTAGCAAAATATTCTGAGGGAGAGACAGGAGGCAGCATGTTCCAGGTGGTCAAAAAACCACCACCCCCAGATACCACATGGAAGCAACCCAGGATGTTGTTTCTTTCCACAATCCCTAGAAATGACAGCACTCCCCTGACCAGCATCCATCCACCCAAGCCCCTAAAATCATCTCTAAAGAGAGGAACCCCTGTGGAAAGGGGACTCTATAGCTAAAATTTCCTATACATGTGGTCTCCCCTCAAATAAAATGTAAGTTTTTTGAGAACCAGGGAAGTCTTGATTTCCTCTGTTTTCTCAGTGCTTAGCATAATGCTTGCACAGAGTAAAAACTTAATAATGGCTTTTTCAAGCAATAGAACAACAACTATGGTCCAGATACTATGATGAGTGCTAAAGCTAAAGGAAAAGCAAAAACATCCCCCACTTTCTTTTTTTTTTTTAATTTTTTTTTTTTTTTGGTGAGGCAATTGGGGTTAAGTGACTTGCCCAGGGTCACACAGCTAGTAAGTGTAAAGTGTCTGAGGCTGTATTTGAACTCAGGTCTTCCTGAATCCAAGGCCAGTGCTCTGCCCACTGTGCCACCCAGCTGCCCCACCATCCCCCACTTTCAAGAAGGTCAAAAATGAAAAAGAAAGCCCCTGCCCTCAAGGAGCTTACAAAATAATGTAGGAAATAACATATGAATCAAAATATTAAAGATAGAGAGTTAGGGAAAGATGACCTTAGTATTTTTAGAGGAATGGAGAGGAATGAATGGTTGTGGAAAGGCATCCTAGAAGTGATGGACTTTAAGCTGTCTTAAAGGAAACCAGAGATCCTCAGAGATGGAGGCGAGGGGAGAGAGAGAGAGAGAGAGAGAGAGCATGTGAGAGGGCCACATGTGAGGAATAGCCACATATAGGGAAGAGGAAATATGGTGTAAGAAGACTGGAAAAAAAGGTAATTGGGTTGTAAAGTGTTTTAAATGTGTCAAAGAGAACTTACTTTGTGATTCCAGAGATAATAGGGAACCAATGAATTAGGGAGTGACATAGTCAGACTTATGCATTAGGAAAATCACATTGGCAGTTGTGTGAAGAGTAGATGAGTAGGAAAAGATGAGTCAAAGAGACCAATTATAAAGGTGTTTTGGCAGTAGTCTAGGTCAGAGGTGATAAGGGCTTGAACTACAGTAGTAACTACAAGAATAAAGAAGGCGACTGATACAAAACAGGATTCAGCCATTGATTGAGTATATGGATGAGTGGGAAAGAGTAGCAAGGGATGATATCAAGGTTGTGACTCAGTTGATGACTAAGGGAAATGGTGGAACCCTTGATAGGAAGAGGAAACTGGAGCTTTGATCCATAAATTTATCTTGAAACTGTCTCCATAGGTATGATAATTGAAGTCATGGGAGCTGATGAGAAGATATAGGGAGAAAAGAGAAGAGAATCCAGGATAGAGTTTTGAAGGATGCCCATAAATAGTGGGCATGGCATGAAGATCAAACAAAACAGAATGAGAAAGAATGGACTTTCAGGTAAAAGGAAAAGCAAGATAGAACAAAGTCATAGAAATGAGAGATTATCCAAGAATAGAAAGTGGCCAGCAATATCAGACACCAGGGTGGTGGCAAGAAGGATGAAGTTTGAAAGGATCTGACAATTAAGAGATTATAACTTTGGAGAGAGCAGATTCAGTTGAATGAGGAAGTCAGAACCTGCATTCTCTCTTACTCCCAAATCCAACCAGTCACCAAATCTTCCTGTTTCTCCTTTTGCAACATCTCTCATATAAACCTCCTTCTCTCCTCTGACACTGCCACCACCTGAGTACAGGTTCTCATCATCTCATACCTGGACTGATGGTAGGTTTGCCTGCCTCAAGTCTCTCTACCATAGTCTGTCCTTATTCATTCAGTCAGTCAGTCAATAAACATTTATTAAGCATCTATTATACCCCAGATACTGTGTTAAGTGCTAGAGATGCAAAAAGAAACCAAAGATGGTTCCTGCTCTTGAGGACCTCTCAGTCTAATCATGGAGGAGACAACAAGCAAACAAGTAGGTACAAATAAGCTATATATAGGATGAAGAGGAAATCATTGAGAAAGGGAAGGGACTAGACTTAAGATGGCTTGGAAAAGGCTTCCTATAGAAGATGAAATTTTAGTCACTGTTTTCCACATACTCCAAGATCCCATGAGTCTGGTCTACTTGCTGTTCCTAGCACAAATCATTCCATCTCCAGACTGGGCGTTTTCACTAGCTGTCCCCCATGCTGGAATTCTCTTCCTCTTCTTCTTTGGCTTCCCCAGCTTCCTTCTGAGTCTTGTCTAAAATTCCACTTTCTACAAGAAACTTTTCCTGATCCACCCTAAAGCTACTGCATTCCCTTTTGGATCATCTCAAATTTATCCTGTGAAGATATAGAATCTTAAATAATTGTTTGTATGTTGTTTCCTTTAAATTGTGAGCTCCTTAAGGACAGGGTCAATTATTTCCTTTCTTTGTACCCCCAGAACTTAGCACAGAGCCTGGAATATAGTAAGTGCTTAATACATGTTTCTTGATATGGCTTGACTACACTTGGATTATAGAGGAATTAAATAAATCAAGAGGAGAGGAAATGGAAGCACCCATTATATATAGCTTTTCCCAAGGAATTTAGCTAGAAAGGGGAGGAGAGATATCAAACAATAAATGATGGGTATGGTAGGATCTAGGAAGGATTATTTTTAATTATGGGAGAAATTTGAGAGTGTTTTCAGGTAACAGAGAAGGAACTAGTAGATAAGAAATTGAAGTTTAGAGAGGGGTGATAGGGGAATCTGCTAGAGAAAAGGAACAAATAGGATCAAGGGTTTATGTGGCAAGGTTGGCCTTAGCAAGGAGAAATCATCTTTGTCATTATAAAAGTAAGAACTAAGGATTCATTTATTAAGGATTTAGATTAGCCTAACATAATAATTCTATTGATAACCTAAACTCCTGTCTACATGTAGAATGCCAAGGTCACTTTAAAGCACACTAGGGGCTACCTCCTACACAAAGCCTTTCCTGACTCTAATTGTTAATGGTCTCTTTTTGTTGTTGTTTGGTTTGGGTTTTTTGGCAAGGCAATGAGGGTTAAGTGACTTGCCCAGGGTCATACAGCTAGTAAGTGTCAAATGTCTGAGGCAAGGTTTGGACTCAGGTCCTCCTGAATACAGAGCCAGTGCTTTAACCACTGCACCACTGGTTTCTCTTGATATCATTTTATTTGTATTAATTCTGTATTCATTTAGTCACGTGCATTTTATATACCACCCCCTCCCACAATAGAATGTAAGCTCCTTGAGGGCAGGGACTGTTTCATTTCTGTCATTCAATTCCCAATGCCTGGGAAAGTATTTTGCACACAGTAGGTACTTAATAAATGTTTGTTGAATCGAAGTGAATGTACAGGTCCTATATTAGAACATGGTGGTCAGCAGTTCTTAGCAGTTCTCAAAACATTTTACCCTGTAGTTCACTACATCATTTTTGGCAAAGACATGGGTCTTTATGTGAAGTCATGGGAAAGATCACTGCATCTAGAAGCAACCCCCACTATTGTAACACAGAGATGAAAGAGATCTCAAAAATGAACTAGTCCAGGGGCAGCTAGGTGGCACAGTGGATAAGGCACCAGCCTTGGATTCAGAAGGACCTGAGTTCAAACCCAGCCTCAGACACTTACTAGCTGTGTGACCCTGGGCAAGTCACTTAACCCCATTGCCCTGAAAAAAGAAAAGAAAAACAAACAAAAAAAATTAACTAGTCCAAATCCTATCTCCTTTCACCTAACACAGCACCAGGTCCTCTTCAGTCTAGTGACACTGGCCTCACTTTCCCCTAGACAAGACACTCCATCCTTCCAGGCATCTTTTCTGGCTGCTCCCTATGCCTAGAACATTCTCCATCCTTGTCTCTGCTGTCTGACTTCCCCAGCTTCCTTCAAGTTCCAGCTAAAACCTTACCTTCTAGGGAAGCCTCTATAGCCTTCTTAATTCTAGAGCCTTCCCACTATTGATTATTTCCTATTTATACCCTATATGCTTGTTTGGACATAGTTGCCCTCATATCATCTCCCCCTTTAGATTGTGAGCTCCTCAAAGGTAAGAATAGTCTTTTGCCTTTTTATCCCCAGCACTTAACGCTCGACACATAGTAAATATTTAATTAATGCTTATTAACTAACTGACTAGTGAGTTCTCTCTGTCCGACCACAGCAAAAGTAATATCCTGCTAAAGAAGCTTCAGAAAAAGAAACCCTCCCAACTTAGCTGGTATATAGTGTTCCATACCTCACTACTCCCAGTAAATACATTTTCAGGGACTAGTGCAGCCTCGTAGAATCATATAATGTTAGCACCAAAAGCCCCGTGGACCCAGTGGACCCATCCTCTAATTTTAGAGATGGAGAAACTGTGACCTAAGTCACTCCCCCTAAAATGAAATCTTTCTCTCTCTTACATTATTTTATTTATTTATTTATTTATTTTTAGTGAGGCAATTGGGGTTAAGTGACTTGCCCAGGATCACACAGCTAGTAAGTGTGTGTTAAGTGTCTGAGGCTGGATTTGAACTCAGGTCCTCCTGACTCCAGGGCCAGTGCTCTATCCACTGCGCCACCTAGGCGCCACCTAGCCGCCCCTCTCTTAGATCATCATCATCATTATTTTGGCAGGGCAATGAGGGTTAAGTGACTTGTCCAGGTTCAAACAGCTAGTAAGCATCAAGTGTCCAAGGCAGGATTTGAACTCAGGTCTTCCTGAATCCAGGGCTGGTGCTTTATCCACTACACCACCTAGCTGTCCCTCTCTTACTCAATTATTATGGTAGGTTCATACATGGCACCTGGACATTGTCACAAATAAATAACTGAGCAATACTATAGGAAGGCTCCTTATCATGCCAGGCAGTAAGTCAGAATCCAAGTAGCTAAAACAGGAGTTACTAAATGTAATATATTTTTAGGATATGACCAGCACAGGAATTTGTTTTGCTTACTTATTCATACTTTTTATAAGGGTATGGTTTTTTTTCTTCTTTCCTTCCTTTCTTCCTCCCTTTTCTACTTCTTTTTCTTTCTTTCTCTTCCTTCCTTTCTCTTTTTCTTTCTTCCTTCATTTTTTTTTCATTTCTTTCCTTTCTTTCTTAGTGGTTGGTTTGGGAGGGATATGAGAAAGAGAAAAAAAATTGATTTTGGTTCATTGAAAATAATTAATTTTTTTTAAATGTCACTAAATATGCATCCCTTATGGGGTCAGGAAGAAGTAATATTTCATGAATGCAGGGAGGCAAGTCACAGTCTAAGGTATTATGTGTGAAGTATTAGAGATCAGAGCAAGGAAAGAATGGTAAAATCTAGTATAAGTCAAGGTGTTAGCAACTCAGTCTTTGAATCAGTTCCTTATATATCTTGGAAATAAGGTTTTTTTATCAGAGATGTTTGTTGCAAAGATTTTTTTTCCTAGATACATATTCCCTTTCTAATTTTTACACTAGATTTGTTTGTGCCAAAATAATTAGTTTTGCATAATGAAACTTCTCCATTTTATCTCATGTGATTCTATCTCTTGCTTAGTGATGACATCTTGTCCTAACCATATATTTGAACAGTAATTTCTTCCTTGCTTCTCTAGTTTGTTTTTTTTAATCATGTGACTTTTTATATCTAATTCATGTATCTATTTGGCTTTTATATTGGTATGTGGTTTGAGGCGTTAATCTAAACCTAATTTCTACCAGACTATAGTGCAGTTTTGGGAGAAATTTTTATCAAAAATTGAATATTTCTTCCAGTAATTGGGGCCTTTGGATTTACAAACAGTATGTTACTGTGTTTTTTTGCTTACGTGTGTTGTGTACTTAATCTATTCCATAGGTTGACCTCTCTCTCTTTTTTAATCAACATCAATCAGAATGATTACTGCTTTGTAGTTTGTTTTGAAAACTGGTACTTGTAGACCTCCTTCCTTTCTTTCCATTTTTTCATCATTACCCTTGAGGTTTTCAACCTTTTGTTCCTCCATGTGATTTTGTAATTTTTTTCTAGCTCAATAAAGAATTTTTATTCTTTTGGAAGTCTCATACAGCTGATACAGGTAGTATTATATTTTTTTATTATATTGGCTCTGCCTACCATTAGCAATTAATAATTCTTCAGTTATTTATATCTCCACCTTTATTTCTACAGACTGCCAAAATTACCAACATCTAACCTTGCTACATGTATTACCTCAGGGTCTCTTAAAAATGGAAAACCCAGAGAAAATGCACCAGAAAAGTTTTTCAGGTGTTCTTTGACAAAAACATCTTATAACTGCTCATGATGGCAAAAATATCCACCAATCTGAATCCACTGTTTTTCTTGAGTGTCTCCTTTAAAAGGAGCCAAGGAAGTTTGGTAGATAAAACTGCACTCACTGCTTCTTCCTTGTTGTGGAAATTTGGCCTTGTGCTGGCAGAGTATGAGGATTACCTTCCAACAGAAAAGAGAAAAGGATGTAGGTGTAGAGAAACTTGGGAGAGACTGAGGTATGGTGTGTTGCTGAGGAGTGGGACTAAGATCAACAGCATTTTCAACTTTCTCTCACCATCACAGCTGTTGCTATTTGCATAGAGACGAAAAGCATTATGGAGGAAGATAAAAATAGCTTTGTGGCATTAGAGGAATGAGTTTTCCTATCATGCTTGTATGACACTCAGATGTTTTGCCTATGTATGTATCCCTTCACATGGGTCTCCTGGTCACACATGTTCCTAATGCACAGAAGCCCCATGATTCACATGCACATCCACTCTACCTACTAAGGGAGTATATTTGTAAGAAGGGGAGCTCCAAGTTTATGAAGAGAATGTTCTATTTAGTTAAAATACTGCATCACTTAATTTTCCTGGAAGTGTTTCTTTGTCTGCAGGCTTTGAAAGAGATAATCTCTGGTTTACTTTCCAGCTGTGGTCTGGTGATCCTGTGTTGTAAACTGCAAGTACTCTAATAAAATTAACTACATCACTAGGAGCTCATGAGCTATGGTTTGGAGAGGATTCTGACCCATAAAGTACCCAGGGCAAGAGGTAACTCACTGTGGCGGGGGGGGGGGGTAAAAGGAGCCCTATGGATGCTATATTATTAAAAACCACATATTTGATATTGCCCCAAACAGCATTATTTTGGATAAGTTATGAATGAAGGAATGAGAAACATTGGTTAAGTATGTATTAATTGCCAAGTATTCTGCTATTTGTATACAAATACAAAATACAAATTGCCTACAGAACCAAAGGCAAGACAGCTTATAACCTAAAGGACTTTATAACTTGAAAAGACAACACAATATGATGGTGATGGAATATTATTGTGCTATAAGAAATGACAAGTGGGATGATTTCACAAAGGACTGGAAAGACTTGTATGAACTGATGTATAGTGAAGTGAGCAGAAACAAGAGAACATTGTGCACAGAGACAGCAATATTGTTTGCTGAACTGTGAATGACAACTATTCTCAGTAATACAATAATCCAAGATAATCTGAAAGGACTAATGATAAAACATACTATCCACCTCCAAAGAAAGAACTGATATTGATTGAACAAAGACTGAGCCATGCTATTTTTCACTTTCTTTTATTTTTTATTTGAGTTTTCTTATACAAAATGACTAATAGGGTATAGTTTTACATAATTGCACATGTATAACCCACATGTGATTGCTTATCACTTCAGGGAGGGTAGAAGGGAGGGAGGGTAGGAGAGATAAAATTTGGAACTCAAAACTATATATAAAAATGTTTATTATTTTTAAAAGATAAGCAAAATAGTAAATGATGTAAATACCATATACATGACAAAAAGAAAATAAAAGACAAGACAAGCAGGAGAAATGTGGCCCAAGAAAGGAGTTTTGGTAAGTGGAGTCAGAAAGCTGTCTTTTGATGTGCCCATTCCAGAAGCATGGTAAAATAGTCAGGATGAATGGCTGGATTAGATGAGAAACACCATCTGGATGGGCTTGTCTGCCATCAGGTAGATGTTGTGTAAACCAATGCTTACTCATTCTCCAATGACAACTCTGCCTCAGGGAAGGAGTTGAGTGCCAAAACTTTGTAGATTTATTGACCTAGGGTATACCTGAAGGAACAAAAGTCCAAGAGTCAGGAGGGTACAGCAACAGCGTAGATGGCAGGATGATGGTGTGGACAGCAGGATGTAAAGCTTGGCCTAGATGATCTAGTTATAACTAACTTCCACTAATTACCATCCTTACTATTAGGTTAGGCAAACATCAGACCAGCTCCATGTTTTCAACTCCCTTCCCCTGCCTCAGTCACTAATCCTGATCTCTATCCTAGGTAGTTCCAACTTCCTTTGCCACTCTCACTGTAATCCTCCTGGGGTCATTGTACCCAATTCAGCTGTAACAATAATAATAATAAAGACAAGTCTTTTAAAGTTTGTAAAGTGCTTTACATAGATGATTTCATCTGATGCTCATAACACTGTGTGGCAGGTGTTATTATTATACCATGGAACTAACTGTCTCCCTTCCTTAGCAACAGGTTCACCTAAAATCATGTTTTTGTGAGACTAATTAACGCTTTGAGGTGAAATGTGCTAATAGTGATGAATTTGTGAAGATTACATATTCCTATTAATATTTTAACTGAGGTGTTTCTCTGGATTAACAAAAATTGAATAGCATCAAACATAGCCTTTATCACTCCCATGAAGTTTTGGGAATAGAAAGAAAAATTAAAAAGAATGACAGCTCTTCTGGACATGTGGCCTTCATTTTCATAGCCATCAAACTGTAAAGAAATTTTAGTTATGTTCTTCCATATGTTCTGATGGAAAGAGTAACAATGTTTGTATTCTATGTGCTAAAGAGGGTGTGGTGATTTTTCCGAAATGGTTTTTACGGAACATGAAAATACTTCCAAAAAGAGAATTTTTTTTTCTTGAAAGAATCATGTTTGACTTTGGGGTCCCTGAAAATCTCTTTCCCATAGTTGTTTGGGTTTCTTTTATACTTTCAGGGTTCATGAAAGAAATCTACCTCCATTTCCCATCCCTGGGACTTATTTTAAGGTTCTGACAAAAACATATAGGAATTTTTTTTTCTAAACTGCCTCACGGAAAGCAATCAAGAGAGTATAAAAGTTAAGGGTAACGGGGCAGCTAGGTGGCAGGGGCAGTTAGGTGGCACAGTGGATAGAGCAGGGCCCTGGAGTCAGGAGTACCTGAGTTCAAATCTGGCCTCAGACACTTAACACTTACTAGCTGTGTGACCCTAGGCAAGTCACTTAACCCCAATTGCCTCACTGAAAAAAAAAAAAAGTTAAGGGTAACAAAACAAAGCAGATATCACAGGGACAGTGGATTGACAGTTTAAAACTACTTAATTTATATCATAGGTGTGTCTGTGTGCTTATTTGTTAGGATTGAGACTCCAATGACAAATTCCTTCTTTTAAAATACATAGTCACCTCCCATTGCAATTTACAGTGTAGAATTGCCTTGAGCATTGAGAGATTAAGTGACTTCACTAGAGTCGCAGACACTATGTGTTAGAGGCAAAAGCTGAACCCAGGTCTTGCTAACTGCCAAGCCAACTCTGTATCCACTAGCCTCTCCCCATCATGTCATATTGCCTCTCAAAGTTCAAGGTTAACTTGAGTGTGTAGATAATTCTTCCTTCATAACATAGAAGTGTCAATATTTAGACTAGCAAATTTTCAAGAGTAGTGATGGTTTTATTCTTTTCCCCCCATAACATTAATCATGGTACTGAGAACATAGTACTAAAATTGATTTATGGATATATTCAAAAAATGTATGTTGGTATTAAGTAGATCAAGGGGCATACATCAAGAATAAATTTCTTTATAAATAGACATTCTGAAGAATTGGATTGGAATCAAATTCTCAACCTTAACACTGTGACACTGAGTTGCCTTGACAGATGACTTCAACACTTTCTGACCCTATTCTTAAGCTAGGAAAAGGGAAGGGGGGAGGGGGTAAGCTTTTCTACTGATAGCTCATAAATACCTAATTTAGACTCCCTCTAGGATAAAATGTTATTACTGGAAGGGAAGGGATCTTAAGGATCAGAATTTACAGAAATCATGTATTCCTTTCAGTGGTTCTAGCTTTAGAGGAAAAAAATGGTGGTTTAAGTTATAAAGTTGCCATTGTATAGTCCCCCCACCTCAATTCCTCTAAATGCATAGGTACTTCCTGATACCTAGAATACTTTCCCTTCTTATCTCTGCCTCACAGGATCCCCAGCTTCCTTCAATGAATAATAGCTGAGGTACTACTCTTATATGAGGCCTTCATTTCAATTTCCAAACCATTGTTAATGCTTTTTTTATCCCCTTTGAAATTATTTTGCATGTATTTTGCATTTGTTTATCTGTGTGGCAGGTACTGTTTTCCCTTGTATCCTTAACACCTAGCACTACGCCTCCATTGCCTCCATCGGTGAGTGTTACATTGAATTGAATTGCCCTGCATTTGATCCCTCCTAATACAGGGCCTTGCAGGGTAAAAATCCCAATAGTAACCTTCTCTTCATCTTGGAAACAATCTAATAGAAACACAAAATTCAAATTAACATTAAATATTGAATTTTTATGAGAAAATAAAGTTCTCTCCTGGGCACTGTAACGATTGGAATGATGCCACCTGCTGGAGATTTACTGCAGGACGCTCCGCCATGAGGAGAAGGCGTCTGAGGGCAAGACATGAGGCTCTTTGGCATCAGGAAGTGACGTTTGCTTGTGGGAAGAAGAGGGGGTGAGGCTGGTGCTCTTGCTCTCTTTCATCAGAACTCTGGTTGAGAGTGGAGCTAGGAATACTCTCTCCCTTTAATAGATAGATGAATCTAGGCCTTTCTCTTTCTCTTCACCAAATTCTTATTCTCCTTAATAAATGCTTAAAAGTCTAACTCTTGCTAAAGCTTATAATTTATTGGCAACCACTCATTAGATATTTTAGATGGACTAGCTAGAATTTTAGCCCCTTACAGCACTACAGGAGACACAAAAACAAGAAGGAATTATCCCTCCCCAATGGTGTTCATAGTCCAATAGGAGAGATAAGACATACAGAC